>NC_140520.1:14347500-14947500 GCF_964339955.1 Pipistrellus hanaki | reverse complement strand
GGACCAGTTTTACCAGGGGATACCTCACTGAAAAGGCATGTCTAGCAACAATAGAACTTCCCAGAGTGAGGAAGCTCTTTAGGAATTAGAAAGCAGAAATAATTAGGGAGACGCTAGGAGCCTAGATAGGGATGGGTGCCACAGGGCATTAACATGTACCAGGATTTGTTCTAATCAGGTATGGTGAGGCCACCAGATCAGGAGATGACTGCCATTGAAAAGACAATTTATTACCTACAATGCCCTGGAAAGAGGGGTACTCCCCAGCTTGCAGGATCCCATGGGGAAATAAACCAGGAGGTGAAGGAGAAAAGGGAAACTAGAGGAATGAGTGAGGATAAGTACACTTAGCTGAGTACAAGGTAGTTTGAGTAATTTTGGTGGACTCTGGCCTATAGGGTGGTCCCTGGTTGTCTGGTCCCTGGCCCTGGGTGACTTAGAGCAGAAAGACTAATGAATGAGAATTTGATCAAGGAAGTAATTTGAGGTATGGGCTTTGTTTAGTTTGCATATCAAAGGTGAGTATGCTCCTAGGCAAGTATGCTATCTCTAGGAACTAGGTAAGCTGGGAGAGGCATTCCCTCTCTGAGTCCTCAAGGCCTCCAAAATGCCAAACATGGAAAATAAAAAAAATATGATTAATATACAAAATACTATCCAAAATGTGCAGGATGAAAGGGTAAACTGAAACAATAGATAAAGAGTCAGGAGCCAATGTGAGCCTGATATATGGGTTCTTGAAACAGTTGATTTAGCCACTTGGATTCAGACAGATAGATGATAGCTAGCTAGATAGATAGATAGATAGATAGATGGTAAGTAGGGATTTTCCCCCCTTTTGTCTTAAAGGGACCATAGCATTCCCAAACTAAATTTGAGGACAGCCCATAGGTGGTCATGTAAACCTATGAATACATTCTAATAACTGTATTTTCAGAAATTTATGGTGTTATTTAGGCCTAAGGAGGGTGTAGTATGTCACCAAATTATCCCTTTGTGGGTTGAAACAATGTATTGGGTCGGCAAGTAAGTAATTGCGGATTTTTTAAAGAAAATCAAAGACAATTTTTTCATGGAACTAAATAACTTTATTCTGTAATGTATTGCCCATTTTGATCAATGACCTTTTGCCATCTTTCAGGCAGCATCATAATCCCACGTTCAAAAAACTTCTGGTTTTTATTAGCAAAAAACTGAATCAGGTACGATTTGACATCATCATCATTATTGAAATTTTTACCATTCAAGGAGTTTTGTAAAGATCGAAACAAAAAGTAATCAGATGGTGCAAGGTCAGGACTATATGGTGGATGTGGCAAAACATCCCAACCAAGCTCCATTAATTTTTGCCGAGTGACCAAAGATGTGTGTGGCCTTGCATTGTCATGATGGAATACAACACCTTTTCGATTTGTCAATTCGGGCCCCTTTTCTTCAACTGCATTGTTTAATTTCGTTAGTTGTTCAATGTAGACATCAGAATTGATCGTTCGGTTGGGTGGTAAGAGTTCAAAGTAGACAATTCCTTTGTAATCCCACCAAACTGATAACAAAACCTTCTTTTGATGAATATCAGCTTTTGATGTTGTTTGAGTTGGTTCACCTGGCCTGCTCCACGATCTTTTCCGCTTCATATTGTTGTAAACAACCCATTTTTCATCGCCAGTTATCAGTCGTTTTAAAAATGGATCATTTTCATTACGTTTCTTTAGCAAATTGCAGCTGCTAATGCGTTGCGTTAACTGTGATTCTTTCAGTTCGTGAGGAACCCATGTATCAAGTTTTTGAACATAGCTAAGTTGTTTTAAGTGATTTTCAATGCATGTATGTGATACATGAAGCTTCTCTGCAATCTCACGTGTTGTACTGTGACAGTCTGAATTGATTATTGCTTTGATTAGGGCGTCATCAACTTCAACTGGACGACCAGAGCGTTTTTCATCTTTGAGTGAAAAATCACCAGAACGAAATTTGGCAAACCAATTTTGACACTGCCGTTCTTTTAAGGCTTCGTCACCATAAACAGCACATAACTTTTTATGAGCTTGCGATGCGTTTTCCCTTTGCGGAAATAAAAAAGCAAAATATGACGAAAATGTTCCTTTTGATTTTCCATTTTTCAACGAACGCCAAACGAAAACCACAAAACAGATCAAAAAACTTTTTTTACTGATTAACAGCTGAATAGCCAACTATCAAATAACAAAATGTGTTTTACATTTGTACTACGTCTGCAAACTAAAAATTCAACTGAAGCCATATATGTGTGAAACCCGCAATTACTTAGCTGCCGACCCAATACTTCCAAATTTATAATTATATTCAGGTATCGACTTACTTAACTTTCAGTCTCTGGCCCAGTATCTTTTAATTCTGAGCATATATTTAAAACAGACACGATTTTAAACCACATTTTATTAATGGTTTCTGTTTTCAATGAGTTTCTTTGTTTAAGTAATGCTACTTTGTGCTTTATTCGGTTAAAAGCTGTTTAAAATCCCTTGAACTTCGAACATAGTATTACGTCTTAATGCCATTCTCATTTATGGAAATACAAGTGGAGAAGCAGAAATATTTATCCCCATTCTTTTTTCTTTTTCTGTTTGGTCCCCCAAAGAGAGCTAATTGCGCTTCTTTAAAGCAAAGTGACAGTTTTTGATACAGATTTATTTAATTTTTTTAAAATTACATAGAATAATCAAACATGAGCGTTAATGAGAAACATATGTGAGGCTTCAAAAATTCTGGAAATGAATGCAAAGCAACATTCCAATCAACACGGGTCAGATTTCCTGGCCTGTTCCTGCACATGCGAAATCAGAGAGCCGGGCCTGTGAGCGTAGGTGTGTGACCGCTCATGCCTGAGGGTCTATCTGTGTGTGCTGTGAAAGGCCTCCTTCTGCTGCAGCTCCCAGCAGCCTTGAGAATCAGCCTTTTACGTGGAGCAAGACACACTCCAGGATATTAACACTCCACCATTTCCAAGAGCCTCTGTTCACACCAGCTCCAGAGGAAACACCATGAAAGAAGGAGCCTCGAGCTGCTAAAAAGCACACAAAGCAACAAGGAAAAACAGTTCCAAATCTCATAAAAAGTGGAAAAGTCCCCAAGAACAACTGCCCATTTGTTCCGAGAGTGCCCACAGAGCAGGCGGGTAAATAAAACTCAGTACCTGTTAGATTTATGGGCAAATAATCATTATCTACTGCGTGTAGATGAGTGAAGGATAATTTTATGCAAACCACATAAGTAAATTCAAACAGTGCAAACTAAGCCTGCACAGTGAGAGCAGGAAGTTCAGGGAGGGGAAAAAAACAAGGAAATGGCATTTTCTGTGTGGTGTATCACCAACCTGGGAAATCCATTACAGAGCCAAAAACTGCAGCGGGGTTTTATAAAGGCACTGGTTTGAAATAGAGCTATGCATCCCCTAGGACTTGTACAGTGATTTCATACCTTTCACAAAACTCTGGTCCCCAAGATCTAATTACTAATTGGCCTTACGTAGAGGATTATGCAGAATTAGTAAATTGGAGTTTTTACATGACAAGTGTACAGTACAAATTCCCTGAGGGCCTTCATGGCACATTCAACTTTTGAATGAATCGGTTTCTGTCAAGTATCAGGAGCCAAGCACCCTACCCAATGGAGCTGGGATTTTATGGACTTGTGTCTCAGAACTAAATAGCTCTCTAATCAAAATAGTGGTTTTATACGATTTTTCAAAAGCAGGACATTTGATTTTAGCCAAGTTTAAAATCTCTTTAAATCTGGTGGATTTTAAATTGGAAAGTGAAACCAGGGTTTTTCAGGTTTAGATTTCATTTACTCCTTATCAAATGTGGTTCCCTGGGTGGTAGTGAAGATGAAAAGAAGGCTTTTAAAAGATTATATAATGCCTATAAATAGATTCATTACAATAAGGGCATCAGTTTACTTGATTCCATTTGAAAAGCATGTGAGTATTAAAATACTGAGGAAAATGTTCTTAGAGCAAGACGATTGTAGGTTTTACTAAACTAATTTTGTTTAAATGGTTTTGCTGAATTATAAAAACTCCAGTGACTTCACACTTTGGCATAGTAGCATGGCATATTAAGTGAAATTGCAGAAGCTTTGAAATCACAACAAGTGGGTTTAAATCCAGGCTCTGGAGGAAATAAAGGAGAATCAGAGAAAGGAAAGAAGGGAAGAAGAGAAGAGCACACATTAAAGGTATATCTGTGCCAGGCATTTATCAAGGTGCTTTTATGTGTATTTATCTCCTGCTGCTAGCTGTGTGCTTTTATACAAATAACTTTACCTTAATGGGACTTAGGAGATATATATATATATATATATATATATATATATATATATATATCATGGCATTCTAAGAACATGATGTTGGCAATATAACTTTTTGGACCCTTCAAAATCACCACATTAAATAGATAGTATCAACATAATTAAAAAAAAATTAAAGAATAAAATTAATTTTTTTTTGGTGCTGTCTGCACCAAGAAAGCAAAAATAAAAATCCAACAAAACTGGGCAGCAAGGAACAATGCAAATCTCAAAAATTACCAATAGTCATAGACTTGTTTGTTTTTGGCACCTGGGAGAGAAAAAGCATGAGGGAATAACAAAGGCATTTGATGATTCTAAGGATAAGGGAACCAAAAAGCACCCAACAGATGATACCTGAATAATACCACAGGTCAATTTGAGAAGATTGTCTGAATCTGAGAAAAGTATTGCTCTCCAGCAGCATACTATATAATAAAATGCTAATATGCAAATCGTCCCCTCTACCAAGAGGTTGACTGAGAGTTCAACCAGGGGGCAGGGCCAGACAGCCAACCTCTCGTGTCCTCTCCCCCCAGCCAGCCCAGCCCGATCACCCTATCGGAGTGGGTGAGCCGGACCTCATCTATGCACAAATTCGTGCACCAGGCCTCTAGTGTGAATATAAACCACCTAGAGGTGAAGCAGTCTACTGTCTAGGAACTCTCAAACCTGACCCATCAGAACAGGGCCCCATAATTTAACAATAAAAAAAGACAATAGAAGACATAGATAAAAGTGGGGAAGGGGAACAGAGGTAGAAAATCTCAGAAAACAAGATGCTGTATTTTAAACACTGTAGGTAAACAGCAGAAGTAAAGTGGGAAATGCTACTGTTAATAGTGGAGTTTAACCTTGGTTCTTCAGTTTGGCTAATCAAAAATTCAGAGCCAAGAACTCGAACTCAAGAAGTTTATTTAGAAAGTCAAGAGGTAAAAGAAGTGAGCCAGTTGGGCTGTGTGGACTCAGTAAACAAGTTACAGAGGCAAACAAAGGTATGCTCCAGAGAAAGAAGGTGTGGGTTTGCTCTAGAGCACATGTGTCAAACACAAGGCCTGCGGGCCAAATCCAGCCCGCCAGGCCTTGCAATGTGGCCCGCACAGCGCTGTCATCACTGCACTCCGCTGTCAGTTTATGACATTGTCAGTTTATGACTGTTCAGTAAACCATTCGGCCCGCGATTTAGGCTGGATTTTAGATTTTGGCCCCTTCTCTGATTGAGTTCGACACCCCTACGAGAGAGAGAAAGAGTGATTAAGAACTTGCCTTAAAAATTTTTATCTGTTTTTTAAAAGCAGGAATTCTAGGGGTGGTTTCAGGAGAGGATCTCAATCGAATATTCATCAGCTTTCAAATGTGCCTCCTCAGGGTCTTAGTCTCTACTGATTGGTCAGTAGGGTAATTGGTCATTGCATCTGGTGCTGATGTTAGCCATGGCATGACTTTGTCTGATTTTGCTGCTTTTCAGAGTCTGGAGCTGAAACACAACTGAGGCCTAGGTGTTATCTCTAGTTTGACCAGAACTTTGTCTCTGTGGTTAACAGACCCAAGTTTTTGTTCCTAAGATTATTTGATGTTGATCAAACCTCATTGTTCTGAGGGCTTATTGCTTAAGGTAGTGGCCATGCAAGGGCTTCTTTGGGATTCCAGTGAGGCTGCTCTCCAGCCCTCTTGTTCTTCCTCTAAGGAATTCTAAACTAACAACGTGCTAAGGGAAGAAAGGTCACCCTGGAGGTGAGGTCCTAAGCTGTAATAGCTGTTTTCTCTAATTTTGCCCATTGCTAGGCACCTGGGACTTTCCACCCTGGTGACATTCTGAACCGAGCCTATGGCTCCTGCTCTGTTCATGCTAACTGCCTATTCTATCATTACTACTTTCTAAACGTTTAGGAAAGCTAATTTCATTTAAAAAAATTAACAACAAAAAATGTATTGAGCTCAAATCTCATACAATTATAATGAAGTTACACCAGAAAGACAGGAAAAAGATCAAAACTGTAACATATTTTGAAAGAACCCAAACTATATTAATGATATAAACATGAAATAATAACATAAATCCAAAGTAGTAAAGTCAGAAATAAGCCAATACGAAGAGCTTCCAGTGGCCTGTTTTGCTTTTTCTTAGCTCTGAGTAAACCGACCAGCAAAATGAAATAAGGTCAGAATGGTTGAGTGGAGTGTGTGTTCCTTTAGTTTATATTTGACTTTCCAGTTCAGACTTTTCATGTTTGTTCAACTTTAATGATATTATAAACTCAAATGTACTGGCAGCAGAATAACCTTGGAATCAATCCTAGCCCAACATCTCAAGATCTAAAAACAAAAGGTATTCGGGGAGCAATGAAGATATTTAATATGGTAAAATAAAGCCAATCTCACTAAAAATGTTTAAGCTGTTAATATTTTCTGAACTCAGATGGAGGACTTTTCACCAGCAAGTCCTCTTAGTTATGGTGGAGATTATTTGGTAGGATCCAGGCAAGAGAACATTTAAAGGAAAATGCATATCATTTGAAGAAGACAGAAATATACTCAGCATTTTGTGTACTTTGTTTTGTTTTGGCGATGGTGTTCTAGCACTTTTAATCAGAGCAATGTTGATATCCGCTCAACTGACTCATTTGGAAAGAAAGAAGTTCATATGCCAGTGAAGGGGAGAGGCAGGAAGAGGATTGTTTTGGGAGAAATGTTTTACAATTTGTCAAACTTGGAGTAGCATCATATTTTTCACCTCTCCCTCTTAAAAATAAAAGGCACTGTGAACAAGATATTGATGTATGACTGAAAACAAAATGAATTTTAAATGTTTTGTCAGGAACGCACACAGGAACTATTCTGATCTTATTTCAACCATTTCTCAGGGTCTTTTATCTATATCTAGTTCCTCTCCCGATATAATGACTACCTTGAAGAGACATGGATTTGGCAGGAAATTTCAAAAGTCAGAAGCAATTCTATTTCCAATATGCAGCTATTTTTATGACATAAGTGCCGTCTACACACACACACACACACACACACACACACAAAAAAAAAAAAAAAAAAAAAAAAAAAAAAAAAGGAAAAAAGGGAAGAAAGGAGGAAGAGATGGATGGGAAAGAGAAAGGAAAGAAAAAGAAAGAAAGATAAGTTTTGAAGTCAAACAACATGATTTAATTTCTGCCCCATATATAAAAGGCTGAGATTAAATCATCCATTGGAATATAATCTATTTCAACCCTGAGGACACACATTCATTTCCCACCCACCTTCAAAGTTATTATTATAACTGGCAGTTGTTAGGAAGGGGTCTGGAATGCACTGGCAGTTCTGGTTCTGTTCTTCATGACTCAGAGGATATGTCACAAATGCTATGCTACGGCACTGTCTTTCTTGAAGAGGTGAAGAGAGATGCTTCTTGGTGACCAAATAGCTTTCAACTCATTCCAGCAGAGGTGTGTATAGCAGTAGTTGCCCTGTGCTTTCCAACTCTAAAAAAAAAATTCAAATTCTGCTGTTAATGTTTCATAGAAGACACCTGGTTGTTAATCTGCCAATTGCCTGAATTGATCCCATCTAGACTGCTTCTTAGCTCTGAATTGTGCCTGGAACATATAATGTGCACTAGACAAATGTGTGTTGAACAAGAGATTGGGTTTACTTAATATCTCTAACTCAAACAAATAGATATGAAACTGAAGCAATAAATTGAAAAGAGATGGTGTGGCAACTTCTTTACAAGAACAAAATCAATAGATTGCCATCATGACCATCATCAATATGTTCATAATTTGTTTACATACCTAGTGACTTTGTGTACCTTGAAGGCTAAATTAATTACCTGTAAAATTATTAAAGAATGATAATGGCTTCTGAACTTTTCCTAAACCTATGCTCTAAATTAACAGAAAAAACACTTGGCTTGGTATGTAGATGTGTGGAAATATGTCTGTTACCAATTATTTGCTCTCTTATTGCCTGTTTATGGACTTGAATTCCTTTAGAGTAAGGTCCATGTCTCATTCTCTTATAGCCTCAATTCTTGGATGAGTGCCTTGTGCAGAATAGGCATTAAGTGTCCACATTCATCTCTACAGGAATACATTATAGCTCTATCCAAGAATGTATTGTTTCAAATGTCATTTATATATTCACTTTGTGTGTATGACTTTAGGGATCATCAGGTTGACATAACACACTATGTTTGAGCTATCTTCTCAAAGTATGGTTCAGTCTGTAAAATAACCTGGGGAAGGAGAAAAGCCCAGAGATTAGTTATTCATTTTCCTAGTGGGCCACCCTCTGTCCTGACCCTTGGAGTAACCCAATGATGTTACTATTGTCTTATGTTTTATTAGTTGAAAATAGAGGTTACCACCATTAAGAAGAGGTTGTATTTTAAAGGATCCTTTTAACTGAAATCTCCTTTGTATTATTAGGATGTGCAGCGTGAACTAAAATTAATTTGGAAAGTGAGAAGATGAGTGCATTAATAGCCAGTGGATGTGGACTCTTTGGACCACAGTGGCCATTTGATGACATCCCAAAGGCAGTCACAAGGTAAGAAAAGATTTCCTGTTGACTCTTGAAGCAAATCAGGATTAACATTCCAAAACAATGCATTTGGACAATAAAAAAATGTAATTCTTACACCTCTGCTCTATGTTGGTATGTGAGTGAAATATAGAATAATCAATATTGCTAAAAGCAATAAATTTCAACATACATCTTTCCTGTATTAAAAACACTTCCATGGCTCCTGATGCCCGAAGAAAATATCTAAATATTACACTTACATATAGTGAGCTCCCCACTATTTTGCTCCTCCTGGCTTTCCTAAACTAATTTTTCACTGCTCTCCCACTCAAACCTGTTTCTCTAACCATCTCAAATAAACATACAATGGTGTTTTGTGCATTTGTGTTTTTGTATATACTATTTGCCTCTTCCTGGAATATCACTATTATGCTCTCTACTGAGCAGATTACTATTCAGCCCTTCTCTGAGCTGCTATCCACCATGACAAGTGGATTATTTTCTCCTTTGTGCCAACATTCTACTTGTTTTATGCTGCCATTTTAACAGTCATCAATATATTCATTATTTGTTTACCTACCTGGTGATTTTGTGTTCCTTGAAGGCTATCATTGCATCTGATATATCAGCAGGTACCAATTATTAGCTTTTACTACATGCCAAGCACTATGATTAGAAATGTAATTGGAAATCCACAATTTTATACCTTTTGAATTACTCTTACTGGAGAAGATAGAGCTATAAAAAATCATGTCCATAAAGTACAATAAGTACAGAAGGAGAACAGAGAAGGTACTTTTAAGTGTGGAGCTTAGGGAAAACTTCCAAGAAAAAGAGATTTTGCAGAACAAGCAAACTGTGGAATCCACAGGAAGGCTTCCCAGAGAAGTGCAGCCTGAATCCCATAGCCCCAAAGCCCTCTGAGAACCAACATTGGAATGATGGTGCATTGTTGGGATTATCTGTATTTCAATGATTCTGTCATAAGTGGTTCTATGTAACTTTGTATTCCTTCTGTCCCCATCTACACTAATAAAAGAGAAAATGCTAATTGACCATACCTTCTATCCCCACAGCCAATCAGAGTGAGCATGCAAATTAACCCAACAAAGATGGCGGTTAATTTGCATACGCCGAGGGAGGGAGGAGTGAAGACTGAAGATAGCATAGAAGGAAGAGGGAGGGAAAGTAGAAAGCAAGGCAGCTGTGGGAGAGAAAGCACAGGCAGGTTGGGCGGTGGCAGCAGGAGGAAAAGTGTGGGTGGAGGGGGGTGGGGGGGCAGAGGCCAGGCAGCAGGGAAAGTGCGGAGGCTGGGGGAGGGCGGGAGAGGTGGTGGTGGCTGGAGGGAAGCCCACCAGAAGCCCTGTTCTTGCAGGAATCTTCCTGCAATGGGCCCCTAGTGTTAAATTATAAGATCGTGAAGCAATAATAACTTTTCTCAGCATTTTATTTTTTTAATCCTCATCCAAGGATATTTTTTCTTTAAGGAGGAATGAAGGGAGGGAAGAAGTGAGGGAGGGAGGAACATCGATGTGAAAGAGACACATGGATTATTTGCTTCCTGCACCTGCCTCTACCTGGGCCAGGGATGGAGCCTAAAACTGAGGTACATATCTTTGACTGGGAATTGAACCCACGATCCTTGGTCCATGGGCTAGCGTTCTAACTACTGAGAAAACTGGCCAGGGCTTTCAGTATTTTCAAACTCCTCATTGCTGCTATTAGATTTTAAAATAAAAGTTGACAAAATTAAGGATGAAGTTGAAATAATAACCTCTACCAATTTCATGTAATTTTACAATCTACAATACTTTCACAAAATATTAACTCATTTTCTCCTCACCTCAATCTTTTACAGTGTGTATTTATCCCAGTTTTTCTGAATGAAGACACAGAGAGCTTAATTGACTTGTCCAGAGTTATATGATTAACATATGGTTTTCAAACACCTAGTTGATAACAATCACTAGCATCATATCTAATAAAAGAGTAATATGCAAACTGACCATCACTTCCAAGACACAAGATGGCTGCCCCCATGTAGACACAAGATGACTGCCACAAGATGGTCTGCAGAGGAGGGCAGTTGTGGCAATTAGGGGTGACCAGGCCAGCAGAGGAGGGCAGTTGGGGGAGACCAGGCCAGCAAGGAAGGGCAGTTGTGGGTGATAAGGCAAGCAGGGAGGGCAGTTAGGGGTGACTGGGCCAGCAGAGAAGGGTAGTTGGGAGAAACCAGGACTGCAGGGGAGGGCAGTTGGGGGGACCAGGCTCAGGGGAGAGCAGTTGGGGGAGGCAGGCCTGCAAGGGGGAGAAGTTTGGAGAATTAGGCCTCAGGGGAGGGCAGTTGGGGGGACCAAGCCTACAGGGGAAGGCAGTTGGGGGAGCCAGGCCTTCATTGGAGAGCATTTGGGAGACCAAGCCTGCAGAGGAGGGCAGTTGTGGAGGGAACAGGCCTGCAGTGTGGGACAGTTGAGGGAGGGCAGGCTAGCAGGAGGGGAAGTTGGAGGCAAATGGGCCAGTCAAGGAGCAGTTAGGCATCAATCAGGCTGGCAGGGGAGTGCTTAGGGGGTGATCAGGCTGGCAGACAGAAGCAGTTAGGGGCAGTCAGGCAGAGGCAGGCAAGCAGTTGGAAACCAGCAGTCTTGAATTGTGAGAGGGCCATCAGACATCCCTCAAGGGGTCCCAGATTGGATAGGGTGCAGGCTGGGCTGAGGGACACGCCCCTTCCCCATTCATGAATTTCATGCACCAGGCCTCTAGTTTAAGTGATAATCACCCCAGTATAAATGTATATATGCCCTGTCATTTGACATTACAATAACTCTAACACTTATGAATTATTATCCCTATTTTATAGATGATAAAACTGAGGCTTATACTGTTTAGCTTGCTCAAGGTCAAGAGTAAATAAATGGTGGATCAGGTACTCTCACGCAGTTCTGATTCCAGAATTTAGGCTCCTAGCCACTACCAAGACTGTTCCAAGTGTTGAATAGATTTATTTCTTCATTCAAACAATTTCTAATCCATTGGTAAGGGGTGGGAATAAGAGAGAAATGCTAAATTAATACCTGTAGAATTATTAAAGAATGATAATGTCTTCTGAACTTTTCAGTTTATGTTTGGAGTTATTTAATTTCATTATGCTTTATCTAAGCATGAATTTCTCTTGTTTTTCCTGATTAGGATACATGTCTTTGATTAACTCAGGTCATTACTCAGTTCTTAAAGTACTGTCTTATCTCTATTCTATTTTTTTTTCTAGAAGGCTTATAGCCCCTTAAATGTTATCCTTTCTTTCCCTTAATTTCTTCTGTTTATAGTCTTTTATCTCTTTGTATTATTTCCTCATATTATTCTCAAATTTTCTCTTCAATGATATTTAACTTGATATTTAATTCATCCACTTAATTTACTACTTTTTGCCTTGTTTGTTGTAGTCTTTAAAACAACCACATTGAGCCGAAACCGGTTTGGCTCAATGGATAGAGCGTCGGCTTGGGGACTGAAGGGTCCCGGGTTCGATTCCGGTCAAGGGTATGTACCTTGGTTGCTGGCATATCCCCAGTAGGGGGTGTGCAAGAGGCAGCTGATTGATGACTCTCTCTCATCGATGTTTCTAACTCTCTATCTCTCTCCTTTCCTCTCTGTACAAAATCAATAAAATATATTTTAAAAAAATAAAAATAAAACAACCACATTGAGGAATAATTTACATACAAAAAATAATGAGCGTGTTTAAGTATATAGCTTGATCAGCTTTGACAAATGTGTCCAAGTCCCCTCCCCACCCGCCACCCCCAGCCTGACTTCAGTCTCTCCTCCATCTGTGCCAGGAACAAGCCACCACTGTCTGCTCTCTGTCCTAACAGATTAGTTTTTATATTCAAGAACTTCTTTTTATGAGGAATCAAACCATGATTCCTTTATCATATTTTTTAGATTCATTCATGTTTTTGCATACATCAGTAGTTTGGGATTTTTTTTTTTTTTTTTTTTTAATGCTGAGTAGTATCTATTATGTGGCTATCCCACAATTTGTATCAATTGACTTTGATGTACATTTGGGTTGTTTCCAGTTTTTTGTTATTATGCCTAAAGTTTGCCACGAACATTTGTGAACACCAGTGTTTGTGGACATATGTTTTCATTTCTCTTAGGTAAATATCTAGGAGTCATGTGGTAAATGCATGTTTTGCTGCTGAAAAAACTGCCCAACTATTTTCCAAGCTGCTTGCATCACTGGCATTCTCACAAGAATGACTATGACACTGACATAAATAGTGCTGCTGATGGGAATGGATGGACAGATTTAAAAAATATGTCTTAGAGAGTGCCTATATATATTTAATATTCTATGTAGGATATTGCAGTAATTTACTGTATTTTAAAAAGGCAGCGGAATAACTATGTAAGCATGGTCATAGGTGACTAGAAAAAAAAAAAAAAAGAACTAGAAGAGAGTTACAGGATTATAGGTGAGGAGAGGGAGTGGAGGTACTTTCTTTGTATCCCTAGAGCCTGGTTTGGTGTTTGGCACAAAGCTGGGCCTCAATATTCATTGAATAAATTAACGTGAGTCATTTGCATAGATGTGACAGCTGAGCCCATAGGATTAGATGTAAAAGCTACGTTTACTTGCTAAGGTTCAAGGACATGCCTTCTTCCCGTTGTCATGCACTGCCATAAGTTGCCTGCCTAAAAGGAAACAATTCTGAAAGTACCTCGATTTAGGGATAGTTACTGGAAGAGGTGGAGTTTTTGTGTGGAGGTTTGGAAGGAGGGGGTCATTCTAGATCTAAGATACCAAAGTGAAATGTAAAGATTTGACTCTGAATCAAAGTTGTATTCATTTTGCACAAGTGTCAGACTATTTGCACTAATTAGAGCTTCTCAGTGCGATCAGTGCCATCCCTTTTCCACAATGTCCCCTCAAAGTACAAACCTCACTTGACAGGTTATTAACCTAGGGCTGACTGCTCTATAGCATTCTCTAAAGAAAAGGTTGGTGTATTCCCTTTCCCTCTTTTTCAAGCTGAGGACCTGCAATTCTAATTTGAATAACTGGGATGGTTCTTTTGAATTCCCATCTTCAAGGGGGCGGTGACCGGGACGCCACACCTCAACTACTGACGCCCAAATCCGCTGCAAAAACCTTCACGCCCTGCTCCAGGGTGCGTCAGATTAGTCCCAGGGCCCAGCTACTGTCACTGCGCCTGCGCATAGTGGCGCTGCGGCGCGGGGCGCAGGCGCCTTGAGGCGGAGCTGACCGGGGCGTCTACAAGCCGGTCTGGGCGGCGGCAGTGTTTTGGGGCCTGGGAACTGTGGGAGGAGCCAGCGGCCTCACCTTGGTAACCACATCGCTGCCCGGGCTCGGTCTTGCAGGCCTCAGCACTGTCATCGCCTTTGGGGGCCCGGGGGCTTTGGCCACCGTTTCCGGAAATAGCTCTGCAGGCCTCTCTCAGGCACCCCCATACCCCCCACGCCGCCGCCGCCGCCAGCCATGCAGGGGGAGGACGCCAGATACCTCAAAAGGTGACTCCCCAAGGCATAGTCCCGCCCTCCCGGCCGGCCGGGGACCCTGAAGCTATTCTTAGAGGTTCTGGGGGTTGGCCTTGAGGTGTCAGTGGGCCAAGCTAGAAGCTTAGAAGAGAGGTGGGCGCGGGAGGAATCGCGGAAAGGGAAGGGGAAGGTGCATTGGGTAAAGAGGTTCTTTACCCACCTGACTCGGAGGGGCCTGGAGGAGCTCGCGGTAGCTCCCGGCAGCGGCTCCTATTTCTGGGGGAGGGGCTAAGGGCGAGAAACCGGGCTTCCTTTCCCACTCCAGTTCAGCATCTCCCCTAATAGACAAATCCTGTGTTTGCCTGGGAATGAAGTCTTCTGGCGCTTATGCTCTCCGTCTCCAGACTGGGGTTCATTCACTGCCCTCGGGTTCTGAAATGATCAAGTGGAAAGAAGTGATGGCTTTTCACGTATGGGAGGCCGAACTGAGATGTTGCTTTCCAGTCTGTTTCTGCTTTCCTCATCCATTTCATCCATTTGACTGCCATGTGTACAGTATCATTTTTATGGGATCGTAATTATCAAGAGGTTTGTCCAGGAGTGTGACATGGAACAGGCCATAATTATTTTAATTTTAAAATATTTGTAGTGTCAGTGACTCTTTAAAGAAAACTGTAAATCTGTGGGGTTAATGGTTTGACTCCTGTTAATGGTTTGATCCCTGATGAAAAGGATACTTCTCAGTGGACCAAGAGTTACTAGTGATCCAATAGAAAAAAACCTTAATTGGGACGCTCCATTTTTAAAGTCCCTGTCACGTGTATTCTTTTGGACACAGTTTCCTTATGTAAAAATGGAAAGCAGGGAAAATATTACCTTATGAGAGGACCAAATGTGAACATACTTTTAAGAGATAAAGCATGCGTGTAAGGTGGTGGTATTATAAGTTATAATAAAGTTTTACTGAATATATTTACCCTGGCTTGGCAGGGCCCTTATCATTACAGAAAGAGATAGTCTTAAAGGGGATTCAGTTTTATAGTCAACCAATCAATCAACTAACTGTACTGTCTTTGTAGGACTGAGACATCTATTACCTGCCCTCCTCATTTTAAAAAAAGGATATGTAGTCATAACAAGTATTTTATTTCCTCATGGCTTACGTCGATCTTTTCAATCTTTTTGGTTGAAATTTTTGTGACAGAAGAAAATAAATTCTTTCAACTTTAAATATAAGATTATTCTAGAGCAAAGAGCCTCAGTTATAGCATTAGCTTATTTTCATGTAATACAGTTGTGCCAGAAGGTAGTTTTTCTTAAACATACTTATAATTCCTGGTCAGGGCACATGCTCCGTTTGTGGGCTCCATCCCCAGTCGAGGGTATACAGAAGGCAGCTGGTCAATGATTCTCATCATTGATGTTTCTCTCTCCCTCTCCTTTCCTCTCTGAAAACAATATATATGTGTATTTTAAAGTATTAGATGAATGAGACATACTTTTCCTGTTTTTATGGTGCTTATAATGTAGCAAAGAATACACACTTTAAACTGTATATTACCAGAAGTAATTATTTTATTGTATTTATGAGAAGTGATATAAGTTTATGATATATATGTGCCCTGTGTAAATTTTTTCACACAGTATAAATATTCAACATTTATCCATGTTTTGCATTCATCAGTACAGTACTTCATTCCTTTTTAATAGCTGAATAATCTATTTTAAAAATACAGCATATTTTGTTTATCCATTCATCTGTTGATGGACATTTAGGCTGTTTCTATTTATTGGCTATTATGAATAAAGCTACTTTGAACATTTCAGTACTAGTTTTTGTTTAAACATCTGTTTTCACTCTTTTGTTATATTTTCAGTTGTTGCTGGATCATATGCTAATTATATATTTAACTTCTTGAGGAACTACTGAACTGTTTTCCACAGTGGCTGCACCATTTTCCTTTCCCACCAGCAATGTACGCAGGTTTCAATTCTTCACAGCCTTGCTAGCTCTTACTTATTTTTTAAAATTGTGGCTATTCTGATGGATGTGAAGTGATATCTTTTTTTTAAAATATATTTTATTGACTTTTTACAGAGAGGAAGAGAGAGGGATAGAGTTAGAAACATCGATAAGAGAGAAACATCAATCAGCTGCCTCCTGTACACCCCCTACTGGGGATGCGCCTGCAACCAAGGTACATGCCCTTGACCAGAATCGAACCTGGGACCTTTCAGTCCACAGGCCAACGCTCTATCCACTGAGCCAAACCGGTTTTCGGCTGAAGTGATATCTTATTGTAGTTTTGATTTATATTTCCCTAGTTATTAATGACACTGAACTTCTTTTCATATACTTCTTGGCCATTCTCTGCCTTCTTTGGAGAAAAAAATCTTTATATTTTCTAAAAATTGGATCCCTATCATATCAATGATTTGCAAATATTTTATCCCACTCTGTAGATTGTGTTTTCACTTTCTTCATAGTGTCTATTCACATGCAAAAGTTTTAAATTCATATTTTCTTTAGTTGCTTTTGCTTTTGTAAAAAGCTTTACATGATCATTGATTTTTAAATTCTAGTCTCTCCCTCCCCTTTGTCAATCCATCAATTCATTCTCTATATCTATGGGTCTGTTTCTGTTTTATTTATTTATTTAGTATTTTTAGGTTTTTATTGCTGAATAACATTTCTTTGTATAAATGTTCCACATCTTCGTTATCCATTCATCTATTGATGGAAACCTAGGTTGCTTCCATATCTTGGATATTATACACAATGCTGCAGTGAACATAGGGGTGCATATATTTAGAGTTCTTGTTTCCTTCAGATAAATACTAGGTATATTTGTTAATAATGCGGATTTTTTCAATAGGTGGAGTTACACATATGTTGATATATATGCAATTTGATATGCATGTGATTTTATTGTATTGACAACAAGCTTCAAAACTTCATGTGACAAATTTGCTGAAGATGTTAACATCATAGGTATCTTTATGCTTAAAAATGTCGAATTTCGTGGCAAAAAAAGAACATTTGTGGGAAGTTTTAATTCATTATTTTGAAGAAAAGTGCTGCTGAAAGTTAGTGTATACTTCAGGGAAGATTATGGTGAACATGCTCCATCTCAAGATACTTGTGAACCCTGGTTTAAATGTTTTAAAAGTGATGATTTCAGTATGAAAGACAAGAACATTCAGGTCAACCAAAAAAGTTTAAAGACCAACAATTACAAGCATTATTGGATGAAGATGCATGTCAGACTTGCTCAGCAAACCATTTCTGATCATTCACAAGCAATGGGAAAGATGTTAAAGGAAGGAAAATGGGTGCTACATCAATTGAACAAAAGACAGATGGAAAACCTAGAAGTCATCAGTAAAATGTTACTTCAACTGCACAAAAGTCTTTTTTGTATCGAATCGTGACTGGCGATGAAAAGTGGATTTATTTTGAGAATCCCAAATGCACAAAATCATGGGTTGATCCAGGGCAACCATCAATATCAACTGCAAGGCCAAATTGCTTCAGAAAGAAGACAATGCTCTGTATTTGATGGGATCAGGAAGGTGTGGATTACAATATCCATATTATTAACTGGTTAATAGTTAATCAGTATTATTAACCAGTTAATAGTTAATCCAAATTTTTAACCGGTATTATTGATTTTGTAATCAAAGAAAACATGATAATTTCAAGAGAAACATCAAAAGTGCTTTATTCAAAATAATGTCCATCTCTAGCTACACATTTCCCCCATCTTTCAGGTAATTTGTAGATACCCTCCCAATAGAACTTTTCTTGTTTTGATTCAGACCATTCAGAGACCCAATTTTTCACTTCTTCATATGTTTTGAAGTGCTGTTCAGAAAATCATGTGCCATCGATCGGAACAAGTGGTCATCCGAAGGAGCAGTACAACAAAATAGCATATATGTCAAATCGCATATATATCAACATATTTGTAACTCCATCTATTAAAAAAATCCGAATTATTAACCAGTACATCTAGTACCCAGAAGTGGAATTGCTGGGTAATATAGCAGTTATGTTTTTAAGTTTTTGAGGAATTGCCATACTGTTTTCCATAGTAGCTGCACTTACTTACAATCCCGCCAACAGTGTATGAGGGTTTCCTTTTCTCCTTATCCTTGTCAGCACTTGTTATTTGTTGATAGCACTCTGACAGGTGTAAGGTGATATCTCATTGTAGTTTTGATTTGAATTTCCCCGATGATTAGTGATGTTTAGCATCTTTTCATGTCTGTTGGCCATCTGTATGTCCTCTTTGGAGAAAATGTCTATTCCAGTCCTCTACCCATTTTTTAAATTGGATTGTTTGTTTTTTGGTGTTCAGTTGTTTCATTTCCTTATATATTTTGGATATTAACCCCTTGTCAGTGTATCATTTGTGAATGTCTTCTCCCATTTGGTAGGTTGTCCTCTTTTTTATAGAATGCAAAAACAGCCTTAATAGGGTGTAGAAAAGGAGTTCAAAGATAAGAGATTTATTCAATTCAACCCATAACATTCGAAAAAGAAAATAGTATTTCAAAATCATTTTATCCTTCCAATTTTTTTAAATTTTTTTAAAAATCTTTAGTTTTCAAAGTGTTAGATATGTCCCCCTTTTCCCCCCATTGACCTCTTCTAGCCTGCCTCTGAGCTCCACCCCAAGCCTTCACCACCCTATTGTCTGTGTCCATGAGTTATTGATATATCATACAAGTTCTTTGATTGGCCTTTCACACTCACCTTCTCCCACCTTCCAAAAAAATAATGCTAAAAGCGATGTTGAAGAGTTTACTGCCCATGTTTTCTTCTAGGAGTTTTATGATATTGGGTGTTACATTTATGTCTTCAACCCATTCTGAGTTTATTTTTATATAAGGTTTAAGAAAGTGGTCCAATTTCATTTTTATCATGTATTTGTCCAATTTTTCCAACATCACTTATTGAAGAGACTGTCTTTACCCCATTGTATGTTCTTGCCTCCTTTGTCATAGGTAAATTGACCATATAAATGAGAATTTTCTATTCTCTGGGCTCTGTATTCTTTTCCATATATCTATATGTCTGTTTTTATGCCAGTACTATAGTGTTTTGATTCTAATAAATGAGCAAGGTATAGCCTTCCATTTATTTGTGTCTTCTTCAGTTCTTTTCTTCAGTGTCTTATAATTTTCAAAGTATAAGTTTTTTACCTCTGTGATTAAATTTATTCCTAGGTATTTTATGCTTTTTGATGCAATTGTAAATAGGATTGTTTTCTTAATTTCTCCTTCTGATAGGTCATTATTGGTATATAGAAATACAATATATTTCTGAATATTGATTCTGTATCCTGAAATTTTACTGAATTTATTTACTGAATCTAATAGGATATAGTTGGTTTTTTGAGGAAGGGGGGTCTTTAGGATTTTGGTTGCTTTTGATTATTTTGATACTGTCATTATTTAAAAAACCATTCCCAAATCCAAGGTCATGAAGTTTTGCCCCTATGTTTTCTTCTAAGAGTATTTTAGGTTTGGATTTTAAATTTACCAGTATGTGATCCATTTTGAGTTAATTATGCGGTTTGCAGCAAGGGTTTAATTTCATTATTTATATGCCCAGTGTCTTGGCACATTTGTTAAAGAGATTATTCTTTCCCCCAATGAAAGGTCTTGTGACCTTTATTGAAATCAATCGACTACATATATAGGAATTTATTTCTGGGCTCAGTTCTATTCCACTGATCTATGTGTCTATCTTTCTGCTAGTACTTCACTGTTTTGGTTACTGTAGCCTTTGTAGTGTTGTACATTTTGAATTCATAAAATGTGCGTCTTCCAACTTTGTTGTTCTTTTACAAGGTTGTTTTGGCTACTCAGTGCCTCTTGTGTTTCCACATGAATTTTATTATCTCTCTTCCACTTCTGTAAAAAAAAAAAAAAAAAAAAAGCTTTGAGAATTTGATAGTGGCTATATTGAATCTGTAGATCACTTTGGGAATGTTGCCATTTTAAATGTAAATCGAATTTAAATGCATGTTAACCAAGCTCACTTGTTTTTGGAACTAGAACCTAGAAAAGAACCATGGCCGTTTCATGAGTTTTTAATCTATCTATGCCTATTTTTATTTTACATTGCAGGAAAGTTAAAGGAGGAAATATTGATGTACATCCATCAGAAAAAGCACTCATTGTTCAGTATGAAGTGGAAGCTACCATTCTCGGAGAAATGGGGGATCCCATGTTGGGGGAACGAAAAGAATGCCAAAAAATGTAAGTTTTCTTTCTTTGCGTACATTCTGAAAGTAGTGAACCTTATACAGACTTTGTAGAAATCTGATATTATTTAAATCTGCATAGATGGTAAATGGTTCTTCCATACTTCAGTTTAGTGAAGCAGAGACAACATTAAACTATAGATGCAGACACATTAAGAGAAAATCATGTCTATGTACATAATGGGAATCTATTAAAAAATACTTATTCTGATTTATTCCATTTAGTAAATGCATATAATAGAGTATAATCTACAACTTGTGAAATCAATTTTAAGAAATATTTATGTGGGACGTTTTAGCTTAATTTAGGAAATTTGTATTTTTGAGAGATCCTGTGTTCTTCCTTCTTCCCTGGAATTGCAGAAAGTAGGGTGATTTCCAAAACTTCCAATTGGGGCATGCCCCTTGAATTCATCCCTTAAAAATCTAGCCCTCTAGAACAGTGGTTCTCAGCCTTTCTAATGCCGTGACCCTATAATACAGTTCCTCGTGTTGTGGTGACCCCAAACCAAAAAATTATTTTTGTTCCTACTTCATAACTGTAATTTGGCTACTTTTATGAATCGTATCGTAAACATCTTAGGTGACCCTGCTAGCGGTTCTCAACCTGTTGCGACCCACAGGTTGAGAACTGCTACTGTAGAACCTAAGACCCTCGGAAAACACAGATATTTACATTATGATTCATTATCAGTAGCAAAATTACAGTTATGAAGTAGCAACAAAAATAATTTTATGGTTGAGGGTCACCACAACATGCGGAACTGTATTAAAGGGTCGTGGCATTGGAAAGGTTGAGAACCACTGCTCTGGAAGATCCTAATAAGACAAGCATTTTCTGACTCAGTGTACTGAGCCTTAAATCTTCCAATATCCTAAACCCTTTCCTTTCTGCATCTGTAATTCTTTGAGGACCTTTGGGGAACTGGCCTCTTTCGTCTGTCTGCAGTTGTGCTGGTAATGATCTTGAATCCCTTCCATAGTTTTGTGGAAGTAAAGAAGGTCTGAGATTACCTAGTTCTCTCTCCTAGTCTTCTTCCCTCCATCAAAAATTTGGTTTGGGAAGTAGTTAAAAAGAATTTTAGTGTGTTTTGGTGGTATTAAGTATATTCAGACTGCTAGGAGTGCATGTGATAGTATTTATAACACTGAAAAGCACTGCATTTTTTCTCTATAGCAATGGTTCTCAACTGGTTCTGATCCACCCCACCCCACCCCCTTCCCGAGGTGACATTTGGCAATATCTAAAGACATTTGGGTTGTCATAACTAGAGGGGTGCTAAGGGAATTCAATGGCTAGAGGCCAGAATGCTGCTAAGGATCCTACAATGCACAAGATAGCCACCTATAAACAAAGAAGTATTTGGCCCCAAACTTTGATAGTGCTGAAATTGGGAAACTTTGGTGTATAACAGCCCAAAAGAGTAGCTACCTACTCTATTAATATTCCTAATTTGTCTTCTTCTTGGGTTAGAAGCAGACTAAATTGCACACTGAATTCATTAAAAATAATTGAGTCTTTGGATAATCTGCTAGATTGAAAAGATACACACTTGCATACACACATGCACTATAAATCCTAACTGACATGCTCACACATTTTTCTGTTTTCTTCCATTTGTGTGCCTGTGATTGCTTCCTGGGTTTTGTACATTCTGAAAGCGTGAAAAATCTCTTTGAGATCTTATCAATTTGCCGAAGACAAGCCAACAGAGCAGAGTGTTTGCCTTTAGAACCTCCTACATCCACATTTCATGAGAGAAATTTAGATTTTAGTTTTTGAGAATGCAGTCAGTAACCTTACTCAACTATAATTAAATGAGAATGTTGTTTGTGTTTGAAAATCCGAAGTCTTTCTAGACAAGGGATGCATTCACTAGGGAGTCAGCCAGCTGGAAAGAATACTACCTACTGTTGCTGGAGTAAGTGGATTTAAACATCCTTAAGGGGAAAACCCGAGGACCTCAATTTTGGAATACTCCACCCTGGTGTACACGATTTGGAGAGGAATCAAAATTTAGTTTGTCCAGGGACCGAAAGCAGAATGTGGTCTGTTGATAACTCAAGAGTTTTTATCAATGGCAGCAGCTGGTGTGGAGGGGACACTAATAAAGATGGAGATAGGTTTGAAGTGAAAATGTTGTTAAATTTGGGTAGTCAGTGCTATGTCCCAGGTCAAGAAGACTTGTATTTCAATCTTTTTTATTTGGCAAAGGAGTATATAAGCCCATCTTCAATAGAGTCCCAGTGTCTGAAAATTTCTTTATGAGAAACTGATGATTATAGTCCAAAAATAATATGGGTATTTTTCTTGTGAATTTTTGGTGTTCTTAATAGATATGGCTGCCTCTAAAGATTCTAGTTTTTTTATTATAGGAATAATCAGTATACATACAGGTAACATTTTCTAAAAATTCTAGCCCTATCTATTTTTTTCTTTGTCTTTTGTAATAAGGAAAGGATTTTGGAGAGACCTATACACTAAAAGAAGAAAATCTATTGTAATGAAAAGAAGATGAATCAGATTGCTAATATATGTGTTGGTAAAAAATAGATTAAAAAGAAATAGAAAAATCTGCTTTACACTTATTAGAATGGGTAAAATCCAAAACACTGACAGAACCAAATGCTGGTAAGGTTGTAAAGCAATAGGTACTCATTCATTGCTGGTAGAAGTATAAAGTGGTACTTTGAAAGGCAGCTTGGCAGTTTCTTCTAAAGCTAAATATAAACTTACCATATGATCCAGCAGTTTCGCTCCTAGATATTAACCCACATGAGTTAGAAATTTATGTCCACAAAAACCTGCACATGAATGTGTAAAACAGTTTTATTTATAATTGTCAACAATTGAAGGCAACCAACATGTTTTTCAGTTGACAAACAGGTAAGCAAACAGTGGTGTGTCCATACAATCAAGTATTATTCAGCACTAAAAAGAAACCAACTATCAAGTTATGAAAAGACATGGAAGGACTTAAATGCATATTACTAAGTAAAAGAAGTCAGGCTGGAAAAGCTACATTCTGTATGATTCCAACTACGTAACATTCTAGAAAAGGAATTTTCTAAAGTAAAAAAATTTAGTTTGTTCAGGTTTCAGGGGATGGGGAGGAGAGAATAGATGGAGCATGAAGCATGTTTAGGGCAATAAAATTATGCTTTTTTTAAAAAATATATATTTTATTGATTTTGTACAGAAAGGAAGGGAGAGAGATAGAGAGCTAGAAACATCGATGAGAGAGAATCATCGATCAGCTGCCTCTTGCACACCCCCCACTGGAGATATGCCCGCAACCAAGGTACATGCCCTTGACCGGAATCAAACCTGGGACCCTTCAGTCCGCAGGCCGACGCTCTATCACTGAGCCAAACCGGTTTTGTCAAATTATGCTTTATGATACTATAATGGTGGACACATGATGCATTTCTCAAAGCCCATAGAACTATACAACACAGTAAATCCTAATGTAAACTATAGACCTAAATTGATAATGTATCAATATCAGTTCATCAGTTGTAACAAAGGTGATAATAACAAGACAAAAAAACTATTGGGGTGGTAGTGGGTGTATATATGGGAACTCTGTACTTGATGCACAATTTTCCTATCAACCTGAAACTGCTCTAAAAAACAACTAGTAAGAAATTTTTAAAAATATATGTTTATAAGAGTTTCTATTGTGCCTCATCTTAATTGGATTTCTAGAAACCATTAAGATTTCGAAGTTCCTTGATACAATTAAACATGGAGAGGTATTTTGAGAGTTTTTCTCTGAATGGACTCTCTTTTCTATCTCTGTCTTCTGATGTGCAGTAAAATTATACAAAAAATATAATCAAGAATTTAAAAGAGGACTATTTTTTTAACCCAAAATTTTTAAATAGAGGAACAGAATACTGGCTAGGGTTCTTTTTGCAAACATTAGAAACCACTGTAGCAAATTTAAATATGAAAGGAATTTATTAAAAAGCTGTTAAGTAGTTTGTAGAATCCCAAGAGGACCAGACTTAGGGATGACCAAATAGCTGTGAGTAATTTCTAAATCACTCTACTGGACTTATTTCTGAGGAGATCATCTTCACCTGAATGATGATTGCACAGATGCTTAGTTACAGAACCTTTTTCTGAGATTTCTGTCCCTGCTGCCTTCTAACATCTTTTTAAATGTCCACAGTCTTTATCAAAAAAATAATTCTATATAATGGCTACTTTCTTATGTTTCTCTTTTTTAATCTGAGCCTTGCATGAACATATCTGCTTGAGTCTTCACCCTGTACCTAATTTTATGTTTTCATGGTTCTCCTTGGTGCCATAAATTCATGTAAACGGGCAATTGTTTCCAGACTCTGAACAATCTTTTTTATTTATCTTCCAATGAATCTCCTGGACTAATTTAAAAAGGAGAGAGAAGCTGGTTTATTTATTTTTATTAATATACTAACAAGTATAAAATGTTCCTCAGAATTCCTCATATAGGTCTTAAAATGCATCCTGCTTTTTTTCTTCTTCCTTCTACTATAAGATTTCCATGAGGACAACTGAACCCGAAATAAGCAGTATTATGTCTTGTTCCTAACTGGAAAACATAAATGATTTCATAACTGTGGTCAGGAAGTGATTCACTCTTGGCAATATGGATTCTCACATCCAATGAATAAAGACTTTATATGTTTTACATCAGAAGGTTGTTTTAAAATTAGGTCTTCCAATGTGCTGTTCTGCCTGGAGAGGCTGAACAAGGTTCTATGTTCCTTTTGTTATCTTATTTATCCAGCCAAAGAAAATCATTGTTTTGCATTGCTCTAAGCCTAATTATATCCAACTCTTATATAAATAGAGTCTATGTAAGGTACATTTAAATGTTTCATAAGTTATTTATTTAATGAAATATTATTTAAGTTACCACTTTAATAATACCTGAACTGGAAAATTCTGTTATGCTTGCAGCATTCGTCTTAAGAGTCTCAATGCCAACACAGATATAACTTCCCTGGCACGGAAGGTAGTTGAAGAATGTAAGCTCATTCATCCCTCAAAACTAAATGAAGTAGAGCAGCTGTTGTACTATCTCCAGAATCGCCGTGATTCTTTGTCAGGAAAGGGTAAGTAGAGACTTCTGACTTTTTAATGCAAATCCGGACTTGTCTGACTGTAGTTTGAGCTTTACATAAATGTGGGTGTGTGTTTTTTTGTTTTGTGTTTTATTTTTGCCAGTGCTGTGAATAAGTAAACAAAAGAATAGACAAACATATTCATTTTATACATGTTGAGCTTTATATTAAACTGGAGGCCTGGTGCACGGCATTTGTTCGCTGTGCGGTTGCGGGGGGGGGGGGGGGGGGGGGGTTTCCCCTCAACCCAGCCTGCACCCTCTCTCAGTCTGGGACCCCTCACTCCTTACTGCCTGCCTGCCACTGCTGCTGTGCTCACCAGCTGAGCTGTGCTCCCTTTGTGGGAGCACACTGACCACCAGGGGACAGTTCTTGTATTGAGTGCTTGCCCCCTGGTGGTCAGTGTGCATCATAGCGACTGGTCCTTCCGCTGTTCGGTTGATTTGCATATAGGCAGTCCTCCCTTATGTCAAACTCAACATACTATACTTCGTTTTGTGGTTATGTCACCCTCCCATTTATTTATATTTAAAAAAAAAAGCTTAGTGATTTCAACATATATACATATGTGCTTTATGTTTTTTATTATTTATTTTCCACAAGTAAAGGTCAGGAATTGTTATCTTTATTTAAAATTTTTTTTACTGTTTCACTTCATTACTGCTGTGTATGTGCTCCATGTGAGTGACATAGGTGCTTATATAGGTGGGTTCCAACTTACAGCGAAAATCATGTTACATCGCGCCCTAGGAATGAATCTCCAATGTAACCCGAGGACCTACTGTATTAGAGTTTTATTATATAGGATGTTTCTACACAAAATGATGTTTCCATTTCATAGTGTGTGTGTGTGTGTGTATGTGTGTGTGTGTGTGTGTGTGTGTGTGTGTGTGTATGCACGCACACATATGCTGAAATAAGGAATAAAAACCAGATATCTTTTTAAATGTCAGCGGTCTTTACCAAAAAATAATTCTATATAATGGCTATATAATTCTATGTAATTCTAGAATAACAATAGTAGAGAATTGGGGGCAGAAAATCTATTTTCTCTATTCCAACTAGATTTATGTTTTCTAAATTTATCATTGACATTTAATTTGTTATTTAAATGGGTGACTTAAGTATTTAAATGTTAAATATATGTCATATGCATTAGACTATCTTAATGTTATATTTTATGAAACTTTCTTAGGAAAGTTTCATTCCTCAATGTCTTTGTTGTTATCATGCTTCTATTTTCAGTTCCCTCAACAAGAACTAAGCCATTAAAATATTAGAGCTAAGTGACAGATTATTTATAGAAGGCAATTTCAAGTAATCTAAACCAAAAATGAAACAAAATAAAAATACAGACATTTATAATACAAAACCATCTCAGATTATTGAATGGTTAGTTATTTCATTTCATAGTATTACGTTTACTTATCTTTCATCATGGGTAAATACCAAAATATGATGCCCTTGGAATGACTTATAAAGGCTTAAGTTTTGATTATACTAAGTAAAATAAATGAAATAGAAAATTTGTTTACACCTTTTCAAGTTTGTCTTATCTCTCTATGAACAGGAAATAAACTGCTTTGTGCCTAATGTATACTTTTATTAGTTAGCCCTAAATAGTGTTACTAACTCACATCGTATAATCAATAGGTATTTATTGAATGAATTGAATGCCTGTGAACTTATTTAAAAGCAAAATTAAGTTTAGCTAATCAGCTGCTGAAAATAAAAATTACTCATAAATGCCAAAAACCTAGTTTTTCCCCTTAAAAAAAAAAAAACAAACTTTTTTTTTATTACAGAAAAAAAAGAAAAAACAAGCAAACCTAAAGATCCACCTCCTTTTGAAGGAATGGAGGTAAGACTACATTCTGATCTGATTATAAGAAATATGATTATAAGGTGTTGCCTTTTACCATCAGAATTCATACAATCAACATTAAACCTATGTATAATTTTTTAAAAGTGATTGAACTTAAAAGTGCCTGAAAAAGGTAGAAAGTCAGTATTTAATTGACAAAGGAAAAAATTATTGGGTATGATTTTTAGACAATTTATTTTTATAGGAAAATAAGTTGTGAAGTGTTTTAAATATTTTCATTGCAATATGTTTTGAAATATTTATTATAGTGATACAAATTACTTTATATTATATTTAAAATATTTTATAATTGTTAGACCAAGTTTAGAGCCTGTATACTTCCCATTTTATCATATTGTTTATAATTACTTTTGTATTGAAGTCCTAGGACCCAAAGGTCTAATATTCCCTTCTGTGAGTTCTTTGAAAACTTAGCTATTATTATAAAAGGGAATATATTAATCACAAAATATCATTCCTTTGACAGTGGCTCTGTTAAGCATCATTTTTTTTTTTTTTTTTTGAATTCTTTCTTCTTCCTTTGTTTCAGATTGATGAAGTTGCTAACATTAATGATATGGATGAATACATTGAGTTATTGTATGAAGATATACCTGACAAGGTTCGGGGTTCTGCTTTGATCCTGCAACTTGCTCGAAATCCTGATAACTTGGAAGAACTACTATTAAATGGTAACTTATAGTTATAAATATTAAAATTGGAAAAATTATTGTAAAATATGATTTTTAGATTATTATATTAGAGAATTAAGTTAAAATTATTTATGCTGAACTTAAAAATATACTTTTTCCAGCTTTTACCTTCTTCAAACTTTTAACATGAGAGCATAACTTCTAAATATTCTCTGGAGAATTCATTAATCATTTAATTTAAATAAGGGAAATCAAGCATTATTGGTACTGTATCTTCTAATTTGGAACACTTTTTTACAAAATATTTTTTATTGATTTCAAAGAAGAAGGGAGAGGGAAAGAAAGAGAAAACATCAATGATGAGAGAGAATCATTGATCAGCTGTCACCTACACACTTCCTACCCCGCATCAAGGCCACAACCCAAGCATGTGCCATGACGGGGAATTGAACTGTGACTGACCGCCTGTTCCTAGATCGACACTCAGCTATGGATCCACACCAGCCAGGCTGGAACGCTTTTTTGTTTTTTCAATTAGGAGCAATATGAAGCTTTGACATTTGTATACATGTCAGCCTGAAGGACTCCCTTTAGTATTTGTCATAGGGGAGTTCTACTCTCTTAAGTTTTTGTTTTCTTTGGTGTTTGAAGGATAGTTTTGCTGGATAGAAAATTGTTGGCTGGTTGTCTTTCTTTTAGTACTTTAAATATGTCATGCCACTACTTTCATGTCTCCATGGTTTCTGATGTGAAATCTGCTGTTAATTTTATTGAGGATCCTGTGTACGTGTTGAATTGTTTTTCTCTTGCTGCTTTCAACATTTTCTTTGTCTTTGGCTATTGCCAGTTTGAGTACGATGTGTTTAAGTGTTGATATCTTTGAATTTATCTTACTTGGAATTTGTGGATCTTCTTGGATGAGCAGATTAATGTTTTTCAGCAAACTTGGGAATTTGTTAGCCATTTTGTTAAATATTCATTTTACTCTTTTGTCTTCTCTCCTCTTGAAACTCCCATTTTGTTTATGTGTTAGTATGCTTGTTGATGTTCCCCAGGTCTTTGAGGCTCTGTTTATTTTTATTTTTTTCTTTCTATTCCTGAAACTAGATAATCTTAATTAACCTGCCTTTACATTTGTTCATTTTTTCTTTTTTTTTCTAGCTCATATTTGCTGTTATTATTGTATAGAGATTACTAGTGAATTTTTCATTTCAGATATTATAATTTGCAATTGCAGAATTTCTACTTGGTTCATTTTTAAATAATGTGTATCTCTTTATGATATTTTTTGTTTGGTGAAACATCATTCTCCTACCTTCTCATCTTTTCTTTAATTCTTTTGGTTCTTTTAATTCTTTTTAAAAATATATATATTTTGCCAGTACTGGTTTGGCTCAGTGGATAGAGCGTCAGTCTGCGGACTTAAGGGTCCCAGGTTCGATTCTGGTCAAGGGCATGTACATTGGTTGCGGGCACATCCCCAGTAGGGGGTCTGCAAGAGGCAGCTGGTCGATGTTCCTCTCTCATCGATGTTTCTAGCTCTCTATCCCTCTCTCTTCCTCTCTGTAAAGAATCAATAAAATATATATTTAAATATATATATATATATTTTTATTGATTTCAGAGAAAAAGGGAGATGGAGAGAGTGATAGAAACATCAGTGGTGAGAGAGAATCATTCATTGGCTGCCTCCTACACACCCCCAACTGGAGATGGAGCCCGCAACCCGGGCATGTGCCCTGACCAGGAATCCAACCATGACCTCTGGGTTTATAGGTCGACACTTAACCACTGAGCCACACCAGCCGGGCCAGTTCTTTTATTCTTTGAATATGTTTTATAATAGATGATTTTAAATCTTTGTCTCATAAATTCAACATCCGAGCTTCCTCATGGACACTTTCTGTTGACTGCTGATTTTTCCTGATTAAGAGATAGCCTGTCCTATTTCTTTGCATAGCTTGTATTTTTTATTGTTGTTTTGAAATAATTTTGTGGAAACTCTGAAAATCTGATTCCCATTCCTTCCAGGGCCTGTTATTTTTGCTGTTCATTTGTTTAATGAGTTTCCTGGATTATTTCGGTAAAGTCTGTATTTTTTGTGCAGCCACTGAATCTTCTGCTCAGTTAGTTTAGTAATAGCTGATGATTGTATAGAGATTTCCTTAAATGCCTGGCACTACATGGCCCAGCCTTTGCTGGGGGAGCTGGGTGTGTGTGTGTGTAGGAAGGAGGCTTGTCTTCTAAACTACTATAGCAGGTAGTTTAGAGACTTATCTTCATTTCCTGCTTGCACATTGCCCTAAGGTTTTCCAGAGATGAGAGATTAGGTTCCTCTCTGGTCTTTCTCTGGCATGTGCATCTCCCTGCACATAGAATCCTGGGAATGTGTTGAAGCTTTTCAAAGACCCTGTGAATCTTTTTCCAGTTATTCCTCTTAAAGATCTAGGTCAGCCTCTTGTTAACTCCAACTGGCAAGGCTGCTGCACATAACTGCCATGTCTTAACAAGTAGTTTTCAACAAATGCCCTGGGTGTAAGGCTGCATGGAGCAAGCTCTGAGTCAGGACACGGAAAGAAAACCCTGGGATTGGAGCTTTTCAGCAAGCATACAGATGGATTAGAGTGGCAGTTCTTTGAGGAGGAATTTGGAAAGCAAGCACCAAACTGTTCTGCCTCCTCCAGCTGCTGTTAGGCTGCTGTTTTTCACAGATACCATAGTTGTAGTTTTCTTGTATATTTTGTACATTTTCCTACTTATTATTTTGAGATCACTGTAGTATATTCTCTAAAAAAATTATAATGGAATTTTCATTTTGCCTTCTGTAAACTCTGTAATTTTCTTTGGGCTATTTCTTGACAACTCATGTATAATTCTTGTAGCTATAATTTCATTGAGATATTTCTCTGTTCTAAACTAAAAGAGAAAAATAAAATAAAATTTGAAAAGTGAGTCACTAAACCTTTGCCTAAATCATGGTATTATGGTATAGTATTTCCAAAGTATATTCTATGATATCCTATTTCCTCTGGATTACAGTGATGAAATGTCCAGATTCTTTGTTAAGTAGGACTCTTTGGAGCTTTTGCTCTTAATATACATTGCCTGTCTAATTACTTAATTCTGGAATGATTTTGGAGATCAGTATATATTATACTAGTATGTGCTCTGCATTGTGAATATGAAAAACATGAAACACCATTATAGGATTTTTCAGTTTGTTTAAAAAATTCTTTCAGAGTGGATTAATATTATAGGGAATTCTTATTGTTTCATAATCTGTATAGCCTGAAAGCTCAAATAAATTGAACACTTCCATTACAATGATAAATACTGATAATGCAGTCCACGAAGTATTATAGATCCTGGGGGCTAAAGAAAGTTAAATGATAAGTTATATATAATACACCACAGATATTCTATTTAACTTATATTAAGAATTGGTAGGCCATATACCAACACTAATTTGAAAACAGTCTCATTACTTTATGCTTACTTAATATGTGATAAGTCTCATGAATCAATTCATTAATTTCACCTTTCTCAGGATAAAAATCTAGCATGGATATTTATTAAACTACCCTAAAGCTAATTTTATGAAAAATGTTTGTTTTATGTCTGTTGGCATCAATTTAACATGATATTAAAATATTAGACTTAATATTTTGTGTATAACTTTTATTTGATTATTAATTTGCTTTAATGTAGCTAGTGTTAGCCTGCTAAACTCATTATTTTTTTAAATTGTTCTAGTTTTTTAGTTATTCACAAACACCTTAAATCACATGTTAAAAAAGAAAAAAAAGGATACTACTGTAGCAAGTGGAAATTCAACTTGAAATAAATGGACTTTTTATTTTTATAACCCTAAATATATTTATATTACCTTACCTAAATCATACTTGATTTTTCTGTACACAGGAATAGACTTAAAGTTACATGATATGAGTTTTTAAGTAAAAGTTGGGTTTCAATTTTTAAAATACCTTTCCTGTGTTGGAAAGAAGCATCCTACTTTGTTGTCCCAGTTCTATCTTAGCTTTGTTATTTATTTATAAGTAGACATTTAAAACCAATCACCCTTTATACTAGAGGCAAGACGAATGATTATATTTGCATGTCCCATTTTTATCTAGAAACTGCCCTTGGTGCATTAGCAAGAGTCCTGAGAGAAGACTGGAAGCAAAGTGTTGAGTTAGCCACAAACATAATTTACATCTTTTTCTGTTTTTCCAGGTAAGTATTAAAACTAGGTAATAAAAGTAGTAATCTATCTGTATTTCTCCTTGTGTATGACATTGGTTTAGATTGTAGATCATTGGCTCACTTAGTCACTCTGTGGGATGCCCATGCTCTGTTCTGAACTCTTATTCTGTTTTCTACCCTCTGTCCTCTCTGTTGTTCTGTTTTAATTTAGTTTGTACTCACCCATGCACCCACAGTTTAAGAGTAATAGATGCTGGATGTAGATTGTCTGGATTTGAATTTAAATCCTGCTATTTATTAGCTGTGTGTTCTTGGCTACATTACTTAACTTCTCTGTGCCTCATCTGTAAGCTGTGGATAGTAATAGTAGCACCTTTTGGTAGCTTTTAGAATAAAGCCTGACCCAGACTAAGTGCAATGAATGTTATTGTTTTACATACACACCTATTATGCATTCACAGATATTATTTTACACATATATTCTTTAGAAAGATGTTTTTTTGAGACATTGTAAAAAGTCTCTAGCTAATTTCTAAAGAATTGCCTTTCTCTAGTCTAAAAATAGCAAACATTTACTGAAGAAGTACTTGGATCAATGAATTGTCTAGAAAACATGCAAAACATGATTGCTAGTAATTTTTTAAATTTTTTATTGATTGATTTTAGGAGGGAGGGAGGCAGTGAGGAAGGGAGAGGAAGAAAGAGAGAGAGAAAGAGAGAGGGAGATTTGTTGTTCTACTTATTTATGCATTTATTGGTTGATTTTTGTATGGGCACTGACCAAGGATCAAAACTGTAATCTTGGCATATTAGATTGATGCTCCAGCTGAGCTACTGGCCAGGACATGTTTGCTAATACTTTACTAGTTTATTCTTTGGTATTAGTTTATTGAATAACAGTATTGTTATAGTATTAGTTTTGGTAAATGGTAGTCTGAAGATTTATTTTGAGGGTGTCTGAATAGTTTAAATGGTTTTTAATTATAAATGTGTTTTGTTTAATTTCTAACTTAAAAATAATTTTAATTCAGGTAATAGTAATATGTTAAAATATATTTAAAGGAATCTCAGAATTTCAAGTCTTTCTAGTATGCTCTGTATTTATTTATTGATATGTGTACTTCAAATTTATTTTCTGTGTTGTTTGTACCACATTACCCTAAACAATTTCCTGAACCCACAAAATGTATTCCTTTAAACACATACTGAAAAATCTCTTCTTTAAAGCTTTTCTCAGTTTCATGGACTTATCACTCACTATAAAATTGGAGCTTTGTGTATGAATATCATTGATCATGAATTAAAAAGACATGAGCTTTGGCAAGAAGAACTTTCTAAGAAGAAGAAAGCTGATATCCTTTTAGAGTGGCATTTCACCTGCTGTTGTTGCCTATTGCTATGAGCTTTGTATGAATGGGATTTTCCCCCCGTTCTCAGTACATGAAAAATGCAAGAGTGTTTTGTTTTTAAGGTTAAGATGAATATTGAAACTGTCAGAATGAGTATAGTTTGACATATACTTTTTTAATGTCATCTAACTTTGATTACTTGATGAGACAGAGAGAGATAAATTAGTGTTCTGGATACTGAATTGGTGAATCTCTAAGTAGCTACATCAATGCCTCCTAAGATTTTTTTGGTTAGCAGAAGTCTGGCTCACTAGTGTTTCCTATGAGGTTCTTTCTCTGTGACTTTGATTGGAATGGGTATGAATTTGGTGATGAACCTATTACTGCCTTAAAAATGATTTAGTTAATAAGACTACTAGATTCCACTTCAGACAGATGATGCCCAGAATAGTCAAAGGATGTGTATTAGGTTTAAACTATTTAGCACCCTCTTTAGAATAGATGTCAAAAAAGAAATATACCAAAGTTAGAGGTAAACAAAATTTAAAAATTATATCATATGGCCCAGGACTGTTGGCTCCCAACTGCTCACCTGCCTGCCTGCCTTCTTGATTGCCCCTAACCGCTTCTGCCTGCCAGCCTGATCACCTCCTAACTACTCCCCTGCCAACCTGGTCACCCCTAACTGCTTTCCCCTGCAGGCCTGAGTCTGACCCCTCCCCCCCAACTGCCCTTCCCTGTAGGTCTTGTCGCCCCCAACTTCCTTCCTCTGCTGGCCTGGTCACCCTTAATGCCCTCCCCTGCAGGCTTGATTGCCCCCAACTGCCCTCCCTTGCAAGCCTGGTCCCTCCCAACTGCCCTCCCCTGCTGGCCATCTTGTGGTGGCCATCTTTTGTCCACATGGGGACAGTCATCTTTGACCACATGGGGGCAGCCATCTTGTGTGTTGGAATGATGGTCAATTTGCATATTATCCTTTTATTAGAGAGGATAGAGGCCTGGTGCATGGGTGGGGCTGGCTGGTTTACCCTGAATGGTGTCCCAGCTTAGGGTGGGCATTCCCTTAGGATGTGGGGCTGCCTGGGTGAGGGGCCTGATGGTTTGCAGGCCAGCCACACACACACACACACACACACACCCAGCAACCCAATTAGAGGCCCTGGTATCTGGATTTATTTATCTTCTATAATGGCAACTTTGTAGCCTTGAGTGGAGGCCTGGGCCCACCAAGGCAGCTGGAAAGCTTGGCTTCCTCCATTGCTGGGGGCAACTCAAGCCTCCTGCTCTCGCCAGCTCTGTGGCTGCAGCCATTTTTATTGGGATTTATCTTCTGTAATGGAAACTTTGTAGCCTTGAGTGGAGGCCTGGGCCCACCCTTGCAGGTGGAAAGCTTGGCTTCCTCCATTGCCCAGGAAACCCAAGCTTCCTGCTCTCTCTGTGGCCACAGCCATCTTAGTTGGGTTAATTTGCATACTCATTCCTGATTAGCTGGTGGGCATGACTTGTGGATATAGCAGATGTATAGTCAATTTGCATATTACTTTTTTATTAGATAGGCTTGTTTTTAAGGCAGTAAATAATTTTGGTACATGGACCCACTTGCTAATCTGTTGAAAGAGACTGTGTACATACATAAAATATTTGCTTATGATTTCTGGGGATTCAAGGATTTGGTGAAGCCCCAAAATGTGTTCACCCAAGGACTCCAAGTACATACTTAAATTCTTGGTTAAGAAGACCTGTTATGATACAATTATTATGCAGAGAATACTATTTTAGTTAAATTATTAGAGAAAATAACTAGATAATGTTGCCCATGCAGTTTAATAGCACTATTCTTCATAGTGTTTTCCAGTAGGGTTTCTTCCTTGCTTCAATGAGTATGAAAGATCCTTAACTTGTTTACTTGATGAAGACCCTGAAAACCAAACTTTGAGAAAAGAGTATGAAAAAACCTTTAAAAAATACCAGGGGCTTGTGGTAAAACAGGAACAGCTCTTACGAGGTACGAATTCTTAAACACTGAGAAATACAGCAAAATGCTTACTTTATGTTTAGTTTGTCCCATTTTTTTGTCAGATTGGTAAAGGTAATAGAATAATTGAGAGTTTTATACATTTTAATATGCTACAAAACTTGTGTCTTTAGCATGGGTAATAATGTTTTAAATTTTACTCTATTATTTTCCAACAAAAAACCCGCTCAGTTTTTAAATGTGTAGATACTTGTTATTTATTTGCACAGAGATGATGTTTAATCCATTTTGTAACCTTTTCATTAATAAGAATCTTGTCTTTCAATCCCTAATAAACTTTCAGCCTGCCGACTGAAAGGTTCCGGGTTCAATTCCAGTCAAGGGCGCATGCCCAGGTTGCAGGCTCGATCCCTAGTTGGGGGGCGTGCAGGAGGCTCACCAATGATTCTCTCTCATCGTTGCTATTTCTATCTCTCCCTCTTCCTTCTCCTCTGAAATCAATAAAAATATATTTTTTTAAAAAGAGTAAAGGAGGGTCAAATATATGGTGACGGAAAGAGATTTGACTTTGGTGGTAAACACACAATGCAGCATACAGATGATGTATTATAGAACTGTATACTTGAAACCTATATAATTTTATTAACCAATGTCACCCTAATCAATTAAAAAATAAAACAAATGATAATTTTAGATATAAACCCAAATATATCAGTTATTATATTGCATGTAAGTGGACTAAATACAATTTGGATGCCACTTTAAGAAAAAAAATGGGTTACTATTTATATATCAACTAGTATAGTGCCTGGAATATAGCAGGTACTTAATTATTGTGAGTTACCTTTCCAACCCAAATGTTTATTAAATAAATTTAATATATATGTATATATTTCAATATATTTCATACTTATGCATATATTTTTTCTATTCATAAAGGTTTAGAGATGGTTTATAAGAATACATGAAATTAAATACTAAAAAATGAATAAAATCGAGGCCATAGGAGAGCAAAAAGATCATATTGACCATAATGGCCTACATAATTCTGGCAGAAATTGTTCAAGTCTTTACTCTGAAGTTTTCTGTCCATCAAGGCAAAATGTCAAACATTATCTGTTACATAATTCTGTCAAAAGGAACAATTATATGAATATGACAACCTAGTCACTTTTACAACAGATATTTAAAAGAAATTTTACTTAGAACTAGTAGACAGTGACCTCAACTTTGTCTGGTATAACAGTTATATTACTGAATTTCATGCAGGTTATTTCCTGTAGTGGCTGTCAGAAAATCAGTTTAAAAATGAAAAAGGTTCTAGAATCCTTAAGATTCAGCTTAGTTGTATAATGTGTTTTGGATTATAGCTCTTTTTAACATAGCAGCCTCTAGTTGTTGAAGTTTTACCTTGTTTTCTATATCTATAAAATTATTTTTCCCCACCTGCCTATTTTATTATTTGCTAACATATTCCTTTAATTTCCATTTGATTACTATTAAGTGCTAAGCTCCAAGAGGATATGAATCATTGTCTTATTATGGTTCTTGTGTCCTTTATAGATCATAAAAATGTCATTTTATATATATATATATGTTTTATTTTATATAACATAGCATTTAATAATAACAAATGTTTTCTAATGAATAAATTAATAACTAGTTAACATTTTCAAAATTATATATTCTTATAAGAACTACCTCTGTTACTTTATTAGGCAGGAATGATTTATTAAATTATTGATTCAGTATGCCAATCTCATCTCCTTTACTTTTCTAGTTGCTCTTTATTTGCTACTGAATCTTGCTGAAGATACGCGCACAGAGCTGAAGATGAGGAATAAGAACATAGTGCACATGCTGGTGAAGGCTCTTGATCGGGACAATTTCGAGCTGCTTATTCTAGTTGTGTCATTCTTGAAGAAACTCAGCATTTTTATGGAGAATAAAAATGATATGGTAACTTCTATTGAAACTATCCATATTTGCCATTTTCAAGTTAGAATATTTTGATAAAAAGTAAACACATTATCCCCCTACTTAGATAATGCTAAATGAAAATTTAATAATAACAATAACTTTTAAATAGCTTTATTGGGAAATACATTTCAGATTATTTAATACTCCAGATAATTGAAGCTTATAGAAAAATATAAAAATCTTTTTCTAATGTTGTATAGAATGAATTTTTCATATTAAACAGTATATATAGAAAGTAATTTCAACCTAAGTTGTGCTTCAGAGTTATCTGCCCTTATATAAATTTCCCCTACAGTATTTTTTTCTCCTGCATTTCATAATTGTTTGTGAAATTTCAGTTTAGCCCAGTCTCTTTTTTCTCACTTACTGTTCCAGTTGGTAGGCATAAGCTATTGATTCTCTCCTTAATATTCCTTCTTCTATTCCAAGTGCTGTTTGTACCAGTTCATGCCCTCTTTCTTATACCTTCTTCATTTCTTGTTTGAATTATAGCAGTGGTCTTTGAGGCATACAATTTAATTGTATATTATTTCCCCTTCTGAAAATATGCATTATACAGAAATATATAAAGATAGAATAAAAATTACTTGCTTTTACTATGTTATTTAAAAGTCTTTGTTAGAACAATGTTATATTTAAAATAGATCAGATATTAACCTTACCTTAATTCTAATATTTGTTTATAATTTTAGCTATTATAAATAACACTTCAGTGGACACATTTCTACATGTGTCTTTGTTCATATTTCGATTATTTTCTTACTAGAGGCCCTGTGCACGAATTCATGCACCAGTGGGGTCCCTTGGCCTGGCCTGCAGGATCAGGCTGAAACTGGCTCTCTGACATCTCTCGAGGGGTCCTGGATTGCAAGAGGGCGCAGGCTAGGCTGAGGGACTCCACTGTTGCATGATCTGGGCTGGAGAGGGACACAGGAGGTTGGTCAGCTGGGGAGAGACTGCAGGAGGTCTCCAGGGCATGTCCAGTCTGTCTCGCTCAGTCCTGATCAGCCAAACCCCAGCAGCAAGCTAACCTACCAGTCAGAGCATCTGCCTTCTGATGGTCATTGCACATCATAGTGAACGGTTGAGCGGCCTTAGCTTATCACTAGCTTATTACACTTTGATTGGTTGAATGGAGGACTGGACACTTAGCATATTAGGCTTTTATTATATAGGATGATATAGTCCTAAAAATGGAATTATTGGCTCATTGGTCTGAACTCCACTAAAAACCATTTTAGAACTATATGCTAATATAAGTCATTATGTTACTATGTATTATTGGTATAAATGGATTCTTCTCAGATAGTCTAAATATACAATATTTCTTCCTATTTTTTTCTTCTTTTAAAACAAATGAACTAGGAAGTAGCTTATGTTTATCAAATGACACAGTATGCTCTTTGAAAACCTGATTGATTTATCAGCTTCAATAAGTGCCTTCAATTCTGATACTTGAAATATAAGAAATTTTATTTTACCAACAGATGTTTAGTATATGTCATCTTTATCATTATTAATTATTGATGATCACTGTATGCCTGATAATGCTTTAAGATTGAATTTACTTAAGAGAAATTAATGAAAAACATTTTTTAAATTTATTAACCTTATATTTAAGAAGAATATGATGACATGGGGATGTGTATACTCCTGAGGAATTAGAATGTGTAAATAGTTGCTTTATGTTGCTCTAAGTTGAAGTATAGTCTTCCATTTATGTATTTAGATTAAGTTCACCTATAGTAGTAGGTTCACAAAATTTAAATTATTATTCAGCATGTATCTACTTTTTATTGATTAGATTAAAATTTAATACACTACTGATAAGTTTATTCAATCAAAAATTACCTCAAGAATATTATTAAAATTATTTTCTGGTAAGATCATAGATTCAGAATACAAATGGTCTCATCAAACCTCATTTTTTTTATTAAGAAGGAAAAACGAGGTTCAGGAAAGATAATCCATGCATAAGAATGATTAGCCAGGTTTTTACTGTAGCTGGTATTCATGTCATCTTTTATTGTGGAAGAAGGGCATTTTATTTAAGGGCATGTCTAGCATCAGGATTTTTAGAGCTTGACTGGACCTTACCTTCATATTTATATTTAGTGAATTACCTCCTAATTTTGCAGATGAAGTAGCAGAAGATTGGGGAGTTAAATAATTTGCTCAAAGATCTCCAAGTCATGTTTCCTATTCTTTCTCTCTGCCTTTAAGACAAAAAATTTTTATCTTTATTTTATGTTGTGTGTTTTGTTTTGTTTTGTTTTTAATTTTTGGCAAGTTTAAGTATAAGCAATTTTTAAATAGCTGCTAGTAACACTAAAAAGAATTACTGAAAGGCTGAAAGAAATTTTCTGATTGTTGATAAGCTGACACTTTACGTAGAAATTTAATAAAACAATTATCATACATTCCATTTTATAGATATATAATTAAGAGGACATGTCATGTTGAGACAGTGACTAAATTTAGCTTTAGGGATTGATTGGGCTTTTATAAACCTAAAAGACATGATTAGAAGGCTGTGCCTAGCGTTTAACTATCTGGTTGGACTACCTGGCAATTTTACATTCCATTTTCTGCAATGGAAATACAAATTAATTTTTTTTTAAACTCTCCAGGTTACGTTATTATTAAGTTTACTATAACACCAGTGTGTACTGTTGCTTTTTCAAAAGAAAAATATTACTTAATATAATTAGTAACAGATGAAGCCTGTGGCAATTTTGTTTAAAAGAGGTGTTGGGAGGGATGGCTGATCTATTTGTGAGGTTGTATTATTTATTTAAATAATGTATTTATTTTAGTGTTGATGTGAACTAATAGTGACCTTGCTTTTTAGAATTATATATTTTAAAGGAAATTTAGTTTACTTAAAAATACTTTATTTGATTAATAATTGAAATTGAGATTTTATATTTTAATGCAGTATAACAAAAAGGTAATAAGTCATATTAGAATATGATTTTAAGACTAAGTACAGAGAGGATATATATCCCTTCAGTTTTTTTTTTATTATTAAAAAATGAGGGGTTTTTTGTTATATTTTGAATATGTCTTTTATCAATAGTTATGTTTTGCAGATATTTTCTCCTAGTTTCTGTGACTTGTTTTTTCATTCTTCTATGAAGAGTAGAAGGGTTTAGCTTTTGTTTTTTTTGTTTTTATTGATTTCAGAGAGGAAAGGGGAGAGACAGATAGAAACATCAACGATGAGAGAGAATCATTGATCAGCTGCCTCCTGCACGCCCCCCGCTGGGAATTGAGCCCACAACACAAGCTTGTGCCCCAACTGGGAATTGAACTGTGACCTCCTGATTCCTAGGTCGACACTCAACCACTTGAGCCATGCAGGCTGGGCAAGAGCAGAAGGTTTTAATTGTTATGAAGTCCAGTATATCAAAGAATTTTTTAATGGTTTATATTTTGGTGTTGTATTTAAGAAATCTTTGCCTAACTTAGGTCACAAAGATATCTTCCTACTTTTTCTTCAAGAAGTTTTATAGGCTTTGTGTTGTTGTTCTTTGGCTTATTAGTCTGTGATCTATCCATTCTTAGTTAATTTTGTATATGGTTCAAGGTATGCATCAAGATTCATGTTTTGAAATGGATAGCAAATTGTTCCAACACCATTTGTTGAAAAGACTATTCTTACTCCATTGAATTGCCTTTACACCATATTAAAATTGCCTTTGTAACTTTGTTGAAAATCAATCGGCTACATATGTGTGTTTCTATTTTTGGACTCTCTTTTCTATTCCATTTACCATGTGTCTGAGTTTTGACTGATACATCTTTGTTTCAATTATTGTAGCTTTATAGTAAATTTTGAAATTAGGTGGTACATGGCCTCAAATGTTGTTTTTTTTCCCAATTATTTTGGCTTTTTCATATTCTTTACCATACCCATTTAGAATCATACCCAATCTATTTCTTTTAAAAAATCCTAGAATCTTGATTGGGATTGCATTGAATCTATTGTCAGTAATAATATATATTCAATATATTAGCCACATTAGATTTTACAATCCATGAACATGGTATAACTCTCCATTTGTTTAGATCATTCTTGATTTCTTCCATTATTTTGGTTTTTAGCAATAAAAAGTGTAGTTTAAAAATTGTAATTTTTATGAAAGAAATTAGTTTTCCATTGTTGATCTATTATTGAAATATAATTAATATATAATATCCTTTTAGTTTCTTTGTACATTATAGAAATTTGATATTTGTGTATGTTACAAAATGATCACTGTAGTATGCACCCCTATGTTCACAGCAGTGCAATTTACAATAGCTAAGATCTGGAAATAGCCCAAGTGCCCATCAGTAGGTGAGTGCATGAATAAAGCTCAGTACATTTATTCCATGGAATACTATTAATCAATAAAAAAGAAGGATCTCACTCTTTGAGACAGCATGGAGGGATCTGGAGAGTTTCATGCGAAGTGAAATAAGCCAATTAGAGAAAGACAACTATCACATGATCTCACTCATGTGGAATCTAAAGAACAAAATAAATTGATGAACAAAATCGATGCAGAGACATAGAAGCATGGGACAGAGGAAAGGTGGCGGTGGTTGCATGGGAAGAGATTAACCAAGTAACCCATGGGCACAAGCAATGGTGTGGTGAAGGCCTGGGATAGGGGGAAGGGGGAGCCAGAAAGGGTCAATGGGGAATAAAAGAGGACATCTAAAATACTTCCAACAATAAAAATAAAATTTCTAAAAGTTTGCTTTTAGAGAAGTTTATGGATTAAAATGAGTATATAGCTTAGCACATGATTAGGATACAATGAAAAATATATAACCTTTTTTTTGTTTTACTGTGCAACAGAACCTCACTGCATTTGTATTATTTTTTTTACATAGGTGGAAATGGATATTGTTGAAAAACTGGTAAAAATGATACCTTGTGAGCATGAAGATCTGCTGAATATCACCCTCCGGCTTTTATTAAACCTGTCCTTTGACACAGGTCTGAGGAACAAGATGGTACAAGTTGGACTGCTTCCCAAACTCACTGCACTCTTAGGTATGCTTTTTTAAAATTAATGATAGTGTTGCTTGGAATTTCCAACATCATTGGAAAATTGAGCAGTGTGTTGAAAAGTCAGCTGAACAAAAATTTTGTGTGTGTGTGTGTGTGTGTGTGTATACACAATCTTTGGGAATGGCACATGCCAGGATTCCCCTGGTGCTGTAGAATGCACTGGGATAGAAACTGTTAACTCTGACTTCATTTACCCATGTGAAAGTGAAATCAGCGTGCAACTACATAGGGAAGCAAAAGAGAAAATTATTTTCTCTTCATTTTTTTAAAAAGCAGATATCATTTAAGTTCTTGTATGCTGCCATACTTTCAAAATACTCCTGGAAACTACACAAATTTGGTGAGCCTTTTTGTCATTAACTAAAAAAAGGGCATTTTTATATAGAGTGAGTTAGAAAATACTGTATTGGAGGATTCAGTTGATGATATATTTTTTTTCTTTTACCTGTTAGGAAGAGATCTACTTAGCAAGGATAGACTCAGGTGCTAACCCTTCTGTGTTTTTACATAATGCTTCTTAGCAGAGTATCATTCACCCTTGATCTTAGTCTGTTCAGTGTCTGTCTTTACAGGCAACTGCTGCTCCCCAGCACATGCTCTGTACTGGGTCCTTGCTGAGCCCTCAGACTTCCCTAAACAAGCTCTTTTCACGCCTCTGTGCTTGTTCATCTGCTTTTTCCTTCTCCCAGCGAGGCCACTGCCTTTACTAGCCAGACAGCTAATTCTCCCTTGTCTTTTTAGACTGTTCCTTTGTTTCAGTATAGCAATTTCATTCTTATTTTGTAGCTGTTCTCCATAGTCAGATATTTTGTAACAATTTCCAATAGTAGTGGAATGATTTAAAAATGCGTTTGTTCTTTGCTGTCTAATATCTCTTAATCCAATCTTTCATTGACCTCTTTATTTTCTTTGTAATACTATTATGAACATTATTGAACATTTACTGTGCCAGTCATTTAGCTCTGTGCTTTAATTACATTATCTCATGGAATCCCTGTCTGAGATCTGTACTCAGGATTACATAGCTGATAAAAAGCAAAGCTCAAATTCCAACTCAGAGCTATCTGCTGCCAAAGTTGGCTTTATTAACTACTATTGTAAACTACTATGTATAGTGATATCAAGTGGTCTATGATTAAATAGACTATGCAGAGCTATATTTTAAAAATCCAGTTCTCCAAGTCTGCTTTAAAAAAAAAAAAAAAAAAGGTGTTTTTGAGGTTGTTGGTTTTTTGGATATGTTTTTTTATAATCCTCACCTGAGGAGTGAGAATGTTTTCCATTGATTCTTCAGAGAGTAGAAGGGAGATGTAAGAGGAGAGAGAAAGAGAGAGGCATACACACATTAAATGGTTGCCTCCAATATGCACACTGACCAGGGCCAGGGATTGCACCTTTAATCCAAGTACATACTTTTGACTGAGAATCAAACCTGAGACCTTCTAGTGTATGGGCTGACTCTCTAACCACTGAACTCACCAGCGAGGGCTTAAAAATAAGTTTTTACTTATTTCTTGTTCTTTTTTCAAAATAGGAAAACTTTTAATCTACTACTCAGTCTAAGAACATTTGGTTAATTGGTCATTCCACGAATATTGCACAGGACTTTTATTACACATTTTAGAAGAAATTATGTTGAGTACTTTCAAGATTTGCTTTTGGGGAACCAAAGCAATACAAACATTAGTAAAGAAACAGAAAAACTTTTTTTTTTTTTTTAATATATATATTTTATTGATTTTGTACAGAGAGGAAGGGAGAGAGATAGAGAGTTAGAAACATCGATGAGAAAGAGTCATCAATCAGCTGCCTCTTGCACACCCCCTACTGGGGATATGCCCGCAACCAAGGTACATGCCCTTGACCGGAATCGAACCCGGGACCTTTCAGTCCCCAAGCCGATGCTCTATCCATTGAGCTAAACTGGTCCCGGCGAAACAGAAAAACTTTAAAAGTAAAATTGATGGCCTGGTTGGTCTGGCTCAGTGATTGAGCATTGGCCCATGAAGCAGGAGGTCACAATTCAATTCCCAGTCAGAACACAACTCAGGTTGTGGGCAGATCCCCACAAGGGGGCGTGCAGGAGGCAGCCAATCAATGATTCTCTCTCATCATTGAAGTTTCTCTTTCTCCCTTCCTCTCTTAAATCAATAAAAAGTATTTTTGAAGTAAAATTGATGGGTCTTGCATTTAATGATGTGATCCTCCATTTATCATAATCTAGCAGAATTACATATCAAATCTTAGGTCAGATTCTCAGTGTATGAAGATAAATAAATTATAATCCTTGTCCTAAAAGAATTCATAATCTCTTTGGTTTTTTCAATATTCATTCTGTCCACCTACCTTTATGAAACATGATTTTAAAGAAAATTTTGGGAAATTACAGAATACTCATTTCATATTTTATTAACAAATATCCCTCTTTTATTGCTCACAAGTCATTGAATTTAACTTAAGCATTTTCTTTTTTTTTCCTTTCAAATATTCATATATACTTTGCTTAATAACTTTCTTTTTTTATTCAACTTATTGGGATGACATTGGTCAAAATAAACATGTAGGTTTCAGGTGTGGGTTTCTGTGGTACAAAATCTATATATTGCACCATGTGCCCACCACACAAAGTCAACTCTTCTCCTGTCACTTAATAACTTTCTTTAGTTCTTCCTTTTCATTCTACGTACAAGCCATGGAAGCAATGGCAGTCATTCATAAATTTAGAGAGTATCTACTTATCTTCCAGGGTCAAGGAAAGGCAGAAAATGACCATATTAAACAGAAATCAATACACACTAGAGAAAGAACAGTGTCTTCAACATCTGTGAAGTGCTTCAAAATGTCTATAAGTTTATATATATTGCTTAGTTCTTTTAATTTAATTATTTTAATGGCATTGTTATTTTCTACTCTTTTATCTTTAAATTATGGGTTTTAATAAACTTCTATAGGGTATTTATAAGGTGAGCCTCTAAAAAAAATGTTCCAAATGCCGATTCAATATGAACTTTTGGAACATAAAACCATGTTGTAAACTTTATCATGTCCCCAAAATGGCCCTTTTTATCCATCATTTCCCAGGAAAAATCTACCTAATAGGAGGACAAGGCTATGATTATTAATAAACAACCCTCAGATCTTAGTAGCTTAAACAGGAGCAGTTGTTTATTTCTTGCTCATATTGCATGGGCGAGTGTAAAGTGCTGGTCCATGTTAGTATCAATCAAGGGCACAGACTGGTCGAACAAGAAAAGGGAGAATTGCAAACTTCTCTTAAAGGCTCCCACTTGGAGTGATAAATATTTTTATTTATATTTCTATTGATGAAACTAAGTCACGTGACCATGCTGTACTTTAAGGGGCTGGGTGTTTGCAAGGATTAGAACTGGAACATTGGTAACAAGCATCCTAATGATCCTAAAAGGTGTGTGTGTTTTAATTTTTTGGAATTTTAGCTGGTTTTCCAGGATTAACTAGAATCTCTTAAAAAATACACTCTGAGGTTGGGGGAGGTTATGGGGGTTAAGGACACATGTAATACCTTAATAAAGAAATTTTTAAAAATACACTCTGAGACATTTTAGCAAATACTGCCCTATGTACTATAACTAGCAACTGTAGTAACACAGAGCATACTGATTAAAAGCTAGAATTATGGAGCCAGACTATATGACTTTGAATATTGTTGTTTTCACTTACTTGCTATGTGATATTTTGCAAATTACTTAACCCATATGTCAGTTTTCTCATTTCCACTATATAGATAAGAATTGTATATATTAATAGGGAAAGGTTAATGAGATAGTGCAGTAAATGTTAGGAAATTATACATAATGTTAAATTATTATAAAAATACACAGAATACAAATAATAGCTAGAAATGGGGCTTTTTTAAAGTTTCCCAGGCTTACACCATTTTATATGTAGGTCTTTCCAAATGGATTAAATCCTTCTTTTGTTAGACATATTCTTAAATTTTCCTTCATGACATGAACATAATTTAAATTTTCATTGAGAGGAATATAGTATACGAATTAAAACTAGAGGCTTTGGAGCCAGAGGGCCTGGGTTCAAGTGCTCTGTATTAGCTGTTGCTTTTGTTATTGATTCAGGTTTGCAATTCTGGAGATAATTTATCATACAAGTCTACAGATGTTACCGTGCTCAAGTATTTCCCCTTGTTGAATGGCCCCTGAATGCCGTGTATTTTAATTTTTATATGCAGTTTTCCTGTTTCCCCTCTTGTCCTTGGCTGTCACTTCTCATTTCTTCTGCACTAGCAGCAATTCCATAGCAGCAATTTTCCTCTCCTCTAATAATACAGTTCTAATCTCCTGTGGTCTTGGAAACCGACAGCTGAGCTTATTTGAAGTGTATACTTTGTTAAAGATGAATTCCAAATGAATGCCCGAAGGGTTCTCTTCCTAATACTGTTCTCTTCCTAGTAATGCTTATTGCATGGACTTTGCAACATTTCTTTTGACTGTGAAGAAACTCATTTTGCTTGATTGTGCTCTCTGCTATGTTCAAAGAAATGTTATTCAGTGTATAAATGATTTTCTAATAAGTAATGGTCATTTTTACATTTGTCAATGTAAATGTTACTTGTGTGGAAAATTAAATCATTAACTCCTAACACAGTAAACTAAGCTTCTCAGTTGAGTAGTGATATGTTTAATATATCTGATCTTTTACCATTACGATTATATAGACGTTGTAGTAAGGAAGTATTATAAAGAGCAGATTTTAAAGGAATAGGAAATCATTCATCTAGAGCAGAGACTTTCAAACATCTTTTACCCCAGTCTATAGAAAGATACATTGTACATTACAACTAAATACTCACATACTTATGTGAAGTGATGTGTATATGTATGTGCATATAGCCATCTGTGTATATTAATATACATGATATTTAATTATATTATATATTAGTTTAATATATGTAATTTTTAAGTGTCACAAAGCATATTTGCCATTTCTATATGTAATGCCATATATTTTCTTTTTTCTATTTTTTTAATTCTACTTATGACTTACTCATTGATTTTATGTTCTCTGATTGATTTTTATGTTCAGTTGAAAAGCATTGAACTAAGGGAGTGATTAGACTTCTTTCCCTTTAAATCTTCAGAACTATCACTGTCTTTGCTGGACTTATAATGTGTTGATCAGTTGATAATCTAAATTTTTCCAGGTTATTCTTTGAGAAATATTTGGAGTGATTACATGGGAATAATTTTTTTTTTAAGTGCAAAAAACCTGTAAATCATATAGATAAAGAATTCGGGCTGCATTTTCTTCACTCTGTAGTCACGAAGAAGGAATTAAAGAGCAGGCAGTAGACCATGAGTGGCCATTTATTTCATTAGAAATAAATGCATTGTTTAATGTATGTTCATGTTGACAAGTGACTGAATTAAAGAATTACCCATTTTATATATAGAAATTACTTATTTTTTAAAAGATTCAAAAAAATGCAAAAGCACTGTTGTAGAGCTATATATGTAGTAGAACTTGTCCGAAGTGCCTTTTAAGGGATGCTGTTTCAACTGGAAATGCTATCAGATTTTAAGTAGGTTTTTATTATTATTTGGGGACCCCATAACTGAAAAATCTTTTTATACTTAATAATAGATTACTTTAACTAGAGTACAATGAATCATGAATCTTTCAGATTCCAATAAAGCTGTGCTGTGTGAACATTTAATCTCCTTCTCTTGTATCCTGAAACATTTTGACTAGTACATTGCGACCCCTGCTGTTGTGAGAATTGCTGAATAACTGAAAAATATATATATGTAATGGAGAAAGGCTTTGTGATCTGAATAATTATTACAGGCAAAGGAGAATTTGTTATGGTTCAGCTCTTTTGCCATGTGAGGCTCTGAGTGAAAGGTAATTCAATATTGCCAAAATTTATTTTAATATTAATTTATTATATAAAGCATTTCATTTAAGAATTTTTACTTTTTTTCCTTTGACATCAGGGACACAAAGAGAAATAAGAAATTTTAGAAATTACTATGTAAATTCTCCTTTCTCCAACTTAATCTTGAAATTTGTTGATTTGAAGAGTTTTTATTTTTTCTGAGGCATAAAGAATGGTGTTCTCCCTTGAAATGTTTCAAAAATTGTATTTGAATTTGTAGAAAGCCTATATTGAAATATTCCTTTGTTTTTCTTTTCTTAAATACCACCAAAATTACTCATTTCTTATTTTATTTTTTATAAGGATCCTAAAGTTATCTCTGCCTAGTTCAATATCAGTTACAAATCTTTTCAGTTCTTTTCATAGTTACTTATACCTAATAACTTTATGATTTCATTTGGGACACCTATCATAGCCAGTGGTTTATGTCATAGCAAATGTAATTATATGCAAATTGAATTTGACCTAGAAAACTTGGCTTTAACTTATCCAATTGATAGACAGTTTGTTCAGGTTTTTATGATATTGAGTTAACTTTTTTTAAGTGCTTAAAGACTTTTTTGGCTCATCTAAGAATCAGATCATTTAAAAATACATTTTCTTGTCATAAGTCCTAAAGCCATCTGACCTTGATGTGTCTCAGGAGTGCTTCCTTATGTCAGAGTATCCTGAGTTGGTAGATGGCAAGGAAATTCCTTGTCACACTGTATTCTTCAGTTCCCTGGAGAATGCACTGATAGTGTTTCAAAAGCAGCTCGAAAACTAAATCTTTTTAGCTTTTCGTCTGATGCACCAGGCAAATAATGTTTTTGCACCTCTCAGTTACTTTAGCTGGATAGTTTTTATGCAGAGTATTGTTTGATATGCTTGGGAATGATTAGCATAGAAGCAAGTATAAATAAATGTACAGTGGAAATGTGTTCGTTGCAACAATTTATTTCATCCTGACATTAATTCATGCATAAAGTGTAAATATCACATGTTAGAGACAGTGTAAAACAGAGTGTATATTTAATTTTATTTTGAAAACTACCAGATTTCACTGGTGAACTCTTTTAGACAATTTTGAGTTTGTTTACATTTTTTTTCTTTGTGAATGATATTAATATGTTTTTTAAATTGAGTAATGTTCTGATTCCTCATGCCAGCTTTTCAATTTTTAACTTGACTTCAAAGGGATTTAAACTCAAGAGAGCAAGCCTTATAAATTATACAGGTTTCATCAGACATTATGTGAATTTTATCATTTGTTAAAATAAATATCGAATATGCACAGCCAATCTAATGTTTAGAAGATTAGATAGCTGCCTGCAAATTACAGGCAGTAACCACTTTCCACAGTTTTGCTGCTATTTTCTAAGTCTCCCCTGTTTATGCAGAGATGGTAGGAATTCAGTGGTTAGCACATCCGTTTTCAAACTTTTTGTCTCAGGATGTCCCTTCACTCTCTTAAAAATTATTGAGGATCCCCCAAGAGCTTTTAATGATGAGGAGTTATATTTATGAATATTTATGGTCTTCAAAATTAAAACTGATAAAACATTTATATTTATTCATTTTAAAATAACCTGCTACAAGTTGACATAAATATTTTTATAAAATAATTTTTTTCTAAAAAGAAAGTGAGGCTTGGTAGACAACAGCTGGCTCGAATATCTACTTAGCAAATCTGTCGTGATGTCATATATCATTATGTCATGTATTGATATATCATGTCATGTAGCCTTTTATTTTTAAAAAATGAGCGTTTAAAAAAGGAAAATGATATATTAGTACTGTATTGTTCTTAAAATGGTGTGACTTTGTGAATCTGCTTTAAGGGTCCTCAGAGCACACTTTGAATTGGAGCTTTCCTTTAAAGCTTTTAATTCCTGTTAAATGAAAACACTCCTGGTAGTAATAATTCACCAGGAGTCTTAAATTAGCCGCTTAAATACAGCTAGAAGACTTGTTTGGTTTTGCCAAACTATATTTTCTTAATCTTCTTTTTGGATTTCTAGGCATGACCCAAAACTCCAATTCCCCTAGGAATAACCCTTATTTTCTCTTAATTCTAGACATTTAGCAACATTTCTTACCTTACTCTTTGGACATTTGCATGTTCAGCAACTCACATCTTACAGTCATTTTTTTTTTTTTTGTGCTTTTGGAAGGGGTTGGGGAATGCATGACATGGTGTAGGATTGTGAAGAAGGAAGGCCCTGAGCACAGAGGGATGGCTGCATACAATAAATTCTGGATAATTAACAATGCTAGACTTTTAATGCTGCCCAAAAATCATATTTTCTTTGTCTGGTCATTCCCCCACTCTCCTACATGAGAATTTCATTTCTGTACTTTCTCCTCACAAATCCAACCTCATTCTCATCCTCGTTCTCCGATCATTATCTTTTTTTGCTTCCCATTTCACTGAAAGAGTAGAAGCAGTCAGAAGAGAACATCCATGAGTTTCTGCTGCCAAACTATATCTGTCTGTACTTTGCTTCTCCCCCATTATTATGGATAAACTTGCCGCTACCTTACATAGGCTAGCACTTCCTTCTACCCCGTTCCCTCTCACCTACTCGTTCCTTTCTCCAGAAATTCCACTCTCTTCTTGTTTCATTAATTTCCCCCCCTCTAGTAGATCATTCCCATCCACATACAAATATGCTGTTCCTCTATCTTAATAAAAGTTCCTCTTGACTTTCACTTTACTCTTTTATCTTCCAGCTATCATCACATTTCCTTTCTTTCCATCATTGCAAAGTGCCTCAAAAGAGTTGTCTTCATTTCCTGTCTCCATTTCTCTTTTTACATACATTTATATCCTTTTCTGTTTGCTGTCTGCTCTTTTCTCCCTGTCTCCTATCTCTCTCTCTCGCTTTCTCTTTTTCTCTTTCTCTCCCTCTCTCTTCCTCTTCCCTCCATCAGTGTACTATACTCTTTTAAATCTTTTTTAAAAGTCCTTTTTAAAAAATTATCTATGGATTTTAGAAAGAGAGAAATATCGATTTGTTGTTCCACTTATTTATGCACTCATTGGTTGCTTCTTGTATGTACCCTGATCAGGGATCAAACCTGCAACCTTGATGTGTCGGGACCATGCTCTAACCAACCATGCTCTAACCAATTGAGCTACCTAGCTAGTGCTCTTTTTAACCTTTTACAATCAGGCTTTATACCCATTTTCCCCTCCCCCAAACACACTCACACAGCAGATCACACTACTCTGATCAAGTTCCAGTGACCTCCACATTACTAAACCCAGTTCACAACATTCACATTCAACTTATGAACAGTATTTGGTACAGTTCTCTTCTCCTTTAACCTTTTCATTGATTTTTCCAGAACACAGGACTCTGCTATTTTTCCCAATTACCCCCTTCTTAGTCTTCCCTCTGCCTCCACCTCATCTCCCCAATCTCTAAGCATAGATTACCCTTCCCCCTACCCCCACCCCCCCAAGGTTTAGTCCTTGGGCCTTTTCTTTATCCGTACTTACTCCTTTGGTGGCTTTATCCATTCCACTTAAATATTTTTTCTTGACTGAATAAAGTTAATTTCAGCCCCTTCTCTGTTTTCTTATTCCAAACGTTACCACTTGGATGCCTTATAAGTACATCAGATTTAACACATTCAGAATTATGCTACTGACCCTCTCACCCCAATCCTCCTTAAACCCTTTATTTTCACAGCCTTTTCCATCTTCATAAGTGAAAACTTCCTCTTTCAAGTTAACTGCCCAAAATGGAGGAAGTTTTATCCTTGAATCCTCACTTTCCCTCCGTGCCTACTTCCAATCTGTCAGATCAGCCAGCTCCACCTTCAAAACATAGCGCTTACCACCCTGATCCCAACCACTGTCATCTCTTTCCTGTTTTAATGCAGTAGTATCCTAATGGGTCTTTGGGCTTCCTCCCTGGCCTTGGTCTTTCTTTAACATAGCACACAGTGATCCTATTGAACTTTAAATTAAATAATGTCATTTCTCTGCACAAAACTTTTCATGATTTCCCATCTCCGAGGAAGAACCAAACTCCTTATTAGGGCCTGTAAGTTACATGTTCTCTCCCATCTCTTTATCCCTGTAACTACGTCTTTAGCACTCTCTCTCTCTCTCTCTCTCTTGTTCTTTCTGCTAAAGGCACATTGGCCTCTTTGCTAAACCCAGTAGACACACTCCTACCTCAGAACTTTTGTACTTCCTGTTCCTGCTGCCTAGATCTGTTCTTTCCTTGTTTTTTTGTTTTGTTTTGTTTGTTTGTTTTTGCATCATTCATTTTTTCACATCCTGAATGGTTGCTTTCAAGTGGCTATACTTAAATTTTCAATCCCTGGCTCCTGATTCTCTCTTTCTCATTTTTTACTTTTCTCTGCAATACTTAATCACCACATAATGTATCTTTCATATAATTACATTATTTCTTTTGTCACTATCCACCCACCATCACCATCATGCCCCAGGCCTCAAAGACTACAAGCTCCATGAAAATGTAGAGTTGGGCCAAAACCGGTGGACTGTGGACTGAAAGGTCCCAGGTTCGATTCCGGTCAAGGGCATGTACCTTGGTTGCGGGCACGTCCCCCGTAGGAGGTGTGCAAGAGGCAGCTGATCGATGATACTCTCTCATCGATGTTTCTAACTATCTCCCTTCCTCTCTGTGAAAAATCAATAAAATATATATTTTTTTAAAATGTAGAGTTGGGCCTGGCATAGTGTAGGTTCTGAATAAATATTGGTGCTTGGTGGGTGGATTAGTGTATGAAAGGAACACATGAAAGGAGTGAACTTCAAAAGAGCTGAGCTTGAGTCTTCTTCCTTCCCTTCACTCTTTAGCTAAGTGGCCTTAGGAAAGTATATTAATCTTCACTGAGCCTTCTGTCTTGTTCAGAAAATAAGGGAATAAAATAAGACCGAGGTCATAGGACTGTTATGTGAAGCAGATGAGAGAATTCATAGAAAGCCTTGTGTAAATGTTAGTTATGACAAGGAGGAAGAAAAGGAAGGGGAAGGCTTTGCAGGCTAATGGTTGCTGAATGAAAAGCATCAGGAGCACAGAAAAAGTCTTCTTGCTTCATAGTTTTGACTATTTCTAGGGGTTTGTTTCAAACATTGCTGTAATTTCACTTTTATTATTTGAGGTGGATATCGAGTGAATTGTGTAAATTCAGGGCAGGAATCTTCTAATAGAGTGATACTCAAAGTATCACTGGCCTGCAATGAGTAAATCTAGAAATTGAGAATAAGCATTCAGACATTCACAGCAACTTAATTAAATAAAATGATCTCTTCTTAATATAATACAAATTTTGAACTTCTGTTTTACAAATTTTTTATTTAAAGTATTCAAAAGTCTATATAATGTTGAAGCCAGCATCACAAATGACCATGCCTTGCCAGACTTTCTTAGTTTATTTATGAGCAGAGATCAGAATGTTTCTAGAAATTGAGGAATTGGTAATGTTACCTAGAAATGTTGCTAAACTTTTCAGTATTTATAAAAATTGTAATAGCTACAGGTCAAACTCATACTCAATAAATATTCAACAAGTGCTTAACTAATATTAGGCACTTTTAGCATATAATTTATGAATCCATGTGTATGTTAACTACCTAAGTTAACTATCTCCAGACAGCTTTGTTAAAGTTGCCCTTTCCTTAGCAGAGTTTATGTATGGCACTGAATATACAGGTCAGTGTTTATGTATGGCACTGAATATACAGGTATGAAAATTTGAGCCATAGTTCAAGTCTTTGATTCAAATTCCTATCTGTATAAATTTTGACTCTTTTGTATTTGAAGTGTGTCCATACTAATTTGCATGGCTGGTTTGTGCTTCACCAATGTTATTGGTGATGGCAAGAAAATGAGGATTCCCAGGTTCAATAGCACACCATTACGCCTGCTTCACGATTTCACTTGAATCATTTCACAAAGGATCCAGATTTTAGTCAGATTAATATTAGATTGTATTCTCCTCACCGAAAAATAAATGAGAGTTTCTGAGGTTTTCTAAATTCACATGTTCTGGGATGGGAACCAGAGTGGTTTTGAAAGGAGGAGTGGCAACTGATACATCTTGATCTATATTACCTTAGGTAATCAGGGTTTCAGGACATTTCCAAGGCTTTATCAGCATGTCAGGAGTCAGACCAGGTCAAGAGTTAAGTGATAAATGTTTGATTTCTTCCGATTAAGACAAGTCTGATTTCCCCTATTGTTGGAGATGGCCAGAGCTGGACTCTAAACTTTGATCACTTAAAAATTGAGGATTATTTTCTTTGACCATTCTGTCATAGGTCCTTAAAAGAAAATTGGAAAAGTTAATTTCTGAACATCTTTGAAATTCCTCCAAATGAGAAATTCACTTTTTTCATTACATATCAATATGACTTAATTTTTAGTTTATCAGAACCATCATAAAATGAAGAAATGAAGCTTACCTTTATTTTGTAGAGAGAGCAATATTTTCTAAATGGACTTTTCTAACTTGATTATTAAAAACTGTTTGGGAATGGTCAGAATAATGTTTTCCAAACAGGAGGTGTTTTCTTTTTTTTCTTTTTTTCTTTTTTTTTTTAAGTAGGTTGCCTTGATGAAGGTTTCTTTAAGAAACTTAAAGTAGATTTTGTTTAATAACTTCATTTAGCCTGTTTATTACAAAACTGTTACGGAATTTCACACATCTGTTTTGGAACGCAGGTCCTCATAGACTACTGCACTGTTTCTCAATTTTAATAGACCTCATTATCCTATAAATAAACCTACATTTTCTTACCTGATCAAGTGAGCAAACAATAGGGGTTAGATGTGGCAAACGCTTTAACAAAAAGCACATGTCTAGCCGTCAGGGTGAGGTAGAGTCATATCAAGATTGCTTGAAGTTATTAATGGCAGTAAAATTTATGCTTCCTCCTGTTTTCCCAATTAAATCAAGAAGCCTTTTTTCTTAAGATTCTTCTATCAGCAGCTGGTTCCAATACTCAGTGTGTGAATATTGCCTGGGGTGTCTCCATTTCTAGATGGTAAAGGCTGACCAAAGCACATTAAGTCAGTGATGGGAACCAGTAAACTAGAAAGCAGCCTTTGTTACGGGCTTTATTTCGGTCCTTATCATTTGTACCACAAGCATGCATATTTTGTAGGATATATCATAAAGTTGTTGTGATATGCTCTGGATATAATAAAAAGACAAGCTAATAAAATAACTGAAAATATTTTTTTTTAAAATAAACTACATGGCAAAATGTACAGTTTTACATACTAAGCAGGAATGAAAATGCATCAAGTGTTGGATTTTAGAGCACTTATTAAGTGAATGTCTATTAATGTAACAGCTATTGAGCTTAATTATAGATTTATAATTTCAGTTTCTTAATACTTTTTAAATTAAATAATTGGACACAAAAATATTTATCCATGGATCATTGTATCACAAAACTATTGTTACACTTGTTTTCAGACTGGTCATTGTAACCTATAAATTGTCGCTCCCCTCTTCCCCTCAATTCATGGTTAAAAACACTTGGTTTTTATCTGTTTATCTCAAATCTGTACTAGATTTTTTTTGTGAACAAGTATTTTATAAAATAGGAGACTATCCAGTATAGTTGCATTCTTAAAAATTGGTCTCTCCAATTTCATGTTTTAATAAATTAAACATAAAATTATGTGGAAACATGTACCAAAGATGTTCTAATGTACTTTCAGTATACTTTTAAGTATACTTCACTATATTCAATATATATATATATGTTCAATAATTGTTGCAATTATCTTTTAAGTGGTAGTTTTGCCTGTGGCATTTTTACTATATTGATAAAGCTTTAAGGGCTCTAACTCTATAGGAAACTTAAAGAAACATGTGATTTTTGAACTATGTTGTATTCACATAGACTTTCTAGGGTAAAATATGGCCTTAATGCTACACTATTCTAATAGAAGGGTGCTTATATTCCCACTTCTCTTATCTTTTCATGGAGCTTTGTGACTTCAAAGGGAGTTTCCTACTTTGAATGAGACATGGAGTGTAGAAGGGAATAAGAATCTGGCTAATGATGTTGCCCATAACTTGTGTTCTCACTCTGTTTTTACAAAGTGTTGGGCTGGGTCTACTGCAGAAGCGGAAATTTGGCCTTGAGTTCTGGTGTTCAGAACTCATATTTCTGCATGACTGAACTGTGAATGGAAAATCCCAAGTGCCTTACAAAATTAGTGGCTAAATGGTGTTTTTACTAATCACTTCAGAGATAAAAAAAACTGAAGACATTTTAAAATTCAAAACCCATCAGCATGCGTTTGCCCTTTAATTGGCAGAATATTGATCGCGAGAGCAGCCTGGAGAGCTGATTTTTTCCTCCTTCAGCTGTTCCAGCTGAACTACAGCTGCAAATTTCTTTAAAAAGAAAGAAAGACAAAACCTCTTGACTGTATTTTATAAGTGCAGTAATTCCCACAAAATCAGTTACTGGAGTTAATGACCAGTTTGTTAAGACATTAACTGCCCTCAGCTGGGAATGACCAATTTTGGAGGAATGGCTGCACAACTGCTAAGATAATTCAGGAACACTTTTAAATAACGATCCAGCTAATTAACGGTGAATTCCTGTGGAAATCCTATCGAAGTACTTATGACCTCTGCATTTAATAGCCAGTGAGTTCATCATGATTCATGTTTATTACCATAAATACCAAAAGAAGTGTAATGACTAGGCCATTTTTTTTTCCAGCCAGGCCTTATTACTTGAACAGATTTGACTAATCCACCTCTACTCATTAAGGCCTAGTTCTCAAAATATTCAGGCTTTTCACTGCTCTGCTCAGAACTCACAGGGCCTTTGGTGCTATGCCAGCATACTTGCTATTGGCCAGCCTGTTTTTACTTGGGATGCTATTAGGAAATAATTGATGTCTATAAGTCTTAAAGGAGCCCTTTGGAAATGCCTGCCATTTGTAGGATGTGGAGGAATCACAGCTGGTTAGCTGGAGTTTATGGTTCTCCGTCATGAATTCTTAGGAGAAAATCATACCCTTCAGCCCCTGGAATTCATTTAGGGTATACAAGATTGGTGGGTGGTGGTTTGTTTGTTGTTGTTTTTGGTGGGGTTGATTTTTGGGTGTTTTGTTTTGTTTTGTTTGCTTTTGGTGGTGGTGGTGTGTTTTTTTTAGGTTTATGATTTAGGAACTAAGATATGCTTTCTTTCAATGAATAAAGATTAACTTATAATAAAGGATAAGCTCTTATTTTACTTGGACCATTTAATCTCTCTTAATGGCTGTTTATTGCTAAATGATCTGAAAATTAGCCTTTAAGTAATAGTAAGTGTTGGCAGCCAGAAAGCCTCTACTTTCTGTATGTAGCTGTGTTTGAAGAAATGAATTCAGGTTATTTCCTTGTATTCACTCTTCTCTCTCCAAGTATTTACTTTTCTCCTAAAATACTTTATCTTTTGTTGAAGCTGTCAGATATCTGCTAGATGTCATAAGGTTATAGGCTGTATTTTTATCAAGTTAATCATTTATATAATTATTGAATTAATGAATAAGGTACCTGTGGTTTACATGTATTACAGTTCTTTAGAGGATAAAGGGAATATGTGGCATGTAACAAGACTGAATTAGAATCATCAATGTAACATCTGGGTAACAATGGCATTTATGAATTATTTACATTTTTTTCTGAATAAAAGGGCAAGTGTCAGTTGACGTCTTTTTTCACTCCTTAAGTAAATATAAAAAGGGATGAAAATAAGATTCGTAGATATTTGCGAATCAATTGATTAAATTCTAGGGAATCTTTACCCAGACAAAACCTAGAAGAAGTATCAGCAAGTTGGGTTATATAGACTTCAGTATCGTAGTCCCTTAGCTCTGTCATCACCTCCTTTCACGCTTTCCTCAAGGAACAAATGTCTCTGGCGTAGTGCTAGTCATATTCCAGTTTCTTTTGTTCAGTTGTGCTCAGCCCAAACAAGGGGGGAAACTCCTATAGGTTTTATTTGCCTGGCGCATGCTGCGTAAAGATATACGAAGTAATATAGCTAGTTGGGAGGTTTGTCTTCAGTATTTTCAGTCTTCTCTCTGTGTGTCCTTTCATCTTCTTAATAGCTCATCTCCTCCATGACCATTCCCCACTCTAGGAGAGAAGTTAAGTTCAGTTACATCCAAGAAACTATGAAAGAAGGAAGAGCCGAAACCGGTTTGGCTCAGTGGTAGAGTGTCAGTCTGCGGACTGAAAGGTCCCGGGTTCGATTCCAGTCAAGGGCATGTACCTTGGTTGCGGGCACATCCCCGGTTGGGGGTGTGCAAGAGGCAGCTGGTCGATGTTTCTCTCTCGTCCATGTTTCTAGCTCTCTATCTCTCTCCCTTCCTCTCTGTAAAATACCAATTTAAAAAAATATTTTTTAAAAAAAAGAAGGAAGAGATTTGTGGTGGTGGTGGTGGTGGTGGTAGTGGTGGTGGTAGAGGAACATACACTGATGACAATAATCTGTACTGTAATGATTTCCTTTTCTCAAGTTTATTTTTGCTAAGGAGTTTATAACCCGTTGAGAATGAGAGAACAATGAAGAGTTCTTATGAGAATGGAGCTTTGTAGTATGGGGTGCCTGTACTTCTGGGACAGCAGAGCCTTATAGGAAAGTGTTAATAACATATTTGGATTTAAAAAATAAGGATGGGAAGGTCAATTTTATAGTGGGCTACTGAAAATTATTAATTCTTAGGTTTGGGCCTAATTTTTTATCCAAAAATATATCTTTCAAAATATACATTATCTCTTGGAAGTTTATAATATTTCACAGATAGTTGGTCCAGACTTGGGAATTGAAATAGGGAGCTTGAAATATTTTCTAGAAGAGGGTTATATAAGGATTTGATTCAGTATTCTAAATTTTTAATGTATTAATTGGAGTGAGTTATACCAAAAAATTTAATCATATAAATATCAATCACCATTTCCTTGATTTCTTATTCCCAGGCAATGAAAACTACAAACAGATAGCAATGTGTGTACTTTACCACATAAGCATGGATGACCGTTTTAAATCAATGTTTGCATACACTGACTGTATACCACAGGTAAGTCATTTCAGTGTTTTAAAAAAATAAGTCAAACAATTTTTTTTCACTTTTCTCTCATTTCCCAGATGTCCTTTTCCTGAAAAAAAAAAAATTCTAATCCATTATAATATAAATTTGGTGTAAGTACAGAACAGTATAAAATGAAAATAACTTTGTTATCCCAAATGCAGAAATAATCATTTAACATTTTGGTACATTTCCTTTACATTGTTAAAAAATAATAATAATATATTGGGATTATATGTACAACCAATGGACACAGAACTTTGGGGAAGGAGGGTATGCATGAGAGGGGGCAATGTTTAAATATGTACACAGATAATAATTTAATTAAAATAAATAAATAAATAAATAAATTTTAAAAAATAATAATATATTGGGATTATATGCTCTATATAATTACACATTGCTTTATTTACCACACAGACCATAAGTATACTCCCATGTCATTGAATATTCTTCAAAAGTTTCTAATAGTTGTATAACATTTGTTGTGTAAATGTACCATAATTTAAATATTGTTAAATTGTATGTTTAGTTTTTTTCTGGTTTATACCATAAAAACAGAAGTAAAGGTATAAGCAACTGAAAAAATGTGGGATAAATATTATAGTATACAAATGCTTATCCATATCTCTAATTTTTTTTTAGTTTAAATCCCTAAAAGTAGAAGTACTAGGTCAAAAAGCATGAACACTTTTTGTATTTAATGCATTGTGGCTAAATTACCTTCTAAGAAGTCATAAGTTTATATTTCCAGCTAACATTTCACTTTTAGTAACACTGGATATTATCATTTCTCTAAAAATGAAGTGTCTTTTTATTTACATTTCTATAAATATTGGTGAGATTGAACATTTTTTATGTTTCTTATCCATATTATATTATAAATTATTCCTTCATGTCTCTTGCCAGTTTTTTCATTTTCATGTTAATATTTTCATGATTAATAAATAAGATATAGATAGGTAACTATTTGAACTCTGTCATATTACAAACATTTCCCAACTTTGTCAATTGCCCTTAATTCTATTATGGTTGATGGTCTTAAGTGCTTTGCATTTGCTGATAGAAAAATGCTTCATAAAACTTTTTCTAGCACTGGTCTCAGTGCTAGAATTAGATGAGGTTATATTATCTGATACATTTCATTTCATATCTTAAAGTCTACTTGAAAGAGTTTAGTGATTTTTTTTTTTTGCATGTATTGTAAGGGTAGAGATTTTATACATATGATTTTACTCTTAGGGAATTTACATTCAGAGAATAACTAGTGTTCCATTAATCTTTATTAAACTGAGCTCCAGTAATTTGGTTATCTGTTTTAAAACACTGGTTGGCTGATTTTAATATTACATTATTTTCTATAAAATGATTTTCTAAAATAGATAAAGGAAAATTACAGAATGTATAATACACAATAAAATAACACTTTTAAAAGCACTTTAGAATATGAATAATAGTTTATACTTATTAAAACTAATTGCTCTTAAGATTTCTAAAAGGCACTTTCTTGTTAGCATAATGTATGTTATTAAATTTGTATTACTAGAAAAGTAGTAAGTAATAAAAATAGGCCATAACTTCTCTGTTTATTAATTGAACCTCCTTCTGTTCATCCCAAATCAGTAAGAAAATTCTGAAATTGAATTTTGTGTTTTAGAATTTTAACACTTTATCTATTATACATACAATTAACAACTGGTAAACTCTTAAGGATAACTTTTTAGCCTTTTATGTCAGGAGATAAGCAAGTTATGTGTGTTTATAGGAAATAGACTTCCTTTAAAGAATATATAGCATATTTTATCTAACAAGGCAAGGCTTCTTACAAAGATAACGCATGTCAGACTGTAGCCAATGTGAAGTGTAATCAAGCTTTTTGTCAAACAAGTTTTCAATAAAAGAGTAGCCATGTCAGAGGGAGATTACAGGTGATTTACTACAGTTTCACTCCACATGTTCCCAGGGTCTCTCCTTGGCAGTTTCAAAGGGTGTTCCTTTTTCAATCCCATTTAGTGTCAGAACTTCATTGACTACAGGATATGAATTGGAAAGCAGCCAAAAAAAGAATAATATTCTTGCCTAGATTGACTATTTTATCCAGATTGTAGTGTGTGTTTTTTTTTAAATAAATGAGAGAAATATAAAGTAAAAAGGGATGGAAACTTAATTTTGTTGAATCTTGAATTTGGAGTTACCCTTCTCTCTTAGAATGTGTGATCTCAGACATAAAATATAAATCTTTATTTTAAATAAAGAATCATAAATAAAAACCTATTTTATTTACCTTTGAGACATTTTATTTTCTATTTGTTGATAATTTTATGTGTAGAAAATCTCTGAGACCTTTTAGAACATTATTTATGAATTTTTTTTGCCAGATAATTTTCTAACATCAAACATTTTTGCAATAAGGTATATTTTATTAACAGAATCTTCTAAAACTCGCTTGGTATTTAACATTTTATCTTTTTAAAACTTCAACCCTAATAGAATTAGATGAGGTTATATTATCAGATTATGTCATAAATATCCTGAAGCTTTTTAGTATGAGGTCACATTATGAGAAACCAAATTATACTCTAGAATATATTTGTTCCTAAAGTGCTATGCAGCCTATAGCTTGTACTTTACAGGGCTCAATTTTGATATATTTAGGGAAAAGTTGATATGGCTTGATATGCCATCCAGTTCCAGCTTCATTATAAAAGAATCATCAGAAGCATATCTGGAATTCAATTTAATTCCTTCGGGAATTAAAAAGATAGTCCTTTCATAGTTATTGGCTTTTTAAATTAATGTTTAAAGCACTAGTAAAGCTTTAAACTTCTTTGTGACAATAGATTTATTATTTATTTAAATAAAATTATATCTGAGGTTCAGAATATTTTGGAGTTAATGTAATACTCTATTCACTTTGAGATTATGCATATTTTTTATTTAGTGAATATGGTTAAAAAAAAAAAAAGATTGTCAAGTACGCAAATAAATTTTTCAAATGAGAAGGCTATAATCACTTTGAAAATGGGAAAGCAAAGATTCAGCACTCATTCATATCAGTGACCAGAGTATAAAGTATGTCATATTCTTTCATTACATTAGAGATATAATATATTAAGGAGCTTTCCTAAGCTGTAAAACACAAAGTAAGGTCCTATTAGTAAAATAGGAGATCTTTTTCTCATTATTTTGGATCCATTCATAGTCCAATTTAAATACTGCTCTTTTTATATGTGTTTTATAGGTTAAACCTATAATTAGATTAGAGTTCACTTTTGAAAATTATTTAACATTCAGCATAGTTGATTATATATTCAGTATGCCCTATAACATCTTTCAATATTATGTTGCTTTGTTTCTTTTGTACTTTTTTATTGCCTCTAATTATCCAATATATTCTAATTTTTTCCCCTATTATTGTCAGTATTCTGCAAAATTTTGGGGCCAGGGCAAGTCTTTTCTTTACATATGATCTTAATGGTCTCAGTGGGTAAATTGTTTTAGGTAAGCATACTTGGGATAACCAGGAGTTAATAATTGTATTCTAATAATAGTTAAAAGTACACATTAACAGTTCATTGTTATTTAGACCTCTAAGACGCATGTTTTGTTTAAATAGGTGTGAATGCCATCCAGATGCTCATAAAAGTATTTATTGGTAATAGAGTGGCCAATCAAAGTGCATGTTTAGGTAATGATGTCATGGTGTTATTTAATATTTTACCCTAGAACAGTGTGCAGGGATCTTCATAGTGATCCACATGTTTTCCACCATAGTTGTCCTGTTTGGCCCCTCTTTGATCTGCATGCTTCTTTTTAGCTGAATGCTGGTAAACGTCCTTTCTGACAGCCCCCTTTGCTCCTGCCTGCCATTATCTGCTGAAGTTCAGAAACCAGAGCATCACTTCAAACAGCAGAGCTAGGGAGTAGCCAGTCAGAGGAGATTCCTGAGGCATGCAAAGTTCTGCCATAATCATTCAAAGATGTTTGGGCAGGGGGTTGGGGGTGGTAGAGGTGTATGTGAACACAGAGAGCTGTGGGGGTTGGCCTCTGGTCACTGGTAAATAAGTAAAGTCAGGTGCCAGAGAGTCTAGACACAGTGATTTCAGTCGTGGGTCTTTGGTATCTGATACTCAATATGGGACTTGTCTGATTGAGCACTATTGCCTCTTCATTGCACAGACTGAAGCCCTTATAGTGCCTTCTTGTTAAATTAGTAAAAGATGACAATGGACATAGTTAAAGCAGAACAAATCTAGTTTTAATATTTCCTAGTTGTCAGCAATTACACTTACTTTTGAAGTGCCATGGGTAGCAATCAAATTAAAGACATCATATTGCACATGGAGTTTGAACTAAACTATTACTTTAAAATGTGAATGCTTTAATTAAAATTGAAGTGTTTCTCTTTCTTATTATGAAAAACTAATTCGATATCATGATACATTTAATTCATATTTAGTCCTGATTTCTCTTGATATTGGGGGTTGGGTATTGGATAAGATTTCAAATCATACCTTATTTTTTTTTAAACCTAGCTCCTGATTATTTCACCACAGGATGTAACATGGACATTACAAAAATTAAAAATCCTCAATTTCTAAACATCACCTGTAACCCCATTTTCTAAGGGAAGTTTTCATACCACAAGGTTAATTTCAAGAAGATAACAGATATTTTGCCTTCTTAAAGATTTGCTTTGATATAACATTTTGTTACTACAAAAAACATCTTATATCAGTAAAAGTTTAGAAGAAATTGATAGTAGGTTTTTAATGAATATGACAAACATTAATTTCATTAACTGGAGGATTGTCACTTACATTTTTATTAAATTACAATTTAATTTTAATTGGCAGTTAATTTATAGAAAAGTTGCAAAATCTGTTAAATATATATATCCAGTAGATTTAGATTACTTTATTTTTGCCATAGAATTTTTTAGCCTATAACATTATTAAGTATTTAACAATTCTTTACCCAAAGATTCCAATAGCAGCAACATTTGGGGTTAAAGAGCTGCCCTCTGGAAAAAGGCATAATACATGCCAACCTGCTATAGAATTTGTAGTTTCCAGTGTATAGCAAATTATATATACATATAGTTTTGTTAGAATTAAACATAAGTATTTCACTTTTGGATTTGTGTTTTTTATTTTGCTCTCCAATTGTTCATTGCTAGCACATAGAAACATATGATTTTTGTGTGGCGACTGTGTATCCTTCTTGCAACTTAGACATTATCTGGAACTAACATAGAGAATAACCAAAACAAGATTTAACAAAATAGGGTCTAACCAGTCAACAAATAGTTATTATTCATATATATATATATATATATATATATATATATATACATACACACACACACACATACATACTAGGGGCCCAGCGTGCGAAATCGCGTGAGACCCAGGACCCAGAGTCCGTGACTTGGTGGGACCCAGAACGAGTCCCCCGCCCACCCATGCACACCTCACTGCACATGCAACCCCGCCCACCCTGCGCATGCAGCCTCCTGCTGGTCAGTCATTACAGCGTGATGGTGGGACAACCATAGAGCCTTTTTATATAATAAATAAGGCATGCAGGATTCAGTAAGGCATGTTGGTCTAAAAAGGTATTGTCCTTAGAAGCATAAGAAATTTTTAGGTTATAAATTAACTTCTATATGTTGTTAGCAATTTGCCTTAGAGAAAAATATCTTTACCCTAGAGGCCTGGTGCACAAATTCATGCACAGGTGGGGTCCCTCGGGGTGATCTGCAGGGTTCTGGCTAAAACCTGCAGTCCGACGCTGCTCCTTCCTTCTATTCCTGCTCATCCCGGCCCTGCCACGCCTGCCACTGGCTCACGCCCAGTCAGTCCCAATGAGAAGGGGCTTGTGCCACCGCAGCAGCACTCGCCAGTCATGAGCCCTGCATGAAGCCCATCCCAAGGGGGTTGGGTGGAGGGGGAGCCCAGACGCAATCAGCCCTCTAGGATACTCTTGCTGGCCTGGGATCCAGATCCGTCCCACTGATATTCACATTGGTTATCGGAGCCACCTGACAGCCACTTTTTTGTCATCTCTTTCTTGTGGAGCATGTAGGGCGGGGAAGTGGCCACGATGCTCCAGGCTGGCAGCAGCGCTGTTGGGATTGTGCCAGTGGCACCAGTCCAGTTCCTCGGTGCCTGGCTCGTTCTCCAGAGATTGGGCCTACAGGACTACTGAGGGAGAGAGTGGCTGCCACCGAGCTGGTGGGCTGCTGGGATGGGTCGGTCAGCTGAGCGGCACACCTACTGTGGGAGCACATTGACCACCAGGGGGAAGCTCCTGCATTGAACATCTGCCCCCGGTGGTCAGTGCACATCATAGCAACCAGTTGCCTGGTTGTTCAGTTGTTATGTCGTTAAGTCGCTTAGGCTTTTATATCCTACACTAAGAGCCCAATGCATGAATTCATGCACCTTGAAAGGAACCATGGGCTGTGAGGCTGTGGTGGGCACGGGGGAGGGTCTCAGCCCATCCTCTGCAGCCCTTCCCAGCCCCTCCTGCCGCAGCCTTTGGTCCCCTGAATGCCACAGCCCTGGTCCCCTGCTCCCACTGCCACCACTCCCACATGCTGACAGCACCAGCCCCACTTGCACCCTCTGATGGCGCAGAGTGATTGGAGCTGCTGCCACAATTGTCTCTCAGGAGCAGAGGGAGATGGAGAAGCCCTCAGGGGAAATTGGGGCTGGCAGCTGCCACTCACACCCACTGACAGCGCTGAGTGATCTGGGCTGGCAGCGGGTAAGAGCAGCTGCTCTGGTGCCAGCAGTGAATGCGAACAAGGCCGGCGCCGGCAGCAGGTGCAAGCACCAGTCAGGACCACAGTATGCAGGAGCAAAGAATTTTCAGTAACCATCAGAGGCTCGTCCCAATGACAGCGACTGGTGCCCCATCTTGGTCTGGCGCCCCTGCTCACCTGCTCCACCATCCCACTGTGGCCGATGCCCACCATGTTCTGTGCATACCCCTAGTGGTCATTGCACATCATAACAACCAGTTGTTCAGTTCTACCATTCAGTCTATTTGCATATTAGCCTTTTATTATACAAGATAATAAAAGCCTAATATTCTAAGTGCCAAGTTGTCTGGTCAGCCATTCAACCAATCAAAGCATAACATGCCAATGATATACTAAGGCTGCTCAACCGCTCACTGTGACGTGCACTGACTACCAGGGGGCAGACAGTCAATGCAGGGGAAGCACTGCTCAGACAGAAGCCTTGAGCCGGGCTCAGGACTGGGCAGCACAGCACTAAGGATGTCCACCTGCCGGCTTAGGCCCACTCCCTCATTTGTTTTAAGCTGGCAGTCAGACATCCCCTGAGGGCTCTCAGACCGTGAGAGGGCACAGGCCAGGCTGAGGGCCCTGAGTGTACAAATTTTGTGCACCAGAACTCTAGTATATAGATAATATACAATAACTTAATTTTCTAATTTACTAATAATAGAAGACTAGCTTCTCAAAACTACAGCACAAAATTTGTTCATTTCTCTTTTATGATAACCTCTATCTCTTATGAAAAACGTAGATTACTGCTAAATGGCATAGATCGCCTACTTTTCCTTTCTCCTTTTCTATCTGCTACTTCTCTGACCCTCTCCCTTTATTCTTAACCTTAAATAGAATTATTTTCTCATTTTATACCCATGCCCAAATAGTTGGATCCAGCCTGCAGCTTCAGTTATCAAGCATATGTGGCATTCCTATAATTATACCTCCAATCTGAACATTGCTTCTAAATTCAGGCTTGCCTTTATTATCTTAATTGAATAGCCATACTAAACTCTTAAATAGGCTGCTTAAACTCAACATATCTAAAACCAAAATTACTATCTTCCCTTTAACGTGCCTACTCTAGTTTCTCTTTTTTGATAAATGTTGGCACCACTATCCATGTTGGTACAGAAACCTGGAGTCATCTTTGACCCTTCCTCTCCAATATCTCAACATCTAGTCAGTTATTCCATCCCATTTTGATTCTTTTTCCTAAATATAGCTCCAGCCTTCCTCTCCCTAGTCCAAGAAGCCATCATCTACCTGCATGTTTCTTCTAGCCTTCTAGCTGATTTTCTTGTGTTTTTCTTACCCTGTTTCAGTCTATCTTCTACACTGGACAGATATTTTTAAAACCCGTGTCTTATCCTGACACTTTCCTTATTTAGAATCTTTTAATGGCTTTCCGTTATCTTTAGAAGCCCTAAATCCTTAACATGTACTTCAAGACCCTGTGATCTGGCTTTTACCATCTTATCTCTCAACACTGTTTCCCTCACTCCAACCATGCTTTATCTCCTGTTAGTTCTTCGGTGGAATCGTGTTCTTTCCTGTTTGTAAATTTGGCCAAGGTGTTTTCTTTGCTCAGAATGCTCTACTTCTGCACAATTTTAAATTCCTTCAATGCATAGGCTTTATTTGATATTTCTTCTGTATGCTTCACTTTATTTGGAAGTTTATATTTAATGTAGTTGTTCATTAACCATTTATTCATTTTGTTATTCAATAAGGAGTGTGCCACAGCTATGTACTGAAAATGTAATTGTGTTGTATTATTTCCAACATGCAATCGAAGATAACACATTGTGATAAAATAGTGATTTGGGGGTTTGTTTGTTTTTTGTATCTTTTTGAGTAAAAATATTCCCTGTGCTTCTTAACAGTTAATGAAGATGCTCTTTGAATGTTCAGATGAACGAATTGACTTGGAACTGATTTCTTTCTGCATTAATCTTGCTGCTAATAAAAGGAATGTACAGCTTATCTGTGAAGGTTAGTGCCTTTGAGCTTCATAGATAACCTCTATCATATAGCAATTGGCATATGATGGAAAATAGGTAATAAGGAAGTAAAATTACAGCTATAACCTTAGAAGGTCAGATAGACTCAGAATATTCTTATATCATGAGTAGAAACACCCTTTAGTAACAAGGTCAGTTACCCTTAATTGAAATTTGATTTTTAAGAATACTTTCTATATGAAACAAAACTTTTAATTTGCAGAGTAGTTCATTGCAATGTAAGATAGTATAATACAAATATGTTAGGTATTTGTTTCTGTATTATTTTTGCAAAATTGCTTGTCATGCATTAGGATATTTCAGAGTCCTCTTGATAGTTTTTTTCTTATTTGAAAAGTATACATGTTTGTTACAAAAAATACAAATAAGCAAATAGGAAAAAATTAAGTGTTTACTCTCCCTTAGTTAGAGGTAATTTTAGGTAAAATTTTGATGCAAAGCTTCTATATTTTTTTATTTTTTATATATTTTCATTGATTTCAGAGATAAAGGGAGAGAGAGAGAGAGAAACATTAACGATGAGAGAGAATCATCAATCAGCCGCCTCCTGCACTTCTCACACTGGGGATTGACCCTGCAACTCGGGCATATGCCCTGACTGGGAATCAAACTGTAACCTTCTGGTTCATAGGTCAACGCTCAACCACTGAGCCATGCCAGCTGGGCTGCTTCTATTTTATTTTTTTTTAATTAAAATGGTGTTCTTTACGTATTGTGGCATTCTTTAAGTTAATAATATAAGAAATATCATTCCATGTGGTTAAATACTTTTATAAAACATACTTACCAATAGCTGCAAAGTAATCCATTAAATGATTTTCCATAGTTTAATCTGCTAATTTGGTTGTTTAATTTGCTGCCACTTCTTTTCTGTGACTCAACAAAGCAGTGATTTTCCCTTTTCTGAGGTTTTCCACATTTTCATTTTTATATTCTTAGGATAAATTCCAAGAAGTAGTTTTTCTAGGTCAACCAGCATGTGCATTTAAAAATTTTTTAAATAGTGTGTGGCCCATATTCCATACACCAGAGCCCATACTCTGTGATTACATTTATGTGGAATTCTAGAACAAGCAAAATTAATCTATGTTTAATAAGAAGAAAGAGAAGGAATAGAAGAGAAAAAGAAAAGAAGAAAAGTGATTGAATTTGGAGAATAGTATTGGCTGGGCATAGGGAATTCTGGAGCAAGTGGAAATATTCTATATGTTGTTGTGTTTGTGAATTACATAGCAGCATACGTTTATCAAAATGAATCTATTGGAGGCCCAGCTAGCGTGGCTCAGAGGTTGAGTGTCAACGTGTGAACCAGGAGGTTACAGTTTGATTTCTGGTCTTTGATTTTCAGTCTTCAATTCCTCGTCAGGGCATATATCATAAGTCCGGGTTGCGAGTTTGATCCCCAGTATGGGGCGTGCAGAAGGCAGCCGATCAATGGTTCTCTCTCGTCATTGGTATTTCTATCTCGCCCCATACCCCCGCTTCCTCTCGGAAATCAATAAAAAAAAATATTTTTTGAAAATCTATTGGAGCCCTGGCCTGTGTTGCTTTTAGAGCATTGGCCTGAACATGAAGGGACATAAGCTCAAATTCCCAGTAAAAGGCATGTACCTGGGTTGCAGGCTCAATACCCAAACCTGATCAGACGTGCAGGAGGCAACCAATTGATGTGTCTCTTTCTCACATTGATGTTCCTCTTTCTATGTCTCCCCCACTCTCTCTCCCTTCCATTCCTTGTAAAAATCAACCGACAAAATATCCTCAAGTGTAGATTAACCTCCATCACCACCACCACCAAAATCTATTGAACACTTGAGGTTTATGCACTTTACTGCATATAAATTATGGCACTTTTGTGAACTATAAAAAATTGATTTAACTTAGTGAACCTTATTTTTACTGGGGAATCTTTGGTGTTTCTGTACCAGGAAATGGGCTAAAGATGCTCATGAAAAGAGCTCTGAAATTCAAGGACCCGCTGCTAATGAAAATGATCAGAAACATCTCCCAGCATGACGGACCAACTAAAAACTTATTTATTGTAAGTATGATTTTTGACCTGTCTATAGTAATGGCCTGAGAATCAAAGCTTTAAAATGAGCCATTTGGAAATATAACTTTTCCTGAGCTCTCCTCAAATAGTAACTCATGACCCACATTGGTTTTTCTATCAACAACTTCTTTGTAAGAGTAATTCCTAGAAATTAAACCTAGGTTTTTATGATGTTTTTGTTTTATGATTCCTACCCCTAACCTTCCCGTACTCACTCCAGTTTTCTTGCCTTAAACCAGTTCACCATAGGGCTTCCCCTAGTAATTTCAACTCAAGATTATTAAAAACAAGAGAATCACATTTGATACTTACTTTTCTTTCCAAAGGGTTGGATTATTAGAGTGGTTCTCCTGCAGAAATCATTTTTAAATTTGTGTTAAAATTGTATTTTCTACAGGATTATGTTGGGGATCTTGCAGCCCAGATCTCCAATGATGAAGAAGAGGAGTTTGTGATTGAGTGTTTGGGAACACTTGCAAACTTGACCATTCCAGACTTAGACTGGGAATTGGTGCTGAAGGAGTACAAGCTGGTTCCATACCTCAAGGATAAACTGAAACCAGGTCTCTGCTGCGCATCTCACTTTAGTCCTACCATGAAGTTATTTATGTTGTGGACAAGGCTGCTAGAGCATAATTTTGTGGCCATTATTATAGTGACAAATTTTCTCTTATTCCTCAAGTTCTAGTTTCTTTTTTCTTTTCTTTTTTTTTAATATATATTTTATTGATTATAGAGAGAAAGGGAGAGAGTAAGAGAGATAAAACATTAATTATAAAGGAGAATCATTGATCGGCTGCCTCTTGCACGCCTCACACTGGGGATCAAGCCCACAACCCAGGCATGTGCCCTGACTGGAATTGAACTGTGACCTCCCGGTTCATAGGTTGATGCTTAATCACAGAGCCAAGCCAGAGCCAAGCCAGCTGGGCTCAAGTTCTAGTTTCTTTTTCCTAGTAAGTGGCCACTCTTATTCTTTTTTCCTGACAATTAATATTAGTTTCCCGTTCCCATTCTGCCTTCTTTCTTATTTTTCAAATACGGCCTTTTTGAAATGACCAAATGCCACCCTTTCTGCAAACCATGTACATACACACACACACAAAGTTCTTTAGAGTGTCCAAGTGAGTCTTCTACTTTCTGTGTTTAAATTGTCATTCATTTGTATTTCCAAAGAGTAATTTCTATGTCTCTGCTGCCCTCCCCTCCCACCATGAACCATCATCAGCAAACATGGAAATTTGGAAAAAGACAGATATATAACCATCTGATTGATTCATAAGAATTTATTTAGCTCTTGGTATTTTTTATATTTTCCGTGAATGAAGACGTTCTGTGGTCTGACTTTATCAGGGACTGCAGAAGATGACCTTGTTTTGGAAGTGGTGATAATGATTGGAACTGTGTCTATGGATGACTCTTGTGCTGCATTGCTGGCCAAATCTGGGATAATCCCTGCACTCATTGAACTGCTGAATGGTGAATTATAATTTATCTTAATTTATTTGTATGCTAATATATTAATAGGTTATTAGTCTATATTCTTAAATATGAATAGAGTTTGGAATCATAATGTTATTTAACTTGATACATTAATGATTTTATAGCAACTTAAGTTATATAGTTATGAAAAATGAATTAAATATAACTCTTACTGGGATTAGCTAGAAGAATTATCAAAGAGTTGAGAACACTGCTGTGCTAAATTTTACCTTAATCTAGGACACTAACTTGTGAGCTTTTTTCTTTCTGAACCCGAATAGGTCACTAGTAAATCCAGGTTTATAATTTTAGAGTCTGTCCTTTTATTGTCTACCATACCAAAGGCTCTCCCTCATATCTTTGATTTTTCTGGTCCAGTCTTAGAAATACCAATCTATGCATGTATATGCTTAAACTTCTTAGATTATTCACATTCTCAGCTAGTATCCAAAAGATTTTCTAACCAGGACAGGTGTATGGTGGACGGGGTCAGTGGGAAAAAAAGGGAGACATCTGTAATACTTTAATAAAGATAAATTTTTGTTTTAAAGGGAAAGAAATTCAGGACCATTTTAGACATTGCCTTCCTCTGATCAGCCTTGAGCAACTGATATTCCGTCATTTCTTCTTCCTGTTAAACTTTGTATTTGGGTCTCCTATGTTGTACAAATCCTTTTTAATATTTTGATTTCTAATCAGAAAAGTTTATTTAGAAGTTAATTCTAATTATCATAATCCCCCCTAATTCCAGAAGTAGTATTGTCCTCTAAACTTTCTTCAGTAAAGAGAATGTTCTCTGTCTTTGCTGTCCATCACATGTTGCTCTTGTGTGAACTGGAATTTTAATTCTATTACATTTTAATTTAATTAGCCACAATGGCTTATGGTTACAAGAATGGACAGTGGAGGCCTAGGTAGAGCCTTGCCCTTCCCCTTGGTTTTTTGTTCTCCATATTGGACACAAAATTTGTCTGAATCTAATATTATTTTATTAGAGTCACATTTTCTGGGACCTTATATTAGCCTGCTCAGGTGGCCATTAACTAAGTTCACAGGCTGGTTGTCTTAAACAACAGATATTTCTGGAGACTGGGAAGTCCAAGATCAAGCTATCAGCCTATTTGGTTCCTGGTGAGGAAAATAGAGCCAAATTTATTTCAAAATTATACTTGTTTAAAGAATTCTTATCATGGACAAGAAATAAAACAAGTGAAGATGTGTTGCCATTTTACATTTTGGCTAATGTAATCAATTTCTTCTTATTTGGTGGCAAAATACAGTGAAAACTATCAAGAAGCACTGTTACTGTTCTCTTAAAACAAGCTTGCTCCTCAGTGCATCCAACCTGGGCTTTTGAGATAAGTAATCTCAGGTAGTCTAGTTTAAACTCAGATATGATACAATTTCTCTTTTTCAAAATCTTATTTTTTTTAATCTTTGCATTCCAAAGTAATTTAACCTATTTAGTTAACAACCAAATTTACTAAAACTTCTGAAAACATATTATTAAGAAATTCCTCACTCTTATCATGTAATTTAGAAAAACACCTAAGACATAAATGACATGTGCCACCCATATATTACCAATAATTTAAACTAGTAGTCTTTTATTAGTCTCCTTGACACTTTTTAGGTTTTTTTATTCAGTGTTTTCTAATTGGTATATAAACTTAGTAGTATTCTTTTATTGAAAGTTTTCTGTTTCCTTCAGCTCAACAAGAAGATGATGAATTTGTGTGCCAGATAATTTATGTCTTCTATCAGATGGTTTTCCACCAAGCCACGAGAGATGTCATAATTAAAGAAACACGTATCCTTTCAATGTTTACAACAAATAATAACATTTCATATATTAAGAAGAGATGCATCTTTAGGTATTTTTTCTTGCAAATATTGAAATGATGTGGAAAATATCAGAAATATAATACATTTATAAGGCAAGCTATCTTTCATGGAAGCATAGTATGGTGTAGCTTAAGAAGCATTATAATCGCATAACCCTAAAGGTCATTTTCAATTACCTTTTACTACTTACTAGCTGCAGGACCTTAATCTGCTTGAGCATATAATCTTGCATCTATAAAATGGCCATAATATTATTAAACTAGAGGCCTGGTGCATGAATCCTAATTATCATAATCTTTATGATATGATAATTATAATATCAAATTTTCCAAAGTTCCCTGTTTAACCTTACTATCCACAATTTTCTTTTGGCACACCACATTTCTCATCATTTATCAAACATGACCTACCTTGTCAAAACTTACTGCCTCTTCAGGTTCCTTGTCAACCTCAAAAATATTCCTCTCCTTTTTTTTACCTGACTATCTCCAATTTAGCAAACATTAATAAGGTTATAAGCTATCTTCTGAGGTAAGCCTTTGTCTCTCCCCATCAGGAGTAATAATTAGTTTGCCCTTTAATTATAATTTAGCATAATATGAACTTCCAGCTTGCCAGTTATTTCCCTCAGAAGGTATTTTCCACTGTCTTCTGGCCTGAATTGCTGCCAATGAAAAATCTATAGTCTACTAATTATTGGGATCTGTCATAAAGTCTGATGACAACCTACTTTTGTTTCCATTCTAACAAAGTCAGTCCTTTTGCCAGGAAGGCCAAAGGAATGTTTTCTGTTTCTCTAAAGCCAGTAGTTGTTTTAGAATTTGACTTGGTATTTATCATCCTTCCTTGATTTTTCCAAGTATGCAAATGTGTTCTTTCAGTATGTAGTTTTGTCTTTTTTTATTATTATTATTTCAGGAAAGTTTTCTTGAATTATAGTTTTTATTATTTGTCCTGTTGCTTTGGTTGTCTTCTTGATATTTGTTATGTTGGATCATCTTTGCCTACCTTCAATATCTGTTTCTAATTGTTCTCTCTTTTCATTTATTCTTTAATTTTAAATTTTTTCTTTCTTTTTGCTTTCTACTTCTAAAGTTTTATCTATTATTTTTATTTACTCTTGTGCTGTTGTAAATTTAATTTTTTATACCTTAAATGATTTTTATTTTATATATTTTCTGAATTATTTCAGTTTTCTAATTCTGACATATATTCTTTCATATACTATTGTTTTCTCTAATTATTTTATCTCTTTTGGGGATATTGAATTGCAATTTTTATCTTTTATGTAAAAATGTTTTGTTTTCTTTTTCCTATAATAACCATATAAGGAATTTGACTGTGATTCTTTTCTGTTGCTCTTTTACTGTGAAATTCACTCCCTAGACTTTTAGCAGAGCCAGATAGATGGAGAAAGCTTTTATAGCTACACAGCTGTAGAGCTACCTTTTTAACTATTTTCATGTTTTCAAAAATATGGCCTTGTACTTTCTAAAATTTACTGGCTGTTTTTCTTACACATTTTTATATAGTTTTTTTCTTTCTTTCTCATTCTTGTTTTTTAAACAAATGAAATAGAAAATGTTTCTGGCTACCTTGTATTAATGATTTTATTTTAAAATTTGCAGTTAAATTTCAAGTTATTTTAATTTTGTGAAATGCGAGATTTTTCTAATAGGATTGAATAGCCTCAGTCTCAAATGTCATTTGTATCTTTAACCACTTTATTCAGAGGCTCCAGCCTATCTCATAGATCTGATGCATGATAAAAATAATGAAATCCGAAAGGTCTGTGATAATACATTAGATATTATAGCGGTAAGTAATTTATCTTTCTACACAAATTATAATAGTCTTCATTTGGGGAGAAAAAAGACATTGTACACCTCTTTAGAACATTGCACTCAGTGTAAAGACAAATTTGTCTTTTGATAAATCTCAAAAAATACAGTGATAAAAAAATTCATTTTTAAAACATTTTTAAGACTTTTGGCTCTTAACATTTTTCAAATATGTTTTTATTGATTTTAGGGAGGGAGGGACGGAGGGACGGAAAGAAACATCAATCGATTGCCTCCCGCACTCACCCCACTGGGGACCAAACCAGCAACCTGACCATGTGCCCTGACTAGGAATTGTATTGGCAACCTTTTGGTGCATGGGATGTGCCAGATACCAGATTACTTTAAATATTTTTTTTCACATATGACAGATAGTGCTACACGTAAGCTGCTTGCTTCCTTCTTTGAACTATATTTATACTTTTATTTTGGCTCACCCTGTACAAAGTTTTTTGAATATAGACTACTCAGTAGTTTTCAAAGTTAAACTTAAGTATTTTAAAAGGGTCAGAATATTATTTAAAGTTTTTTAACAATTTTATTGCAAATTTTCTGAGTTGACATTTCTGCTAGTAATCTCATTATGATATTGGACAACCACCAGCAGATACTTTTGGTCAGTTTTCCATATTTTATTTCAGAAATTATCTTATTTTATATCATCTGCTCTTTGGATCTGACTGATTATATCATTATTGGTTTAAAACTAAATAAGTACATTGAAATTTTAGCTTTGATCTCTAAATTACAATAGGGAAACTTTAATGTTAAAGCCGTGTTTTACCAGGATGTTTCATACATGTGAGCCACTGGTCACAGGATTTATGAATAGAGACTATTTATTACTCCTAGGGAACAATTTCATGACTCATAACTTTTTTCTACCAGATCATTGATGTCATTATTGTATACTAGAGGCCTGGTGCACAAAATTCTTTGGAGTCCCTCAACCTGGCCTGCACCCTCTCGCAGTCCAGGAGCCCTTGAGGGATGTCCCACTGACAGCTGCTCTCAGCCCTCAGTGGGACATCCCTGAGCGCTGCCATGGAGGCTGGAGAAGATCCCGCCACCGCTGCTACACTGGCCAGCCATGAGCCTGGCTACTGGCTGAGCAGCGCTCCCCTTGTGGGAGTGCACTGGCCACTAGGGGGCAGCTGCTGCGTTGAGTGTCTGCCCCCTGGTGGTGAGTGCACATCATAGCAACCAGTCGTTAGGCCAAGGAAGTATCAGCAAATTTAAATGGTGGTAGATCAGCTACTATATAAGGCTCCCTATGAGGCTGTCTGATCACTTGAATCAGTTTTTAAAAATTATGAACAAGTAATCTAAAGGTTCATGCATAATTATTCATTCGATTTGAAGTTCTGCTGTGCCACTCAACTGAGTCATATTCATAGCTGAATCTTTTAGAAGAGAAGTTGTCAGTGCAGCTCGTGGAAGAGCACCAGCACTGGAAACTGCCTCGTTCTGCTGGAAGAGTGTTTCTGTCCCTTCTCTCTGTTACACGCCTTCAAGACTCAGGGCCCTGGGTCGGTTTTATTTATTTATTTTTTTAATATATTTTATTGATTTTTTTTACAGAGAGGAAGGGAGAGAGATAGAGAGCCAGAAACATCGATGAAAGAGAAACATCAACCAGCTGCCTCTTGCACACCCCCTACCGGGGATGTGCCTGCAACCAAGGTACATGCCCCTGACCGGAATCGAACCTGGGACCTTTCAGTCCGCAGACCAACGCTCTACCACTGAGCCAAATCGGTTTCGGCCCCTGGGTCGGTTTTAGCTTGGTAGTTGTTAACAGCACCAGCGGGAGCAGTTCCTTCCCAAACATTGCTCTCCGCAGTGGGGTTGGGTTCTGATTTTAACTTTTGGCCTCTGGGAAGTGGCAGCTTGGTCTGGTTGACATTGCATCTGGAATACAACTGACTCAGGTGCTCCCGCCTACCGAGTAACCTCGGGCAATGCATTTAACTTTGTGAAGACTCCACTCCAGTGACTCCTGGGGGTTAGAGAACTACTGTAAGGAATGGAGAAGGTGTATATGAAGCATCTGCCACATGACAGTCACTCAATATGCTCTTTTCAGACTAAACCAAAACTCAGACCTAATTAAGTTTATATGTAGATTAAGTCTGTGGATAATTTCACTTTTTTAGTACAGATTAAATTGGACTATTTTCCATTCATTTTAATTTTTTAAATGGTATGGAAAGATAATCTGTTCACTGTTTGGATTTTAAGTGTGGGACGTTATTTGAAGTATATATTTTAGTCAGACGTATTACTATCTGTAGTTTAGGGTTATCCTGCAAGTGGCTGAATTTGCATTTTAAAACTTCAGATCAGAACAATTAACTGAAGAGGACAGTTAGCTGAAAGACCTGGTTAGGATAGTGTCTTCAAGAGGGAGCAGCCTTTTCCGTACAGAAGTGCCTCATCTGTTCGGTTACTCGTGTTCTGAACTGTGGTAACTTATTGGGTTTGAACTCAATTTATCAGCTAACCTCAGACCACAGTTACACTCCTAGCTCACTGGACCTCTGTATTTGGGAGAAATCTGAGGAGTGGGCATTTTAACGCAGCGGTAAAAAGACAGCTCTTCAAGCCACTTGGGACATAGCTGCCAGTCTTTGGTTCTTTGAGCCCAGACTCTATTACTGATCATGACTGAGGGTCTATTTGCTTGTCCTGAATCTTTTTCAAGAGCAAAACAAGAGGAAATTGACTTAATTTGAAACAGGGGAAACTTTGATTAGGCGCAGCAACGATGATGAAACACTAGAAATGGGCTGTCAGGCAGAATGTGAAGTCTCTGCCAGTTACATCAGTAAGAACCAAATAATCAACTGCCTAGGATGGATGTGGATGATCTCTTAAGACTCTTTTGATTTTGATTTCCTAGTATCTCAGCATGTCCTAAACTAATAAAAAATAAATAAATAAAAAAAACCCAAATGTGAATTTTATATCTTAAAGCAACTTCTCTTTAAGAAAACAGACTTCTTTTTTACTTAAAACAGACAGTATAGAATAATACTAAGAAAAATTAGATGCCTTATAACAGTTAAGGAAATATGCCTACTACAATTAAGTATTTGTCCCCAAAATTATGGAAATGTTATGTTAGTGAGGATTTATTTAATATATTTGGGCCCAAACCCTGAATTGGTGAACTGAAACAGATGTGGTGGTAGTAGTCTTTGTACCATGGAGTATTACGTATTTGGTGGTGCGGTCTCTGTGCCTCATCAGCAAGTTGTCGCCTGTCTGACTAGTCCTTCCATGTAGTGTCATGAGGCAGAGAATGGGGTAGGTACTGAGGGGAGCAGGGCGGCAAGGAGAGAGCAGCCTAACAGCCTCTTGATCTTCAAAGAGGATTCTATGGAAGTTGACTGCTGCCTTTTCTCTTCCAAGCTTTGGGAGTCTTGAAGGGGAGAACAAAACCCTCTACACACAGAGAGCTCCTAAAAACCCAGATAATTTTTACACTTCAGTGCTTCTCAACTTTGAAGTATTTGAGAACCATATAAATCCTTCCCCAGTTGCCAAGTGAATTCCTCTCCTGACTTTACTGCGTTTTCATACATGTAATACACGTTTATCACATACTGTGTTCCAGACACTAAGGTGGACACTGGGACTACAAAACTCCATAACATGTAAAAGTTTACTACCGGGACTCTACAGAACACAAGGGTTCTAGATATGAGCTAGCCTTCCAGGAGCAGTGCAACTCCATGGCTCTGCCCATACATGTTCTGCACCAATGGCACATCGTGGCTACAGGATGTTCACAGGAGAAGGAATGTAGCTCCAGTATTTTAGACTTGGAAAACAAGGTGCTATCTTCATTCCACGCTAGACAAAATCATATATAAGACTGGTGTAGTGAAATGAGATAAATCAATGTAGGTTTACATGTAACCTCTAAGACCTCAATTGTCATGGTCTCCACAAAAATGACCAGGAAAGCTGGTGTCAGACAGAAAAGCTATGTTTATTAATAATCTTAACAGCAAGTGAGAGCATTTTAAAAACGCCTCCTGCATCTTTAAAAGGGAAGTTAGAGAGGAAGCTTCATAGCAATAGGAAGAGGCTTAGCATTAGAAGTCAGGTTATTTCAGGACCCTTTCAAAAGCAGCGAGTGGGTAGGAATTGGGTAAAATGAGAAGACAGTGGTCACTATTAATTGACTTGCAGATTGGTTATAGGGGCAGAACAGATTTCTAAGTTAGTTATTGACAGAAAGTTCTAAGAGGTTCTTTCTGAGTAAGTGGAGTTGGTTCTTTCTTGTTTCACAATTTTGGCAAATTTTAATTTTTCATATTTGTAAGTTTGACTTTTATGTCTCAGTTTCATTCAGTCAAATTAGGTTTAACGAGATAAGTTTGGCTAGCCCTCTTTTGGAGTTCATTTTTACATTGCATAAATGTGAAAGGCAGACATTTAGGATATTTTTTTCAGCTTTTTAGAATTTACACACTCACACACTCACACAGAATGACCAGATCCTTAGATGTCATTTCCTTCAAAGTCCTTTCTTTATAACATTGAGGAGATGCCCTAGGAAATTAACTTTTGTTTATAGCCATTAAACTATAGTACAGTTGGTTAGTAGGATGTTTCAATTAAAGTCACAAACCATATCGACGACATTAAGTGAGGGCCTACTGTATGTTTTATACACACACACACACACACACACACACACACTGAGTGGCCAGATTATTATGATCTCTGAACGCATAATAATCTGGCCATGCAGTGTATATGTATATATTAGAGGCCCGGTACATGAATTCGTGCATGGGTGGGGTCCAGCCAGCCTGGCAAGAGGAGGGGACATGGGTGGTTGGCTGGCCTACCTGCTCATCAAACTCCTGGTTGAGGGGACAATTTGCATATTGGCCTTTTATTATATAGGATATACACTGAGTGGCCAGATTATTATGCATTTAGAGATCATAATAATCTGGCCACTCAGTGTGTGTGTGTGTGTGTGTGTGTGTGTGTGTGTGTGTGTATGAATGTGTGTATATCCCTGTCAGTCCTATGCATGTAACTTTATTAATTTTTTTAATTGGTAACAGTTGAATTTAAAATAACCCAAGCAGCCCTAACCAGTTTGCTCAGTGGATAGAGCATTGGCCTGTGGACTGAAGGTTCCCAGGTTTGATTTTGGTCAAGGGCATTCTTGGTTATGGGTACATCCTTAATAGAGGGTGTGCAGGAAGCAGCTGATCAATGTTTCTCTCTCATCGACTTTTCTAACTCTCCCTTATTCTCTGTAAAAAAAAATAAAAATAAAAATAAAATATATTTTAAAAATAAAAAATAAAAGGACCCAAGCATAGTATGAAAGATAAGAATCATGGTTTTGTTTTGTTTTTTATTGATTTTAGAGAGGAAGGAAGAGGGATAGAGAGATAGAAACATCAACGATGAGGGAGAATCATTGATTGGCTGCCTCCTTCACACCCCCTACTGGAAATTGAGCCGACAACCAAGCATGTGCCGTTGGCTGGAATTGAACCTGGGACCTTTCAGTCTGCAGGCCAACACTCTATTCATTGAGCAAAACCGGCTAAGACAAGAACCATGATTTCTTGCTTAACTATATTCTGTACAGTTATATCTTTTTTTTGTGGTCTGACTGGACATGATATTTAAAGTGATATTGTACATATGAGCCCCCTCAGTGCTTTAAATAGAGATTGAAGAGATAATTCTACTGTGAAGTCTGGTTAGAAAATGCCATCCATAGTCAGGATTAAAGGGCAGCAGTAGGAATAATACTATTGCAAAATAGGCAGAATGTGCATAAAAGTCAGCATCTCTATTAAGTACGTATTTAATCATGTGTATCTACATATACGTATCACATACATATCATTGGGAGAAGTCGTTTCTAAGATATAAAAAGCATCCTTTTAGCAGCTACTAACTTAACCTTAATGAGCAACTGAATTACTCTAGATCTACTTTAATTTAGTATGAAGAATTGTATTAAATAAACCATGTTACATTCTCACTTAGGGGGCTGCCACATTAAAGGAGAAAGGAAAGTCTGTTTTCCATCAGGGATTTTAGGACACAGAGCAGATCTATGTAGCTGTATGTTATCCTGTATTGTGTTAATCAGATACAAGGTGTGACGGAAGCCAGTGACAGAGTTTTCCTGATAGTGAACAGGCTCTGATAATAGGCTAAGGCTTCGTACTGTCTCAGGGGTTAAGTAGTAAACAACAATATAGGACTTCAAAAAGGATGGCACATTCCATAGAAAGTCAAACCATAAGTTCTTCGTGACCCTTCAGAATTTATGGAAACTGAGCGCTTAAGATCATGATGGCAAGAGCTGAGGAGAAAATAAAAGATATAGTGTTGTGTACCTTTAAATATTAGACAAACTCGAGTCTCAGAGTGTGGCTCTCAGGGTGCACTCCTTGTGAAAAGAAGCATTTCAAAAATAAGGAGAAAACGACTACAGGGTGTTCCCCAAAAAATATAAACACACTGTAACAGCTGATAGCTCAATTTTGATAATGAAATATATTTTAATAAATACTGCCTTTATAATTATTCAGAGTATGTGTATACATTTTGGGGGGATATTCTATATATTCCTAGAGTATTTTCACAATGGCTTGATATATTTTTGTATGTCTTAGCTGTGGCTTAGCTATGACATCCCTCAATTTCCATAATGACTTTCTAATAACAAGGGGTGATGGTAAAAGAGCAAAGTAGAGATTTGGAGCAGAGAGGTTAAAGGGAATAGATTTAATTGATATATGTTGAATTTATTAAATTTTTGACACTGGATATTCATTTATAGTTGCCATTTAACTTTCTAAAATAAACTTATACTGCCAGTATTCTTCAGTTTTGGGGGAATAATTACTTCATAGATTTTTATTTATAAAATGTTACAACTTGAATAAATCTTAGAATTGTTTCATTTTAGAAATGAAGAATCTGAGCCAAAAAATATTAAAATACCTTAATATCTTAGAAAGTTATATACTCTCTTAGTGTCAGAGCCAGAATCAGAACCCAGGTCTCCTAAGCCAGTGTTCTTTGCATTATACCATGCCATATTATTAATCTACGTAAATTCAGACTCTGAGACACAAAGAAACTGTGGTTTTGCCATAGATGCTAAACTGTGCTCATTGAAGACAACATAGAAGTTGGCTGAGGCCTAGGATTCCAGAACTCTGGCCATGGGAGTAGAGTAAAGCTCTATGTGTTTCACCAAAGTGGAGGAGAAATACAAAACAAAGTGAGAGAAAGTGTGAGAGTGTGTGTGTGTGTGTGTGTGTGTGTGTGTGTGTGTGTGAGAGAGAGAGAGAGAGAGAGAGAGAGAGAGAGAGAGAGAGAGAGACATGCAGAGAGACCACGACTGGGAGGAGTTGCAAATGTAAAGTTGTTAACATGTTAACATGTTTTGCCTTTGGAAAGTATATGTCTATTTTCAGATTATCTGGCTTATATTTTTAGTGTTAAAATGATCTTTTCTAAAATAACAATAGTATAATAGATGACAGTTGATTTCCATTTAATGGGAATCTCCAACATTTACTTTTGAACCTTCTTGGAGTCTGAAACCCTTGGAACCACAGTACTAGCCTATTAACTACACTTGCTGAATAGATAATCAACCACCTTAGCTAAAATATTTTATTTTCAAGAAATATGGAACATAAAAATCAGTGTCACAGAAGCATAAAGATCCAAAGCCAGCATCATATAGCAAAACAATACTATCTCATTTGACTTTAACCAGTGTTTACCGTTAAGGAAAGGAGAAATTATTTAAAAGAATTTTGTGTTCCTCATAACAAACATGCTTTATCCCAAAATACTATGTTTGGTAAACTCCAGAATACATGGGGCTATATATTATAAAGTAGCGCAAGTACAATAGCTTGATAATTTTTATACTTAGCCTCTGAATTTAATTATATATATTTTAAAATATTTTCCAAAGTTAGCTGTTAATACTGGGATTGAAATCAATGAAAACTGGTTCTTTTTTATTGTGGTTCTATCTGGGTAAAGGGACTGTGCTATTTTAATAAAAAAAAATTCGCCGAAGCCGGTTTGGCTCAGTGGTAGAGCGTCGGTCTGTGGACTGAAAGGTCCCAGGTTCGATTCCAGGCAGGGGCATGTACCTTGGTTGCGGGCACATCCCCGGTAGGGGGTGTGCAAGAGGCAGGTGGTCGATGTTTCTCTCTCATCGACGTTTCTAGCTCTCTATCTCTCTCCCTTCCTCTCTGTAAAAAATCAATAAAATATATCTTTTAAAAAATTCTATAATATTTTACTTTCAATACTGAAACAGTTTTATAACGATAAAATGCCAAATGTTTTTTAAAGTCCTGGTATAACTTTAATGCCTTGATACTGCTTGGTCAAGGGTTTTGTTGTTATCTTCGCTGTGGTCTGCAACAACAAGCCACACATGCCTATCAAATCTCAAGGCCACTCTCATGAAAGCTCCACATGACATTGTAGTGGATTCATTATAGCAGGAGTCTGTAGTCATCTTTCGCAAAACATAATTTCCTATATCCTAAATGGTCACACAGCTTGGCATAGAATAACATGTTCTGTCTTATGTTTACTGAAGGAAAAGCTGGGGAAGGGGATTGTTTTGTTTTGTGTTTGAAAAGCTGAAGAAACAACTATATGTTTTCATTGTGTATCCTGTAAACAGTAATGCACTTGTTAACCTTGTTAGTCACAGAGAGTCAGATCCAGGATTTTACAGTACAAAAACACTTAAAACCAAAATAAAGTTATTTTTAATAAGGAAAATGACACTACAGTCTATATCAGTGCTACTCGAACTTTTTGGCTCTATAATGTTGAGATGCTCTGGTTCTATGGGTTTATCTGTATACTAGAGGCCTGTTGCACGATATTTATATACAACAAGCCTTCCTTCCCCTGGCTTTGCTCACAGCCACCCGGGAGCCAGCAACTCCTAGCTCCTGGCCAGAGCACTGCTCCTATAGCTCCCTCCACCCCCCCCCCCCCACCACCACCACCACTCCCTCATAGCAGGCATCCCTCCCCACCAGGCTGCTCTGCACCTGCATATGCATATTAACCCTCCATCTTTGTCATGTTAATTTGTATACTCGTAATTGGCTGTGGGAGTAGCAGAGGTACGGTCCATTTACATGTTCGTCTGTTATTAGGTAAGGTATAAAAGCCTACGTGACCATTACAACCGGACACCCTGCTGGTAGCTCTGACGCACACTGACCACCAGGGGGCAGACGCTCAATGCAGGAGCTACCCCCTAGTGGTCAGTGCACGCCCACAGCCAACCTCCCGTGGTCAGCCAACCTCCCACAGTCCCTCCCCCTAGCCGGACAGCTAACCTCCCGCAGCCCATCCCCCGAAGCCAGCTGGCACCTATCGGGACTAGGCAAGACAGCTCAATCCACCTCAATCGCTGGCCAGGCTGAGGGGCCCTACCTGTGCACAGATACATGCACCAAGCCTCTAGTTCAGTCATAAACTGATAAAAGAAAGAAGACAAAACTTTAAAGGAATTCAGATTAGCCTAAGGGCAGTCTTATTATATTGTATGTGGTACTAAGTCTGTGCCCAAGACACTAACCAGTCATACTTTTGTATCAAATGTTAGCCACTGATGCTCATGGATCTTTTTGGTTTGTGTGTTTGCATGGAGGGCAGGTAGTCTTTATTTGAAAACTCATGTATGCATGTGTAGGTTCATTAAGAACATTGCTGTAAGCTTGAAATGCAATAAGAAGGTTTAATTAGAAGGGCTATTTGTAAAGAAAATAACATCTTTGTTACACAATTTTACACTTATTAAATTATAATACAGTGTAGTACAATTTTACGAGAAGGGTGTAGGATGATAATTCCTAGAATAAGCATGAATTTGTGTGTATGTATGTGCAGAGCATTACTTACTAGACTACACTTTATTGATATGTGATTTAAGTATTTACTTTTTGAATTATACCTACCTCTGACATTTTACAGTTATTAGTAAAGAGGCAAGTTTTACTCTTAATAGAATAGCAAACCCTGTATTTCATAGGCTTTGGGCTCTTGACTGAGGTTTTTTTGTTGTTAATACTAACCCGAGGATATTTTTTCCATTTATTTATTTATTTATTTATTTATTTATTTATTTATAGCAAAAGAGAGAGTAAAGAAAGATCAATGTGTGTGTGTGTGTGTGTGTGAGAGAGAGAGAGAGAGAGAGAGAGAGAGAGAGAGAGAGAGAGACATCAATTGGTTGCCTCCTAAAGGCATTCCTGGGTTCAGGGAATGAACCTACATACCCTTGAGGGGAATTGAACCCTCAACCCTTCAGTGCCCAGGCTGATGCTCCAACACTGAGCCACAGGGCCAGGGCACTTGGCTGGGTTTTAACTACTGTTCTTACACTGGAAATCCAATGCTTGAACTTAAATTATAATAAAACAGTCAAGTTATGTGTTTTTCTATCATCTTCCTTGAATACTTCATTCAGATAATCAGATTTTAAGTTCTTCTACCAAAATGAAAAGTTAGTTTTATACCTCTTGCCAAATGAAACAAGCTAGTATCCATAAAAGAAACAATACCACTTAAATTAGTTCCAGTATTTAATGTAGACTTTATAGGATTTTTGGTATTATAAGGCATATAATACCAAAACTCCTGGGCATATAATACCAAAACTCCTTTATCTTTCTAAAAGATAAGTTGTAACTAACTTATCTTTTAGAAAAAAGGCCAGTTAGAATTTCTTGCCCAAAATATTATTTTGCTTTTTGTTTACACATTAAATTCTTTACCTTAATGATAATAAGTTCATCCTTTTCTTCTATAAGTATATATGTGATCATTCTTAAATTATCTGGCCACTTTTAATATGACAGTAATATTTCTTTGCAGCTAACTTTGCCACATGTGGAACCAAAACAATACACTGTACTTTTGAAGTCATATACTTTGAAGAGATTCAAAGTTATATTTAGCATTTGGGCTAAATTATTTTAAAGCTAATCACAGTATTCATTATTGTATAATTAACACCACTTAGTATTTTATTTAATTTTGGAAAACCAAAGTGATTACTAAAATCTGTAGCCAATGAAACTACTTGTAACATTTCTGTGCTATTATTTTTTTTCAATTCCCTTATTCCCTAACACTCTCCTATGTGTGGCCAGGTCAAGAGAACATGATTGAGAATACAGTGTGTAATATACTTACCAGACCAGAAGCTACTTGCTTGGTCAACAATTCGACCCCTTCATAAAAATCTTAGAGCTGAGTGTTGACCTTGGAAGTCGTTTATTATATGTATTCACTGAAGAATCCGTTCTACAGTGATCCTGCCAAGTGTTCATTTATTCTCTGTTTAACTGCCTTTTCAACATTTATGCTGCCCAAAGTTACTTCAGTGTTCTGGGCCTCATTTTCTCATTAGTAATATGGCAATAAGAATAGTACCCAACTTAGAGAGCCATAACTTCAATTAATTAACAGTAATGGTGAACATTAAGTGTTTTCTATATAGGTTTACACAGGTTTTCTAAATGCTTTATCTGCATTTTCTCATTTTATCAGAGCAACTTACGTGTGATCAACCTTTTGGATGATTGTTTAAATGATTGTATCTAATCATTGTAACCATGCCAACAAGCCATGGCATTTGGATTTAGGATGTATTGTTTATATCTAAATTGTCTATTTCAAATACAGACTAGCATTGAAAATGTAACTCCAAATAAAAAATCTCCTTCAGTGATTTTAGTATTGAAATTATAACAGTTGAATTAAATGTTTACTCGTTTTAGTGTAAAATGTAATGATTAATGTTTATCATAGCTCTATTTTTATATAATTTAATTTAAAATAATTATATTTGGAAATAAATTGACAGCTATTAAGGATATTATTAAAAAACTATTAGAGGAAATTTTAATAATTCAGTGGCCAAGTTGCCATTAGCAGTACCAAAGCCCAAAATATCTCCTACCTCCAACGACCTCAATTGTAAAAGAGCATTTATATTTTCAAAGGTGACAGTCTGAAAGCTGACACCACTAAAAGATTTAGTGATACTGTGAAACTTTTAAAAAATTAACAGGTAAATTATTAATACGAAAATAATAATTACCTTTGTTATAAAATTTCAGATTTTTCTTACATCCCAGAAATTCATTTTATGATGACAATTTTTTACTTAAGCCTCAATTTTGGATGAAATTTGCTCAATAATTTGACTAAAATGTATATTTGGTCTCCCTCTGTTATCATAATTTGTGTTGACTGTTGGAGGACTGTACTGTTTGCTGGCATCTTTCCAACTCCTTTTTAGATGACTATTAAAAAAGTGTCAAAGAGGTAACAGAGGAATTTAAAACAAAGAATTCTAGTATTAGGATAAGAAATACTTGAATCCTTTTTTTTTTTTTTTTTCCATCTATGCCACCAATTTTAAGTGAATACATTAGTCAGAAGTAACCATCATCTGTGGAAAGAGCTGGAAGCTAGTTAACTTCAGCTGTAGTTTATAATAACTTGCCTTTTGTCCTTCAAAACATTCACCAAAGATGTTCTCTGTGAACAGGTATTACAGGTACAGCAGTGAATAAAGTAGTCTCACTCCTTAGGAATTAATGGCTGAAGCAGGAGCTAGACATATTATAAAGACATAATTATGACTAAATAAGATAACATTATTTTATTTCCATAGTAACCATTTCAGTAGTAGGATAAATACCCTACTGCTTTAATACTTTAGTGCTTTTTTTGTCCTACTGAAAACTGTTATCTAAACAAAAAGACATAACAAAAGATGTAATTTTAATGCTTCACCTCCTGTCATTAGTGCTACAAATAAGTATAGCCACAAAACTCTTTGAAATCTGAAGTCTGATTCCTTACCTAGGTCTAGTGATAAAGAATTTGTGAAATTTAAGATTTTCCAATTTTTGACATTGCCATTAGCAACTGGTAATCCAAACAGAAATGTATTTAATATAAGTATGAATTGATTTTTATTGATTATTACATAAAATAATTCTGAACAGGTATTATAAATGTTTCCTCTGATGCAAATCAAAAGCGCCTCCCCCCCTTCCCCCAAATTCTCACAAGATAAAAGTACTGTTATCTGAGAGTCAAAGAAGTTCCTTCATGGGCTTACGTAGTAATAATTGACTATTTGTTTTTTATAGGAATATGATGAAGAATGGGCTAAGAAAATTCAGAGTGAAAAGTTCCGCTGGCATAACTCTCAGTGGCTGGAAATGGTAGAGAGTCGTCAGATGGATGAGAGTGAGCAATATTTGTATGGTGATGATCGAATTGAACCTTACATCCATGAAGGAGATATTCTTGAAAGACCTGACCTTTTCTACAGCTCAGGTAAGGTGGTAACCAGTTGTCTGCATGCTAGTTTGATCTGCCAGCCTTGCTCATTCCAAGCTTTGTAAGCACTTCTTTTAGAGTATAAATTCTTCTGCTAATCATTTCAGACATAACCTCAATACTCACCTAATAACTCACTGTTCTTTTTTCCAAAATAATTCCTTTTATATTATGTGATCTCAATATAAAAGGCATGGCCAGGAAAATTAATTGCTCTTAATTGATTACATTCTAGAATATGTAACTTAAAATGACAACTTCAAGACTTATGACTTCTGTTTGAAAATATAATATGTATTTTCCTTTTTTAAATGTATAACTTACTAACTTATGTTTTGTTTTCCCTGTATTTCATTTTAAAACTCTACTTTTTCCATGGTTTTTCTTTATTTTCAAAGTAGTAAACTATTTGATGACTCTTATTGGTTGGGATGATGTAGATACTTTATAGTAATAGTTTTTTCCTTCTAAACTCGGCTAGTGTTTTCAAGGTAAATCTTACATATGTTACAACCTTGTTGATTCTGCCATACTGCCTTTTTCCAGGGATGAGTTTGACACAAAGATTGGTAAGTTTTTCCATATTTTGGCTTTTAAATGTGTTTCACAGTTGCCAGTATTAATATTACTTCATTGAAGTCATTTAGTTGATGAGTGGAAGGAAAGGATTTCTAATTAAGATCTGTAGCAGGTTAGAAATAAAAAGCATGAAAATAATTATATCTAAATTAATGGCTCACCTTTTTCCTACTATGTATTGATTCATGTGTATTCATAATTGTGTATTGTGCAAATTGCCCATAAACACTGCATTATTTTTATATTTCATATAGTTATTTGAATCCTAGAAAATTGATACTTTACTTTGAAAATCAAATAGATTTCTTCCTAACTGAACTTTACAGTAGTTATGAAATACTGCTTTGTGTTTCAAACCAGATGGTGTAGATCATTAATTTCAACCAACCGAAATTTCTTAGTTTGGTAATGGCAAGCAGCTGTTCCTTACATATTCAGATATTCATGAAGTAAAATGATGTAAAATATATATGATATGAATTTTTTTGTTAATAGAAATCAGAATTTCTTGGAATCAGATTTCTTGCTTTGAAGATTGATAGCTACTTTTCAGTGTGAATCATCGTTTTCAAACCAAATAAAACTTTTAACCACTACAGTATTCAACTTTTTTGTTTTAATACAATTAGAATTTTAGAACAGATTTCTAAAAAGTTAAAGCACAGAGATCAGCCAAAGGACTTGTTTGCATGTATATAAGCACAACCAATGGACATAGACACCAGGGGGGTGAGGGCATGAAAGGGAGTTGGGGGCGGGGGGCAATGGAGGGATAAAGACACATATGTAATACCTTAATCGATAAAGGAAAAAAAAATTTTTAAAGAAAAAAATATTCAGTTTGCTGAGAAGACTTAGCTATAATTAAATAAAAGTCTTATCTATCCCCTTCAACATCACATGATCTACTCATATGTGGGATATAATGATCAACATGATTTGATGAACAAGAATAGATCCAGAGACAAATGGTAGGGAAGTTGGGGGAATTAGAGAGCAACCAAAGGACTTGCACTCATGCATATTAGCATAACCAGTGGACACAGACACTGGGGCGGTGGGGGCCTTGCCCGGGGTGGGAATGGCTAGGAGGATGGAGTCAACTGGGGAAAAAGGAGACCTATGTAAAACTTTAGACAATAAATAAAAAAAAATTTTAAAGTTAAAGCACATGTCCAAAAATTTATTTAAATTAACCTCTTAAATGAAAATCATAAATGTTTTTATGTAAGATATCTTATAATTAAAATGTACAATTTGGACTTTTGTGCAAAATCTAAATTAAATAAATTTATAGCAAAATTTAGAAACAGCCACCACTGATGAAAAAGTAAACTTAAGCACTTGAGGGGTGGAATATTATCATTAGATATACTCATGGTGGTTTTTTAATACCTGTGGCCTGATGATATGGTGGGGATTACATTGCTGTGAATTTAAAGATATAGTTCTCATATCAAGCCATCTATTTTATTAGTGTATTAATATTTTACCTAGTTCATTTTCCATGAGTACTTCATCTACTAAATGAATCTCTGTGGTATCTCTTGGTGTGTGTCAGGGAAACCTAGATAATGCCAACCTCCTTTCTCTGTGCGGTTGTATCTTCAGAAACTTCAGAGAAATCTGTAATACTACAGGTTTGAAAGCCATATTACTTAAGTCCCTGGTCTCCATGAAACTGAAGGCTTCTTCCAATAAAAGCAGGGTCAGTAGCTTTTTAGCCACAGAGGTTAAGCTAAGTGGCCCATAACTCCCTAGGTTTTATCTTTTTCTTTAAATGAAATATCATTTGCTACCTGGTAGTCATTAGTATTGCCTTCTGTATATTCAAACTGTTAAATATGTCAAAAAAAATGTATATGTTTCTCCCTTTTATTTTTTAAAAGGATTTTAATGTTGTCATATAAAATAGGAATCTAGCATTTCCTTTAGTTATAGTATTTTTTCCTTAGAGTCTAAAATTATTATGGTTGTAATCACTGACTAACTTCCTTTTCTGTCATGAAAATTATGCTGTTTGCTTTAGAACATTTACCAACAGAGCAAGCATATTATCACTTACAGCAAAGCTGGACTACTACCACTACACACTTCTAAATGACTTTTTACTTTTTTGTTTTTCTTCATCAATTGTGGTGAATCTTATTCCTAGCACTTGACATTTCGGGAATATGAAGCTTAAAATGGTTTGCTTCTATCTCAGAATCATTGTAAAGCTATCATTTTCATTTCCATATGTGTTTCTATGGTGTGTCTTACCACACACAGCCAAGTGAGTTATGATTTACCTAGTTGAGTCATTTCTTTTTTTTTCATTTTCTCCATTATTGGTATCTATTTTTCTCCCACACAATCACAGTTTCACTTTTAGCTAGTTCACCAAAGAGACCAATATTACCGTATTTTTCGGACCATAAGACTACCGGACCATAAGACGCACCAGTTTTTAGAGAAGGGAAATGAAGAAAAAAAGATTCTGAAACAAATAGTGCCCTAAAATATTTTATGTGCATTAAAACCCAACATCACAGTCATAAACACATGTAATCAACCCTGTAAAGTAAACAGCAGCATTTAGAACCATTTTAGAGCCAGGCAAGCACACAGAGACCACACAGAGCCAGGCAAGTAAAAGAACTTTTTTTTTACAGTATATGTGTAGGCTATACTTGGACCATAAGACGCAGGGGGGGAAAAGTGCGTCTTATGGTCCGAAAAATACAGTATGTTTTCACTTGACTTTTTAAAATGAAGTTTATTTAAGTAACAATGTATAAGAAGATAATGTTTTTGTATTTGTTCCTTTTGTTCACAATGTGTATACGTCAGCTTTTTAACTCACTTTCAGAAATCAGAAGGCTGATAAATTACCTGGGCTGACAATCAATTTGCCTTGAATTCACCCTTATTCCAGTACATACTGCTTTTACTTACAAGCATATTTACCATCGTTACTCGGAACACCTCAGAAAGGTGTGTTGGATGTAACCATGGCATAAAGGCCTCAGATAACTTAATAACATAAATGTAAATAATGCTCTGCAGCTTACAACGTGCTCTGGTGTATGTCACCTGTCTTCGTTTGTTCTCTGGTTATTTATTTATTTATTTATTTTTAAAATATATTTTATTGATTTTGTACAGGGAGGAAGGGAGAGAGATAGAGAGCTAGAAACATCGATGAGAGAGAGTCATCGATCAGCTGCCTCTTGCACACCCCCTACTGGGGATATGCCCGCAACCAGGGTACATGCCCTTGACCGGAATCGAACCCGGGACCTTTCAGTCCCCAAGCCGACGCTCTATCCATTGAGCCAAACCGGTCTTGGCTGTTCTCTGGTTATTTAAATGGGACATGGAATTCTTCGGTTCCTTGAACAAGAAACGAGGTTGGAGTAGAATACTACTAGATTTATCTGGAGTCTGTAATCAAGAATAAATGATTCCTCTGTAGTATTTCTAGAAAACAATTACTTTGGGATTCAGAATGCTGAAAAACAGACAGGTCCAGAGAAGTTGGGGTGCTTGAATGGAGGATTTAATTTAAGGTATAATTTAACTTTTATTAAATTATACATAAATTCTAGGGAAGAGAGATTGCTCACCTATCAGAGTTGCCTAACTTTTGTCAAGCCATGAATCACACTGTAGCAGCTGTGGTTCACAGGATGAGCTGCAGTATCCTAGAAATATTAAAAAATAAGTTCAGAAATATAAATTTGCTTTTTTACTCACATAATATCAGGCTTATTTTTATTGTTAAACTAGTTGTGTTCTGGGTTTATAAAATTTCTGGTTGAATCTTTAAACTGAAAATATTTAGTTTGATCTCTGATGAGCTCCCGGTTTATAGTTCCGCTCTGTGTTCCACTTATCTTTTTGCTCCTCGTTGTTCCCTTTGAAGACAATGGGGGCTCTGATCAAAATGACGCTTTTGACATTTAGTTTCCTCCTAATCTGGCTCACGTCACTAGATCATGTTTCATGTAATAATTTTTAAAATCTTATTCTATTATCTTTTTATTTAGTGTATTTATATCTGAAGTATTTCTGAGTGTAGAATCTTTTCTTCTACTGGCATGCCGGATATCTTTGCATTCATTTTCAAACTGTGGTGTACCTTTTATTTTGGCATTTTCCTTAGCAGTGCTCCTCTAAAACTGGCAGCTTTCGTGAACTCTGATCCACAGTTGTTTGGTTTTCACTTAGCAGAGGAGCTTGTTGATTTTTGTGGCCTTAACCTTGTTAATTTTAGCCACGTTTCACAAAGTGTTAGATCCATATAATGTTAATTTTTTTAGCTGCTCAACTCTTTATGGAATCTTGGCATTCCCCACACCTCTGCTTCCCTCCACAAGTAGGATTCTCTAAGCCCTGCAGACACACCATCTGCTGCAGGCTTTCTGTCTCCAGCGCTCATTTGGTACATATACCCGTTTCCATCGTATGTTATTTATCAGTGACATGTATTATTTAATTGCATCTTAAGTGTTTGTTCTTTATTTCACTTAACATAAGAATCTTGAAAACAGAAATTATGTATTGTAATTTTTGTATTGATCACAGGACCCAGGAAAATATTGTTACAAATGTAAGTGTAAAATGGTCATCTGGTGTCTGAGTAATTGACTTCCCATGTCCCAAATTTGTAAACAGTGTTGTGAGTGTGACCTAGCCAATATCTATCCGGAGGTCACTTAATCCAGAATACTTTTAAAATAGGAAACTTCTCAGAACTTTCCAAATAGTTATTATAAAAGCCATAACTTATCAGAAATAGAATATCTGGAATCTTTGTTTGGAGCAAATAAGAAAATAGACTCAAAAATTAGTAAGAAGTAATAAAGCAGACCTGGATTTAGGAAAAGAAGCACTTTATAATCAACAGAAAATAACTCAAGAAGCATAATAGTATAGAGCCATTTAGTGTAAGTAGTCAAAGTAAAACTTCTCCTCCCTGGATGGCATGCAGATGTATCTAATCATCTGTAGGGCTTGCTAGGTAATAATTGATGCGTATAATGAAGATTGAGTCATTGAGAGCCACTTAAATGTGTTCTGTACACTTAATAAAAACTCAGGGAGTGTAAAATATATTTACAAAGATTTCTAACCCAAGTTTGTGTGTTGTTTTAAGGTTTGTCAAGCATTGCTTATTTAGAAATTCACTTATTTGAGTATCTAATTTCCTAATCATGTTACACAAATGAAGCTGTGTGGGTGTAAAACGCAGGACATACTAACCAAACTTTTGCACTTTACTGACAGTGTGCTATTTAAAAGTCTCCTTGTCTTCACTCATTCTATTTCCTATCTGTTCCCCCTTACCTCACCTCACCCTGTCCTCTTCTGTCTTTGTGAGCCACCTGAAGGCAGAGATTGTCTTACTCACCTCTGCACTAGTATAGCACTGCCTTGTAGTAGATGCTCAATAAGTGTTCAAGCTTTGTGCTGGATTGTTTTAAAAGTGCACATGTATGTATGGTCTTCTGTTCATACTCCCAAGAGAAGAGCATGGCACACTAACATTTTATTTCCAGATTAAATATGCAGGTTACTTGCTATTGTGTTGCTTGATAGAATGGTTTCCTTTTTATTCCCTACAAAAATGTTATACTAGTTACCATCTTCCTTTTTTGTAGATGGACTAATTGCCTCTGAAGGAGCCATAAGTCCAGATTTCTTCAATGATTATCACCTGCAGAATGGAGATGTAGTTGGGCAGCATTCATTTCCTGGCAGGTAAACAATCTTTCCAAGAAAATCCCTTGTTTTTAAAAGCTAGAATTCTTTTCATTTCCCATTTTTCTATCTTTGTTCATTAAAGAGGAAAAAATACTCAGTATTTTCAAGGTTATGCTTGCTTGAATTTAAATTAATTTCTGAAGTCATATTTTCTATGTAAAAAAAAAAAAAAAAAAAAAAAGGAAATCACAGATCTAAAAGACATATATGCATCATCACTGATTTTCAAAATCCAGGCTTTCTATTGAAAGAGACAGTACTTTTGTCAAATTAATGAACCAGGATTGTTTTCCAAAGCTAATAAAATATAAAATAAAATAAGAATTCAATGCATGTATTTTACCAATTATTCAGACATCACTGTTTTAGCAAGTTGATACTTTGATTAAAAACTTCTCCTCCCTGGATGGCATGCAAATGAAACATTTTAAGTGGAAAAACTGACATGTCAGTATTGTTCTACAATTGATTTATAAAATTTTACCATAATGTGTAAACAATATTATCTCCTTAATATCATTTCTTGTGGTGTAATATTTGAATTTAGACTAACTATTGAAATTTCACATCAAATTAGTCTCACGAATAGGTGTAGTCTTACTTGCTGTTAAGACTATTTTTCCTTTAAATTATTTATTTAATTTTTTCTTATAGATTTGTACTTTTCATTAACATGAACTGTTTTCTGTTTGGAAAATATAGTTAGGCATTATGTAATTGAAAGAATACAATTATGACTAATATTTTGTAACTCTTATTGGTCACTTATAATAAGCCATTTGATTTAATAGTAATTATTTACAACTATTATTGATCATGTATTATGTATAATCTATTTTACAAATATTCATCATATTTATTTTAATCTGCCTAGCAATATTTTAAGAAAAGAATTGTTATAGCCATTTTACAGATGAAGAAATCAAAGCTCTAAGAATTTAAATAACCAACTCACACTATTAGGTAGGATATTACTGAAAAAATTTGAACTCAGGTCTATATGTTTCCAAAGTTTATGTTCTTTCAAACATGATGCCTAATTTGGAAGGAAACAGCATACTATTGTCACTTCTAAGCATTTAGGTTTGGGTTTGTTTTTTTTACCACAACCCCATTAAAAAATACCTTTCATATTGCAACCCAATGCACACAGACATATTTGTTTATATATATGTATATGCCTGTATATATGTAGAACAAAAATTTCTTAAAACAATAATTACTTTTACTCTCCATAATGCACAATGATAAATTCTGTTTTATTCTATTATTTCATGTTTGAAATGCACATTGGCAACCCACTGAATTGGTTTCACAACTCATTGATGATCATGACTCAGAGTTTTAAAAGCATGGTAGAAAATGTAGTATTACTTGAAATATGATATCTTATATGTAGTTCAGTATTCTGTAGCAGACTTTAAATAAATAATAGCACTTTCAAAATAGTTTTATTGTTGTACTGGATGTCACGGTAAGAAACTCCTTGCCTTAGGAAATAAAAGTTAAACATGGTTACATACCAGAAAGCATATGGCTTTTGATTACTTCTGATGTTTCTGTCTATATTAGCTATAATCATTTAAATAGAGGCTCTGTTTAATCATAACTACTACACGCCATCATGGGGCAATCCCTTATACAAATGTTTTCTAAAACATAATTGGAAAAGAAAGAAATGATTTGGGTTTTTAATCCTAATATTTATATGGGAGATTTTTACTGATGACATTTACAAGATTAATTCTGCCATTTATGTTTCATTGTGAAGAAAACATTTTTGTATCTTCTTCAGTCACAGCCAATCCCCAGTCTACAGAAAACAGACGGATACTAATTATGCATTATTTACTTCAGAAAGATTTGCTTTCAGTTTTTTAAGAATCTGAACATTTTCATTAAAATTGAAAATACAAAACAATGAATTTATGAGCTCAGTTTAGCAAAATTTCTCATCTGGTTTTCAAAATGGTCATTTTATAAAACAAATATGTTTGTACTCAGTGACTAAATTATGCACTTATGTCTAAAGATAATAGGGTTTTATTTCTTAATTCTGTCAATAACTCTTTAAAAATGACTGAGAAAATTCTCTTACCTTTGTACCTTCAGTCCCTTTAAAAGGTAAAAATATTTAAGGTAGTGTCTTTTATATCTAAAAGGCACATCAGAGTAATGTTGGCTTAAATGACTGGTTCATAGAACTTACTATATAGACTATTTTCAAATCAGAAGAGTGATATACTTATTTATTACAATCATTTTGATTTGGGAATTATTTACCCTTTAAAAAGAACTTTCCTTAAAAAAGTTGTCTTTCATCTCCTGTCTTTTGTAATTTTTCAGGCTTTAAATCATGTTACTGTATCGTTTTTCTTTTTTTATCTCCAGGAGAAATAATTTACAATGAATTTCCTTAGTTTTTGTTTTTTGTTTTTGTTTTTGTTTGGGGGGGGGGGGAGGAACAGGTTAGGTAATAGATCAAATAAGAAGGGACAGAGATACAGAGAAAATCTACAGTGTAGCCCAAACTTGGTTGTTTTTTTTCTGCATTTCCTACTCTGGAATCATTTACTCTTGCTTTTATTCAATCATTTTTTATTGGTTTGGATTCTCTTTTAATAGGATTTCTATGCTCTTCTTTGATAGTAACAAACCATAGATCTTATCTGGTTTATTTTTTAATTCTGCAAAGATTTAAGCATTTTAAATTGCTACATAATTATTCACATATTTTGGCATGAAAATTTGCCACAAAATGTCCCAGATGTGAAATTTTAAACTAATGGCTACCTTTCATCTTCTGGTATCCAATAGGTAAGTTTAAAGCCTATTAGGTGAAATAACATTGACTCAAAATACTATTTTTGAAAATTTTTATTTTAAGCAAAATAGGAGCATTTTTTTAGAACTATAAACAGAAGATGTTAAACTCTTAAAAATATATATATATATATATATATATATATATATATAATCTGATTTTTTACAGAGAGGAAGGGAGAGGGATAGAGAGTTAGAAATATCGATGAGAGAGAAACATCGATCAGCTGCATCCTGCACACCCCCTATAGAAGATGTGCCTGCAACCAAGGTACATGCCCTTGACTGGAATCAAACCTGGGACCTTTCAGTCGGCAAGCCGACGCTCTATCCACTGAGCCAAACCGGTTAGGGCAGAAGATGCTAAACTCTTATTCTTCATCTTCGCTATGATGAAGAATAAGCAGTCCTAATGGACAACTTGAAGAATTTGGGTTAGTTATGGAAAAAATAAATAAATTCTTGATTAAATTTTAAATATTGAAAAAGCTGATTTTTAAATACTTTTTAAAAAGAGAAAATGTTATATGTTCTGAGTTGTTTTTTGAACAGGAAAATTATTCAAATGACTTAAGAATTCTTTCCCTCTTCCTTTTCATATATCTTTGATAAGTAAGCACTGTCAAGTTATCTGAAAAAATAATAATAAATTAATGTATAGTCCTAGCCGGTTTGGCTCAATGGATAGAGCATAGGCCTGTGGACTGAAGGGTCCCAGGTTTGATTCCAGTCAAGGGCACATGCCCAGGTTGTGGGCTTGATCCCCAGTGGGAGCCATGCAGGAGGCAGCCAATCAATAATTCTCATCATTAATGTTTCTCTCTCTCCCCCTCTCCCTTCCCCTCTAAAATTACTAAAAATATATTTTAAAAATTAATGTATAAAATGTAAATTTTTAAAACATTGTCATTGTTTTTTAACATGAAACAATATGGCAGTGCTCCTTAGCATGGCTTTTTTGTCTTTGGGGTTTTGACGTATCTTTTTCACTGGGTTCAGGTCAAGTTGATGATCCCAAGTTCCTGTGAGGGAAAGAATACATTTCTAATTTTTATAAGAGCTTTTTTTAATTGTTCAAAGAAAAACCCTTCACTTTCTTCCTAAAATGGCAAAATTTAGTACTAGGGGCATATCTGTTAAAATGCAGAAACTAAGCCAGATTTGGAGAACAGTTCAAATTAGTCTTTTTCTTAAAATCCAAGTCAGAGGTCCTGCTTAATCTGAATGCCTGCATTTTTGTAATACAACAAGGCCATGTAAATGGAAATGTTGAAAACTGTAAACTCATCTATCCTATTCTACAAGGGGGATTGGATGTCTGATAGAATAGATGTGGCAGTTGGACAGCGAATCCTGGGTTTTAGACATGCCTCAGTATCAGTCTGAACCCCTGGGCGCCAGAGTTCCCCGGCATTGAGAGGTAATGCAAAATGCATTAGGGCTTCAAGGCATTAGCTTCAGAGCTGCCAGTCCCAGAGGGTCCGATGTAAATCTTCCCCTCCCCAAACCTGAACTGGTGTTAAAAGTGGAACTTGCTATTGAAGCTAATTAAAAATAATAGGAGTAAGACTAGCTTTCTCCCCCTTTTTACCATGTATCCGTACCATATTTTTGGACCGTTTTTTATTATAACTCTTACTTTTCAAGACTAACAAGAACCTCATGTTGAGTATTTTTAAACTGCTTCCAGCTTTTACAAATCAGTTTTTGTTGCAGTAAAAATGGTCCATTTTTCTTTTATAGGAATCCAATTTTCATAAACTGGGGGAAAAATTACAGAGGCTGCTTAGGTTTCCTCGGGGCTTTGAACAGTGTTTTTCGGAGGGAGGGCCTGGGTTCTTTGTGGTCCACACGGTGATGTCACTCGGACCGTCTCCCTGGGGCCCGGGGTGAACTGGGTGTGTCCTGATCTGAGCCATCTGATTCTTAAGCTTTCCTTTTCTGTGTCTGTTAGACGGCCTGCCTCCCTCTCCTTCTTTCTTAGAATATGTTGGCGTGAACTTTTCTGTGCATTATATGAACTATATATTACCAATATGCACCTTTCGTTCTGTTTGCTCAGTTTATTTTTTTCCAAACATTAAATCACAGTTGAAATGCTAATTGTACTTCTAAAAATCATACTGAATAGACCAAACAAATTACTTACTTCCTTAATACATAAGAAATCATCTTTCATTCAAATTTTTAAATGTATATTTTCACCTAAAACAAGGACTCTACATGTAAAAATCAGATATTTCTTTAGCTGCTAGGCCACCTTGGCTTTACTCGGCTATTTACTCCATTTTTTCCACTTGAGAAAAGCACCTCAAAATTTACATATTCCCTGCCTAGCGTGCATTGTGCAGTGTTTACAGAACTACGTATTATTTCTAGAACTCTATTTGATTAGATTTTTCAAAGCAGTTACTCAAAGAAGAAATGAAATGATTGTCTATTACAACTCTTAATTTGGCCAATGCAAAACTTATTTTATATTGAGAAGAAAGGAAATATGCCTATAAAATCCATTCTTTGAGAAGTCCTTTATCAATTTTTAGTTGATAACTCAAACTCTCCCATTTGTTCTAAGCTGGAGTTTTAGTAACCATTGTTTCTGTGGCAGCAGTATAGACAGTATATGAAAGGATCCAAAAATAGTGAACAGAACCTTCAGGAAATATTTCCTTTGATAAACATTGAGACCAACTATTTTTGTTCAGCAGTATTGTAAGAACTAAATGTATTGGCAAATACTTTCTAAATCTTTTAAAGATAATCACTAATTAAAACACGGCTTTATTTAATGTTATTAAAATTTTATCAGAAATGAACATAGCCTTTTTGTTAATCAATTTCTTCTATTTTTCTCAGTAGAGAGCATGCTTCACGAAATCTGTAAAAAAAAAAAAAAAAAAAAAAACCTCTTGACTTCAGTAATTTTTCCAGACACAGTGGTTACAAAATAAAGCACCCAATTTCCATTTTTTGCCTATCAATTGACAGGGATTTTTAATGCTAATACCCACGTATTGACTGGAGCAAAGAGGTGTTCTGGTCACCTCTCTAAGAATTTAAATGGGTGAAACCATCGTGCGATATACTTGGTAACAGAGAACAGGAGCCTTACGTTGTTCACTTCCTTTCATCTGTAACTTCATTTCTAAGATTTTATCCTTATGAAGTAATCAAAGCTAAATCCTACATACATGAATAAATGATTGTATGTCAAAGAAAATAGATCACTGAGTGTAGTGAGGTACACTTGCCTGATTGTTGAATAAACGTTATTCTCAGCACCTACTTTTATGCCGCAGGACATTGCCCACACATTAGATTATATCATGTCAGTGTTCTGGTTTAAGTCATCATGAAAGTCAAAATAGGTAAAATAGATACATTTAGTGATATATATTTACTTAACATAAAACTCTTCACTGTTTTAAGAGTTGACCGCAGACATTTTATAGTTTGCTTCTTCCTTATTGAAATTTCTTTTTTTTTATAAAAAACATTATTCACCTGTGATGTTTTGATAACATAAAATTGAGTCCATCACTGCCATATCTGTAATTTCAGTAATGAAAGTCTACAGTATGTTTAGAACATTTAGTCATTCCATTTATATTCATTTGCATGTACGAAAACATTAGGACAACAGATTCTTTTATTTAATCTCAATGCGTAAATAAATTTTTAAGGCAAAACTATTATCAAACAATATACAAATTTAAAAAAACAAAAACTTACTGAATGCTTATACAAGGCACTCTTAGACATTTTATTTCCTCTTTGTTCATGATTTGCATATGTCTCTAATACTTGTTCTCAGCTGTACTTAGTTTGGGAGATTTGCAAGAGTTGCTTCTCTGTTTTAATGAAATTTTATTAAAACACGATTAAAACACATAGAGTACAACCTCTTTATAGGAACAGTAGGATTGAGTAACAGAACAGTATTCTGTTTACTTTTAAAAGTTACTCTGTTTCAGAGTATATTATTTCATCTGAAAATATCCAAATCTCTGAAATTTTTATTATAATTGTATTTGGTTATGCAAATAACATTGGTTTTAATGTAAGTAAAATATGTATTTCAAGTTCAGTAATATGTACTATACCTAGGTATAATCAATAGAAATAATTTTAAGTTCTTTCCACCTTCATCAGTATTAACCAATCAGAAATGAGTGGTAAACTTTCTTGACATGAATTAAAACCATTCATAAAAAATAATACTAAATGACAGGGAAAATTATATCTAAGGTAATGAAATGGTCATTTTACTCTCAAACTTGTGAGATAGTGAAAACAGGAAAACAAGAATGGCAATTGCCCTATAACACAGTTCTGATGAGAAAATAAAACCAATGCAAATAAATGGTTTTCACACTATAAAACTCTTGTTCTAACATAATCCTTATATCAAATTTCATTTTTCTGTCTAAATACTCCCATAGCAATTCTGCCAGTTTCTTTTTTATTACTTCAGAAGATGGACTGTCTTAAGAGCCTTCTAAAAGTTTCAAAAAATAAAATGTTTTTTTGGTCTAAATCTAAGTATGCAAAGACTAATACTAGTAACTTTCATTTAGCTAGCATTTATAACATCATGTATCTCATTTGATCCTCAACAAGTGTGTGAGTTAGATAAGGCAAAGGGTAGTATTGTCCCTATTTTAACAAATGTAGAAATTAGGCCTAAAGGATTTTTAAGGGACAAGTGAACCTTTAAGCTTGGCAAGAGCCAGTACTCTTAGTATTACACCATTACTGCTTCCAAATGGCAAGCCATTATCTTTGTCTCACAGTGAACTGTGCTTAAAAACTTCCAGAGTAAATATTATTACAATTCAGAGTGAGATATGTAGGTCTCATTGTACAACACAACATGTTTATCTATTTTGCTTTAATACATTTGACATGATTTACTGCAAATTGGTGCTTCAAATTATAGGCAAGTTGCTACAAATTATTAACACCTTAATTCATTTGTCCTAAGTAGTTAGGTCATAAAGTCCTCTACAAATTAATACAGTTGTATAAACAAATTTGGATGAAATGCGTGGGATAATATCAGTCTAGAAGGGTTAATGTCTCATGCAAATAGTTTATATAGCTAATTAACTAATGTCAGTATATATATGATACTATTATTTGATACCTATAAATTAATCCTTACATATTAGTCTTATTTGTTTACTTTTATTGAGACAACTTCTTTGTAGTCATGAAATCACAAGAAAATTTGGTTCTGCTGCTAGAGCACTAATGATTTGCATTTCCCAAAGAGAATTGAATTAGGTTTTATTAGCAAATTGGGCCTATAACTTTAAGGCCAAATTTTATTAGACTATCACACATCAGCATTAGCAAATTATAAACTTTACTGAAATATAGAAATAGAAGCCAAAAATCAAGGCTTAGAATTCTGGAAACTTTAGAAGATGTTTTATCCTAGAGAAATTACACTACTGACTTGGGGGGGGGGAAAATTTAAGTGATTTATTTTCCTTTGAAATTTAGAAGAAATAGAAGTTGGCGACAGAGCTGCCCTCATAAAGTTTGTGTTAATTTTCAGTCTGGTGATCTGAGCAGAGTTTTTTGAGGCATGCATGTTAGCTGTATATAAAGTCCAAAGGTGCTCCCAAAGAAAACCAGATTTAAAATCGAATTTATTATCACTTTCTTAGGACTTCATTTAGGAGAAGAAATTCAACATAACTTAGTCTATAAACAGAAAAGTAATCTGAATATGACTAAATCCTATAAAAATGTTAACACATTAATTATGGTGTAGCTTTGTACTAGAAGAAATGGCATGGGAATTAATCCAGTCGTGACTGAGAAGTTAATTATATCACCACCATTAAGAGCAATTATCTAGTGTTAAAGTTCATACATTTTTACATGTATTAATTGCATTTTTGTTGGCTGCACAGATATATAAAAATTAGTTGTAAATTTAAATGGAAAGAAAATAGAAAGTCCTTCAACAAAGATGACTGCTTTTATAACATATTTGACCTATTGAATGCTGTTATTTTCAAAAAAAAAAAAAATGTGGGTTGTTTTTTGTTTTGTTTTTAAGGGAATAGTATACAAATTGTCGTCATAAAGGCTTGCTTAATCACATGCTAATGATAACCAAATTGTAAGCAATTTGATTGCTAAGCACCACCACATCCAAGAAAATAAGAGAGAAAAAGAGAGCATGTCATCTTTTATTTCCTTTAAGTCTGCATTCAATGATACTGAGCTTACTCCCAAACTAGGGGATATTTTCTAATTTAAGGTTGATTTATTCTGGCCAGTCTGTGTTTTGATTGATTTAACAATGTGATTTAAGTATTTATGAACAATTTTAAAATTTTTATGTTAGAAATGTTAAACCAAATATTTTTTCTCAAATATTTTTTTTATGAAACCTAGAGCCTAAAGGTTTTTAAATGTAATATTAATTAATTCCCATATTCTCCATAGTCCTTCCAGATGTGCTATTACCAAATAGCTCAATCCTCAGATAATGAGCCATGTGGGTTCTGTAAACTGATTTGCACTTATTTTGAATAGCAATTATACAGATTGTTGATGAGTTATTAAAGTAAATGTATTGCCAAATAAATCTAAGAGCAAAATATTAAACTGTAGTAAATGAGAAAGGAATGTGCAAATGAAGACCTGCCTGCTTTAATAAGTTTAGCAGTTACCTTCTCAGTTTCAACCAAAAGAAAAGAGTTTCTTTTGTGTGTGTGTGTGTGTGTGTGTGTGTGTGTGTTTTGTTATTGTGTTAAAGAAAAAAAGGGGGGGTCTATAAAACTGCTTGCAGCAGTATCTAAGACAAAAACAAGGAAATATAATGTTCTAAACTCAGCCGGTCCAAACCACTTGAGCTGCTATGACAGCTCATAAAACAGAGTAGTTTTTAACTGGGCTCTGTTTTACATTGCCAAAGTGAATTTTCCTTGCAGGAAGTAGCCAGAGGGTTTATTTAGTTTCCAGTCCCTGGCTTTGATCTTTCTGTACTGTCACATCTCGGGTTACATAGCTCTTTTTCACTGCAGTAAATCTGCAACAGTTAATGAGAATAAAATTTCCTCCTCCTTACTGATCACATGCTGTTAAATGCCAAACCACAGCCAACTGCATATTTGCAGAATTTCAGCTACAATGTATGAAAATGGTGCAGTCGGTTTAATCTTGTCGTCTTTGTAATTCATTTTATTGGGCTTGCTTGCTTTTTAAGTGACCTACTTTATCAAAAGTAAGTGGTTAAAAGACCGAACCTGGGAGAAAGATTGAGACTGTTAACAAACAGAGGAGAAAAGTGGGCATATGTTGAGGAGGTGGGTTGAAGGAGTCGGGGCACATGCAATGTGTACTAGCATTAAGATTCAAAGTGGGTCTACTTTAGTGCTTTTCAAAGACCAGGCCATTTGTTCTCTTCAAATAAAATTAACAAGTTTGTCAATTCTTTGATTGTGTTGTATGTTCAGTTTCAACATAAATTTGCACTTAGTATTTATTTAATAAGTCACAACATTATTTTTAACTTTTGATTAAAGAGTCCATAGTATTTAATGGAATTTAAAGAATTTCAAAAGAAAACTTGATCTCTACATTATAAGAGCTATTCTTAAAGTAAAAATAAGATTGTTATAAGCAAGCACTGAACCATCTTATCAAATGGGGCCATATACATATTGGAAATATACATATTTGTAAAATAAATTGAAGGAAATTTAAAATTGTATTAAAACAAACTATTTTTTTATTTCTTTATTGATTAAGGTGTTAACATGTGTGTCCTTATTCCCCCCATTCCCTCACTCATTCCCTCAAACTATTTTATACACTATTAAACATATGTATCTTCATGCTGAATTACAATAAAATCTCATATTTTTATTTGCTTTTTTTGCTATAATTAGACCTTATGATTGAGGCATTATTTGATTCAATTAATATATGTTGTTAAATTTATTTTTCACTTACATCTTTTCTCTTTTTTACTGTCTTATTTTGTGATTGGTAACTGGAACTTATCTCCATCCAGAAATTTACTCTTAGAAGGCCATTTTAGATGATAGCCATTGATAAATATATTAAAATAATATTATACACGTATATAGATCATAATAACATAAATATGAAGTACTGTAAAATAAAATATATAAAAGAAATAAATCAACTTCTAGTTTCTCACGATTGAAGTCACACTTATTATCTTATTGCCATCTGATTCCACAGAAAAAATCATTTGAATTCTCATAAAAATCAAAATGTTGGGTATAAATCAATCCTCCTATATAATAAAAGATTAATATGCAAATTGTCCCTTCAGGAGTTAAGCTGACTGGGAGTTAGACTGCTCACTATGATGTGAGCTGACCACCAGAGGGCGGTGTGGAACGAAGGAAGGCCCCAGCTAGCAGCCAGCAGTCAGGGAAGTTAAGCTGACTGGGAGTTAGACTGCTCACTATGATGTGAGCTGACCACCAGAGGGCGGTGTGGAACGAAGGAAGGCCCCGGCTGGCAGCCAGAAGGCCCTGATCGGCCCTGTTCCCTAGCCAGGCCTAGGGACCCTACCCATGCACAGATTTCATGCACGGGGCCTCTCGTAGTATATAATACCCATTCAATGATTTAGATAACTATCATAAAAACAATAACTAAAATTGCACTGAAATTTAGGATAATATTTCTAAATTTATCAAGATTTTCTGATAAAACAGAGGACCCACTTGGAGAAGTGACTATTTTTAGTTACCCCAATGAGAAAAGAGTGATTTGAAATTTTTAAAAGACAGAGAGGTGCAGTACTTACTACCCTGGGCCTTTTCAGAAGGTGTTAAATATAATGTAGAAATGTTGAACTTTAAAATAAGTCAGTCTATGTGTACTTAAACTAAAACATCATATTATAGTTTCCATTGGGAGAAAATGGTGGAGGCTAACACAGAATTTTAGACTCTGTATCTGGGATAGGTGGGGGCTCTGTTCTGTAGTTTGCCTCTTCATTTTTCTATAACATTAAATCTGTGTCAGACCATTAGTCCATAATCCATCCAATGTTCTGGATTTGAAAGCCCACAAAACATTTCTGCACAGAACAAACGTTAATTTTGTTAAGTTTTTATTACTCCTCAAAAAAAAAATAAGTAAAATTGCTCAAAAATTTGTTTCTGGAACATGAACTGTCCAGTCCAGTTTTAAATGAAATTACTGGAAAGAATTAGAAACAGTTCAGGCTTCACTGTCATATTGACTTAATCTTTATCCTAATTCAGTTACTTGAAATGTTCACTAAAATAGTTTCAATTTCCTCCTGCAATCTTATATCTGTTAATTAATAATAATGATGGCAATTATTGAAATACTAGAGGCCCGGTGCATGAAATTCGTGCATGAGTAGGGTCCCGAGGCCTGGTCGGCGATCAGGGCTGATCTGGGCCTTTCAGCTGCCCAGCTAGGACCTTCCTTCTGCTGCTGCTGGCTGCCGGCTGCCAGCTGGAGCCTTCCTTCATTCTGCACTGCCCCTTGGTGGTCAGCGCACATCATAGCAAGCGATAGAACTCCTAGTCTTGTGATCGAACTCTCAGTCGAACTCCCGAGGGCACACTTTGCATATTAGCCTTTTATATATATAGATATGTACATTGAGTGCCAGGCAGCATGCTAATTGCTGTTTATTACATCCCTGTCTAATATTCACAACAGCTCAGACAAGGAGCCATTAATAGGAAGAAAACTGAAGCTTATCAAGTTAAGCATTTTGTCCACGGTCATCTTCCTACCACCCAATGTCTACTTCTATTTCTACCCATCTTTCTTCATTCCGTTACACTGAAGAAAGTGGCCTTTTTGTATAGTCCAGCCAGTCTGTTTCGCTCTGGCCCCATCCCTGTTGTTTTTCAAGGATTTCTTTGCTGTCCTCTCTTTTCCCTTCTATCGGATTATTTTGCTCTCATTGGCCCCCCATCACATTCCAACTACTGCCCATTTCTCACTTCCTATCATACATGCTTCTCAAAAGACTCTTCTCTTTCCCATCTTGTCAAGATCGCCAGTGGTCTTCACATCGCCACATCCAGTGGGCCTTCCTTGTCCTTCATCCTCAGCAGTGTCTAGGCCCTGCTTTGTGAAACTTCCTTTTTGTATTATTTTTTACATGAACGTCTCAAGTATCTCAGCTCAGGTATCACTCCAAGAGCCTTTTCCTGACAAAATGATCAAAGAAGCTCCTTTCCCATCCTCTAACTTCTGTGTTAGCACCCCAGTCACTTATTTATCTGCCTTTCTCCACAAGAGGTTAGTCTCCAGGAGACCAAGAACTTTGTTGCATTCAAAGGTGTGCCTACAGGGCCTGTCACAGTAGGTTCTCAATAGATGTTTGTTTAATAAATGAGTTGTAAGGGTCAGAGCCAGTGTTCAAGCACACATGTGTCTTCCTCTATTTCCTGGGCTGTATTTTATTTTCAATCTTAATTTTTTTTAACAGTGACTTAAATTTATATATTATCTTTACCATTTCAGCATCCTTTCAAATATACAATGTATAGTTCAGGGTGGGGCAAAAGTAGCTTTACAGTTGTTCATATAGAAAATAACACAATAATTGACAAATAATAATACAAGAATAAATAGTTTCATGCATTCACACTGTAAACCTACTTTTGCTCAACCCTATATTTATTATAGACTCAAGATTATATATGTGTATATGTATATATATATGTGTGTGTATATATATATCTTGAGTGTGTGTGTGTATATATATATATAGACACACATGCACATATATAGTATTATATGCTTATATTATGACATTGTTGGTAGGGACCTATGCTATATGGGAATTTTTTTAATAACCTATATAAATCAAAATATTTTAAATTGCAGTATTATATGTAGCCTAAGATTGAGTTAAGAAATTCTTAGTACACATGTATTATATTACAACATATCTCATTGAAGTACTTCTTACATATGTATGTACACACACACGAGAGAAGTACTTACTCTTACCAAATATCATTTTTTATCATAAAAAAAATTTTTATTATTGGGAAAAGAAACTTTTTATGTCCCAGTATTAACAAGTTTTATATTATTTTTTGTTATCGAATAGCCTATGTTCTGTAGAAACAAATTATATGCTATACTTAAAATGAATAAAGAGTTTCCTTAACTGTATTTTTTTCCTGTTACTGGAAAAAATCTTAACTAATGACCTGTTAGTAACTAGTAAATGAGAAGGATATTGTCATTTCTAAAAGATATTTTAACTTCTAAAGTTTCTGTGATGACAAATTAAATTAACTTTATAAATATAATCAAGGTAAGAATGTGGATTTAACGTTTTCTTGTAACACTTAATATTTTCTTTATTTAGTAACCTTTCTAACTGACAAGGACTTGGATGGGCACCAGGATAGAGAAACAATTCTTTTCCCTCCAGAAAGTTATAGTTCAGGCTTAAAATGTCATTATTTGAGATGACTTAAAGCATAATTATTCCTTATTTCAACTTTCTCTTTTTTAAAATATTTATGATTAATAGTATTATTTGGCTTAGAAAAGGCATTCAGGAATCAATACCAAGTACTTTGTCAACTTTGGGACATCAGTGGTCTTGTAACTGGACAACCAAGGGATCCAGGCTGCCTGTCACTACTTCGGCCAGTTAAGCAGAGACAGGGTTGAATCATATGAGCGTTTATTCCAATAATGCGGTATATGGGAAAGCAACGGGTCATCCACAAAAAACTGCTCTGCACCCTACATAAGCCAGCTGCACATATTAGGTAGAAGGATGAAGAGTACATGGGCAAGTAGGAATTACAGGTGTGGGCAAGTCGGCATGGGATAATCATTACAGGTTACAAGCCGTGTGGACTGGGGGGGTGGAGAGCCACAGAGATCAGGCACCTCGTGTCCAGATTACAGTAATAGGGGGTTTTAAAGATCAGGTGCCTTCAGGACTTTGTGCCAGGAGGATGTAGACCTGTCCATAATGATAGGCACTTCTCAGAAGAATGGACTGCCTTCTGGTGTTAGCTCTCTCAAGTCCTAGAGCGTTTATCTCTCAGTGAGGTTAGAATGTGCTTTCTCTAATCGGAACACAACTATCATGGTTAACAAAGCATGATTTTCTGATAATTGTAGCTGGTCCCAAAGATTTTATTTCTGTGCCAAACAGTCTTCTACATGTTCCTGCCTACTTTTGTGTTGTTCCCACACCTTGATTAAATGTGCTTGTGTGCATATGAGTATTCCAATGATATAAACATCTTAAACAGTTCTGAATTGTCCTTAATCTTAAGAGGACACAAAATCAATCATCTTTGGAAAAGAATGTCATGCTGTGTTAAATGTTAAAAAAAAAAAAAAAAAACTTTTTTTTTTTTCATTTTATGCCTAGCAGTACAATGTTTTTAAAAAATTTTTATTGATTTCAGAGAGGAAGGGAGAGGGAGAGAGAGATCGAAACATCAATGATGAAAGAGAATCATTGATCGGCTGCCTCCTGCATGCTCCCTACTGGGTATCCAGCCTGCAGCCCAGGCATGTGCCCTTCACCAGAATCAAACCTGGGACCCTTCAGTCCACAGGCTGACACTCTTTCCACTAAGCCAAACCAGCTAGGGCACAGTGCAATTTTTGACAAAGAATTGAATTACCATTGAAATACACTTCCTGAATTACATAGGTTGTTTAATAAAATACTGCATTGTGATGGTAAGTCACTAGAATTTTTATACAGTAAATTCTTCATTATAACAATAGGCTCTTTGGAAGGATGAATCCAGAAGGCAACTCACTGTGGCTTTGTAATAGAGATAATGCTTCTTTAAAAACACATCTATGTCCTTCAAAACATAATTTGAATAACCGTGAGATTTGAGGAGACCCATTTTATAAAGGAAGGGAGGGAGGGAATAGCTATTGATGAATTCTCAAACCATTTAATGGAGTTTTAGATTACAAAAATGTGTTCAAATGGATTCTGTTTTCTCATTTTAAACGCAATAAACCTCCATTGATGATTATTTGAAAATGGAGACGATGTCTGGAGTTAAGGGGATGAATTATGGACTGTAGTTTTGTAGATTTTACCTGTAGGAATTTTAGGTCTATATACAATCTTTCAGTAGTAGCCCAAGTCACTTGGTAATCTCTTAACTACTTAGTGCCTTCATCAGTTAGGTAGATCTCAGCTATTCCAAAGAGACAAGTGTGGCTCTATAATAGAATCTAATTTCAAATGCTATTTGTTTTTATATTCTGGAAGAATATTAGTAATTTTCTGATCTTTATACTTCTGTTATTAAAGTGAATTATTGGCCATCATAAATCTTATGTATGTCTATACCGGTAAAAGCTACATATTTTTATGGCTTCATTTTAGACTAGTGAGGCACAGTGGCACAATCAACAAATGCTTTTGATGCCCTTTGATTAAGTTAAAGATTAAAGTCTTTTTAATAGATTTATAAACAGGAGCATAATTAATGACTTCGTGAATATCTTCTCTTTGTGGACATAAGTCAGCATCCTATCTCATGTAATGTAACATACATACACACACACACACACACACACACACACACATATATTTTAAGCCTATTTTTTTGGTTTGTTTGTTTAGTTGATACATCCCACCCACTTTTTCAGATATCCTTTCCTATTTCAGGTTTTTCCAGCCAAAATCAAAGCACCTTCATATTGGCCTGTTAGAAATTAAAAGGCAAAAGCAATATTAAAAATTAATCCAAATTGGTCGACAGTATCAAGGGGTTCATTTAGAGCCCCTCAGATGAGAAAGGAGAGGTGGAGGCTTCTAGGAGCATAGTTAGACAAGTGAATTTTTAAATTGCAAGTGTAACTTAAAATTACATCTTTTCAAATTGATACAAGAAAGCCATAAAGCTATGTTTACATGGGTATTAAAACTTCATGCTGAGATAGCTTTGAGGTGGTAAATGAACAGGAATTCTTAAAAGTCTCTAAAACATTTTTTAAAGAATTTTGGATTTTAAGGACTTTATAAATATTGAATTATTATAATTAACTTATCCTCTATATACCCAAAGGGGAAAAAGAAACTATTACAATGTCTTACTGTTGCAACTTGCCTATTTCTCTCAAAGTCTGGGGAGTGAAGTACTGTTTGCCATCAGCAAGTGGGTACCATAGCCATTTAAAGTAAATCAAGTTTGTAACCTTTCTTCATCCTGCATGCCTGAAATAATACAGATATACAGTTGACTCTTGAATAATGCAGGGGTTAGGGGCACCAATCTCCGAGGCAGTGACAAATCTGCATGTAACTACAATCAGCCCTGCACATACGCAGGTTCCCACCGGGAATTTATCCTTGGACAACACGGTTCCAACGTGCTGGTCCATTGAAAAATGCATGTGACCAATCCGCGCAGTTCAGACCCGAGCAGTTCAAAGGTCAAGACACCTGTGTGTGAGTTTGAAATTCTACCTAAAACCCTGTTCCGCCCTTAACCTCAAGAATGTACGCTGCATTCCCATCTCCAGAGAGAGTTCTCCTCACCGTTGCCCAGCTCTGCTTATAAGTCCCAGTTTGTGGGGTTGGCACAACCCCAACACAATGAACATCCCAAAATGAAAACACCCCACTCTAAGTACTTCTGTGCCCTTTTCAAAGAGAAGCCAACACGATAGCAGTCAACCTGAGAACAGGAATGTGTGCAAGGTGAGAAGTGATGATTTGTGTGAAATAACCAAAAACCTTGCCCTTGATCAGCTACTTTCAAAGTAAAATCACTGACTGTAAAAGACGAGAAAGCATGTAAAGAGCCTTTCCCAGTGTTTCTCATCGCTAAAGATGTTGTATCGTTTGCATCAGTCGTAACACAGAATCCCACTTCCACAAGCCACTCACTCTCGCTATGGTAAAAGGAAGGTATGATTGGCTGTGGCATTATTTTGGTGCAACAAAAATTAGTCGCCTGTGCAAAGGCATAGCTCTCTATGAATTATGTAGGAGCCCCGGGAGGTCAGACAGAAAGCATGCATGGGAAGTGTGCCAGGTGTGATGGAGATCCCTTCACTGTCTACATGAGGTGGCAGGAGCCAGGATCTCCTAGGTGTTTTTAGGGAAGGCTCTATTATTTTCATATGTCAGAACAATAACAACACCAACTGTATAGGAGTCACCATACTGTTCTTGTAAGAGACTTGGAAATATAATCTCAAGGCAGACAGATGTTAAAAGGGATAGCCGTTATTCTTATTTTACAAAAATAATCATGACAAAGAAAGTTACAGATATAGACTGAAAAGAAGTTATCAATAGAGACAAATCTTATTCAGATATTCTGTTTCTGAGGTCATTGTGCCCAACTGACTTTTAAAAATTCAGGAGTTAAGTTCATATTTAAATTAATGTTGCTGAATTTAATTTACATAATTGCCAGCCCTTAAATTAAGGGAGGGAAATGCTTACATACATCAGCACTTTTAAAAAGTTTCCTTATGTTGCCTTGAAAATAGATCAATTAAAATATGATAATAGGGTACAAGTCAGAAAACTATTTGTTAAGCTTGTATAGTTCTTTCCATGTACACTTACTTTGCTTAGTATCAACCCAATGTGCCCAGAAAGAGCTCAGCCCCGTTCAATGAAAATGATAAGGAAATACTTCACGTCATCATCAGAAGACTGCATCCGGTTGATCAGAAGGAATTAAGTCAGTCTGTATCTTGAAAATCTAAAGTTAGCCTTAGATAGATGTAAGTAGAAAATAAATTCACCTTGGGTTGGTTGGTTGGTTGGTTTGTGTTTACAGATCCATAATATATCATATTCTCAAGGACCAAGAGAACTCGTAAAATTTAAGGGTGGAGATTTACGTTAGTACCTATTCTTCCAGTGCTACATGCAATGTCGGTACAGTGCACAGTATACTGAGGTTCTGAATGCTCTAGAGGGCACCATATAGCTATGAAATACTTATCTGCCTGAGTTGATTACTGAAATTACTGAGTTAGTGACTGAAAGTATACTCATAACACTGTCCAATATAGAGGTTTGAAATGTTATCATAACCCAAGAAAATGCTTTTTTGTTGTATATTTGATAGCATAAACTTACTGAGAATCAAAATTTCAAACTTTCATGCTTTGCTGTTTTAAATCAGATACTTTGAATTTGTTTAAATACTATTTCTATTATCCATTCTTGTACCCACAATTTTGGAAATATGTTACTTAGTTTGCTTTAGCTACAAACAAGTCTTAACTTTTCAACCACTATTTTATTTTTATCAGCCAAAGGTAATTTGTAGATTATTTAACCTAAATATTGAGACAAGTAAATGAATAAATAGACATGACATAAATTGGAAACTTTACATCAAGCTTCTTATATTTAATAAGACTTTAGAGTTCTTTTACAACAAACATTTTTCCCACTCTTATGTAAGATAATAAAAGAAAGCAAAAAGTTTCAAAACCATATCGAAATATCCCCAAACTACATTATATTTATTTAAGCATTTTGGAGACAAGGTTTTAACAGAAGCTCAACCATAATTTTCCATTTATGAGAGACTAGTATGTCAGGAGGGGTAGTGTGCATGTTAGTAGCCATATTACCTCATTGACTACATCCACATGTCAGATGGCTGTGTTTTATGAAGCAAGAGACAGTCCATTTTCTTACAGTTCTCGTGATAATTTTAGATTCTCTTCCATCTCTTGAACTTGTTCATGTTGAGAGTGCGTTATCACTTTGAGATTCTGCTTGGCGCTTACATTACAGTAACTGGAGGTCATTATTCATATTTTAACTGGACTCAAAAGTTTTTAGTGCCAGCATTAGCTTTTGAGTTATGCTCAAGGTCTTAGGCTTTGCAGCATGTTTGGTTTCTTTTCATTTCTGATTCGCGTTTTTCAGTACCTAATGGGCTCCGGCTCCCGCCTCCAACAAGAACTCTCCTCTCTGTTCAACATCAGAAGCATTTCCCTCTTTGGCATGTGCTTTCTGGTTCCCCAAGCGGTAGAAGCAAATTGGAAAGTGCAGCTGTCATTCTCGGAAGGTCATAGATCACACTGGCAGCCTGAGTAATCCAAGAGGTTTTAAGTATCATAGCATCGAGTTTAAAGTGAAATTCGCTCTGACAGGGCTGGCAGGCCAATAGGAAAAAGAAATATTTGTGCTTGGAGAAGTGCATATGTAGAGACCAAGGGTATAACTGATGGCTGGAAGTGATTTCAGTCTAAAAAAACAAATCATTAAGAGAGTGCATAGGGGTAAAATACACAGTTCATATTTTAAAGAGTCTCAAAATGAACCAGCAACTAAGGTTAGCATTACAGAGTAATTAGCTGTGGTGTTCGGGCTTTAACTCACTCAGTACCAGACAGGACAGTTAAACCATCACTGTGAAAACATTGCTACTTACATTCTAGTCTCTATGTTAAGCCTACAGCAGTCATTTTTGTACCTTAAAAAACCAAGGTATTATGACAGATTATATAAATGTTGAAGCAGTAACAGACAAACAGTTATTCAAAGGAGGTGCTAATGACTCAGTTTATTGACCTAGGGGTTACTTAAGCAGCTCGGTGAGCTCCCCGCACATTTGGTGGTGTGAAATGAGGCATTGCTTGATATTACAGAACTGCCAGCTTCAAGCAGTCTTGTGCTTCGTTGAAAAAAGTGGAAGTTAAAGATACCTTCATTAAAAGATTGCTGAAAAAGTTGGAGACCATTCTAGATTTGAGTCAATATTCACATCGGCTTGATAACCGCATCTGACAGCTTCCACCAGGCATCTATTGGGGTATTTTTTCTGTTAATTGCTGCAAATAAGGGGAAAGAAAACATCTTCTAATAGCTCAGTTGTTTCTTGTAAATCCTTGTCCTCTTCAAGAAAGCCAATTTCGAGTTACAGGAACATGAAGCTTATAAGTTCTTTCCTTGAATGTACAGAGCAGCTAAGAAGTGTAAAATGGAAGGGGACTTGCAGCAAGACGGTAGACCGAGCTGACCTGGAAGGGCATCCTCCCGTACAAATGCACAATCGGACAACCATTTATAATTCCTGGCCAAGTCCACAAAAACTCCCAAAGATAGGAGACACCCCCAGTGACACACATGCACACAAAAAGGAAGCACCCACAGAATCCTGGGTGGGGTGTGGGTTTTGTGGTATAGAGGAGGGTGGCACTGATTCCCTATAGAAAGTTGGGAACTTTGGTTGAAAAGAGGCCTCCTGGTTTTAATTCACCAGCTTGCTCCATATACATGAATGGGTTCAGAATTTAACTGAGGGAACCCCAAACCCAGAAATTATTAAAATTGCTTCAAGACAGTGAGATCAGCAGGGCCTTGAAATTATAAGCAAATACAGAACCTCTCTGTAGAAATATTTCCAGTGCTCAAGGGCCAACAGACAGACAAGAAAAACAAATAAGCCTGAAACTTGAACACAATAAAAAATTACAGTGCTCATAAAGAAATGACTGTCATGAAGGAGAATCGTCAGAAGCAATAGTAAGAGAGGATGCCCAAGAACTAGCATTAATAGAGAAACCTCAGTGAGGCTATAAAATATAGGAAAAGTAAGAGGATATAAAACTTGGCCGAAACCGGTTTGGCTCAATGGATAGAGCGTCGGCCTGTGGACTGAGGGGTCCTGGGTTCGATTCTGGTCAAGGGCATGTACCTTGGTTGCAGGCACATCCCCAGCAGGGGGTGTGCAAGAGGCAGCTGATCGAGGATTCTCTCTTATCGGTGTTTCTAACTCTCTATCCCTCTCTCTTCCTCTCTGTAAAAAATCAATAAAATATATATTTAAACAAAAAAAACCAACTCAGTGCAGTGGTTGTGTAATATGAAAAGATACCAACTGTAACATCTCCACATTAAAATAGACTTTGGAGATGGTTAAACAACAAATTAAGATGTATAATAAAAGTGTAAACTGAATGATATTACAGAAGCATCAATAAAATAGATTTTTTTTCATTTGGAATAAGTTCATGACTATTTTACACATGATTCCCTTATTCGTACAGATTAGTTTTTCTCAGAATAGTAACTAAATTAAAAGGATCTGTCAATGGTTCTTTTCCCATTAGAACTGACAGATGTCTTTTTCTTTTTTTCTTTTTTTTTAAGTAAACATATGAGCACTTTAAACGCAACTTCCCACTACTCGTATCATTTGTTCCTGATTTTGGGGAGAAATATCACTTAGCTTGATTTCACTAAAAATATGATTCTTTAGTATCCTTAGGCATTTAGTTTTATAACAAAAGGAAAAGTGATAACCATACATATGAAAGATTAAAAGAAAACCAAATGGGAAATTACAGCTAAACTTGATATATATTGGTGAAGCTCATTAAAAGACTGCTTACCTGCTCACTTTCTCAATCTTACAAAGGCTAAGTCCGAAGCAAGAAGTAACACCTTCGAGCAATCCAAAATATATATTTATTACATATAAATTTGTAGAAATGAGACCCTGTCAACAGTTCAATGAGCATAATAGAAGCCATTCTACAACAGTAGTACCTTCGCATGCATGTACAATACATTTTTCCGTGTCCAAGACTACAGCGTCTTTCTAGCCTTTTCATAGGCCCTAGTTACAGCACTTGGCATGTGCCTGATATTCCTATTTAGCTTTAAGTAAGTTGTTTCACACTTATAAAATGAAGACATCAGTTATGTGAGAGAGCAATGTAAACCACATTTTGTAGAAGGTAAATAGCTGAAAATTTTAAATTTTATAAAGCTTGCTTTCTAACTTCGCAAAAGGGCAATACTCAGTGATAAGACAAGCCCTCCATCTAGTGGTTGGTCTGAAAATTACGAACCTTTAGATCTTGCTTTAATAATACAATATCACTATACAAACATTAGGTAAAATTTTATAGACATTGTCTCATTTGATTAATACTTCTCTTGTGACTATAATAATAAAAGGATAATATGATAATTAGACCAAACTGCCTAATGACCTGCCTGATGAAGCCATGGGGGCTGAGGCAGAGGCAGTTAGGGGTGATCGGGCAGGCAAGGCGAATGGTTAGGGGCAATCAGGCAGGCCAAGTGGTTAGGAGCCAGCGGTCCCAGATTACGAGAGGGTGTTCAATGACTGGTTTAAGCCCAATCCTGCGGGAATGGGGCCTAAACTGGCAGTTGGGCATCCCCTAAGGGACTCTAGATTGCGAGAGGATTCAGGCCAGGCTGAGGGACCCTCCTCCCCTGTGCACGAATTCCATGCCCCGGGCCTCTAGTATATAACAATATCAAGAAGAAGAAAAAATGTTCGCTTCTGCCAGAACAGTCCAGCCTTTCTATTGAATACAGAAGTGAACTACTGATTTTATCTACATGGAATACGACAGCCTCTAATTATTGCATGAAGCATATTCCCATTCAAAGGGGCAAAATTTGTTTTGTTCTCAGTTAACTATAACTTTTAAATTTTTCAGCTAATTTTTACATTCATTCTCCTTAATTCTCAGTTCCAAAATAGTGATAGTAAACCACATTTAAAAAAAAAAAATACTATTTTTGTTTGAAATATAGCATATTTCATCATTGTTTTTCTGCCAATGCTCTCCCAGATCTCATTAATGACTTCACATGTGGACAGCCATAATATGCTCTTAAATGTTCCCCATGCTCTTGCCTCTCATCACCTTTTGTTACCACAATCATCCCTCTAAAGAACAGAGGTAAATTGTTCCCCTTCTTAAAAACCATGACAACTCTCCAAAAGCATATAGCTTTTAAGGTGGCATATGAAGAACTTTCAGAATCTATCCTAACCCCCCTTTCTAGCCTTATCTCCTGCCACTTGCTCAAATCAGAAACCCAAAACTTTCACCCTAACGTTCCACTTGCTGTCCTTCAGCCCTTTCACTTCACAATCTCAAAAGAACTCCAGCCTTTGATTTTCCTGGTGGACCACAAAGATAGATAGTTAATAAGACTCACCATTCCCTATTTGAAAATTTATTTGTCATAAAAGATTTTGTCTTAGGTAGAATAGAATCACTAAAGAAAGGCCCAAAATTTTATAAGATATTCATCATGGTAGTTATAAGTGAAAATTGTGTGTGTACCTGTGTGTGTGTGTGTGTGTGTGTGTGTGTGTGTACACAGAATTATACACAGACACATGTGCATTCAGTGTAAGCCACTTGGTGGTGATAACACCTTAAAGAACTTTAAGATCAATACAGTTTAGCCTACTTTGGCAGAGTCAGAAAAAGAATCCCGTTATATTCTATACTGGCTCCAGACCACATTATAAGTTATACATCTTCAGCTTCTTCCATTTTAAGAAAAATGCTGAAAAAAGTGAAGTTACCAGTATTTTAGAGAGAAAATGTGATGGTAAAGAGTTTAGAGACCATATCATGAGGAAAGATTAAACAGGAGTTGTAAAATAGATACTAAAGGAGAATAAGACTTCTCGTGTGGCTCCAGAGGGTGAATCTAGGACTAATAGAACCAGACCTCAGAGCGGTGTAACAAGGGACTTTCTCACAGGCTGGCGTGGCCACAAATGGCACGAACTGCCCCCACGGTGGAGTGAGGCCTGCATTTCAGAAGTGTTCCCCCGAGGATGGGCTAGACCCTGTTAAGGATGCTGTTGTGGATGAAAGCGTAGACTGTAGATGATTTCTGGAAATGTGTCCAACAAAGGTTCTGTGAAAGAGAACATGGCTGGGATTTCCTTTTGTGGCATCCACTAATATATTCACCATGTACTCCACATTCATTTTGCTTACTTGGGAATTTCAAAGAAGGAAAAGAGAAAAAAAAAGTCTTGTATTGCTTTTATCTAATTCTAATAAAATAACGATAATACTTTTCACTTACGCAGCACTTTTCATCCAAGGATTTCAAAGTGCTTTGCAAACATGCACTAATTAAACCTCCCAAACGGCCAGAGGTAGGTGGCTTTCCTCCCTTTCTCTGGGAATGTCAGCTCTGGCCCAGAGTTCCGTGAGAGCATCGGAGGGCCTGGGATCGCCCCGCTGCCGTCCCCGTGTGCTGTGCTGCATGTGACACGCCACCTGTCATGTCTGGGCCCCCCTCCCCCATCATCTCAGGTTTAGAATCCTAGCGAATGCTGTTAAAAATTTATTTGAAGCCTTGTTGATATTACAGGAAATTGAGTCATCCTGCTTGCTGAATGCTAATAAGAGCTGTAAGGGTTTTTATAAAATTAAACCTAGGTGTAGTTTTTACATTTGCTTTTGGATTTTAAATATAAATGTTTTGTTTATGAAGAATTTGCCATTTTCCTCTCGGGGTACCCCAAAATCTTTGTTCTTGGATCATAAAACTTAATAGCAGGTGGGGTTGGAGCCCTTACCTTTCCTAGTTGTCTTTTCACAATAAATAGTAACCATTTTCATTGAACTGAAATTATTATTTCCAAAAAGAGATCTTGCATTTTGGTATTTTTCTAATTTAAAGTTCCAAAGTATGACATCTAGACCTGAGGGTGCTATATAACTATCCTGGAAAGGAAGAGTGATCTAGTTGTACTATATTCTGATCTAAAGGGACACACAGCTCCTGTGCATAGGTCAGCAGTACCAGGAAGCGGACATGCACATGCAGAGACACACGTGCAGTGCGGGATTAAGGCCCCATATAAACAGCCAACTGTACGTACTTACCTGAAGCAGAACAGTCACCGGGACAAGGGCAGGTGCACATCTCACAGCCTAGTCTCCCTTGGTTCTTGGTCCCTCATGAGGGTGTGCAAGTGCCTCTCATATTGTTGCCTCCCACGGGAGAACGAGTGAATAAATGTCCCCATGTCCCAAAAGAACAGAGGTGGCTTCAAATTTTTCTCCTCCTATGGAAATGCAAGACATTTTGTCCTTGACATTGTACTGCCCAGAGATGTCTCTGTGTCAGTAGGACACCTGCAGGCTCAGACACAAACTCACCAGAGTTCTGGGTTACGTCTTACTTTCACTGACTGGGTGCAAATTCTTACCAGCAATGTGATGGATGTTTAAAAAAAAAAAAAAACGTAGTAATACCCACCTGTCAACTTACTATGGAAAAGTAACACCATCAGGCATATCAGATATTTATTCTTTACCCTTTTAGCAAGCCCCATGAGAAAAAAAGAGATCAGAAGTTTGCCTATTGGTCATAGGAAGAAAGAAAAAAAAAATGGAAGGTTTTGCCTTTCAAGTGTATAATGACCTCAGATTCTCAGAACTTTGTTGAGGCTCCTCCCTCGCGGAGGACAAGCCTTCCGGAACAGGTGGGTGCTGCCAGAGGGCCCCCCAGGAAACTGCCTGGGTTGGTTCTCCCAGCGCTGCCTCGGGAGCCTGTGGGCAGACTGCCTTCTGAGGCTCCTCTTCCCCCTTCAGATAGAATTAGTCATTGTCACAGTTCTGTGAGAGGGTCAGAGTTCAAGGTGCTTTTGTCTAGTTCTTCACTGATCTGCTGAGTGCTTCTCATTTCCAAGTTCTTGAAAGAGATCTCACCACAGCCCCTTGATTGAGAAACAAAGACAACATTGAGTTGAGTTTAACCTAAGTCTGCTGCTGCTTGGCCTCAGAAGAGACGCTAAAATGTGTAGGAAGTGGCTTAAGTAGAAAGATGATAAAGGAAGGAGTGGAGACCCACAGCTATGCCATCCCTCTTTACGTAGTGGAGCATTGTTCAGATACATGGCTGTTAGCCTTAGTGCTTCAGGGGGGAAATTTCTACGGCAATTTTCCTCTGATTCTAAAATGATACAGGTGTAGCTGAGCTCATGGACGCCACTGGTTTCTGAGATATCTTAAAAGCTGCTTTTAGACTAATATTTCTCTTCATCATAAAATGTGACCTTCCCATAGGACCAAGGTAGGAGGGGCGTGCTAATATTTTGCCATTGTAAGATAAAATTCAAGCTTAAAATTTTCAATCAACTTTCAGAAATTATAGATGGAGCCCAAAAGTTTGATTTATCCAGCATCACTCATTATAAATGCTAAACCTAGACTTGCATTTCAGAAATTCCATTCCTCTGAGAGGTGGATGCACTTGATTAATATGCCCTATATGTATTATGACTCTTTACATTTCAGTTCTAAATCCTATCCCAATACACACACAAACACACACACACACACACACACACACTATATAAAACCTTAATATTTTAAATTATAAGGTATTTTCATCTCATTTGGAGCTGTGAGAGTAAGTTGGTGGCTATTTGGATATATTGTTTAATCATATTAAGATTTTGCTTGTAAGAGAAAAGTATTTCCCATCTAATAATATCTTAAATCATTTAAATATATTTATTTTTTCAGAGCTTACATTTCTGCATCATGAGCCCTTTCCTGTGGTTGAAAACGAGCTCACTGGCATTCCCTGCATGAGCTGTGCATGAGCATGCTGCAGCTGCCACATTTGCCTGGCAAAGCTCGTGATTTTGCTAAGCGTTGGGCAATTTTCTGAACCTTAGAGGGTGCTCTGGAGAACAGATTCTCTTCTAAATAGTTTACTAAAGGAACAATGCTTTGTTTAAGGTAATAATGTTCTAAGTCATTTCATTATCAAGTTATTTTTATAACTGAAGGTTATCTTTGGACTTCTATTCCCATGGAATAAAATGAATCAAAATGTATCATTAACTTGCTGTTACTCAAACATGTACTGTTGAGTAAATGTTTGCACTGCGGAGCCAGAACGAGAATTGCAGATCACTTTGAAATTCTGTAAAATGTCCTATCTTCTTCCTTTACTCACATGCTTAGTGTGCAGTTTGGCCCTGCGTGAGCATTTACTGTTAAAACCCAACTGCATGTCCTTGTAATAGTAGATCAGTCCTACATCTTCCTATGAAGGAGATCTTTCCAGTTTTAGCATTCCCTCCCACTGTATTTCAGATCATGGCTAGCATGTAAAATCTTTTCATACTCGGGCATAAAAGCCATATAGGCATGTAATTTGTTGAAACTGTTCTGATCTGTCCTCTCTATCTCTAATGGTTTTACCCTGATGACAGTGGTTCCCAGCATTTTTTATTGCACACATCATTAGCAGTAAATATTTGTCATACACATTTTATGGCTATATTGATTTTTTTAAAGAATTGGCAGTATCCACATCAATCACTTCCATTGCTAGGAAGAGAATCTTGAAGGTGTAAAGTTCCTGGCCTCTTACCTGACCTGCATTGTGGGTGTGTGGTGAAAAATATAACATATTTCTCTTTCTCTTTCTCTTTCTAGCCTTGGAATGGATGGCTTTGGCCAGCCAGTTGGCATTCTGGGACGCCCAGCGACAGCGTACGGATTCCGCCCTGATGAACCTTACTACTATGGCTACGGGTCTCGATAAAGGTGGCCCTTTCCACGTGTGCTCTTAGCTTCTTAGAAGAAACCTGTGTGGTTTGGGTTGACTCTGCATATTGAGCTAATAATGCATGTTGATACTATTGCAGGTCTGTGCTTGTTTTTTCGTTTCATGTTGTTAGCTGCAGGTTAACTGCACCCCCTATACTCCCTGTTAAGTAGAGCGGATGCTAGACACTGTTCATCACCGGGCCATATCTGATGCCGGATAACATTTCCCTTGAGACTCAGAAGTGGATGCTGAAAAGCAACTGGACTGGAAAACAAACACTACATTATGTACATTAAGTGACTAATTTAATTTCTATTAAAAAGAAACATAAAGTACAAATGAATTAAAGTCATGTGTTTCTGTTTAATGTGTTTCATTAGGAGTTACATGCTTATATAGGGTGCATATGAATTTTATTTTTCCCCGCCTCATTTCCCCCCTTGTAAACTCTTGAGTATTTCATGTGGCATGTGCTACCCTGAAAATTTATAAAAAGACGTCACCTTTTTATTCCATGCCATGTGCCTGAAAAGTTGCTTCCCGAAGTTACTAACTATGAGTTTTCGATTAACAATGGAACATATGCCATATGTTGTTATATGTGAGTATAGTCTCTTCAACCATTTGCATTCATGTCTTTCTTACTATAGAATGTCTGGGACATCTATTAGTATGCATGAAATGAGATCAGTATTGGGTTTTTAAATTTTATGATTTGTGAAATCTAAAGTATGGTAAAGCTAATTGTCCTCTCTCGGAGGAAAATTAAGAACAATATTTTGCTCACTAAGGTACTTGTTTCCCATTTGTTCACTTGTTGTTATACGTTAGATTTAGGTAGTAAGAAATGGAAAGACTTTATAATTAATCCTGAGTTTTGAAAATAGCTCAAGTTACAACGCTTAAAGTTTACTAAAGCAAATAAAATAGCGATAATCTGTAGCTATTTCCTTGAGCACTTGCTGTGGAAGGAATTATGTAAGGATTTGAAGGGATGCATAGATCAAAGACAACTTCTGTCCTTGCGTTTTAGATCTCATTGACCCACTGCACTATTTATTGGCTTGATTTATATTTAAGGAACAGTAGGGCTGGAAAGAGCCTTTGAAATAACTCAGTTCATCTACCTATTTGAGAAACCAATCACATAAAAATATGCAATATAGTCAACAGATTTTTTTAAACTACTGCTTATGTCTAAGAATATGATGCTTCTGAGGGAATATGTGACTCTGAAATATGATTTGTGTCTTTAAAATTACAACCTAATTGATCTTTCTGAAAACATACATTTGTCTTAGTTTCTATTTCAACCATAGACTATTAAAACTGGAAAAGGCCCTAGAAGCAACCTTATCAGATTCTTTCAGTTGAAAAAACTGTGGCCAGGAGAGATGAAATTATTTGCCCAAACTTACCTGTTTGGTCAGTGACGTAACCCGTCTCCCTGCTTCCAACCCACTAACCTCAACACTAACCATCTTGCCTTGTTATTTGTCATACGTACAAAGATTGATTACATTGTGACATTAATAGAAAGACAAAGCGAACGTGCTAAAGCTTAACTTCCCACGTACTATTACAAAGTGACTTAGGAAGAACATCATATGAAGTATCTAACACAGTAAGTACTAAGCACGTGTTAGTTACTCTTCCTACATTAACTCGTTTTATTTTTTCATAGAATTTACATTAGCTGAACTTTGTTTGTTTATATGCTTACTGTCTCTCTGTCCCCCTAACCCCTAAGATGTGAGGTCTGTTGAGAGCAGGGAAGTTGTTTTGTGCTGGTGTCTCCCTTGTCTGAAGAGTGGAAGCTGGAGCCCAGTGAGCCCTTCACCATGAACAAGGAGCAAATGTCAGGAAAAGTGTGGAGTCATTTAGCCCATGTCCAGATCCACAAACAGTAGCAGTAGTTAAACGTTGGTGGTGGGACAGGCATTTTGAAAAGCTGAAATAACATTCCTAGGACTACAGTACTGGCACGTCTTGAATCCCTTAAACAGAAAAGGGGAAGAAGAAAAAAAGCTTTATTTGGGCCCCTCAACCCACTTTTCTGTAATGATTGTTCCTTCTTAGTGGTCAGCACAATGCAGGGCACAGAAGGGGCGTGTATTAAATGCCTGTGGAATAAACATAGTCTGTAACATGAGGTTACATGTTCTAGAACATTCATAATGTTTAAAACACAGGACACTCTTTCTTATAGTAACATGGGTGTCATGATGTCTGTGGTTGACTTTAAATTTTCTCAGCACAGGCAGTGTGATGTTCTCTGTGGTTTGATTGGTTCCAGGTATACCGTAGAGGCGGCTAGCATTCTAGTAATCAGAACACACACTGCAGGAGTAGCTAGTAGCATCATACCAGAAAGGCCACCTTCCAGAGATGGAGCTACAAATACTTTAACCACCTTGGTCTCTGAAGACACCAGATGTTTTACTAATTATCATGGTATCGGAAATGGGTTTTTATTGGCAAAATTAACAGCTTATAATCAGTGTACACTAGAAATTAGGTCTAAAAAGAATTCAAGATAGGTGATTTCCTTAACATATTTTAGAAAATGTTCTCTGCTCCTGAGGTCTAAACCAGTGGTTCTCAACCTTTCTAGTGCCGCAACCCTTTAATACAGTTCCTCAGGTTGTGGTGACCCCCAACCACAAAATTATTTTCATTGCTACTTAATAACTGTAATTTTGCTACTGTTATGAATCATAATGTAAATATCTGTGTGTTCCGATGGTCTCAGGCAACTCTGCTAGCTGTGGGTCCCAGGTTGAGAACCCCTGCTGTGCAGCCTAAGATCATCGGAACACACAGTTATTTACATTACGATTCATAAAAGTAGCAAAGTTACAGTTATGAAGTAGCAACAAAAATAATTTTGTGGTTGGGGGTCACGACAACATGAGGAACTGTATTAAAGGGTCGTGGCATTGGAAAGGTTGAGAACCACTGGACATTCAGGAGACCTCCACCTTTGGAGAAGCCACCTGCGGCCTCGTCCTAGCTGTCACTGCTCTGGATTTCTGGTTGCCAGACGCTGATGCCGACGTCCTGCCCCCCAGGAGTGGCACCTCTGCTGCTCAACTTTCTAGAGCAAAGTGATGGTCAGACCTCTAGAACTGTGCTCTCCAACATGGTAATTGCTAACCATGTGTGACCACTAAGCGTGAAAATATGGCTAGTCCAAATTCTAAAAAAATAAACATCAGTTTTGAAGATGTAAAGAATCTCAATTTTTCATATTGAGTGCATGTGTAAATGACAGTCTTCTGGACCTATCTAGTTAAAACTATTAAAATTACCTTCATTCTGTTTTTAATGTGGCTACTAGAATTTAAAATCACCTATGTGGCTTGAATTTTTTTTTTTTTTCTATAGGGCATCACTGACTTAGTACACAACTCGGTCTTCATCAAACTATTAGGACAAATTAAATGCTATCTGTGTCTGCCTCCTTATAAGTATTTAATCCATTTCTCTGAATAAGGGACATGTGGTCTGATAGTTGCTTTCACTTGAAGAAGTTGTGGGCTCCTTTATCTAAAAGTTGCACCTACTGTTATGGACTAGAAAGAGCCTAAACGTTTTAGGATGACGGAATGCTGTGAAGTTGTAGACGCCTTGCGTAGGAGTGATGATGACCACAACCACGCAGATGACAACAGGGAAAATAGATGGTGTTTACACCGAGTCATGTAGTTTTAAAACTATTACATATACTCACTTTATTCTCACAACAGCCTATTAAGTAGAAACCATTAATATTAATTATAGGTCCTATAGAGCCAACTTGACTCCTTACTGAATTACAGTAAGTGTAACTTCGGACCTCCCTGTCCAGAGCTAAGCCACCTTTCCAATGCACCACTCCGGGCCACGCGGCTCAGCCAATCAGAGCTGCGGCGCTCGTGACGTCACTCCGATTGCCAGACATCACTCCGTTCCGCCCCTTTGGTATTTGTTAGACGCGCCTGGGGGCCATTTTTGATTCGGGCGGAAATCAAGTGAAAAACTCAGGATCAAAAAGCCTGGACGTTACAATCAAGACGAACTTGCGTGTTTAACTCAAGAGCTAACGGAGAAGCCCTGTTCACAGCCCCACAGGCTGCTGGGAGCAGTGAGGGAGTCGCTCGGCGGGCACGGCGCCCACACTCAAGATGGCGCCGGCCTGAGCGTCACCCGGCCGGCCGCTCTAGCTCGGTTCCGGGTCCGTGCGCCTCCGTGGTGGCGTCGGAGGGCCGCCGGCTGACGTTCTGTCCGGCTTCCGGATCCGTCTCTATGGTGGCGGAGCGACCAGACCCCCGAAGGCCGTGGGTGTAGTGGCCGGAGCCTCACGGGGGAGGCGCGGGTGGCTTGTGTCAACCGGGGGCGAAGCGGGGACCGGAGCCAAGACCCTCGGCCGCCTCCCGCTGCGCTCCGGCAGGTAACAGGGCGCCGCGTCCCTGTCCGTGCGGCCCGGCGCGGGGCGGGGCGGGGAGCGCAGTGGGCGGTGGGCGCGCGCCCGGCTCGCGGGTCCGCGCCTGGGGGCGAGCTGGGCGCGGCGCCGCTGCCGGTTGAGCCCAGCCAGCCGCCTCCGTGCAGCCCCCTGCGGCCCGCGGGGCGGCCTCTCCGCGGGGCTGGCGGGGTCCCGGCCCGGGGCGGCGCCGGCGGCCGGACGCGGGGAGGAAGCGCGTTGCCGGGCCTCGCGGGCAGGTGAGGGACAGCCCGGCGCCCGCCCGCCCGGCCCCGACCGCCCCCCGAGCGGCTGCGGCTGCACCCGCGGCCCCGCACTAGCGCCGGGGAACCCTGGGTCGCGCCGCCTGTGGGTCGTGCTTTGTATGTAGAATAAAATGGTGACACATTTGTAGGAAACCACGTGAACCTTCAGAGTCGCCCCGAATCCCTGGCACCACTGCTCTTAGCACCTGGAGCAGCCCCACGTCGCGTCTCCTCTCTTGGCTGAAGTCAGACCCCGGTCCTTCCAGGCTGCGTCTGTATCGTGGGCTCCCCGACCTCCGAATGGGGACACGCACCTGAAACAGACAAAAGCACAGGACCGCGAGTGCCCTTATCACCGGTAACAACCTGTCAGCCCGTACAGGCGGCCTCGGAGCTCACAGTGCAGGCCGTTCGCTACCTTCGGCCTCGCGGGCTTAGGGCCTGGCACCTGCACGCCCTGGCTCACTGTGGGAAGAGCAGGGGCAGAGCTGTGCCCAGAGGACGCGGGCCTCTCGGTTTGAGGGAGTTGCCCGGGGCCCAGACCAGAGCTGTGGGATCCACAGGTGGCCCAGGAACTTGGAGGGCGGTAGGCGGACACGTTTCTAAGGACAAGACTACGATGCACACTCAAGTCCGAGGCAGCCTGTGCGATGGAACTCCGGAATGTTTCACTAAAGAGATGGTAGTGTCTGCAGAATACGTAGTGTTAGGCTCGACCTCCTCTGCCTCCTTGCGACATGTGTTAAAGCTAAAAGATTTTGTATTTTCCCCTTCACGCCTCCAAACAAGAAAGAACATTTTAGAAATCCAAGTGCTAACTTTGTCTTGCCTTGCAGTGAGTCCATATGAACCGAATGATGAATTACAGTTTTTTAAGGCGCTATTTATATCAACAGTTTTGGCGTGTCTTGGGATACAGTTGTGTGAAGCTAAGGATTTCTGATTTTAAGACATTCTCAAATTGCAGCCAGTAGCACATCTTATTTCCCCCTGGTAACGCTTGCCTGGACAGAGGGCAGAACCCTTCTGTCAGCATGAATCGTGTGTTTCAAACACGGAAAGGAAGTCGGAATTCCCTTTTCGGGTTTAAGTGGTGTTTCTTAGGGCCGCGACTCAGAACGTTCACCGCCAAGAACCATCACCCGTGTTAACCTCTTGCCCGAGTGGTCATGACCTGCGCTGTCAATTATCTCCGGAGAATTCATGAGACGAAGTCAGGGGTGAATAGATGTTGCAAGGCCCAGGATTGCCACCAGGAAGCATCTGTTTGGAAATGACTCAGTAATTATTCTGCCAGAGCAGGGCCCTGAATCCTGGTGGCCCTCTTATCTGCTTTGGGGCTTCCTATTAAAACTGAGCAAACAGCATGAGGCAGGTTTTCGTTTTCTTGATTTTTCAGAGCGCCTCTGTGAGACCAGCTCCAGGGAGACACTTCAGAGGAACAGTTCTCCAGCTCATTGCTCTAGTTGGACTGGTTTTGCAGACCAGACGGGATGTGTTAGAGAGGAGCAGAGTTCTGCTTATGAAACAGCAATTGGTTTCAAAGAGCACAGACCGCTCAGCGCCCTGCGTGTCCCTGAGGCTCCTGCCTGAGGCAGGGAGGGAATGGGTGTAGAACGTGGGGGCAGTAACATGCCCAGTCAGTGCCACTAAGCTCCCCTCCTGATGCCCACTGGCTTCCTCTGTGCCTGCCAAGTGACTGCCTCCACCTGGCTTTGGCTGGCTGTAGCCGACTCTCCCCCATGGCACCCTTTTTACCTGCTGAAGGACAAAAATGCCTTCTGTTTATTCAGAGTCCTGGGGAGACAGCCAGGCCACGGGTGTGGCTAATGAGATGGCTGATGTGTAGAGACGGCCCTTCGGTGCTCAGTAGGCACCTGACCCATGAACTGTGTCCAGGAAGAGGAGAGCAAGATCCAAGTATTACCCTTGGCCCTCCCTACTCAGCAGGGGCGGGAGATTTGTCACCGGCTGGGCAGGCACTGTACCTTCTCTGGAATAAGAGAATTCACATAGTTGCTTTTTTCTCCATGGTCCTGCACACACACATTTCTCATCCCCATAGCAAGGGGAATGTTGCCTGTACTTAAGACACTTGGCCTTTTTAATACTATTTTGTGTTTTTAACTCTCCTATTCTTAAGAAGGGTGATTGCTAGGAGGGCAGGAACTCAGTGGGTTTGTTACAAAACTGATATCCATCTTTTTTTTTTTTCTTTTTTTTTTAAATTCTCACCTGATACATTTTTTTTTTTTTTTTTTACTGATTTTAGAGAGGGATGAATTTTGGTATGAGAGAGAAACGTTGATTGGTTGCCTTCCATGTGTGCCCAGACTGGGAGCTGACCCTGCAGCCTTTCGGTGTGCGGGACAGTGCTCCAGTCAGCGGAGCCGCCCAGCCTCGGCCTCGCTTCCTTTTACCTCCAACAGCGGCCTGGGACTTGGAAAGCCTTCCCTTTTGGCTAGCGTTGCCCTTGTCCATGCGTTCCTTGTGCAGTGGTGCACGTGTGTCTCAGACGTGTGTCTGGAGCAGCGTGTCTCCGATAAGAGGAGGCGTGTGGAACCTCATCAAGTAGAGGGGCTGTGGGTATGATTATTCAGCTTATATTTATCCAAAGGAGGCAGATTTTAAACTAAAATCTTAAAGGTCTATAGAGAGTGTTTGGCCATGCTATCTGTTTGCCAGAATTAGTAAGAACTCTTTATTTTTTAATTATGGTAAAGCCAGAACTGAAGTCTGCCACTTATTTTTCAGACATGTTGTTTGGCCTATATAGACTTTAAAAATTTTTTTTGAGCTAGCATGGAAAAACAGGGACATTTCCCCATAAATATCCTGGCTCTTGCCTCCTGGGCACAGCCTGGCAGGTCTGGGCACTCAGGGCGCAGGGCGGCCTCACAGCAGGTCCTGTGCCCGCGCCGCAGACCCTGTGCTGCCGGCTGCCGGGCGGCACCTGCTGTGACCGGTGAGCTGTGTCTGCGGTAAAGCCAGGTCCGCGGTGACCTGACACCCTCGGCAGAGCCTGTTACACATCATGTTTTTCATATGCACATATGTACAGGGAGAGGCAGGCAGCGTAAACGTCTTTTGAAGTGCCCTTTGCTGAAGTCTAATTGACATATAATAAACTGAGCATATTTAAAGGGTACGATTTTACAGGTCTTGGTATTTGTAGTCACCATCAGCATGTTCATTAAATCAAGATAATGAATGTATCCATTCCCCCCAAAGTTTCCCTATACCCCTTTGCCATCCTGACCGCCCCCCAGTCCCTCTGACTGGGCCCCCACACCAGGAACCACGGGTCTGTTTTGTGTTGAAGAGTAGTTTGCCTTTTCTAGAATCGCGCGCGCGCGTGTGTGTGTGTGTGTGTGTGTGTGTGTGTGTATGTATGTGTTTGCGTGTGCATGTGTGTGTGTGTGCGCGTGTGTGTGTGTGTGCGTGTGTGTGCGCGCACACGGGGGTGGAGTCAGCTTGTGAGATTACAGTTTGCACTTTCCCCTTCTTACTCAGCGCGCACTGAGGAGCAGAGCGGCTGCCCTTCTTCCTCTGGTCATTTGTATTCTGCGCCCTGTCTGTTTCCTGCCCCATTTCTCCCCTGGGGTTTGCCTTGGTTTAAATGTGCTCCTCGTTTGTTAACATGTTTTCCTCATGGTTAGAAATAGTCTCCAGCCGAAACCGGTTTGGCTCAGCAGTAGAGCGTCGGTCTGCGGACTGAAAGGTCCCGGGTTCGATTCCGGTCAAGGGCATGTACATTGGTTACGGGCACATCCCCAGTAGGGGGTGTGCAGGAGGCAGCTGGTCGATTCTCTCTCATCGACGTTTCTAGCTCTCTATCTCTCTCCCTTCCTCTCTGTAAAAAAATCAATAAAATATATTTAAATAGTCTCCAGTTTGCGTTGTTTTCCTTTATAACTGGAAGGTTTTTTAGATATGGAGACGGTTTAGTGCTGCTCCTGTTTGGCACCCCTTCCCCTGTGAGGCGGGGTGTGGAGGGTCAGGGACGTGAGTGACCCCAGTCTGAGGGTGACTGCGCATCACCCACCCGAACGGCGGTGTGCGTGCCGGGGGTTGGCTGGCGGTTGTTCACACACTGTTCCGTTCGAGCACACTCTTTAGAGCTGTCAGCCGTTCCCTGGAGCATCGCCGGGCCTTGCCGGGCGTTCACCTTTCCCTGTCTGGTGGCCTAGATTATCGTAGAAACTGGCAGGCTGGCAAGGCTGCGCCTGGGTCCTGGGCCCCTGCCGCAGAGACCTGAAGTCTGACCCCGTCCTCTGCTTCCTTTCAGGTCCGTGGCCGTGGGAGGGGCTGCGCGTGGCCCGCCCGGGATGGGCGCGGAGAGCAGCGCCCTGAGGAGCTGTGCGCTGAGGGGGCCCCCGGCCACACTGCACTCAGGGCTGGCCGTGTTCCCCGCCGAGCTGCAGGATGGCAAAGTGGCGTCGGTGTTTGTGTACAAGAGAGAAAACGAAGACAAAGTCAACCAGGCCGCCAAGGTACGCAGCGTGGTCTCTGAGTAGTTAGGATTTTTTTTTTTTTTAATATTTTATTGATTTTGTACAGAGAGGAAGGGAGAGGGATAGAGAGTTAGAAACATCGATGAGAGAGAAACATCGATCAGCTGCCTCCTGCACACCCCCCACCAGGGATGGGCCCGCAGCCAAGGTACATGCCCTCGACAGAAACCGAACCTGGGACCCTCCAGTCTGCAGGCCAATGCCCCATCTGAGCCAAACAGGTCAGGGCCTTTTCTTTTTTTTAAGAGAGAGGGAAGGAGAGGGATAGATAAAAACATTGATGAGAAAGTCATCAATTGGCTGCCTCTTATACTGCCCCCACTGGGGATCAAGCCTGCCACCCAGGCATATGCCCTAACCAGGAATCGAACCAGCAATCTCTTGGTTTTTGAGTTGATGCTCAACCACTGAGCCACACCAGGCGGGCAATAGTCAGTACTTTTTCTATGAAAAATATAAAATGAATAAAGGCCACGGGAGGTGGGTCCTTTAAAAGCATAGCGGTCCTTACTTCATGGGAGTGTCCCCAGCTTGTAAGACGTGGCCAAGGACCTCAGCGATAGTCGAGAGCTCCAGAGAGCCCAGGGTGGCGGCTTCCATATCAGATGGTACTTTGTCGTGAGACGGTTGGGAGGTGACCTCACGTCGCTGGTGTGAGGTGGAGAGTTCACCGGGCTCAGCCCAGGTGCTCTCAGTGTGGACCACCCTCAGCAGTGCAGGGACGGGGCCTGGGAATAATATTTCAGGAACTGCGCTACCTTCTCTTTTCCTGGGGCACCGCAGCGCAGCGGGCATCTTAAAGACAATGCTCGTCCATCCTGTCTCAGATTTGCAGCTTAGAAGGAAGACTATTTCTCCCTGGAATTTTATGCTCTCTAGATTATAGTGTTACATTTCTTTAACAGGATGAAATGATGGCTTTCTCCCTGCCTAAAACCTGCAAGTGAACTCACCCTATAGTTAAGAACTACTGCTCTGTGCAATTCTCCAAGTGAAGTAGTAAGTCTGAGGCAGAAGGATAATAAAAAGTTAAGCCTAAAGGCCTGAGTTAATCCTCTGTACACCTGAGCCACAGCTTACTCCTGAAACATGGGCCTGGTTTCTAGTCAGGGGCTGATGTCACACTCAGCCTGGGTAAGGATGCACCCTGCCCAGTCCCTGTCCTGCTCCCGCTGGGCAGGCAGGTCCTTCCTCACTCAGAACCCTCTCACAGGCAGCACCGGGACAGCGGACTTCCAAGGCACCGTCCCTCAGTCCCAGGCACTTTTCTCCCCGGGATCAGCGCTGCTTCTCTCTCCAGTTGGTGCCCATTAGGAGCCTGTCGGAGTCACAGTCAGCAAGGACACCTTGTGCTCCCTCTGTTCTCCGGAGCAAACACTAGGATTAAGAAATTTCCTGTTTGGCTGCTAACGATGAGCCTCTTCCATGAATCTGTGTGTAGAATTTACGCCTAATTGTGCCAAACAGGGTTCTTCCTCAGGATCAGGCAATGAGCCTTTCTCCCTTCAGTAAAGAAACAAGGGGCCACTTTGGATCTAGAATTTTGGTGCGCATGCAGGATTCAAAAAAAAAAAAAAGAAATAAATAAAAATGAAATTTATTTTTTCACTTATTAACCAGGTGAGCATTTTATGACTGTGTGTGTAGGCCAGCACTGAACCGAATAGCATTCCTCTGGCTCACTGTTCTGCCCTGAGCCCGAGAAGAATAAAAGAAGGTGCATAAAACCAACAGAAAATAACTAGAGCCTGGGACGAAAAAGCAAAATGAAGAATTTTTTTTTGGAGGCAAAAGTGAAGGAAACTCACCCCTAAGGGTCTTCTCCCCCGAGTTTGACTCCCCCTAGTCTGCACCTGTCCTTGGCTTCTCAGAGTTCGCAGTGGGTTGCTGTGGGCACTTCCCAGCTCCGAGCAGTAGTTCTCTGGAGGTTGGGCTGTCGCGCTCACACAGCACAGTGGCACTATACCTCCCTGACATGTTATTAAATATTGGTCAAGTCGATAAAGTCACGGGAAGTCCGAGATTCTCCTTAGCTTTATTCGGCATATGGGGGTAGCTGGGGAAGGGAGGGAGCTGGAAGGGAGCTTGAATGCAAGTTTGCGTCTCCTAACTTTCCTGTGCCCGGAGCGAATGTGGGTTTGAGTCGTTAACGCCGGCTCCTCTGTTTGTTCTGTTAAAGCACCTGAAGACTCTGCGGCACCCCTGCTTGCTGAGGTTCTTGTCTTGCACGGTGGAGGCAGATGGCATTCATCTGGTCACTGAGCGCGTGCAGCCTCTGGAAGCGGCCTTGGGAACGCTGTCCTCCGCTGAGGTCTGTGCCGGGATCTACGACATCCTGCTGGCTCTCGTCTTCCTGCACGACCGCGTGAGTGGCCTGAGCAGCGGCGGGGGCGGGGGAACGGTAACTGATGCTGCACAGAGAAGTCGTAGGTTCCTGTCGCATGGAATTGGGCCGTTAGTGTCAGACTATTCCGTTTACTAGTCTCCCCCAGTTCTAGGTAAGTCTTTATCTACAGACTTAGGTAAATACAGCTGCACCTGTTATTTCTTAATAAATCAGAACAAAAGTTTCACATCAGGCCTGTAAACCAAAGTTCCTCTTCATTTTCAGCAGTTTTGTTCCATTTTCAGTTTAGAAAAGAAATGATAATTTCTCAAACACTTGGAGGCTAAATATAGCATGCTATTAAACAACGATTAGGTTACCAAAGAGATCAAAGAACAAATTAAAAACATCCTGAAAACAAATGACAATGAAAACACAATAATCCAAAATCAATGGGACACAGTGAAAACAATCCTGAGAGGTTAAGTTCATAGTTCTGCAGGCCTACCTCAAAAAACAAGGAAAAATGGTAATAAATTATCTAACCCTGCAACTTAAAGAATTAGAAAGAGAGCAACAAGAAAAGCCCAGAGTAAGCAGAAGGAAGGAAATAATAAAGATTGGAGTGGAAATAAACAACATAGAGAACAAAAGATCAGTGGAACCAAGAGCTAGTTCTTTGAAAGGATAAAAAAGCTTGAACTTTCTGTGAGAATAATGAACTCACAGAAAGAGAAACTAAAAAAACAATCCCATTTACCACTGCAAAGCCAAAAGGTAAGATACCTAGGAATAAATTTAACCAAGCATACTCAGAAAATTATAGGATGCTGAAAAAAAGAGATAGTGAAAGACATAAACAAATGGAAGAATATCTGTGTTCATGGATTGATAGAATCAACAACATACCCAAAGCAATCTATAGATTCAGTGCAACCCCCATTAAAATACCAGTGGCATATTTCAGAGACATAGAACAAACTCCAAAATTTCACCTGGAATAAAAAAACACCCTGAATAACTGCAACAATCTTGAGAAAGAAGAACAAAGTTGGAGGGATCACAATACCAGATTTCACGCTGTATCACAAAGCCCCTGTTCTTAAAACTGCCTGGTACTGACAAAGGAACAGACATATAGACCAATGGAAGAGAACCCAGAAATCAACCCAAGCCATTATGTTCAATTAATATTTAAAAATGGAGCCAAGACAGCCTCTTCAATAAATGTTGTTGGGAAAATTGGACAGTACATGCAAAACAGACTGTTCAGCCTATGAGGGAAGGCAGGGGTGAGGAGGTAAGAGATCAACCAGAGGACCTGTGTGCATGCCTATGAGCATAACCACTGGGCACAGACAGTAGGGGGGTGAGGGCATGTGCTGGGGGATGGAGGTGGCCAAAGAAAGTGCAGTGGGGGAAAAGGAGACTTATGTAATACTTTAAACAATAAAGAATTAAAAAAAAAAAAATGATTTCTTAGAAAGAGGCCAAGCTTTACATCTCTTCCCATTCGAGTAGGTTGTGCCAGTGACTGTGGCAGCGCCCCTCCTGGGTCCCTGTGTCTAGACGGGTGGGAGTGACTGTTGCTTAGTGGATGGAGTTTTAATCTTGGTCGGACCAGCCCCCAAGTTTAAAAACACCAGTCCCAGGTTAGAAACACTTGCATTTAACTCATCTTAATGTTTGTATTTAAATTTTTTTCTACTAATGGGAGACTGAGTCTCCAAATATCACTTTGGGTTTATCCTCTCTTCAAAGTGTGTCTGAGGTTCCCATAGGGGAATTCCTCTGCTTCGCTGTGGAGGGATGTGCCCTCTGGCAGGAGTGTGTGCGCGTGGTGGGAGGTTTGCCTGTGGAGTGAGCGTAAGGTGAAGTCTGCCCCCGCCCTCCTTACATGGAGTGTCCTGTTCATCCTCGGCACTCAGCTGTAGTCGGAATTCCGTGCGGGTAAAGCGAATCTCTGTGATGGTCCTTCGTTTTTTCTCAATGGAAGCACCATTCACACCGTTCTAAATCTTCCTTCAAAGCATATGTACCTTGTGCCTGGCCAGTGTGGCTCAGTGGTTGAGCATCGACCTATGAACCAGGAGGTCACAGTTCCATTCCTGGTCAGGGCACATGCCCAGGTTGCAGGCTTGATCCCCAGAGTGGGGCATGCAGGAGGCAGCCAATCAATGATTCTCTCTCATCATCGATGTTTCTATCTCTCCCTGTCCCTTCCTCTCTGACACCAATAAAAATATTTTAATAATAATAATAATAATAAAATAAAACATATATACACCTTGGAGCATTTACTATAAAAATAGGTGCATATTTGCTCTCCAGGGTAACATATTTAAAACGTACTTGTGTGCTGGAGCGATTCCTGGTTTGGAAAAGGAACCTTCACTTCATCTCCGCCCTCGTGCTCTTCCTCCCTCTCATGTTTGTCTCCCCGTTTGTGTGGTGGTGGCTTCGGCTCTGCTGTGCTCTGGTGCTTCTGCTCACCCACAGCATCCCGTGTCCTCCTCTCCGGGCAGAGACTTTTCATGCTTCCTGGGATCGGACCTAGGTGACATGGGCCTGGGCTCCTGATAGAACGTGGGCGAGAGAGAATTTAGAGATTGAAACCGGAATCTTAGGAGCCGAGACACGTGATGTTAAAGGCGTCGGAGGCACAGCCGCAGGATGTGGAGACAGGATTCCTGTTCGGGGCCGCACGCCTCCTGCCTCCTGTGGGCTGGGGTGCGGTGTCTGAGCGGCCGGCTGGCGGGGAGGTGCCAGAAGCCCTCCCCGGGCGCCCCCCCTCCCCTGGCGTCCGTGCTTAGCAGGCCCTTCGGCTGGCGCGCCCACAGTCAGGCTTCGTTCAGGATGCCACAGAGGAAGACGGGCCGGGCCTTCCTTGGTGGCTAGTGTTCAGTTTCTTTAAATTCCTTCACAAACTGGAGTGGCCGTCTTCTCCCCGTTCCTCTCTTCCAGGGCCACCTCACGCATAACAACGTCTGCCTGTCCTCTGTGTTCGTGAGCGAAGACGGACACTGGAAGCTGGGCGGCATGGAGACGGTCTGCCGAGTGCCCCAGGCCACCCCCGAGGTAAGCGGGACAGCGCGGCACCGATGGGTCTCTGCAGGGCCGCCTTCGGCGCGGGCGGCTGAGGTTTGTCAGCTCGTGCTCCTGGGATTGTGGGCGTTTATTCTTACAAGCCCCGCGGCTCACTTACTCTTCTCCCTTCGTTTTGTAGCTGAGGAGCATAATGGCTTAGTCAGGTTTCGTTTTACGTCCCTCTCTCTGCTCCTGAATTAATGATTCCACGTCATGTTGAACATTGAACTGGCCCGTATGGGTCTGTCTGTGCCAGGTGTGCCAGTGTCTACAGTTATCTTTATAGCTCCCCCCAGATAGGCTGGCACATGTTAGATACAGCCTGCTGTTCGAGGCACAACCACCGAAGTTGTCCCCAGTCACACAGTATGTCCTAGGAGCTGGAATCAGGGCCTGTGCATCGTCAAACCGCCCCCATCCCAGCCCCCCCGCAGCCCGTGGCTGCCCGTGGCTGCCCGTGGCACGGCGTATAATTCTTCTGACGCAGATCTTTCCAGCGTCCCTCCTAGGCTGCCAAACCTCCTTGGTGTCTTCCTTCTTGTTGTCACCATGCTGCATGTTGTCAGACTCACTCTTTCTGAGAAAAGAAAACCCACCTGTCGGAACATCCCCATGAAGCCTTCCCGCCCCACCTTCACCTCTACCCCCAGGGCCTCACCCAGTCCGCACCCCCGTGGGCTCTCACTCCTTCAGGTGCCATTTCACCACAAGGACACTCCTCCGATTATCATTCTTGCCCCTTGATCACTCCCTCCCGGATTGCCTCACGTCTGGTTAGAACTCGGCGCGCAGTGCCCGCGGGGGCAGGGTCCGGACTTGCTTCCCCGCGTGAGGCAGTGAGCGTCTGCCCAGCTGCCCTCGGGCTCCATGGCCGCTCACTCGCTCGCTGAGTCCCCCCGAGCGGTCTCGGGTGTGCCGGCGCTTTCGCCGCTGCCTGTGCCGCCGTTGCTGGGCACCCCTTGCCGTGGCTCTCTGGGGATGTGAGAGGAGCCGCAGTGTCTTCGGGGAACCCCTTCCCGGGTCCCTCCCCCCCGTGGGTCACTCCTGTGCTTCGTGGCCTCTGCACGAGTCACTGAGACTAGTTTACGGTCCAGGATGAGCGCACCTGCAGGGGGCAGCGAGCTGGCTGCATTCACTTTCTATTCCTAGTGCCCTGAATGCGAACTCCTGAAAAATAATCTTTATGTCAGTGAAGGAATGTACTGGTCTGTGATTTTGGTTTTCTCTTGGTAAGATCCTCAACTTTTTAAAAAAAAATTATAGCCGGGACCGGTTTGGCTCAGTGGATAGAGCGTCGGACTGCGGACTGAGGGGTCCCGGGTTTGATTCCGGTCAGGGGCATGTACCTTGATTGCAGGCACATCCCCAATGGGGGGTGTGCAGGAGGCGGCTGATCGGTGATTCTCTCTCATCGATGTTTCTCTCTATCCCTCTCTCTTCCTCTCTGTGAAAAATTAATAAAATATATATTTACAAAAAAAAAATAAAAAATAAATTTTAAAAAAATTATATTTTTATTGATTTTAGAGAGGAAGGGAGAGGGAGAGAGAGGGGAAAAAAACATCAATGATGAGAGAGAATCGTTGACTGGCTGCCTCCTGCACGCCCCACACTGGGGGTCAAGCACACAACCTGGGCCTGTGCCCTTGCCTGGAATGGAACTGTGACCTCCTGGTCATAGGGCGATGCTCAACCACTGAGCCACACCAGCCGGGCAAGATCCTCAGCTTTTATAGCTCACGTGGCAGGAACCTTACAGCGGACTCTGAGCGAGAGGACGCAGACGGTGTCCCTGCGGGGCCTCTCACTGGCCTGTCCGAGCAGGAGCGAGAAGGTTCGGCGTGTGTGTCTGCGGGAGGGCGGGGTGTCGTCAGACCAGCTGAGGGGAGCGATGGGCCGAAGCCCCCGGGGTTTCCCTCCTCAGTGAGGACGTTGATTGTATATTTGATGGGGGCGGAGTTGGACGGTGTCATGGCTGCAGTTTCCATTGCTCGAGGCTTTTGTCGCTTGATGTCAGATTGGTTCACAAACACCCCATTGATTCCTCCGTGCTCTATTTCTCTCCAGTTTCTGCGGAGCATTCAGTCAGTGAGAGACCCGGCCTGCATCCCCCCGGAAGAGACGGTAAGAGGACACGTGCCCTTTGTGTAGCTGAGGGCGGCACTTCACAGCCCCCGCCGCCCGCCCTTTCTTTGCTGAATTTCAGAGCTCAGACTCCTGTGGCCTGGAGGCTTCCGAGGCCTCGTCACCGCAGGCAGCCTCTCCTCGACACTCAGCTCACATCTGGCCCATGGACACTGTGACATTACTTAAAGATGGAGGGACCTCACTGTATGTGAAACCCAAAGAACAAATAAACAGAAATAGAAACAGACACATAGACACAGAAAACAGGCTGACTGTTGCCAAAGGGGAGGAATCGGGTGGACATGGTGAAGGGAAGAAGAAATGCAGATTGGCAGTTACAGGATAGTCTCGGCGACGTAAATACAGCACAGGGACAGAGTCCGTGGTATTGTGATGACTACGTATGGCAGGTGGATACTAGAAATAACGGCATCGCTTTGTAAAGTATGTGATTGTCTAACCCTTGTGCCGTACACAGAAAGTAATACAAAGTAATGTTGGATATAAACTAATAAAAAATAAAATTTAAAAACAAAAGAGGGGCCTCAGTTTGGACAAGATCGCTCGGCCGTCTGACTATCACTTAGGAATCTGAGATGCAGACAAGAGTGATCGTTGCCCCGTGTGCTGGCAAAGCTGTATTTACCTGTTGCTCTCTAGCCCTGTTCGTATGATCACTGCGAACAAACACTGATTCCCAAAGACACGTCTGCACGTGCTTCACAGGAAAAGCAAACCCAACTAGAAAAGCAAAAAGAAACCTAAGCCTTGAAAAAAGTCAGTTATCAAATCAGTAGCATGTGTTCTTCTGACGATAGGTGGGTTTTAAATCAATTTAAGGGTTCTAACTGGCTTGGGGTGGGGTAGAAAATATCAATGGGCATCTTAGGAAGGTAGTAATGTTTAGTGCTGTTTTATGAAACTTGTTTCCATTAAGTGTGCGTTTGTACGTGTGTGAGCTGATGATAATGAATTACAGCAGGGGTCTTCAAACTACGGCCCGCGGGCCACATGCGGCCCGCAGAGCAGTCTGATCCGGCCCGCCAGGTTTTTTGGGCAGTGAGTGCAGCCGAGGTGTTACAGTAGGAATTAGTAGTTCATATAGTCCGGCCCTCCAGCTCTCTGAGGGACCGTGATCTGGCCCCCACTTTAAAAAGTTTGAGGACCCCTGAACTACAGTGTCTTGTTCACTCCGGGCTGCTGCCAAACCTGTTTTGAGAGCCGCAGCCATTAGAGCCTGTACACTCGGGTGTGGCAGCCTCGGTCAGCTCCGAGTGTAGATCATGCAAAGCAGGAGAGCACTGTTTTATCGGCCTCCCCTCCTCTAGGCCCCGGGGTTCGCCACCCTGCCCGAGGCGCACGGGCACGCGCGGGACGCCTACGCCTTCGGGAAGCTGGTGGAGAGGCTGCTCGCCGGCCTGAACGGACAGGGTGAGTCACCCACAGAGCACGTGGGCCACCCGGGCCGCTCGGCGGGGGCCCAGGCCCGCAGCCGCCGTGGCAGGGAGCGCCTGCCTGCCATGACCGTGGGTGCGGGTTTCCCGAGTTCTCTCGCTAAAAGCACTTCCCGTAGGAAGCACCTTGAGCTCCAGCTGCCAGGGTCACGCTGTCACCTTAGTAACCGGGGCGGTGGCGATGGTCTGAGGCAGCGGTCCGGCCTTTCGGGCCTCACAGACACCACTGCTGTCCGAAGAGCCTGAGCAGGGCTTATAGGCTGTTCCCGCACAATCAGATGAGCAGCATACGGTTCAGAATCTGTTTCTCAGCCAGGCTTTATCTTTATTCTCTCAGAGGCCTCTTGAGCTTTCTCATCTGGCTGTAACTTATTCGTGGCCTGTTCCCTTTGTTGCCCGGTAAAGCCCAGAGTACTGACCAAGCGTTTTCCCGAGTCCTCGCGGCTCGGCAGCTGCATGCCTGTCCTGCAGCCACTCCAGGCCTCAGGGTCTGCCCTGGGGCCCCAGTGGCTGGTCCCCCACTGCTGAGGCTTCGTGCGTCCCAGCCCGGCCTCTGCCGCCAGGCTAACGCCACAGCCTGGAGTTACAGGCGCCATCCCCGTCAGCCCTAAACTGTCCGCCCGGCCCCGGCAGGCCCCCCGTGGGTGTGAATCCTGCCCCACTGGCCAGGAATGGTGACAGTTCCGCACCTTCCTTGGGAGGATTGAAAATGCCGTCCTTCACTGACGGCTTCTGTGGCTGAGCCCCCAGGTGACCAGGCTGCGCACCTGCCCCGGCCTCCTGAGGCCGAGCTGAGTCAGAGGCAGGAGGGAGGGCCGAGAGGGGAGGCACCTGGGCTGGGGCTGGCAACTCCCTACACCTGCCGGGGGGTTAAGGGCTTAAGGGCTGGAAGCTGTTGCCCATCAGCCCGGCTGTGTGTGTTTGGGTTTTGCAGGTTGGTTTTTGCTCCCGTCAGCCTCCAGCTAGCGGCCCTGAGAGGAGGGAGGAGCCGGAAACTAACTCTCCTCTGGATTTCCGTTTCAGCGGACGCTCTGCGCGGCTTCCAGCAGGCCCTGCACTCCGCCCTGCTGCACCCCGAGCCCCAGCGCCGGCCGGCGCTCTGCACCCTGTTGTCCCACGACTTCTTCAGGTGAGGGCCCGTCCGCTCCGGGGCCGGGGGGGGGGGGGGGCACCGGGAACAGGGAGACCGTTCCGGGTCAGACGGGGCCGAGGCGTTTGGCTGAGTCCTTGGAGCATCCGTGAGGGGCTGCGGGGAGGAGGCTGCGGCCCCGGCTGAGGAACAGAAAGTTGCGAGCCGGCCGCTCCTGGCCCGGTGCTCAGTGGGTTCGCGGTGAGATGTCTTGTTGGGTGGAGACGAGCTGATTCTGTCCAGCAAAGCCCGTTTCTGCTCAGTGGCCGGCCCGGGGGCGGCACAGGGAGCATTCGCGGCTTCAGAGGCTTCTGAGCCTCAGGTTGGTTTGAGCTCCGTGTCCTTCGTTTTTTAATTCCATGAACTGCTCAGGTTCAACTCCACGTTCATGACTTTTGTCAGCAAAGCCGACCTGTGTCCGTTTAGAAAGTAAAACTCCTCGTTTGCAGTCGGAGCCCGAGAAAAGCCGAGGCGGAGGGAGAGCTGAAAGGCCTGTCAGTCCCACAGGGGCAGCACCAGGGTCCCTGTGAGGGGAGAGCCCTGCCGCCTGGGAATGGGGTTTGCCTGGCAGAGGCCTGAGAGGAACAGCTGTTTCCTAAGAGAACCCTTCCTCCCACTGGCTCATGTGCCCACAGCCCGGACAGCAGCGGGGGCGGGTACGGTCACCCCCCCTCCCCCTCCCCGACGGGGGGCGGGTACGGTCACCCCCCCTCCCCCTCCCCGACGGGGGGCGGGTACGGTCACCCCCCCTCCCCCTCCCCGACGGGGGGCGGGTACGGTCACCCCCCCTCCCCCTCCCCGACTGGGGGGCGGGTACGGTCACCCCCCCTCCCCCTCCCCGACGGGGGGGCGGGTACGGTCACCCCCCCTCCCCCTCCCCGACGGGGGGGCGGGTACGGTCACCCCCCCTCCCCCTCCCCGACTGGGGGCGGGTACGGTCACCCCCCCTCCCCCTCCCCCTCCCCGACTGGGGGGCGGGTACGGTCACCCCCCCCTCCCCCTCCCCGACGGGGGGGCGGGTACGGTCACCCCCCCTCCCCCTCCCCGACTGGGGGCGGGTACGGTCACCCCCCCTCCCCCTCCCCGACGGGGGGGCGGGTACGGTCACCCCCCCTCCCCCTCCCCGACTGGGGGCGGGTACGGCCACCCTCCCTCCCCCTCCCCGATTCTCCCCGTCAGCCCCTGTCCGGGGCACTGGTCTCGGATGCGTGGTTGTAAGGAGCCTTGTAAGCAGTGAGGCGGTGCTCCCCGTTGAGTGTTCCTGCAGTGCGTCTGGCTGTCTTCGGTGCTGGGCGTGCCTTCTCTAATCTGTTGTCCTGTTTTTTTCTTCTTGGCATTTAGGAATGATTTTCTAGAAGTTGTGAATTTCTTGAAAAGTTTAACTTTGAAGAGTGAAGAGGAAAAAACTGAATTCTTTAAGTAAGTTCAGAAAGTTAACACTTAAAATTCAGGGACTTGGGCCACGTCCATGAAAGGGGCGGCTCACACGATCGGCTGTTACGAAGTGACGGAGTGTGCTCCGAGTTAGGCTCCGGGGAGGAATCGGGGAGACGGTCCTTACGATGGAGCTCGGGGGCCTGAGCAGACGGGGCGGCAGGGGGCGGCAGCAGCAGGACAGGCAAGAGGAGGGCACCCTTGCGTGTGGCATGAGGAGGGCAGGGTCTCAGCCCTGAGCCCGCCCCCAGAGGGACCGCAGGCTGCCGAGCGGCCCGTCCCCCTGAGGCAGGCACAGGCTCGGCTGGCATTGGACTTGGGCCCGGAAGTGAAGGCAGTAGATGTGCGGCCCCCAGTACAGAGACACTGAGGTCAGAAAGACCTAAAAGGGGAAACGCAGCCTTAGTGATCGCCCCGGTGAACCAGGTCCGGGGCTCGGACCTCAGTGCGGGCGGTGCGCCGGCCGGCCAGGGTCCTGGCTCCAGAGGAGGCGTGCGGGCTCCTGCCGGTGGGTCTGAGCGCAGGAGGAAGGCGTAAGGGGAAGAGCTGGAGGTCACTGTTAGGGCCGTCAGCCTGAGCTGTGACACTCCCAGAGAAAGTGGGGGCATGAGAAAGACCTTGGGGCTGAAACCGTTTGGCTCAGCGGATGGAGCGTCAGCCTGCGGACTGAAAGGTCCCGGGTTCGATTCCGGTCAAGGGCATGTACCTTGGTTGCGGGCACATCCCCAGTGGGGGGTGTGCAGGAGGCAGCTGATCAATGATCCTTTCTCACTGATGTTTCTAACTCTATCCCTCTCTCTTCCTCTCTGTAAAAAATCAATCATATAAATAAATAAATATATTTTAAAAAGACAGCGGGTCCCAGTTGTAGCCCCGGGACCCAGCCTGGTGAGGGGCTGGGCAGGAAGGAGTGAGACGCGGAGCGGTGGGCGCAGGGAGGAAGCGGTCGGAAGGTGGTCAGCTGTCTCCGGAGCTGCTCCCGCAGGAGCCGGGCTCAGTGGGTCGGAAGTGACGGCCGGGGAGGGAGGGGGAGACAGTGGGTAAGGCCTCCTGCGAAGTTGAGAGCAGGGAGCAGGAGGCCCGCCTAGGGAGGAATGGAGCTGGAGCGGGTGTTTCTGAGGCGGGAAGGGGCGGGGGCGGGAGGAGGGGCAGTTGACGCTGGGCGGGGAGGGGAGGGGAGGGCACGGTGGGGCAGTGCTGGTGGGTGGCCACAGTGAGAGAGAACCTCACCCTTTGGTACCTGGGAAGGTGGGATGGGGGAGGAGGGATGTGGGTGGACCTGTCTGTGGATGGTGGCCTCTTGCCTAGTAAAGTGGGCGGCGAGATTCTCCGAGAAGGCTGATGGGATAATGGGTCACATTAACGTTAATATCCAGCATCTGTGTCGTCCTTAACTGTGGGCTTTTCCGTGTGCTGCTTTAATCCAGTAAGTGCTTTACCTGTGGGAAGTTTGGGTTCTCTGACATCCTCATCTTTCACATCAGGAAAGCCCCTCCTGTGCTGGGAAGCCCTGGCTGGGGGGGCACTGCTGTCAGTGAGGGCGGTTCGCGGGGACGGCTCCTTGCTCGGCGTGGAGGCCTGAGCGCCGATGAGCGGCCTGAGCGCCGATGAGCGGCCGGAGCGCCGATGAGCGGCCTGCCTCTCACTGCACTCCTGCCGCCTGGCCGGCTGTCAGAGCTCCGGTGGATGAGGGGACGGCCGGGGTGAGGGGTGCGGGGGAGGGGGCGCCGGCTCCAGTGTGGCCCGGTGCCCAGGCCCCTCCTCCCCGCAGGTTCCTGCTGGACAGAGTCAGCGGCTTGTCGGAGGAGCTGATCGCCTCGCGGCTGGTGCCGCTGCTGCTCAATCAGCTGGTGTTCGCGGAGCCGGTGGCTGTGAAGAGCTTCCTTCCTCACCTGCTTGGCCCCAAAAAAGGTGACTTTTCCCCAACTATTCCTGGTGACTGAGGAGCTTGGGGATTGTTAGTCTGTGTCTGAGGAGTGAGGTCACTGCTCGGTGTGGTTAGTGTGGCTTCTCGGGGTGGGGAGCAGCCTTGGCCCCTGACAACCGGCTCAGCCCTGGTCCCGGAGCCCCCAGCACAGGCCTTGAGTCTTCCCGCAGAGTCAGACTCCTGTGGTCAGCAGGATAGCACACACGTGCCCCACAGGACTAACATAGGAAAAGCATGTCTTCGGGGACTTGTGCATTTGCAACGACTTCCCCAGAGCAAAGATGGAGAAGCACTGAGATCACTTTACTCTTAGGACCTCTGGGTGTTTTCAGAATGTGAAATCGGGTTATTGCTCTGAAACTTTGTAGCTCTATATCAGCACTGTAGGTGATAACATTTTAGGTTAGAGAGTATAGCATTAATATGACCCTAGAATTTTGAGTTGGGAAGAATCCTGTTTTTAGAATTTATTTTCTTAGTCTAAATCCAAGCAGTGAATTTCCTCGCATTCTCCTTTGATGCTATTCCCTTGGCCGTGAACTGTGGGCAAAGCACTTCGATCCCATTACTCAGATCTTGGGTGGGGTGTCCTGAGTCCGCTGGGAGCTTTTAAAATTCTGTGTGTGCATGACCCCTGGTCAGGGCCATTGTACATATCGTAAAGGTCCCTGCTTCCACAGCCACGGCAGCTCTCCACCGAGTCTGGTGGTTTCAGCACCTTCTGGTTTTACAGATAAGACTGCAACAACAATATCGATCTGATGTAGCATATATAACTCCTCACTGAGTAAGCATACATGCATAGAGTTACTGATTCTGGATCCTATTAAATAAAAGCTTTATGCATAGCACATTCAGATGACACAGTGTGTTTAAAACACTGTCCGGTGGAGTGTGTTTATAATTCAGCCTTGGGGGAATTTTGGGTCAGAAAGCTTCCCTGTGGTCTGGGGAGTGCTGAGTGTGTGCGGTCCGTGGCTGGTCTGAGTGCGGCCTGCACCCTCGCTGACACGGCCCCCGCTCCGCAGACGGCGGAGAGAGCCCGCGCCTGCTGTCGCCCGCCCTGTTCCGCGCGCGGGTGGTGCCGGTGCTGCTGCAGCTGTTCCAGGTGCACGAGGAGCACGTGCGCACCGCGCTGCTGGCGCACCTGGAGGCCTACGTGGAGCACTTCACGCCCGAGCAGCTGCGGACCGTCATCCTGCCGCAGGTCAGAGACCGCGCCGGCGCCCGGGGGTGCGGGCGCTGGGGGGCCTGGCGCTGGGGGGCCTGGCGCTGGGGGGCCGGGCGCTGGGGGGCCGGGCGCTGGGGGGCCGGGCGCTGGGGGGCCGGGCGCTGGGGCGGGGGCGGGGGGGGGGGGGCGGCCTGGGGGCCGGGGCGGGGGGGGGAGAGGGGGGGGCGGCCTGGGGGCCGGGGCAGGGGGGGGAGGGGGGGGGCGGCCTGGGGGCCGGGGCGGGGGGGGAGGGGGGGCGGCCTGGGGGCCGGGGCGGGGGGGGAGGGGGGGCGGCCTGGGGGCCGGGGCGGGGGGGGGAGGGGGGGGCGGCCTGGGGGCCGGGGCAGGCGTGGCACCGCGGGTGCTGATCGGGAGGCGGAGGCTGAAAGAGGAGAGCTTTGGAGGCTGAGGCAGCAATTAGGTTGGAATTAAAGCGACCTGGTGATCCCATTTGCAAAGGCCAGTCGGTAAACTAATGGTTTGGTCTGAAACGGAGAAAAACGGTGATTGTTTGCTAATTCGTTGGGGAAGAAGAGCCGCGTCCTTGGTGGGATGCGTGGTGAGCACAGACGGTGCGTGGCTGGTGTAAAACAATCACACCGAGGGGGCTGGACGTTGAGATTGAGGGCTTTCCAGCCTCTTCCTCAGCCACCAGGAGCCTCGTTCGGATTTGCCCACTTGAAGGCTCCGGGTTGGGGGTGTCCTGGGTGATGAACAAGTGATTGAAAGGTGGGGCTTACAACAGAACTCTTCTCTCGGCTCTGGAGGCAGAAGTGCCAACTCGGGTGTGGGCAGAGCTTCTTGAAGCTCCAGGTTCGAGTCCTCCCTCACTTCTCCCAGCTTCTGCTGGCTCCTCGGCCTTTCTTGGTGTTGCCTGTGTCTCTCCAACCTCTGCTTCCATTGTCAGGTGGCCTTTTTGTAAGGACACCGGGCGATCGGTGTAGAGCTCACTAACCCAGTGTGAGGTTATGGGTGGACAAGAGTTTTTGAGTGACCTATTGAACTCAGTCTGCAGTCTTTTGGTTTCCTTTGCTGTGCAAAAACTTTTCAGTTTATGTATGTTTTCTTTTGTTGCCTGTGCCCAAGGAGACACGTCCAAAAAAATATTGCCGAGAGCCTTGTCAGAGTTAACTGCCTGTTTTCTGCTAGGGGTTCTATGGTTTCAGGTCTTGCATTTAGTCATTAATCCATTTTGAGTTTATTCTTGTGTGTGGAGTAAGGAGGTGGTGTAGTTTCATTTGTGTGTGTGTGTGTGTGTGTGTGTGTGTATCTGCCCAGTTTTCCCAATACCATTTATTGAGAGACGGTCCTTACCTCATTGAATAGTCTTGTCATAGATTAATTGACCATACATATAGGCCTGGGTTTATTTCTGGGCTGTTTTGTTCCATTGATCTATATGCCTGTTCTTATGCCTGTGCCAGGCTGCGTTGATTACTATAGGCTTATAGTACACTTTGATATCAGAGAGTGTTATACCTCCAGCTTTGTTCTATCTCATTGGGTCTTTTGTTGAATCCATATAAATTTTAGGAATATTTATGCTAGTTCTGTGAGAAATGCCTTTAGTATTTTGATAGGATTGCATTGACTCTGTGGATTACTTTGATTAGTATGGAAATTTTAATCTTATTTTTTCTTACCCAGGAGCAGTTGTGGCTGTGGACCTTTGAGGGGTTTTATGCTAATTACAGAGGGAAAGGGAGATGAGGGAGGTAGAAGAGAGGGTAAGGAGGGACAAATGGTGATGGAAGGAGATTAGACTGGGGTGGTGAACACAATGCAATATACAAATGATGTACACCTGAAACCTATATAATTTTTTTCATTTTTTATTAAGGTATTATATGTGTACATATCTTACCAATTTTCCCCTCCCATTCATGCCCGCCCTCTCCAGTTTTGCATCCATTGGTCATGCTTGTATGCATGCATACAAGTCCTTTGGTTGATCTCTTATCTCCCCCATATCTCCCTACCCTCCCCACTGTAATTTGACAGTTTGTTTGTTGCTTTACAGTCTCTGTATCTTTTTGTTCATCAGTTTATAATGTTCCTTATTATCCATAAATAAATGAGACCATGTGGTGTTTTTCTTTCATTGACTGGCTTATTTCACTCAGCATAATGTTCTCCAATTCCATCCAGGTTGCTGCAAATGATAAGAATTACTTTTTTATGGCAGCATAATATTCCATTGGGTAGATATACCATAGTTTTTTTATCCAATCATCTGCTGATGGGCACCTAGGCTGTTTCCAAATCCTAGCTATTGTAAATTGTGCTGCTATGAACATAGGGGTGCATATATAATTTTTTATTGGTGTTTCTAGTTTCTTAGGATATATTCCTAGGAGTGGGATTACTGGGTCAAATGGGAGTTCCATTTTCAGTTTTTTGAGGAAGCTCCATACTGTTCTCCACAGTGGCTGCACCAGTCTGCATTCCCACCAGCAGTGCACGAGGGTTCCTTTTTCTCCGCAACCTCGCCAGCACTTGTTTGTTGATTTGTTGATGGTACTGCATTGTCGTTTTGCATCTCTCGAAACCTATATAATTTTATAACCAATGTCACCCCAATAGATTTAATAAACATAAAAAAAATAAAAAAATAAAAAAAAGCCGAGACCAGTTTGGCTCAATGGATAGAGCATCAGCTTGGGGACTGAAGGGACCTGGGTTCGATTCCGGTCAAGGGCATGTACCTTGGTTGCGGGCATATCCCCAGTAGGGGGTGTGCAAGAGGCAGCTGATCGATGACTCTCTCATCGATGTTTCTAGCTCTCTATCTCTCTCCCTTCCTCTCTGTACAAAATCAATAAAAATATATTTTATTAAAAAAAAGAAGAAGAAGAAAAGGCCACAGCACAAGCCAAGGCCAGTTGCTCATGAGAAGCAGCGCAGAAAGCGGTTTGGGTCCATGCCTAAGGTGGGTGGCTGGAGTCCCCAGGTTGATGGGGGCTCAGACGTGTGCCTGCACCCACAGGCTGAACTGGGGGAGGGCTCCATGAGGGAACAGGGGCACTGGTGAGGACTTCTGTCTTGGAGAAAGCTGCCTCTCCAGCCCTTGTCCTGAAGTCAAACCGTTGTTTACCGAATGCCCCTGGCCCTTCTTGAGCTGCTGTTCCCCTGCTGTAATGTGGGGTAAGCTGGTGTGTTTGTTGGGGGGGAGGGGGCGGGGGTGACCCCACGGAGCAGGACACGAGCAGGGCTCTGGTGCCAGCAGAGTCCGCAGTGTGTTGTTGAGAGTTTGGGTGGTGCTTGGTCAGCCAAGCCGCCAGGTGTTTTTTCTGGAGCATCTTGACCATGTGGGCCAAGATCAGCCTGTGTGCTGCCTGGCTTGGGGCCACCTGGTGGGAGTTACAAACTGACCTGCAATTGGCTGGTGCTTGTGCAATGAGAGGCTGTGCTGCAAACAGGCCACTGCCCCTAGGGCCAGGCGTGGGCCTCTGGCAAGCACCACGATGGAGCAGAGAGCAGACGACCCCGTGTGCTGGGCTCGTGGCCATTGGTTGCAGCGTATGCCAGGCTTGGGGCTTCTGACGGGAGCTGCAGTGCGAGTTGAGGCCAGTCGCAGCCTGCGTCTAAGGCTTTGGGCAGCACAGCGAGGGACAGGGCGTGCCGAGGCCAGCCCCGGCTTGCTTGGTTGTGGGCCTAGAGGTTTTAGGGGTCTGCAGTGTGAACTGGCCGGGTCACCTGTGTGGAGGAGCGGCTGGAAGGGGTTCCACGGGGCTGCATTGGGTGAAGTTTCAGGGCCTCCGGGGAGGTGAAAGGTGTTAGCCAGTTAATGACTCAGATTGGCCTCATCCATAATTACAGGACCTGGTTCAGTTAGTTGTCAGGTGGTCCTCAAAGGTGGTGGTTCTGTAATGTAACTGTAACGTTAAGTGGTTGTGGGAGAAGGTGAGCACAGCATTTACCTACCCACAGGTGGCCATGAATCACCTTAGTTCTTAAATCCACTCTGCGCTGGACTGCGAGTGGAATGCTGGTCCTTGACCAGATAGTGTGCAAGCTGCTGCCTCAGAACCCGTGTCTGAGAAATGAAGTTCCTGCTTGCAGGCAGCATGGTTGTCGACACTCACCATCCTGTCTGCTCTAGGTGTTACTGGGCCTGCGTGATACCAGCAGCTCCATTGTGGCAATCACGCTTCACAGCCTGGCTGTGCTGGTCTCCCTGCTTGGACCAGAGGTGGTTGTGGGAGGACAGAGAACCAAGGTCTTCAAACGCACTGCCCCGAGTTTTACAAAAGCTATTGACCTTTCCCCAGAAGGTAAGAGTGATTTAAAAGGTCTCTTTATTGTAATTAGATTTTTAACATTGTAGAAATGATGCAGGTGGTTGTATTCAGTCAAATGATAGAAGTGAAAAGTTGGTCATTTCCTTCCCAGCTCCTCTGGGGACAGGAAACAGATCGTAATAGCTTAATGGGAATCCTCTCATCCCTTTCTCAAAAGCCACAAAAAGACAAATGTGTATTTACACACAGTTTACTTTTTAAAATATACAAGTATTTTATTGATTTCATAGAGCAAAAGGGAGAAGGATAGAGAGTTAGAAACATCGATGAGAGAGAAACATCTATCAGCTGCCTCCTGCATGCCCCCTATTAGGGATCAGCCTGCAACCAAGATACATGCTCTTGACCAAAATCGAACCCAGGACCTTTCAATCCACAGGCTGTTCTCTCTATCCACTGAGCCAAACGGGTCAGGACTACACAGTTCTTTGTTATTGTTGTTTTAATATATTTTTCTTTGAGAGGGAGGGAGAGGGGAGAGAAACATCAATGATGAGACAATCATCGATTGGCTGCCTCCTGCACGCCCCCTACTGGGGATTGAGCCTGCAACCTGGGCACATGTCTTTGACCGGAAGCGAACCCAGGACCCTTGAGTCCACAGGCCAATGCTCTACCCACCGAGTCAAACCAGCTAAGCTTCACTCAATTTTTTAAAGTGAGAAAATACTGTCCATAATTGTATGGCTTGGGTTTTTTGTTGTTTTTTTTCCATGTATTGATAGCATTTTATCAGGGACCAGCCTCCAGGTTAGCATAAACTCGAGCTCGTCTTTGTGAACGCTGCTTTATATTTCATTGAGTGTGATTCACTCAGTGAATTCCTTGTTGATGGTTATTATACCCATTTCTGTCTTTTTAACCACTACCCACAGTATTGTACTAGATATCCTTAGAAATACATCTTTATTTCAGTTTTATTGCTGTAGGATCAGGTCCCGGTAATAGACTTACTGAGTCACAAGAATATATACGTTATTTAAAATTTTAGTAGATGTTGTCAGTTTCCATAAATAGTAGTTAAGTGGCCTATTAGGTAAAAAGCTGTTGGTGCTTAGGTACTTCAAGAAACCTTATTTATTTTGGTATGTTCCCACTGGGTGTCACCTGGCAGGTGGCAGTAATTCCTGGTCTCTGTAGGCTGTAAAGGGTCACTGTCCTGCTCCTTTATGTAACCCCGAGTAGGAAGGACAGTGACACTGGCTCTCATCTGGTCCTCCCTGATAGTTGGCAGATGAGGGGGAAATTATTAGAAAAGAGCCATCAGATAGACTAAGCTTTAATTTGATGCCAAGAGAATTTAAAAACAATCCCTGCTTCCTGAACCTTTGAGAGCTCAGATGAGACTGGGTCAGGGGGGCTCTGCGCAGTCGGAGAGGACGTGGAATGCCGCCACCTCTACAGCTGTGGGATGTGCGCATCAGACTGGAAAGGCTTATCCACGTTTCATACTGGAGGGCTCTGGGGGAGGCGGACGGCATGGAGGAGGAAAGTCTGACAGCTTTGAGATGAGGCTTAGGGGTTGTTTTTGGTGGCAGCTTTGCATAAGTCCTCACTCCTGACCTTGGTGTTACTTGCTGCCTGGAGTTTTCTAATTCTAGACTTTATATACCAGCGATCGCCAACCTCTCAGACCTCACAGACACCAGTTGGCGACCGCTGTCATATACCATCCACTTGGATCACCCTGTCATCTTAGCTGAAAAGACACCAGAGCTGCAGGAGCAGGTGGATTTTTATTAAAATAGGTTTTCCTGAAGTCACATCAGATCTAATCCCACTGACCTGCACGTATAGCAACACTCTGACTTCTGTTCAGTTGCATTGTACCTGTCGGTGAGAAGTCTCTTGAGAGTTAAGGGGGAAATCTGAAGGACACCTTAGGCTGAGAACAATTAGGACTCCAGGAGGAGGAAACCAGCAGATGGCTGAGCCCAGGCTGGTGGCAGCACTTTCAGACAGAGAAGTAGCCAAAATTGTGTTTGAATGAGCAATGCCAACTTATAAGTATGAACTTTCTGGTTTTAAAGACTAACTTTTCTAACTAGGTGTCATCCTAAGGGTTCTGTCTCTAGTCCAACTCCACCAGATGCACACTCAGCCTGTCCTCACCCCCCACCCCCAGGACAGGTAATCCACTCCAATACCAGGGGTACACTTCTCCCTGCACTTTAGCTTTTATTTCTGCTAAATATACCCATTCCCTTAACTGTTGCTCACCTGTGTGCTAGAGCAAGACGCAGTTTACTGTCCCTTCACTTTCTGAGTTTGTCTGTCTTCAGATTCTCCCACACACGTGGCCTGCAGCCAGCACAGGCCGACCTCCCCTGTCTCCGAGAAGCCCTCTCGGGTGTTCCCTGACGACAGGCCCGTGGGCAGCAAGAAGCACAAACAGCAGGATTCCTATGCCCCTCTTCCCCAGACAGGTAGAAACAGTAAGTTCATATAGCTTTTCCATCGCTTGGGTGAACGTTTTCTTAATAAGTTTAAATTCTGAATATTAAAGGCACTTTGGGAACATGTGAGACTGATTACAAGGGAAGTCAGCTCGGTGTCACCTGCCTCCATAGGCCACAGGGTGATGACTGCCTTTGGCTGCAGCCGGCGGAGGGGCAGGCTAACACTGCCTGACCTGTCTGCTTCGATGCCTCAGTGCAGCGATAGTTCTGGGCGAGGACAGGGAGCGTGAGAAGGGGTCGTGGTTCAGTAAGCTGGGGCAGTGCTGACAGACACACAGGCTTCTCTGTGCCCTGAGCACATAGGCAGCCTGTTCGAGTGAAGGCATGTTGACCGAGGCAAACTTACGTGGCCACACAGTTTCAGGATGTACGTAACTGACATCGCAAGGGTAACATCGGCTGTCTTAACACTCCTAACTGTGCCAGCAGCATTTATGTTTGAGTATTTAGTAGAAGAAGCTCTAATTGTTGCCTCTGGTTTAGTGTGCAAGGATATAAAAACTTACATCTGTACATTTCCCTAAATATGTTCTTGCTTTTAACTCACATTTAGGAGAATAACTCTTGTCCCTCTCCCATAGGTGATGGGTTTTCTCAGCCTAGGGCATTTCCTATGAATGGACTTGCAGACGTGAGACATACCTCAGGAGACAGTGAGAGCTTCCTGCCGAGCCCCCAGGTGTCTGAGGAGTGGCCCGACTGGAGCGAGCCTGGGGAGCCCGAGAGCAGGACTGTCCTCACCCCGGCGTGGCCTCCGGGGCCGGCCCGGCCCCCGCTCACCGCCCTGGAGGAGGAGGAGACGCGGGGTGGCCTTATGCACAGCAGCCTCGGCCGCACGGTGAGCCCGGGAGGCGGAATCGCCGGGACCCCTGGGGACAGGGCCATCCCCACTTCTCTCCCGCTCACAGAGGAGGCCCAGCCTTTGGCACCAAGCCAACCCCACAAGACCAGTCCTGTCCCGGACCAGCCCCCGCCCCCGAAAGTATCATCACGAGAAAGGCACCCTAAGGTCCCATCAGAACTCGGTTTAGGAGAGGAGTTCACCATTCAAGTGAAAAAGAAGCTGGCACAGGACCCTGAGTTGGACTGGTTCGCTGACATGATCCCCGAAATTAAGCCTTCGGGTGCTATTCTTGTTCTACCTGAACTGAGGACAGAAACGGGGATCCCCAACATGGATGGTGTCTCACCGGGGATGCAGTTTTCCTCAAAATTTGCTGCAGCAGAAATGACTGAGGTAAGGATTTCCTTTGTGGTACCAGCTGCCTTGTCCCCTCGTAGCAGACACCCAGCTGTCTTCCCGCCAAGGGAAGGGACGCCTGTGCCCAGTCAAAGCCACTTGCTATTTATTACCCTGCTTCCTTCCCCAGAAAAACGCAACGGTGTGGCTAAGTGTTCATGGCGCTTGTAAATAGTCACCTTTTTCCTTGGAAAAGGGAGCAAACCACGAGTAACGGTGGTGTCAGCAGGTGGGCTTCATTGGACGAGATGGTGCTTAGGAAGCTGCTTTGCTCATTTGCATCAGGATGTAAACTGCTGACCTCTCCAATGTGGAGACCTGTCCCAGCGCTGCCCTTGGCTTTGTGTTGCAGGCGGAGTCTGACGGCTGGGGAGATGCCGGGGAGCTGAGCTGGGGCGACAGCAGCTGGTGACAATGGCTGTGAGTTAAACTCTAGGGAAAAGGATTCCTTTAAAAAAAAAAAAAAAATCAAATACCTCAAAAGCAGGCTCTGCAGACAAGAAAACCCCACAGCATCCTGTTCCTCACACCAGGAGCTTTCCAGTCTGCGCCAAGGAAGCGAGACCTTGGTGTGGCCTCAGCTGGGGGAAGCCTGAGCCTCTAGGCCAGGTCGCTTTGGAAGTAAAGGAAATAAATACAAGACCTTCCAACTGATTAGCTTAATTTCGTGCCATTTCTTTACCGGTGAGAGGAGTGAGCTCTATTATGAAATGCACCTGGAAAACATTTTAGGATGAAGGATGTAAATGACTAAGCTGCCCAAGGAAACCTTAGCTATTTATTTGTTTACGGTTATTCCCACATGTATTACGTGGACCAAAGTTCTTCATGAGAAATATCCCCTATAATCTTGTTCTCTAAACATCCAATAAAGACTATTTTCACTAGATTTAACTTTACAAAAGTTGTTTTATGTGTTAGGAAATTTATAAACAATTTACATAAGTGTCTTCATTTACAAACTACATCGTAGAATGTCATACCCAGTTCTGTCTAGCGATGGTCCGGTCCACTCAGGTTTCATCCCGGAGCCCGTGACGCTTTAGCTCGTCGATCTTCTCCTGGAGCAGCTGCATTTCTGCGGGAAGCCAGGGAGGAGCCGCGGACTTCCGGAGCAGCAGCCCGAGGGCCTCCAGGGCCCCGGCCGCGGCCTGCAGTGCTGACCGGCACTCCTCCTCCGCGGGGGGCTCGAGGCGGGCTCTCTTAGCACACGGCTGGCAAACGAGACAGACGTGGTAGGAATGGCCCACCTGTCCTAAAAACTATCAGGAACCTTGTGCGGACTAGAGCAGAGCTTTATTAGAACAAGTTCGAAAACCGTCAACGCTGCACGTGCACATTTTATCCCAGCCATCGGCTCACAGGGGCAGCACCTCCAGCGTCCCGGTTAAGACATGGGGCTGTGTTTGTCACCGCGATGCAGGCAGCTAACCCCTCGGTACCGAAGCCTCCCCTCCAGTGAGTATGCTCTGGACACACCTGACCACACAGCCCATTGGATTTAGGCTTCTTTTTATGTTCAATGCTCAGTTTATAACTAAGAGCTGTGGAGCCAGTTCTCAAACGGTCACTGCCCAGGAAAGGGGTTGAGGGCTAAGACCCCTTTCTAACCACTCTAAGGAAAGTCATGAATTCTTGAGGGCCCCCTTGTACTGCTGGCAGGATATTTAACTTTACAGACTTCAGGCATAAGAGTCTTGAAAAGTTATTAAAACTTAACTTACAAGAACATCGTTCTTGTGGATTGCAATTCCAAATATATCGTTAGTACTCAAAAAAAAACAACAAAAAAAAAAAACCCATTTTAAAATCTCCCTAGGGGATATTTACTAATAGACAGGGTATTGGGTAGATAAACATCCTGGAAGGTAAGTTTTCTGGTTTTCCTCTTAGGCCACTTCAGGTAGCAGTTGTGCCGGCCAAGGCTTATTCTGTAGTCCTACCTATTTTTTGGTGTTCATAATCTTTTTTTTCTTTTGGGGGGGGGGGAGCATAAAACAGAATTTTACATGTCTAGATCTACTTGCTTTTATATGGAACATGAGAACAAGAGCCATACTAGTTTAAGTACTAAGAGAATTTCTTGTACAAAAAAAGCTTGACCCATATTGTAATGCAATCGTCCATACCTGTAAGGATGACCACTTTGCTTCTTCTAACATGACTCTCGGCAAAGATCCCCAGAAAATCCCCTTTTCCTGTTTCACACGCTCCACTCTGGCAGCTCCCGTCTCGTCTGCAAATCCCGTCTGCCAGAGATCATGAAAGACCAGGTAAGCAGCCAGTGCAGTCAGACTGCTCCCGGAATTCGGGACCTGGGGTTTAACTATTATTCTTTATGCTTCACCTAACTGTCCCCATGAAAGTGACAAAGGATGCAGATGTGGGAGCCGTAGGATGGAGTCAAACTGTAAAAAGCCCATGTCCTGGGCTGTCAGTGCGGAGGAGCCGCCCCAGTTACACCTGAACCAGTGGTGCTACAGGCAGTGACTCCACGTCTGACTTCGGCGATGTGTCACCACTGTGCAAAAGTGGAGCTAGGGAGATAACCTCTTTAAAAAGTAACACGACAAACAACAGTGACACCATTTTTTTGATTCTGTAAAAAATGAAATAAAGTACCTTCTCCAGAAAGGATACCACTTTGTTCTTAGTTTCTTCAGAACTAAGGCACTGGGGGACTATCTCTTCATTACTTGTTTCCTGTTAAAAATTGGTAAGACAATTTTTAATATATTTCGATAAGTTGAAGAGACACATACATGAGTTTTAAGGGCCACCTTACTCAAAAGCATTTTAACCCACTGCACACCACGGTGGCTATTAAAAATGTTTGCTCTAAGTGTCAGCCCTGACCAACTTTAAAATCATTATTCGTGACAATTTTCAGCTGAAAATATTCAAGAACATTCGCATTGAGTATTTTTATAATATTCATTGTAAATTGATTTTTCTAAATTAAATCCAAAATACTGTGGCGTGTGGGGACGGTTCCTGTTTGGGTACATGGCAGTAAGCGGGGACACTCCGGAGATGTTAGCTCGTAGTTGTTGCACGTGCCTTAGGTAACACCCCACGCTGCAGGTACTAGGTGTACAGTGGGGAGGAGCCGTCCCTGCCAGAACAAATTAACAGGTCTGCTCATCAACCTGACGCCAGGATAGTTTGAGGTGGTAGGTATTATCCAACCCCAAAACAGCGTGGAGGAGACTGCTGGGTTCGCAGGCCTGGCTAGAATGCCTGTTGGGTTGTTACTACCCACAGGCCCTTAGGGATCCCACTTCTCGATGCCTCATCTTTAGAAATACCTTCTGCAGCAGAAAATTTTACGACTAAGAGAAGCAGCTCATCACTGTTTCTGGAGTGTCTGAAACGTTGAAATGCTTTGCAGGTCACGGCCATGGTGGGTCTTACCTCTGCAAACTTAGTAAATGCCTCCAAGGCATGTTGTTCTAATAGCCAGTTCCTGTCGGCCAGCAGCAAAGCAAAAACGGAACACAGATTGGGCACAATTTTGTCCTAAAGAGAACCAAGCAGAGAAAAGCCTTAGCAGAGTGAATGCAATATGCCTAATGTTGTATTAAAACATGCTGGTCATGTCACTCCTTTGCTCGAGTCTTCCATTTTGCTCGTATAAATCAGGGTCCTGACCTTGGCCTGCAAGCCCGCCTGCCTCTGTTCAGTCATTGCTGCATCCTCGGTGGACCAGCCAGACTCCCAGGTCAGAGCTGCTCCCTGCCTTTCCTCTGCTCAGAAGACGCTTGTCCCAGAGCTGCAAGGCCTGCTCCCCGGCTTCTGTCTTAGTGTCACCACTGACTGTACCGCCCACTTAGAGCTGTGCCCCACGTCCACATGCTCTCTTCCTACTCTTCCCCCCCCACCCCACACACACACACACACACACACACCATCCCACGCACTGCACATGTCACCACTTCAGGTCTGCAATCTCTCAGTGGGGGGTTTGCTGGGTTCATTATTGAATCCCCAGTGATTGAAACAGTGCATGATAAATGTACAAGAACTCAGTAATTTTTTTTCTTAAATGAAATATGAATCAATCTTATGGTTTTAAATGCCTCTTATTTGCTGATGAAGCCCCAAAATTTTTTCAGGCCTTAACCTCACTCCTGGAAATAGATATATTTCTAGAAATATAAAAGGTAATTTCTGCTAATAAAAACATCTGTTCTATAGGTTCTGGGCACATTATGGTCCAAATGCAGACGCATTTTGGAAAAACACTCTTATGCTAAAAAGATTTGGCTACTTTTGCCCGTAGAGTTGAAAACAAACTGACAACAGCTACACTTATCTCTTGAAACGCAACCTGATGTGATAGCAGCATCGTTTACCTGGAACAAATGAGAAAGTCCTTTAGAAACTAACCAGGTAAATTTTTTGGTTGCAAAGATTTTAATCAGCCTGTAATGTCAATTACGGTCTTGTTCCATTTACATAACAGGTGCTCATCAGTGAGCTCCAGTCTCCTGTGGAGGAGGGAGAGTCAGCGGTCAGGAACTGCTGGGGTGACGGCAGCAGTAAGGAAGGCGAGACTGCGGACAGTCTCCTTCAACAGAAGTGGCCTGCCAGGCCTCACAGTATGATTATAAATAAGCGCCCAATGTCAACTACATGTACTTTGCAACATATTCAAAACACTATCTTTAAAAACAGACTCCCTTTCATGGATATAAAACCAAAAGAATAATATCAATAAGTTATCCAACTTCATTATACACTACGTTTTCTTTGTGGGCTAAAGCCCACAAAGAAAATATCAGACTACACTGATGTGTGTGTGTGTGTCAACATAAAATGAGTTCTACTTTGGTAGTCACTCTATTCATAAAATACGTTTTTCCCCCAACTTACATGTCTTCAATCCACAGAATTGAAGAAACCAAAATCCTAAAAATCCCTTAGTCATTGATCCTGCAGTGTTTTTGTAATAACAAGAACAGAATTCAGAGTTTTACCTGGATAGCTGGAGATATGAAGAGTTTTCCTAGAGAGGACACAAAGTCAAGGACTGCCAAGCGAACATGGTCTGGAGGTTCTAATTTCAGAAGTGAGGCCTGCAGAGTTACTACCTGAAGAGGCAAAGAACATTATTTTGCAGAAACATCCTGAGTTGCTATGATTTTGAAGGGGGTGTGGGAGGGAAAACAAAGCAAAACCCACAATAGCCAAACACTCCTCAAACCCTAACCTTCATGAAGGTGGGCCCTAATAGAACTATTGAGTCAGTGGCCGGCAGGAAGAATGCTGAAGTAACAAAAAACAAGGGGGGCTCCTGAAAACCTATATGCCGGTGCTCTTCTTCGAACCTTTAAAAGTCATTCTGTATTTTAAAGTCTCCGTTCTTTATTATTAGCAGGGGTTGGCAAACTCTATAAAGGATCAGGTGGTCAGTATTTTAAGGCTTTGCAGCAACAGGTGTTCCCTGCTGCATACTTTATCGTATTTTATTTTATAAACCTTTAAGAAAGCAAAAATCATCCTTAGCTCTTGTGCTGAAAGCAGGGCAGAATCCAGCTGGGAGATTTGCCAACCCTTGATTTAAGGGAGCAATGAGAGAAAGTCTTCTGTAAAACAAAAATGCCTAAATGAACAATTACTTATGTTGAAATTTTAGAACTTTAGTTATTTGGATTTTTTAAAGATAGGCACAATCATATTAAAATTAGCAGCATTTAACTTTTCATAAACAAACTCAACGTTACAGTCACATAATTGGAGTGAATGGTTTTTACCACATTGTCATTCTCTCTAATTCAGTAATACATGTTACACATACAGAAATTTTAAAATATACCTCATTAGCCCTGGCTCATGTGGCTCAGAGGTTAGAGCACCTGCCCACGCACTGAAATGTGTGAGGTTCAGTTCCTGGCCAAGGGCACATACCTGGGTTCGCTCCCCGAACTGGGAGGCACCCAGTCAGTGTGTCTCACGTCAATGTTTCTCCCCCGTCCCCCTCTCCCTTCCTCCCTCTCTCTGAAAAGAAATGGAAAAGCATCCTCAGGTGAGGATTAACAAAAATATTACCTAATTAGCAAATATTTAAATTTTTCATATATACAGCCACTCACCAGACCTTCCCACAGTCCACTGCGACAGGCTGTATTTCCATCACCCGCCTGCTGAGTAACCAGGGCTAGTCTTACTTCTTAACGGCTTTTCTTTCTGTTTGTTTCTTATATGACTAAACACAAGCCAGCTCTTCACTTGGGGGTCATCCTGGCCAGTCAGGACTCATTCCAGAGCCTCTAGACCACCTCAGATACCATGAAGGCCTTCCCCTCTCTCTCCCCTCACTGGCCTAGAGCCTCCTAAATGGGACATAACTCAGCAACACCCCAGGCTCCCCTGACAGTGACCCCAGTTCAGCAGTGTCTTCCCTCAAAACCACCTTATTTCCTCAGAGAAACTGAGGGGTAGCCTTCGTCCATGCTGGTTAGACCTCACTCCCAGGGCTGCACAGGTGCCTTGCAAAGTGCTAGGAATGCCGGTCCCACACAAGTCTGACCCAACCGCAGGGGTCTTTCTGGGCCGTTAACAGCAACAGAAAAGTTTTGACTCTTCCCTATCAAGGAGAAAAGGAAGCAGATAAAGGCTGGATTAACAGCCCAGAATACTAACAATCCACCACCAGAAGGAAGGAAGAAGCAATGAGGAGACATCCCTGGACATGCAATTTGTGGCTGCTACGTGCAACCCCACAAGGTAAATAAGCAAACTGTGCAAGAAATCATGAAAAAGGACAGTTTCTGGAAAGTTATTTTAAGTCATCCCATTTCAACAACTTTCTCAACAAAATACCCACTTGCTCACTATTCTTACCTGACTGATCAGCTGAGGATCTAGAGTTTGAATGAAAAATCCCAACAGTGGAAACAAAAGGCTGAGTGTCTGTTGAACATAAGGTTGACCTGTTACCTTAAATAAGAAACAAAATAATTTAAAATTTTTTCAATAACATGTGGATAGCAGCCTTTTAATCAGCATTTATCTATACCTAGGTTCCTTCTGTTTATTACCTCACTTATGCCTTGCAGATCTCTGAGGCAGTGCTCCCCTCGGCTCACTAAGAACAGGGCCAGGTCACACATCTGCTCACGACCCTGTGGCTAGTAAAAAGCAGTCACGATGCAAACCTAGATATCACGTCTGTCTGCCTTGCACTTGGCTATACTGAGTCTCAGAATTCCACTCCTCTCTCCATAATTGTTTCTGTCATGATATTGTAAGTTATGTCACCAGCAGAGAAGTTAACCTGCTGAACTTGAGCTTTTGGTCATACATAAAAGATTTAATTTCAGAAAATAGGTGCTTTTATGAATATTTATTGAATGATTTGTGAGGACGAGGGGAAGTAATTAAGCGAAAATACTGCAGATGGGAAATCTGACAAACTTTATGCTAAACCACCTGCAAAACCACGTCTATTATTTCCCACAAGTGCAATTGTAGCTTTCTGCTTTCACAGGCGGAACAGCAGAGGTCAGCTTTTATTGGCTCAAAGCAAATGTCCTATTTGGATTTTTAAGTCCATATTTTCAAACTGTAATAACATGGGGGACACACATTTCCAGCCGGCTCGTCACTAGGTTCTGTCTTTGCTGGGTCATCCATCTACTTGCCCCTTCTACCTTAAGCCCAAAAGATAATATTAAAGAACCCGGAATCACAAAACAGGCTGAACTAACCCAAGAGAGAAGAGAAATAATAGGGTAAGAAACTTTAAAAAAAAATTGGATCCAACCGGTCCTGAAACTGTTAGCTGGACTGTCACCATCTTGACTAGGTTCTGGCTTCACTAATCTAATTCAATTGTACAAATAAGCTGCAATCACACGCTCTACCCGGCACCTGAAGAAACGAGATCCCTTTTACTCCACAGGGAAATTTCAGTACTGTTCTCTTCTGTCAACCTTCTTCTTCTCGGAAATCACAGTTGCATTGCTTACCAGATTAGTGTTTAGAAAAGCCCAAAGCTGACTTCCGGCTTCCATAACTGCAGTTTGTTGTCCAATATCCAGAGCTTCGCTCGCAGAATTATTCACAGCAAGCAAAGCAGAGAGCGCAGTGTTCTATGGAGAGACGGGAAAAGGCCCAGTTTTAGACGCCAGCCTAACGGAGCTGAAGCCAATTGCCTAGAGGTTAGGAGTTACCCGTAACTCTTCGTAAAAATCCATGTGGAATTATATTCCTAAAACCCAAATTCATCTTTTCAGCTATTTCTGTAATATATTTTAATAAAACTAATTTTCCTTAACATAGGAACATTTGCTTCATTTTTTTAAGTAAGCCTTTTTCCTTATAGGTTGAAAATTTTATAAGGAAATAAAAAGAACATTTTAAGTTTGAAACAAATAGTCAGTATGGCCAAGCTGATTTGTAATATTCATCAATTTAGACCTGGCCAGTGTGTTTCAGCTGTGGAGCACCGTCCCGGCACTGAAAGGCTGCGGATTCAATCCCCAGTCAGGGAAGGCACGAAGGCAACTGATGGACATTTTTCTCTCACATCAGTTTCTCTCTAATCAATAAACTATTCTTTTTTTTTTTTTTATGTATGAGAAGTAGTACACTATCTAGAATCACAGATTAAAATCAGCCTGGGTCCATCTTCTAACACCCCACCCATTCCTAAAACGGCTCACCAACCACGACTGAAAACATCCATCAAACTGAGTACTTGCCAGCCACTCGAGGTCCCCCACAGTGCGACTGCCACCGAGCCACCTCCTGCTCTGGGCCACGCCCGCGCTGACCACCTCATGAGCCGTCTGCTTCCTCAGCTCAGCGGGGAAAGCCTGGAAAGAAATATGTTGCCACAGAGGCAGATTTTCCGCTTCTTTGGGGGGAAATTTCTGGATAAACTCCACCTGAAATAAATTATTAAAGAAACATGAGTAACTTAATATATTATTTAATATATTTTAAAAGTTTTTAATTAAACAGTGTTATCACAAGGTACCAGATTCAAGGTTAACTGAAATGAACACATTATTTTTGTTGTTGCATTTGTTTCCATCAGGAACATTATGAAAATGCACTAAGAATGTTAAAGAATATAATTCCTTGGTAGTCAGGTCAACTATTTTATAAGGCTCCTACCCAGAGAGGAAGGGAGAGGGAGAGAAAGATAGAAACTTCAATGAGAGAGAACCACTGACCGGCTGCCTCCTGCATGCCCTGCGCTGGGGATCAAGCCTAAAACCCAGGCATTGCCCTTGGCCAGAATCAAACCTGGGACCCTTCATCCCGCAGGCGAACGCTCTACTCACTGAGCCAAACCGGCTAGAGCAAGCCTACTATTTCCCTAAGAATTCATCACCCTGTACAGTTAAGTCAGAAGTAATATTCCCAACACGGCAACGGAACTTAAAGAAGCGAAGGTCACAGAGTCAGTTTTCCAGTGGGAACTGGCTCTGCTCCACTTGAGATAACGCAGGAACTGGCTTGGCATTTATTATGGGTGTTTGGGGGAGTTCTTTAATTTCTGAATCTCTGTTTTCATCTGTACCCCAAACAGTTTGAGTGCCTGGTATAAAGCCCGGTCCACATTACAGTCTCCAAAAATATGTGTCCTCCCTCCTTCCTCTGGAGGAGTGACCGGCCTGAGGAAAAGGAGCTAAACAGGCGGAACTGACACTTGGCAAATGCTCACTCAAACCTCACAGCTGCCGTCAGGGTGAGCCTCAGCATCTCAGCTTCAGGACTAACGAACTCTGCCAAGGACTCGAAGGACAGGGATTCAAATTCAGATTTGTCCCTTAAGCTTTTTTTTTTTTTCTTGCTAATCCTCACCCACGGATATTTCTCCATTGGTTTTAGAGTGGAAGGGAGGGGTAAAAACAGAGAGAGAAATCCATGTGAGAGACACATTGGTTGGTTGCCTCCCAAATGAGCCCAAAAGGTGCCAGGCATGGAGCCTGCAACCGAGGTATGTGGCCTTGACCTAAATCAAACCTGGGACCCTTCAGTCCACGGGCAATGCTCTACTCACTGAACCAAACTGGCTAGGGCTATCCTTTAATTGTAAATTTTAGCACAGTCACTTGATCATAGCAGAAAATTAATATTTGATAACTGAAGGGAAAAAATTTAAAAAAAAAAACAACCCTAATTTACCCATAACCTCTGATATCCTCAATTATTGGGAAAAATTTAGAAAATTGAGATGTAAGATGTCTAAAATTAGAGTTTATCTTCTTTATTTATAACAAAGCTTCTACACCTCACTTAGAGCTAATTTGCTGTGAGTTGTATTATTCTAAAAGTTAAAATTTCACAACAACCCTGGAAACAAATACTTTTATTCCTATTTTCTATGTGAGAAACTGGGATTAAGAGGCCTTTCCCTCCCTCCATGAAGAGCAATGGACAGGAACCCAGGACAAGGCCTCCGTCGGGAGAGTGAGGGCAGGAAAATTCACAGGGACCTGAGCAGAGAGCGAGGCTGGAGTTGGGAGGAAGGACAGCGAGTCTTCTGAAGCGCTCACCGCCGGCCTCAGGGGCTTCTGCCTGGAGGCGGCTGGAAGGCTGGTGGTCCTCCTAGGGCCCAGCCAGCCTCTCTAGGGAGGACTGCGACTCGGGCCGAATACTCAGTGAGAGAGACCGCCCAGCATTTACTGAGCACCCTCTAGTGCTAGTGTTTTACAAATGTTTTCAAAAATAGTTATACCTAGCCACCACTTTGTAGACAGGGAAAGTGAGGCTCAGACAGGATGGCTTGTCCAAGGTCATACTAAGCCAGGATTCAAACAGAGGCCTGTTACCCCTTAGCTAACATAGTGGTTCCCAAGCATGCATCCCTGTCAGATTCATGTAGGAATTTAACAGAATTACTAAGCCACCACTCCATCCGGGAACCTGTTTCTTTGTTGTTGTTTTTTTTCCTTTCTTTGTTGACTAAGGTATTACATATGTGTCCTTTTCCCCTATTACTCCCCCCCCACCTCATGTCCTCACTCCCCTGGTGTCTGTGTCCAGTGATTATGCTTATACGCATGCATACAGGTCCTTTGGTGATCTCTCCCCTAAGCCCCGCCCCCCACCTTCCTTAGGCTCCCCAGTGGCCAGCCTGAGGACTGACTGCCCAAGGCTGCCAGGCCCTGTAACTGCAGCGCCTCCTCCATCACAGCTTGTTTCCTCACAACCTCAAACAGCTGCGGCCATCCTCCTCTCGATTTCCCCTGCATGTCAAACTCATTTACGGAAGAAAAACAGAGATATCACTAAGGGCATAAATAATATTCCAGCTCTTCAAATTAGTTACAGAGGCAGCAGACATAGAACCATTTCAAGAATCTTAAATGCACAAGAAACAAGAGGGCAGGTGTTTCAGGAAGAGAAAATTAGAATGATGATCTAACTTGCAGCAAAGGCCCTGACAAACGTAGTCAGGGAGCCTTCTGATGACTAGCCTTCGACCTTAGGCTGTGTCCCCCATGCTGGGTGGGCATCATCCGTGTCAGCAGGAATCCTGCCCAGTCAGTTTAGGAAGAGTCTCTCCCGCTATCTGAGCATCTGGTCTGTGTTCAGCAAGAATCTTGTCAAGTCAGTTTAGCAAAAATCACCCCGTCCCAATGTTTCACCTCACTAATCCTGACGTCCACTTGCTCCGACTCCGAGTCCTCACCTGTCTGCGGAATTCAGAACTGAGCCAGCTGCACACTGAGGTCTCTCCTATCATGATAGTCCCTGAATAAAATCTGCGTTTACCACTTTAACTACTGTGTAGCTCTGGTTTTTCTTTAACAACATCAAAATCTGAACTCGTCTAAAAGTAATAAGCAATGATACATTAAAAGTTGAGCTCTTGCCGAAACTGGTTTGGCTCAGTGGTAGAACATTGGTCTACGGACTGAAAGGTCCCAGGTTCGATTCCAGTCAAGGGCATGTACATTGGTTGCAGGCACATCCCCAGTAGGGGGTGTGCAAGAGGCAGCTGGTCGATGTTTCTAGCTCTCTATCCCTCTCCCTTCCTCTCTGCAAAAAATCAATAAAATATATTTAAAAAAAAAAAAAAAAAAAAAAAAAAAGTAGTACTCTTGTTGCCCTGGCTGGTGTTGTTAAGTGGTTAGAGCATCAGCCCATGCACCAAAGGGTAATGGGTTTGATTCCTGGTCAAGGGCACACTTGGGTTGCAGGTTCAATCACCAGCCCCAGTCAGGGTGCACATGTGGAAAGCAACAAATCCATGTGTCTCTCTTACATCGATGTTTTTCTCTCTCCTCTTCCCTCCCTTCCACTCTCTAAAAATCAATGGGGAAAAATATCCTTGGGTGAGGACTATTTAAAAAAGGTTCTGTTATCATGCCAACGTTTAAACATAGTACAAATGGGGGGAGGAAACATTTTAAAAAGAGTCTGAACCCAACCCCCGGCAGCTGCTCCAAGACGGGGACAACGAGGACATTCTTGCCTGGTGGGACGGGGCCATGAAGAAGAGGAGCCGCCGCAGGAGCACGGACAGGTTGGTGAGCTGATAGCATTCTCCAGGGCAGGACTTTATCTGGGGAAAGACAGGAGACTGGCCTAAAATCACAGCTTTTACACGCTTTTATATGTTAAGTGTTAACAGTAACTCTTTCTGAGAGAAGATTATAGGTAATTTTAATTTTTTTCCATGAACCTATATTACTTTTATAATGAAAGAACTATTTTGACGTTATATTTAAAACACCACTTTGGAACCTTGGTTTCGAGTTATCATTTTGATCACTACCTCCTACTCAAAAACAATTCATGGAATATTTTCAGACCTAAGCACTACAGTGCAGAAGTGGGTATAATTCTGGTAAGATGGAACTATAATTAAAAGATTTTATAAACTCAATTTCCTGGAAATGAATTCCTTGCATAATACACTAAGGCCAGGGACAAAAGAACAACAACAAAACGAATAGATCATGACCATCTTAAATGGAATGCATCAAATATCTCAGAATTAAAGATAAAAAAGGTCAATATGAAAAGATTAAATCATCACTAAATCATTCTCTTTATGCCCATCCACAAAGCATTACTGCTTTTCCCCAAAGGCATTAATCACTATCACATTTAGTCCCTCTTGACTAAAAGAGATACAACAATTCAAGAGTCAGCCGTCTAAGTCATATTAGAGAGAGAAGGAGGGAGAACACTCTTGGTCATCAACATTAAACTCTTCTCTCCTGATTTTCTATTTTGCATCAACTTTAAATTAATTCTCAACCTAGTCTTTATTTCCCAGAACAATTAATGGAACTCGATAAAATTTTGAAAATATGAGACAATTTTCCCAGTTTTGCACTGTTTCTAGTCTATCTCAATAGTATCAACAAACTGTCAAAATAATTTGGCTGCCATGTATTCCTCCGCTCGATATTCACTCTCTGTAGATGAGCATGTCTCCAAAGGAGCCTCATGGGCAATTCTACTCACCAGGTGAGCCACTATGGAGACATGGTGCGCACAGAGCTCAGCGGTCCCGTATCTGCAATGCACATGGAGGGGGGAGTCTTTATACAATTATTTATACAATTCCCCAGAAAAGCAAGGAGACCAGCTTCCACATAGCACTAAGTATTTTACACCCAGGTATCCCCAGGATCAAGGAATATCACGACATACAAAGCCACCTACGCACTAGTCGTCTATGACTCCAAACAAAGAAAGAGGAGAGGAACCCTAATTGAGTGCTGTGATAGGAAACCAAAGAGTTACTGAGCAGAACTTTTCTATAAACGTAAAAATCTAAAATAATTCACTGTTGGTCACTACGACAAACCAACCGGAAACAAAGCAGTGCACGTACCGAGCGAGGAAGCACCAGGCATCCATCGCCAACAAGGAGGAGATCATGTTGGCACTGAGCACTGCGCTCAGCAGAGCGGCATCCTGAGCAGAAACACAGTTCACGTTACACTTCCCCATGAAACAAAACACCGCACAACACACACGGCAACAGGCCTCGGGGAAAGGCTCTGCTTCCTGGAACCTGAAGGAGCCCATGTTGCCTGCCCGTCCTCAGCACCTGCCACATGGAGCCCGATGCAGAGCCACCAGGACTCAAACTGGTTTTAATTGTAGAAATCAATCACTGGGCCCACCAGCATTCTCCCAGGAGATCACATTGTTAAAACAACATAGTGACATAGAAGCCTGTACTTTTGTTTCTGCTGTAACCATCCAAATACAGTATTTAATATGACTGATACTACCCACTGTATATCTTAAATCAGGGGTCTTCAAACTGCGGCCCGCGGGCCACATGCGGCCCGCAGAGGAGTCTGATCCGGCCCGCCAGGTTTTTTGGGCAGTGAGCGCAGCCGAGGTGTTACAGTAGGAATTAGTAGTTCATATAGTCCGGCCCTCCAGCTCTCTGAGGGACCGTGATCTGGCCCCCACTTTAAAAAGTTTGAGGACCCCTGGTCTAAAAGAACATCCACAATTTCAGTGAAACAAAAAAATGCAAAAGAGCAGCCTCAGCTTAGCCAAACAAGTCACAAACTTACCAGTTCGGGAAACAGGGAGGGGTGGAAGGAGGTGATAAACGTGCACAGATGAACGCAGACATGCTGGTACAAGGGAACGGCAACCTCCACTTGCCCTTTCCCCTTCACTCCCTGTAAGTGAACAGGGAGAGAGAGCTCACCAGAACACTGCTCAAAACTGCCGAAAATGGCTGTGAGGAGAGATATCCTGCAGGGAAATTGAGAATATGGAACCCAACATTATTAACATTTAATAATTAGTAGTATAATAATATAACATATCATGGGTTTTTTTTTTTTAGTAAAGCAAAAGGTCTCAAGAGGTATACATTTCCAATATGTGAACATGTATAATAAAAACAAAATACAATCATTATTAGAGAAAGTCCTTAAAGGATAAGAATTTGCCTGGACATTTTGTATCACTGACCAAGTGTTTATCACATAACTAAACTATTCAAAGACAAAATTCATGAAGAAACTTCATTTTTAAATAGCTAGATAGCATATATAAACTAGAATATTACAGTTCTGATGGGGAGAGGGCATTTTATGATTGAAATGGTTTAGGAAATCTTTGTAGAGGACTTAAATTAAAAATACAAAAAGATATAAACAGGTAAAGACAACAAAAGCATGAGTACAAGGTAAACATGACAGAAAACAAGTGAAAGGATGAGGAGCAAAAGCAGAAATTAGCAACAGAATGGGATGGCCTTTCAACCCAAAGCTAAGAAGTCTGACAAATTGGCTTTAGTTTTGAGCACAGAATTTTGGTTTTGAGAACAGGGAGCTCAGAGCTGGGCTTCAGGGAGACTGAATGGGCTAAAAGAGGGTGAAAAATCCAAGCACAGCAATAATCCAAGGGAGGAGTATGAATACAAGTGAAAATTCCCAAGCGGTAAAGTACAGTGTCTACCATTCTCTTCATCAGAGCTCATTTTCATGTTACTAATTACATCTAACCCAATCCACTCAATGTTTATAACACTATTAGGTAATACCTTCTAAAACACTAAACAAAATTAAAATAGTTTTAGTGTCTATAGATTCATATGTTTTATATGTATATTTTTATAAAATAGCAACATATGAATGAGGTCTACAGTAATTATTAACTAGAATATCTGACACAACAAAAACGTAATTTCAAGATCTTTCCAAGCGAGAGGGCATTGTAAACCATGGTAACGTGACGGGTAGAAACAGCACATCTGCTACCTGGACGCGGCTCCCGAGGCCCGGCTCCCGGTGCACCACAGGGTCTGCACGTCCAGGGGCTGAGCGGGCAGCTTATCCATGATGACAACCAGCAGGAGACACTGCGGGAACTGGAGTTCGCATGGCAGCTCTTAGAAGCAATAAAAACACATTCATGGTGTTACAAATTGGTAAAAACGTATTCTACATCTTCTCGGCAGAAACCCGATGTGATATGTAAAGAAATTAGAGACATAATTTATTTCAATGAGAAATATGTTCCAAGAAGAAAAACGTAAGAGAAATTTTAAATAAAAAGTTTGCAACTTAAAAAAATGATTGCATAAGGGAAGGGAAGGCTGTCTCTAACATGTTATCCTATATAATAAAAGCCCAGCAACCATTAATGGCATGACCAGAACGACCGCTCGGCCAGTCACTATGAGGTGCACTGACCACCTCTTGGTTCCGTTCCCCGCCAGCAGGCTCCGATTGCCAATGGCGAACGGGGACCAGGAGTGGGTGGCAGGGGATGCGGGTGGTACCAGGCCAAGGCCCCTGCCCCACCAGTCGCCCTAAGCACAGAGGGCAACCTGCAGCGGGGGTGGGGCTGGTGAGCAGGCAGGAATGGCTGACCTCTCGGTCCCTCCCCCAGCCGTCAGGCTCCCATCGCTGGATGGTGAACGGGGAACCGGGCTGGTGATGGCCCTGATCATAGACTTGGGACCAGACCTGCGGAGCCTCTAGTAATTAATGAGACATTTTAACATTGATTCTGTTTTGAAGCTTTACCTAATTTACTGTCCAAAACCACATGCACGAAAGGCTGGAAGGTGAGCAGCTGAGTGATGAGTGGATCCAGGGTGACTAGGAAAGTGCCCGCTATCTCCTCCTGCTGGGCTTGAGAGATCCCAGAAGCATACAGGCTGGGAGGAAACTTGCTGGAAGGGGAGGAAAACAATGTTATGAACAGCTACCTTCTAATTTTAGGAAGAGGTAAATACTGCAAACTGATGTTCTTCTAGCAGTGAGAATACATAAGTAGCATATGTTTTATTAAACAAAATTCAGATTACGGAAATGACACCATAATTATGAAGAACCTCAGAACTAAATAACAAAGCTCTAACAAGAAATTTAGAATCTTAGTGAAATCTCTGGATTGTTTTAATTCATTTTAATACCTATTTTGACAATGATATCTTTTAAAAATACTGCAAAAATATGAATTTAAATAATAAAAACATTAATGTAAAAAAAAACAACACTTTCTGATAAATTCTGGCATAACCACTTCTATTAAACATTGTTTTAAAATAGATAGAATATGCCCTAGCCGGTTTGGCTGGGTAGATAGAACATCAGCCTGTGGACTGAAAGGTCCCAGGTTCGATTCTGGTCAAGGGCATGTACCTTGGTTGCAGGCACATCCCCAGTACAGGGTGTGCAGGAGGCAGCTGATTGCAGTTTCTCCCTCATCGATGTTTCTAACTCTATCCCTCTCCCTTCCACTCTGTAAAAAATCAATAAAATATATTTTTTTAAATAAATAAAATAGAATGCTGAATATACTATGAATTCATGCTCAGTTTCTCAGGAGCAAGAGCTTTACTGAAGATATGTATTCAGTATTTTTTGCCACGTTATTTTAATTATGTCACACTTTAAATGTGGGAACACCCTGCCTTGCAGAGGGTAAATAACAACATTTAAAAGGGTGCAGTTAAACCTTGGACGGGTGGGTGGAATGTTGGTTGGAACGTTGTCCCATACACCAAAAGGTTATGAGTTTGATTTCCACTCAGGGCACATATGGAAGGCAACTGATTGATTTTCTCATCAATGTCTCTGTCTCTCTTCTCCTCTGTCTAAAATCAATGAGCATATCCTCAGTGAGGATTAAAAAAAAATAAAAGAATGGGCTTAAGATAAACATTAGCACCTCTGTAATATGATGGAGAAAGCACCATCTGTCAGTGGCTTTCGATCATTCATTTGACCCCCCTGAGCCTCTCAGTTTCTTCACTTGTGACACTGATCTGGAATTGTGAGGATTAAATTATAAGTAAGGTGAAAGACATATATAAATAGCCAAAACTGGTTTTGTCTCAGTGGACAGAGTGTCGGCCTGCGGACTGCAAGGTTCAATTCCAGTCAAGGGCATGTACCTTGGTTGCGGGCACATCCCCAGTAGGGGGTGTGCAAGAGGCAACTGATTGATGATTCTCTCTCATCGATGTTTCTAACTCTCTATCCCTCTCTCTTCCTCTCTGTAAACAATCAATAAAATATATTAAAAAGAAAGAAAGGGTGAAGCACTGCTGACAGGTTAATAAGGAGAGGCCTAACACTGACACTGGATGCAGCAACATAGGAGTCACAGATGACCTGACCTTGACAGGAATTGTTTTGGTGAAGAGGTAGAATAGAAGGTCTCCCTGGAATAGGATTAAGAAAGGAAGTACAGTTGACCCTTCAACAATGCAGGGGTTAGGGGCTCAAATTCCCCACAATGTCAAGTCTGTGTATAACTTCTGACTCCCCAGAAACTTTACTAACAGCCTGCTGCTGACTGGAAGCATTACCAAAAATATGAATAGCCAATTAACACATATTTTGTATGTTATATGTATTACATACTATATTCTTATAATAAAGTAAGCTAAAGAAAATGTTAAGAAAATCATGAGAAATTGCATTTACAGCATTTATTGAAAAAAATCCACATATAAGGAAGTATATCTGTGCAGTTCAAACCTTTGTTGTTTAAAGGTCAACTGTAGACACAGTGGTGTAGACAAAGCTTTCTGGTTTTGTTGTAAACATTTTACAAGGAGGAGAAATGGGAAGGAATTTGGTGGATATAGTTGGGAGATTTTGTTTTGTATTATTCTTAAGGTGGGAAAAATAACAGCATGTTGGTACATTCATGGGAATGATACAATAGGGAGGAAAGGCTGGTGATGTGAGGGGGAAAGGGGATAATTGCTAGAGTGAGGTCCCTGAGCCTGTGAGAGGATGGAATCCAATGCACAAATGGGAGGCTAGCCTCACAGAGTTCATCCACGGGAACAAGGCCTAAATCTATGGGCTAAATGCAGGGAGAGTGGTTGTATTGGAGGCAGTGCTTCTTGTTCTCAGTGACATACAAACTGAGGATGCTGACTGATAATGAGCAATAGGATGAAGGTGCTGGAAACAGGAAGTTTGAAGAGGGAGTGGTATGAAAAAGGTTTCTAGGAGACCAGATGGATCAGGCAGAGCTGAGAGGACCTGGATAAGTGAACTGAAAGATTATCTTAGTGTCAAACTAGGGGCTCTTCTGAGGTAACTGTCAATTTCAAATGTCACTTAGCCCCTATCTAACGAAATACCTTCCTGTAATTCACAGATGTGTATGAATAATCTCTTTTTTTTTTTTTTACCTTTGGTATTTATCAACACACTAGTGATTCACCACTTAGTATAATGTACTAGTTAAGAATATAAAGATATGCAAAACTCACATGGAATCTATTTTTTTAAAAGCTGTTATCTCCAATTATTTTAAGCAAGCAGATAAAAATTTACTAAACATTAAGAAAAATGACTGATATTTCATTTTAAAATTATATATACTTAATTTTTGCCTGGTTCAAATGTCATTGTTACATTTTAATAATTACATGGCATTCTTCTTACCTGTGTATCTGCAGATAAAGTTGGTGCAATATACAGCAAGAATCAGAGAGGAAAGGTAGAAATTCCTAAAATAAAACAACTATATTCATTCTTTATATACAAGGTACCTTTCTAATACACATCTCTCACAAGGACATGCAAAATATAGAATAATATCCTGCACAGACAATAGTGTGGTGAAGGCCTGGGAGGAGGGGGAGGTGGAGGGACGCGAAGGAAAGGCAGACAGGATGGAGGGGTAAATGAGAGGGTGGGGGAAGGGGAACATCTGTAATTCTTTCAACAACAAAGATAAATTCTTAAAAAATAAAATAAATTTGCAAAATAAACAATAATGATAATATCCTGGATGTGCCACATTAAAATAAATTCTTGCATGAGAATATATAGGAAGATTAGGCTAAGCATCTAAAATTCTTTACTGTGCCCTAGCTGTTTATCTCAGTAGATAGAGCGTTGGCCTGCAGACTGAAGGGTCCTGGATTCGACTCTGATCAAGGGCACATGTCCGGGTTGTAGGCTCAATCCCCAGGAGAGGGCATATAGGAGGCAGCCAAGATCAAAGATTCTCATCACTAATGCTTCTATTTCGCCCTCTCTCTTTCTCTGAAATCAATAAAAATATATTTTTAAAAATAAATAAAATAAAATTCTTTACTGTTAAGACTATCACCAAAATGACAGCAACTATCACACACAGAACACTGACTAAGTGCTCAGCAGACATGTTGCAAAAGACTTTATGTACATCAGTTTACTTAGTGTCACTGTCCCCAGAACACAAAGCTGAAGCTGAGGTATCCAGTGATGTGATCAAGTACTCTGTTAAAAGCCAGCAAGGCTGGGCTTTAGGTACAGTTGTGATCGCTCCACATATTATGGTAGGCTAGCTCTTAGAAAGTTAAGAAACTATTTCTTACTGTTATAGAACATAGAAAAACAGCTGATACTTAAATTTTAAAAATTAAAAATTTCCCCTGACGGAAAAGGATTAAAAAATGGCATAACAAGGAATTCTAGTCAAGATGGTGGAGTAGGTAAAAGCTGTGCTCACCCCCTCCCACAACCACATCAAAATTACAACTAAAGTAGAGATAATCATCATTGAGAACCACCCAGAGACTAGCTAAACTAGTCTCCTACAAGTAAGGCTATAAAGAAGCCATGAGGAGATTGGTAGGGCTCGAGTGCCAATAGTATATCGGGTCTAGTAATAATTAATGTCGTTTTTAAACATTCGTTTAAAATCTTGCTTGGCGTTGACTTGTATTGACATAACCTTCAAACACGTGGTATCTACAGAACGTGTGAAGTGCAATTAACAAGTTTTGCTTGGAAAAGTTTGTGTTTGGTTTGGTTTTTGTTGCAAAACTAGGGCTAAGAAGATGGCGGATGAAGAGCATATTCGGCACTGCATGCTTTACGAGTTCCAATTAGGAAGAAAAGCAAGTGAGGCTGCAAAAAACATCTGTAGTGCTCTTGGTCAAGATGCAGTTAGCGCCAGAAAATGCCAGCGTTGGTTTGAGAAATTTCGCGAGGGAAATTTTTCGTTAGATGACAAGAGTGGTCGAGGTCGTGTGTCCAATTTTGATCAAGAAGCTCTTCAAGCTCTTTTGGTGCAAAATCCTCAAATTACCCAACAAGAGCTTGCGACAACTTTAAATTGTTCACAAAAAACAATTTCCAATCAATTGCGTGCACTTGGCAAAGTCCAAAAGTTTCGAAAATGGGTTCCTCATGAGTTGACCGACAACAACCGTAATCAAAGTCACAATTTGCAGTTCGCTCCTCTCTCGTCAAAACCGTTTGCCATTTTTAGAGCAAATTGTTACCGGAGATGAAGAATGGGTGCTGTATGTTAATTTGAAAAGGCGGCCTCAATGGTTGAACAAAAATGAGGCTCCGCAGCCCACGCCAAAACCTGACTTGCATGCGAAAAAAGTGATGTTGTGTGTTTGGTGGAATTTTAAAGGAATTCTTCATTATGAACTTTTACCATCTAACCAAACCATTACAAGTGCAGTGTATAGTGCCCAATTGGAAAGGTTAGCCCAAGCTTTAAGAGAAAAAGAACCCGCGCTGATTAATCGAAAGGGCGTAATTCTTCACCACGATAACGCAGGACCGTATACTGCAAGAATCACTGCTGAAAAACTGCGCCAGTTGGAATGGGAAGTTCTCCCTCAACCTGCATATTCTCCTGATATTGCCCCTTCCGATTACCATTTGTTTCGTTCTTTGCAAAACTTCCTTCTTGGAAAAAAATTTAATAATGAAGAATGCCTCAAAAATGCATTGACTGAATTTTTTGCATCAGAATCACAAGAATTTTACAACAGAGGGATTAAAATGCTTCCTGAGCGTTGGGCACAAGTAGTAAAAAACAACGGCAACTATATTGTTGATTAAATTTTGTTGTATTGTTTAAATAAATTTGATTTAAATAAGTATGAGAAAACGACATTAATTATTATAGACCTAATAGTTTGCCATCAAATTAAACAACCTGGAAGAAATGGATAAATTTCTAGATACATAGAAAGACTGAACCGGGAAGAAATGGAAAATCTGAACAGACTAATAACTAACAAAATCAAATCAGTAATAAAAACACTCTCAAAAAACAAAGCTGTGGACCAGATGTCTTCACAGGTGAATTTTACCAAGCATTCAAAAAAGAATTAATACTTATCCTTCTCAAAATATTCCAAAAAACTCAAGAGGAAGGAAGGTTCTCAAATTCATTTTTACATGGCCAGCATTACCCTGATACCAAAATCAGATGAAGACACTACAAAAAAAAAAAAAAAAAAAAAAAAAAAAAAAAAAAAAAAAAAAAGGCCAATACCCCTAAAGAACATAGATGCAAAAATTCTCACCAAAAAATCAGCAAATCAAATTTAGTGATACGCCAAAAAGATTACTAGTATACAAATGGGCTTTATTCCTAGGATGCAAGGTTGGTTCAAAATCTGCAAATCAATTAATGTGACATGCCACATAAACAAAATGAAGAATAAAAATCATATCAATAAATGCAGAAAAAGCATTTGACAAAAATCCAGCATCTATTTATGATAAACACTCTCAACAAAGCAGGGAGAGAATATACAACACAATAAAAACCACGTATGACAAATCCACAGTTAACATCATACTCAAGAATTTCCACTCTCACCACTTTTATACAAGACACTAGTGACACAAAATCGAGCACAGTAGGTCGCCCACCACGGGAACCAGGGAGTCACGGCATGCCCCCAGGAGGGAGGCAGGACTCAGAGTCAAGCCCCCTCCCACCTGCACACGCCACCTCACCGTGCACACAACCCCGCACACCGCGCACTCCATGCACCTCCTGGTGACGGGTTGTGGTCGTGACCGGTTACGGCACCATGACCACAGGCCTTTTATGATATAGACAGGAAGGAGCAAAAATAGGTTTACAGTTGCAACTGTGTGAAATTGTTTATTCTTGCATTATTTATTAATTATTGTATGATTTTCCATACCAATACAAACAACTATAAACCTACTTTTGCCCAACCCTATAGTATTGGAAATCTCAGCCACAGCAATTAGACAAGAAAAAAGGCACAAATCATTCAAATTGGAAAGGAATGTGTGTGTTTTTATGCTAGTAAAAACTAGCATTATTTGCAGATGACAGAATACTATAGAAAACTAAAAATTCCACCAAAAAATATATTAAAACTTATAAATTCAGTAAAGTAACAGATACAAAATTAACATTCAGAAATTGGTTGCATTTTTATATACCAAAAACAAACTATCAGGAAGAGTAATTTAAGAAAACATCCTATTTATAGTTGCATTACAAAAAATAAAATACCTCCCATTTTGACCCAGTGATCCCACTTCTAGGAATATATCCCAAGAAGCTAGAAACACCAATCAGAAAAGATATATGCACCCCTATGTTCATAGCAGCACAATTTACCATAGCTAAGATTTGGAAACAGCCTAAGTGCCCATCAGCAGGTAAGTGGATTAAAAACTGTGTACATCTACACAATGGAATACTACACTGTGATAAAAAAAAAAAAAAAAAAGAAGGAATTCCTGCCATTTGCAACTTATTTCCCTTAGTTGGAACTGGAGAGCATTTTGCTAAGGGAAACAAGTCAGTCAGAGAAAGATAAATATCACATGATCTCACTCATCTATGGGACATAATGAACAACATAAACTGATGAACAAAAACAGATCCAGAGACAAGGAAGCATCAATCAGACTGTCAAACCTCAGAGGGAAGGTAGGGGAGGATAGGTGTAAGGGGGAGAGATCAACCAAAGGACTTCTATGAATGCATATAAGCCTAACCAGACAGACAACAGGGAGATAAGGGAATGAGGGGGAGAAGGGTTTGGGAAGGTAATGGAAGGATGAGGACACATATGTAATACCTTAATCAATAAAGGAACTAAAATGCAAAAAATAAAATAAATAAAAATACCTAGAAACAAATTTAACCAAAGAGCTAAAAGACCTGTACTCAAAATGTAAGGCATTAAAGGAAGAAACTGAAGAAGATGCAAATAAACAGAAGCATATACCGTGCTCATGTATAGCAAAAATTAACATTCATAAAATATCCATATAACCCAAAGCAATCTCCAAATCCACACCACAATCCCTATCACAATACTAATGGCGTTTTTCACAGAACTAGAACAAATAATCACAAAATTTATATGTAACCACGTAATATCATGAATAGCCAAAGCAATCTTGAGAAAGAAAAAGTTGGAGGTATCATGCAACTTCATTACAAAGCTACAGTAACCAACACAGCAAGATACTGGCATAAAAACACACACAGTTCAATATAGAGCCCAGGAATAAATTGATGCATATATGTTCAATTAAACTATGACAAAGGAGGAAAAAATATACAAAGGGATAAAGACAATCGCTTCAATAAGAGAACTGGGCCGAAACCGGTTTGGCTCAGTAGATAGAGCATCGGCCTGCGGACTGAGAGGTCCCAGGTTCGATTCCGGTCAAGGGCATGTACATTGGTTGCGGGCACATCCCCAGTGGGGGGTGTGCAGGAGGCAGCTGGTCAATGTTCCTCTCTCATCGATGTTTCTAACTCTCTATCCCTCTCCCTTCCTCTCTGTAAAAAATCAATAAAATATTTTTAAAAAGAAAAAAAAAAAAAGAGAACTGGGAAAACTGGACAGACACGGGGGAAAATAACTAAAACTAGAACACTTTCTTACGCTACACAAAAATAAACTCAAAATGGAGTGAACACTTAAATGTAAGACCTGAAATCATAAAACTCCTATAAGCAAACATAGGCATGAAACTCTCTGACATCGTTCTTGGCAATATTTTATGGGTATGTCTCCTTGGGCAAAGGAAATGTAAAAAATAAAGAAATGGATTATATAAACTAAGAAATCTTTGCCCAGTGAAAGAAACCATAACAAAAAACAAAAAACAACCTACTGAATAGGACAGGATATTTGCTAATAACACATCCAATAAGAGATTCATATCCAAAATATATAAATAAAAAACTCATATAACACCAAAAAAACACACAATTCAATAAAAAATGGGCAGACATTTCAAATCCCAAGAGTACAGATGACCAACAGACATATAAAAAATGCTCAACATCGCTAATCACCAGGGAAATGCAAATTAAAATGGCTATCATCAATAAATCAATAAACAAGTGTTGAAAAGAACATGTAGAAAAAGGAAACCTTGTGCACTGTTAGAATTATAAACTGATGAAGCCTGTATGGAAAACAGTATGGCAGTCCCTCCAAAATTACAAATAGAACTACCAGATGACCCAGGAATTCTATGGCTGGATATTTATCCAAAGAAACCCAATACGTGAATTCAAAAGGACATGTTCATTGAAGCACTATTTACAATAGCCAAAATATGGAAGCAGTCTAAGTATCCATCAATATACAAATGCATAAAAAATTATTGTGCATATATACAATGGACTATTACTCAGCCACAAAAATGAATGAGATCTTGCCATTTGTAGACAACATGGATGACTTAGAGGGTATTATGCTAAGTAAAATGAGTCAGAAAAAGACAAATACCAAATGAATTCACTTATATGTGGAATAAAAACAAAATTAAAAAACATAAAATAGAAAAAAACTCACAGATACCAAGAACATTTTGATGATTGTCAGATGGGCATGAGGCTGGTTACTGGCACTTACAAAAGTAGTCTTGGGATACAAAGTATAGCATACTAGCCAAGTACAGCTAGTACGGCAGCAGATGGGGCTACACTTATCAGGATGATCATTTCATAAGTTACATAAATGTCTAATCACTAGGTTGTATCCCTAATCTCTGTTTATTTTATTTTAATCTACTACTACTATTTAACTGGCTGCCGTAAGCACTCCCTGCTCATCTCTCCCAACAAATAATCTCCCTGAACAACTACTCTATTCTATCCACATATCTTCAACTATCACTGCTCTCCTGATAACTCACAAATATGCAGGTCCTCTTAAAATTATTATACAGTTTTAAAGATATTAACATTTAAACTCTAAAAACCTAATTTAGAAGTATGGTAGAAATAATATATAAACCATATTTGAAGACAAACTGAATTATTTTCTGAAAATGATTTGAGATTACAGAAATAATTTTTTTGTTTATATTAAACTAGAAGCCCGGTGCACGAAATTCATGCACGGGGGAGGGGGGGTCTCTCAGCCCAGCCTCAGTCTGATATCCCTTTCACAATCCTGGCTCCTAATCGCTTGCTCCTAATCACTCGCTCCTAATCACTCATCTGCCTGCCTGCCTGCTCACTCTTAACTGATCCCCCCACCAGCCTAATCATCCCTCACTGCCTCTGTGTGCCAGCCTGATCGCCCCTAACTGTCCCCCTGCTGCCAGCCAGGTCACCCCCAACTGCCCCCCTACCATCCTGGTAACCCCTTACTGGCCCCTCCTGCTGGCCTGGTCACCACCAACTGACCCCTCTGCCAGCCTGGTTGCCCCTAATTGCCCCCTCCCGCCAGCCTGGTCACCCCCACTGCCTCCCCGCTGACCTAGTTGCCCCTCACTGCCCCCCCTGCCATCCTAATTGAACCCAACTGCCGCCCCCCCCCCGCTGGACTGGTCACCCCCAACTGCACCTCCCCTACTGGCCTGGTCACCCCTAACTGCCCTCCCCGCCCTGCCAGCCTGGTCGCCCCCAACTGGGCCCCTGCTGGCCTGGTCACCCCACACAGCCTGCTTTTTCAGTTTTTTGGTTATCCCTCACTAACCCCCTGCCAGCCTGGTTGTAGGCAGCCATTTGTGAGGGCATGAAGGTCAATTTGCATAGTACCTCTTTATTATATAGGAGGGTAATTTTTCAGATAATTAAAGAACAATGATGGTGGCCACTTAAATAATTTCACAGATGCGCAATATTTCACAATTAACAATACTAAATAAACAAAAACCCAAAAACTATTCTCTTGACAAAATAAAGTTCCAAAGATTGCTCTTGACAGGAATGATAAAAATATGCTAACTTAAAACTTATTTTAAAAAATAAGTCTTACCTTAGTATAGTGTAGAAGAGAGTTGGCAAGGAAACGACACAATTTGAGTGTTTTCTGAAATAACCTGCTGTCAGTAGTATCCTGTTTCAAAAAAGGAAATAAGAAAGCATATAAATAAGAACAGAATATGAAACTAGCTTAACTTATAAATGAGACAGTTTTTTCTGAAAAGATCCCTTTATAAACACTTAGAATAAAAACATTTTTCAAGAAAACATAATTCCTATTTTTACATTTTAGCAAAGGTATGCAATGCAACATTTTTTACCTAGTGAAAATTGATATGAACCAAATATGCCTCAACTGGAGAATGGTTAAATAAAGTCAAGGTATGTATATAAACTGTAATAGCACAGAGTTATTAAAAAGAATAAGATAGCCCTGACCCGTGTTCCCAGTGGTTAGAGCATTGACCCGCCCACCAAAGGGTCTCTGGTTCGATTCCCAGTCAAGGGCACAGACCTGGGTTGCAGGTTGTTTCTTTTCAGAATACAAATTTCTATAAGCAATGTATAAGCAAAAGCAGGAATTAAAGCTCAGCCACCATGGCTCCATGGTTAGTCATCAACCTATGAACGTGGAGGTCATAGTTCAATTCCCAGTAAGGGCACATGCCTGGGCTGCAGACTCGATCTCTAGTATAAGGTTTGCAGGAGGCAGCCAATCGATGGTTCTCTGCCATCACTAATGTTTCTATCTCTCTCTCCCTCTCCCTTCCTCTCTGAAATCAATAAAAATATGTATTTTTTAAAGTAGGAATTACAGAAAAAATTAAATTTGTATCAAAGAAGCTTATAGCCTGGCTGGTGTGGCTCAGTGGTTGAGCACTGACCCAAGGAACCAAGAGGTCACCAGTTCAATTCCTGGTCAGGGCACATGCCTGGATTGCCAGTTCAATCCCCATTATGGGGCATACAGGAGGCAGCCAATCGATGTTTCTCTCTCACCAATTTCCTATATCTTTATCCCTTTCCCTTCCTCTCTCTAAAATCAATAAAAACATATAGGTTTTAAAAGAGCCTAACAAATTTCTCTATCTTTATAGAAAAACTAAATTATTGGTGGATAAAAAACTATATGCTAGAGGTAAGGGGGAGCAAAAGAAAAAAGGGGGGGAAAAGACTATGCTAAAAAGTCTAACACAATATTCTCATTTTGAAAACGAGTTCAAGACTTACTAGAGAATGAGAGTCTTGTCAATGTTAGCGGCCATGATGGAAGGAACAACGTCCACCAAGTCCTAACACAGAATATAACTTTATTTGGAAATAAGTCACTGCAGATGTAATTAGTTGAGGTAATACAGAAATAGGATGTGCCCTTAATCCAGCTGACTGGGTCCTATATAAAGATGCGAAGACACAGGAAGACAGCACCACGTGATGGTGGAGGAAGAGATCAGTGTTACACAGAATGCCAGCCACACCAGAAGCTTAAGTGTTCTCTCTCTGCCCGTGTCTTTGAGAGAGCAAGGCCCTGCTGACACATTTCAGATTTTTACCCTCTAGCACTGAAAGAGAATAAAAGTCGCTTTTATTTAAGCCACCTAGTTTGTGGCAATTTGCTACTGCAGCCTGGAAAACAAATACAGGAACTGATACTTCAATAATCCCTCCATTAATAGCACACAACAAATTAACTCTAGTGTTTTTAGCTAGACATTTTTTTAAAACATTACCTGGAAAACTTTAATAGTTTGATTCTTGAATAAATATTAATAGTGAACAGGAGAGGGTGCTGCTGATTAGAATTTAAGAGTAAAAAATGCAGAAACTCTACAGGCCATAGCAAAGCTCCATTTCAGCCAATGACTAGTGTAGGGACAGTCAATCCCAAATGTTCACAAATAAGGAAACATTAAAATATGCTTGGACGTTAAGAGAATTACAATTTAAACTCCCTGATTTTCACCTGCAGACAGTTGATATGAGCTGAACTTGTATAATTTAGTACAAACAGCCACCAAGTCAAGCACCCTCTGGTCTTCTCTTTTCTCTTCCACTATAGACTATCCCAGTGGTCGGCAAACTCATTAGTCAACAGAGCAGCAAACCATGGCTCACGAGCCACATGTGGCTAGTGAGCCGCAGTTTGCTGACCACTGGACTATCCTGTTGCATGGGCTTTAGTCTATAGGACTAAAGAATTAGACCTTTGTTTCAGGGAACAAAAGAATGAAAAAATGGTGAGGAGAATGACCAACCAATAAGTAAAGAGGAGGGACAGGTGGAACCTAGAGAATGAGAGCAGACAGGAGCCTAATGCAATGTTCTGGATAAAAAGTGATTATGGGCTATAATTTTATCCAATAAACTGAAAAATAAGCAAACACAAATGAAACAAATTAAAACCCTTGGAAGTAAAGTGATCCATAGGTTCAAATTCGGTTCAATAACTGCCCAAGGAAGTAAGAGCCACCATCTAAGTGCTGTGGGAGCATGCGTACCTGTGCCGTTGACTGGGCCATCTGCTCTGCTAACTGTAAACAAGACTGGAAGGAGCACAGAATGTCTTCACACAAGCTGGTGATGATTTCTTTGTGTCTCAGCTGACTCTTTATAACGGACTGGTGCTTAAGGCTCTGCCTAAGTGAGTAAAAAGAGCAGTCACCATGAGTAACTTAGGACCATGCAAATACGATGAAGAAATATGTAAAAAAAAAAAAAAAAAAATCAGTGCACACCTATGAGACATGACATAATTAAGATGTGCCAACTTTACCTATTAAGCAGTTATGTCAATTTATGTTACTACAGATTTCTTTTATTTCTCCATGCAAAATATTAATTGAAGTCTTACTCTGTGCCAGTCACTCTGTTAGGCTCTGGGGATACAGAGGTGAACGAAGACACAACCTCTGCCCTGTCTGTACAGAGCATGTGGGCCAGCCTGAGGGAGACCATTAATAATTAACTATGGCTGTGATCACTGTAAAGATGGAAAAGGCCAGTGTGCTACTAGAGAGGTCTAATCTAACTTCTTAGGGTGAGAAAATCAAAGAAGGCTACCATGAAGACACAGCACCTAAGCTGAGAAATGAAAAACAGGCAGGGGTTAGCAAGGTGCAGAGAACAGGGAGGAACATTCCAGCAGATGAAGAAACCACAACAAGGTGCCAGGACAGGAGAGTCCAGTACGTTTGAGGACCTAAGAGCAGAGAGAGAGCAGCGGAGACAGGCTGGTGAAGAAGGCAGGGCACAGAGAGGATTGGGTGGTTACTCTTAGTAAAATGGGGAGTGATCTGATTACATTTATAAGAGATCAGTCTGAATTCTGAGGTAGAAAGTGAATTGGAAGGGGATAAGAGTGCAAGATATCTGATAATGGTGGTGGTGATGATACACCTCATTTATCGAGCTCTATGTGCTATGCACCCATTCTAACCATTTCACCCTTTTAAACTCAACTCTACTACACCCACCAAAAAAGTGCCACTGGTACTACTCCTATTGTAGATAAGCAACTAAGGTTCAGAGAAATTAACCAAATTTCTCAAATGTCCAGGAAGAGTAGTAAGTTACTTCAGTAGAGACTCAAGCAAAATGCAACAGGGATCTGAGCTAACACTTCTTACCTCTGCTGTTACTTGGTAAATTAATGGCCTGGTAGTGCAAAAGCACCTAAGACCTGAAAGTACTACACTGTCCTTTAATACAAAGTATTATGCCTGTATGTAAATTAGAGGTTCTTAACCATTTTTACATCTCAACTGTATCTCATCCGGCACCTAAGAAACTGATGAACACTGTGGGAACTCTCCCTAGTAACCCTTTGTAATGCTCTACTTAAAATTACTTTGTAAATGGAATTCAAGTTGAACAACTCAAAAGCCTATAATGAAGGGATTATATGTATATTCAGCTCTAATTATATTTACTAATTTATCTCAGCCTGAAAATAGGATACTTAATAGTCTGTTAAACAGTAGCAGCAGCAGGCAAGTGGTTAAGGATTAGTCTGACCATGGTCCATTATTTCAGAATTACAAGCTAACTAGGGAGAATTTTTTTAACTGTAGAGGCAGCAGGGTAAAGTCCAATTTGGTTTGGGAGCTAGTAGTTTATGTAGGATTATCTAGATTACCACACAGAAGGGTCAGTGAACATTATACACTTAGAGGAACTGTTTCAAATGCAATCTGATATGAATAATTAAGATTTAAGATATGGAAAATTACAAAAAGTAAAAAGAAAATAGCTTACTTAATTATAAATTTCCAAGTATTTGCATGAAATGCATGGTCCATACTGGAAATAACAGAGCAGATGTCCAACAATGAATGAATAACTACAAAGAAAGAAAACAGAACTCTTAAGACATTCAAATGCCATGAGTATCGTCTATATTTAAAATTATCTACTGAACAATTTGACATTTGTTAAAATAGGTAATGCAGTTTGCAAAAATTGTGTCAAAACAGTTACTGAAAAGAAGAGGCCCGGCACACGAAATTCATGTGCGAGTATGGTCCCTAGACCTGGCCTGCAATCAGGGCCGTCCTCCCTGGCTGCTGGAATCCAGCCCCACTCCATCCACCACCCACCCGATTCGCTATCAAATGACGAGGGCCTGCCAGCTGGGGGCAGGGGCGGGGCTGAAGGCACTGAGAGGTCAGCCTTTCCCGCACGCTCACCAGCCCCGCCCTTGCCCCTGCCATGAGTCACCCTCCGTGTGTAGACAGAATCACCAGGCTCCCATCACCCAATTGCAAATGGGGAACCAGGGGTGGGTGGTGGGGGATGATGGCCTGGCACCGCCTGTATCCCCCCCCCCCCCCCCTCCCAGTTCCCCATTCGCCATCAGGCGATGGGAGCCTGCAGGCCAGGGAATAGAACCAAGAGGTGGTCAGTGTGCCTCATAGTAACTGGTCAAGTGGTTGTTCTGGTCGTTCTGCCGTTAGGGTCAATTTGCACAATATCCTTTTTCTTTTTCTTTTTTAATATTTTATTGATTTTTTATAGAGAGGAAGAGATAGGGATAGAGAATTAGGAACATTGATGAGAGAGAAACACCGATCAACTGCCTCCTGCACACCCCCTACTGGGGATGTGCCCGCAACCAAGGTACATGACCTTGACCGGATTCGAACCCGGGACCCTTCAATCCGCAGGCCGATGCTCTATCCACTGAGCCAAACCGGTTTCAGCTGCACAATATCCTTTTATTATATAGGATAAGTGTCACATTTTTAAGGTTGTTAGAAATTAGGGAAAATGAATTTTTGAAGTTTACACCTACCCTATGACCTAAATAAAACTAAAATGTTTAATGGAAGTTGTACCCTGTTATAAGTGAAATATTTTAGATATACCTTTTTTTTGTTAATCACTGTGGGGAAATTACCTATGAACATTAACTGATTATATAAAATCTAATGTTAAGGCATCAAATCTCAATTTTAAATTCTAAAATTTAAAAGATTAAAAATTTATCTGGTAGGATTTTTTTACACGTAAGATATTATAAATCATTAAAACAGTAGGTTCAATAATTTAACTGATATACAGTGTCCAGTCAGTACACAACATATATGGATAATAAGTCTCTTCACTCACCAAGTACCATATTCAAAATGTCATCATTCTCATCAACTCCAGGGTCCATGCAGACCATATCCAGCAGTTCCATTAGCTGCTTCTGAAGAGAATAGGCCTCCTTGAAGAGAGCCTGGAGAAGGTCTGAAACGAGGTGTAAGCGCCCAGAATAGACAGATTCACTATTCTGGTCAAATAAATAAAAATGAGAGAAAAGGCAAATCAGAAAAAGCTCAAAAGCCAAATTTCCTTTCACTCATACTATCAGAGATCATCATTAATGCCTTTCACTGAATCACATATTCACTCATTAAGCAAATTTTTAGTGAACATCCATTGTATGTATAAATACTACTATACTCAGCCCTTTTGCCCATGGATTCTGGACCACTGAAAGTGTACGTGGACCCATTTACTCACCTTACAATGTACAAAGGTACTTCTGATTACATGTAGGACTGAGGAGGGGAGGCTCTGAATATTTTCTAGAATGATGGACTCCTGTGTGGCACAGACATGCTGAACACATCCTGTAAGAGCTCCTAAAAGCTGCACCATTGTCTGGGAATAGGAAAGACATTTAATTCAGAATATATTTTTTGTGTATCTAAAAACTATCAGACTAAATGCTAGGGATAGAGCAGTGAACAAAATGGACGCTCTGTACCTCCATTCAGAGAACTTCAGTCTGTCAGAATTACAAATACTGGAACATTTAACTAGCCATTTGTCTAAAAAAGTTGGAATCCTAACCCATATGCTTTGAAATTACAGGTAAGGCATGCTATCTCAATTATTTGTCTTTCTTTACAAGTTTAGATGTTTATTCGGCATGAAAATTTTCAGAACTTATGTTTCTGCATTCATATCTTTAATTCTATAAGCATAATTCCAGTACTGGGCCATCACATAAAGAGCACAAGGCTAACTAATATCAGTATAAAAATTCTCACACTCTTTGAGCGCTGTCTCTCCTTTTCTAATAAATTTGACATACCTGTAAAATATTCCTTAGAGTGGACTGGATTTCTAAGTTTTGGCTTGTTAGTTCTCTGGCTTGATTGGTTAACTCATACATCATATCATCAAATAATTTCACCGTCTGTAAAAACAAAGCATGTTATTACTATAAACAGAAGTCACTAGAAAAGAAAAGCTATCTTTAAAAAAAAATAAGATGATTTATTTTTGTATCATTTAACACCCTTGGGATATTCTCTAGCTTAACAATTGCACCTAATTAAGTTTAGAATATATGTTATACATACATGGTGGGGCAAAAGTAAGTTTACAATTGTATGTGAAACAGCATTTATTCTTGTATTATTTATTATTGTACTATTTTCCATATGGACAACTGTAAAACTACTGTATAATATACAGTGGGTCCTTGGGTTTCGTTGAATTTCCGTTCCTACGGCGCAACGTAAAGCGATTTTCGCCATTAAGTCGGAACCCACCTACATAAGCACCTACGTCACTCACATGGAGCACATACACAGCAGTAATGAAGTGAAACAGTAAAAAAAAAAAAAAAAAGTAAAAGAAAGATAACAATTCCTGATTTTTACTTGTGATAAATAATAAAAAGCATAAAGCACATATGTACATACATCGAAATGATGGAACTTTTTTTTTTTTATAAATAAACGGGATAGGGCATTTATTTATAAAAACCACGAAAGGACGTATGTCAAGTCCAATGTAACCCGAGGACTGTACAGTTGCTTAAAAAAAGACTTCAGACAGAAACTGACTTATTTTTCATTTCTGTGGTTTGAATCTAATAATTAAAAAATAATTAATAGTTCATTTTTTGGTGACGTGACAAATGTAAGTGCTACTCTTTTCATAATACAAGATGATGGTCTTAACCTACTGTATAATATATTCACGTGGACATTTATAAGGATAATTCCTGGTAAAGTAATGAATTTGTGCTGAATCTCTTATTACTTGTATTCTAACCAGTTTCCCTTTTCAACCAACTCAAAACATAGTTCCCAGGTTAGAGGCATAGTATGTGACCTCAGAACTAAGTATTTTGTCTGTGAAAAGTTAACCACCCAAAAATCTTAACACTAAGATCTTTCTAAACTATTTATATGACCTACAGTACACAGTGCAGGAATAAGCACACCGGCAACAAGACCAGGTAATTAAAGAGGATGGTTTCCCACTGCTTCCCACAGGCCTGTTGATGCTCATCCTGATTTCACGTACACAGCAACTGACCTTTCCTGCTGGTCAAGAACAAATCCTAAGAATCTTCTCAGATACAGAATAACCAAGTGAATATGAGTAAGAGGAATTCTGATGGTTATCTGCCTCAAAGCTAAACTCAGAACTCCATTCTAATAAGAGAATAAGTTATCATAAATATATTTCATTTTGGTGCCAAACTACCTTCAATTCTCTCAATCAAAAAAAAAAAAAAAAAAAAAAGATGTCTTTTCAGAGAAAAAGTATATCATATCAATATATCAAAAAGTAATAATATATTCTCTTAGTTACTTGATTTTACCAGTATACCAGCCTTTTTTAACCCTAAGACTTCTTTATTAAACCTTGGGTCCATTTCTTCAGACAGTGCTATTTAATAATTACTAATAAACCCTACAGAGAAGATACAACAAAGGGACTCACTACCTTTATCACATATCCCAAATTTTCATTTAATAGCATTAAAATACAAAAGCATTTAAAACTAAATGCAAATAATTTAAATTCAGTTAGTAAAGGATCCCTATTATCTGAAAATAGGTTTGTTTTTTTTGTTTTGTTTTGTTTTTTATTGATTTTGTACAGAGAGAAAGGGAGAGAGGTAGAGAGTTAGAAACATCGATGAGAGAGAGTCATCGATCAGTGCCTCTTGCACACCCCCTACTGGGGATATGCCCACAACCAAGGTACATGCCCTTGACCGGAATCGAACCTGGGACCCTTCAGTCCCCAAGCCGACGCTCTATCCTAGGGGTGTCGAACTCAATCAGAGAAGGGGCCAAAATCTAAAATCCAGCCTAAATCGCGGGCCGAATGTTTTACTGAACAGTCATAAACTGACAATGTCATAAACTGACAGCGAAGTGCAGTGATGACAGCGCGGTGCGGGCCACATTGTAAGGCCTGGCGGGCTGGATCTGGCCCGCAGGCCTTGTGTTTGACACATGTGCTCTATCCATTGAGCCAAACCGGTCTCGGCTGAAAATAGTTTTTAATTGCCTACTCTAACACAAGGTGGGGAAGCTTTTTTCTGCCAAGGGCCATTTGGATGTTTATAACATCATTCTCAGGTTACACAAAATTATCAACTTAAAAATTAGCCTGCTATATTTGGCCAAAATATTTAATTTAATTAATTTAATTAATACAGTAAGATAAAATTTAATAATGCCCTGACAGGGCCAAACCAAATGATTTTGAAGGCCTTATGTGGCCCTCAAGCCAGACATTCCCCACCACCATATTCTCACATGAGATCTATCTTTAAATACTTTATCTGTATGACAAATATGTTTGATATATTTTTTAAAAAGACACAATTAAGAATGCTATAAACCGGAGTTTAGATTTTAACGCCTTTGTTTTGTATCTTGCACATTTATTAATAGCACTGTACCTTTGGCAGCACTTGTGAAAAGAAAGTCTGTTCCAATGTCAGGTGGTTCATATGAGGTAAAAACATCTGTACAATGGTTTTCAGAATTTCTATAAAGCAAAATAGTAACACATTTTGTAGGAATATTAATCATGTCAGCCAACAAAGATCATTGCTCTTTCCAAATGGGAAAATATGTAAGCACAACCACAGAAAGCACTGTACAGTTTCAAATGCCATAATCTGTGTAGAGAAACTATTAAGTGAAATAATAACAAAAAAAGGGAAAATATGTCCAGCAACTGAGGCCCACTGAATAGGATCTGTAAATAATTCTTAAAAGATTTATTTTAAAAATGTTTACAGAACTGGCCCGGTCAGTGTGGCTCAGTGCTTGAGGAGGTCACAGTTCAATTCCCAGTGAGGACATACCTGGGATGTGGCCTCGTGCAGGAGGCAGACAATCAATGATTCTCTTTCATCATTGATGTTTCTATCTCTCTTTCCCTTCCTCTCTGAAATCAATAAAAATATATATTTTTAAATGTTTAGTTTTAAAATTAAGCATAAAGGTCTCAAAATAGTATCCCAAATTTAATATATGTAAACATGAACATACAAAGAATAATAGGTAATCTGGCGGGAATGTACAGAAATGGGATGAGAATATTCTCTATTAAAATCTTAACCATTTCAGATCCATGAGTGTCTTGTTTTTTTTCTGTGAACTTCATATTTTCTACAATGAATATGTATAACTCATACTCAGTATAAAAAATAATTCTTTTCCTAACAAAGATTCAAAATTATAAACAAATATTCCACAACCATTCTAACTCAAAATAAATGAAAACTACTGTCTAGTCATTACTCTTCACCACCTCTCCTGGCTAAATAAGTAAATCACATCAAATAGGGGTGATGAAGACAGATAAAGATGAGAAAGTCAACTTTTTCCAAATGACAAATGTGTCATCACCTAAATAATCAGCTTTCTGTAACCTAGAAACTATTTTTTAAAGCTACTTCACATGTTAAGAGGCTGAAAGCAATAGTCTGCAAGTTGTTTCACAAAGGTTAACCATGGTCTAACAACTAACATTTAAAGTTTGCATTGTGCTTACACACACACTATTAAACAGGATATGTTTGCTATCTATCAAAAATGGAATTTAAATCTGTAAGTCCTGTAATTAGAAGAAATTTGGGCATTTTAATTGAAAGTTAGAGAGACTGTAGCCGGACAATAGGAAGATTCAATTTGAAGGGGATATAATACTCTATTAATAAATATGATTCACATCTTAACATCAAAATAAATCATAAGATAATCTGACTTACGAATATGCTCAATCCAACTGTCAGAATGTTGATACATGGAGTAAAATAATTAAGGAAAACCATACTATTAGGATATTCACTACTGAAAACAAAACACAAAAAAAAAGAACCATTCTTGAAGTTTAAGCAATAATCAGTAAGAGTTGGAAACTAGACTCAAATTACTGGCATAATTTTGCTTTTAAATAGTTAAAACTTGCCATGGCCAGTTTGGCTCAGGGGATAAAGCAACGGCCTGTGGACTGAAGGGTTAAGGACACATACCTCAACTGCAGGCTCCCAGCCCTGGTCGGGTATTATGTGGGAGGGAACCAATCAATGTGTCTCTCTCACGTGGGTGTTTCTCTCTGTCTCTCCCCCTCCCTTCCACTCTCTCTAAAAATCAATTGCGGGGGGGGGGGGGGGAAGGAAATGTCCTCAGGTGATGATAAAAAATAAATAAATAAAAAGTTAAAGCCTTTAGATTAAAAAAATATATATATTATGAAAATATTTTCAAAATCACTCCAGGGATATTCTGGACTTGGAAAAAGGTTTTTTTCCAAGCTATTAGGTAAAATATCTTTGACAGCTGACCAACAGTGCTCCAATAAGCCATGGATTTCTGGTTTCTCAGGCAGGAAAGCAATTTCTCTCTCCTCAGCATTTCTACAGTACTTTATCTGTAGCTGTCTTAAGTCACTCACCACTTTCTATCTTCTTTTCATATTATTTTCACACCTTTCTTACCAGACTAAAACTCTTCTGCACATAACAGGAGCATAGAAAAATTGTCACAGTAAGTTATCCTAACAGTAATCAAATTATAAAACATATACTTATAGCCCAGCCAGTGTAGCTCAGTGGATTGCACATCATCCTGTGCAACAAGAGGTCACTGGTTCAACTGCCAGTCAGGGCATGTGCCCGGATTGCAGGCTTGATCTCCATTGCGGGATGTGCAGAAGACAGCTGATCAATGATTCTCTCTCATCATTGATGTTTCTATCTTCCTCTCCCTTCCTCTCTGAAAGCAATAAACATTTTTTTAAATAAACAAAACAAACAAGACTATTTCTGTTAATGCTAAAGTACTCTTTAGAAAACAGGACAAAGTAATAAAAATGTTGCAGATTGGGTTTGTGAGAACCACCTAAAGTTGAGGCCTCTGAAAAAGGCCCAGTGAGGTGGAATTTGAGCCAAGACCCAAATGATGAGCTGCACTAAGGCTGGAGGACAAAGGAGGCTGAGGGAGTAGCAAGCATACGGACCTAGCGGTGGAGGAATGTCATGCCGTAGTGAGCTAGGCAGGAAGAAAAGGCAAGGCTTAGATTACAAGGGGCCTTACGGTAAGTTTGGTGAGGAGGGGAGGGTTAAAAAGGAAATGACAGGTCTTTCACCCAGAACTATTTTTGGAGAATGGATTATAAGAGGACATAAGGAAACTATTAACAGTCCAGGTGAGAGGTGATGGAAGTTTAGAATAAGCTGATAGCAACTGGGGATGGAAATAAGTGGATGCATTCAAGATACAGCTTGAAGTCAGAGACAAAAGAACTTGCTGATTAGATGTGAGGATTCAAGATCTGTGAAACCATTTACAGGTGAGTCCTCACTTAATTTATCAATAGATTCTGTGATGTAAAGCAACACGATGTATAACAAAACCACTTTTTCCATAGGCCAACTGATCTAAACAAAAGTCCCTATTTTATGATGAAATGACTTTGAAAGAAATTAGTTATCCTAGGACCTGCCGTATTTCAATGAAGAAAACTGGGAGAAGAACATTTTTCCTCTTTCTAAATGTTGTGTTAGATGCAAAACCAGGTGGGAATGTTGACTTTCAATTATTGAGGTTCCCCTATAAGTTCGAGGGGAAGAGGAACCATGTTCCTGTGTTACTCCAAAGCCTGCCAGCCCGCCTGATACATATTAAGGACCCAGAACACGTCTTTGAGAAGGATATCTATTTCGTTTCTCAAGTCAAAATCCTTTTTATTTTATTTTTTCCAAGTCCAAAACTCCTTGAGGATGGGGATTCCTTATCTTCACAACGACTAACATCAGGCTTTGGTACCTAGTGGGAGTGTGCTAGTGCCTAGCCAATGGTCGGCAAACTGTGGCTCAGAGTGGCTGTTTGTCGCTCTGTTGACTAATGAGTTTGCGACCAACTGGCCTAGAGACGAATGACGCCTATGGGATGGCAACACTGGTATTTGGCTTTGACTATAAAAGTTATTTATGCAGTGTTGGGACTCTCTCAAATAAAGGTCATTTTTCCTCTTCCGTGTAGTTTTATGTTGAAGGCGAGCGCAAAAGCATGAAAAAATATATATTACCAAAATAACATGAAAGGCTAATACCCGAGGCACATTGACAACCACAAAGGCATCAGACTACTAAAGAGCGGTCAGCACCTGGACAACTGAGGCGTCAAGCCACTCAACCCCAACAGATGGAGCCAATAACAAAATTTAGCAACTCCTCCTGGTCAGCAACGCAGGAAAGGAGGTGGGAGAGGGGAGGGCAGGAGCCCTTCAGCATCTCTAGTTCTCACAATACTGGGGACCCACCACGCATCCTAGGATAGCTCAGAGCGACTTCTGCCTCACCCAGCTTAGCGCCAGGTCTCTATCTGTTACTGTATAAGCCACTGAAGGGAAGGTGACCCTTACAGCTCAGGTCCGAGTCCTCGCCTCTCCCACGCTCCTGTCCAAACACCGTGACGAGCACAGGAAAAAAAAACTCCACGGCACAGAGCAATGGACGAAAATGCCACTCCCACCTCCACCACCGAGGGGCAGAGGACACCTCTGCGAACCCGAGCAGTCCCAAAGCCAGGCCTGCCCTGGCTCTCGGGCACACGGCCCCCGCTCGCCCTCCGTCCCCTCGCATCTCTGTCTCGCTCACAACAAAGAACCGAGAGGTTCCCGGCCGCGGGGACGCCACACGGCCTGGCGGCGGCGGGCGTGGCCCGGCTGAGGGGAAAGACGCGACACCGGCCGCACACTCCCCTCTGGGGGCAGAGCGACAGCGAAGGATATGAGGAGCCGAGGCAGGACGGTCGGCAGCTCCCGGCGGCACAGCTCCTCGGGCCAGCCGCCTAACTCCTCCAGGGGGACGGCGCTCGCCGAGGCGGCGCGCTCCTGAGACATGCTTTCTCCCCCCAGCAACCAGCTTCCAAACTGTCCCGCCACCGCCGGGACCGGAAACGCCACCTTCCCGGCAGGCCTTGCGAGCGCTCCGACAGCGACAATACCATAGAGAGGGGGCGGGCCGCGTTCCTTGTTGAGCCCGGGGCCCGGCGCGGCAGAGGAAAAACCGGGCTTCTCTGGCCCCCGCGGAGGACTCGACTCACTGGTGCGCGCTTTCAGCCCAGAGCATCTGCGGGGACACGAGGTTTCCACACGCGGCGGTGAGCTGGGAACTTGCGGAGCTTTGAGCGTCCCAAGGTCTAGATTTCTCTTGTTACATGGAGGCGCTTTGGGGAGATGAAAGCCGGAAGTCCCCAGCTTTGCTACCGTCGATCTCGGGGGGCTTTGAGATTGCAAGTCTGCTGGGGTTGGATCCGGTTCCTGTCCACTTCGCCGTGTGGCCCTACTCTGTACGTCTCGTTGAATGGGAATAGAGACCCCACTGCCAGAAATGTGCGATCTGAAGCAGGTCTAGTACCGTGAGGGCCTCGGTAAAGTTGCTTCCATTTTCCACGGGCCTCTCCAAACCGTTCAGTGTCCTTATTTTGTGTTTGTTCTGCCGCCAAACTAACCTTTACTGATGACTCCAAAAATCACCCCACTCCCATACACTTAGGGCTGCTGATATCCACTAAAATGTTGTGAGCTCATCTGGATGAACTTGCACCAAAGGAGAGTCGTGCAAGTTCTTACAGGGCTACACATTTACCAAAATAAACTCTTGAATTCTTGTTACTTGGAACAGGAACAGACTGAGTGAAGAGATTCTGTTAGTTTAGTAGGTAAATAAATATGTTTGGACAGGCTCATGACACCAAGTAGCTAGGCTTGTCAGTTCCTTCCCGAAAACTTGGGATTTTTGTTTTTTGCTAGTTATTGCTGCTGCTGTTCTAATATTTGTTTTCACTCTTCATTCTCTAACCCAGCTTTTGACCCCTTATGGGTGGTGTGTTTCCAAATCTCTTTATCTCCCTCTAAACTTGTATAGAAAAAGCAGCTAGCGGAGGGGGTTGGGGTGATTACTGTTTAATATCATATTTTAAGGAAATATGTCATTTTGCTTTTTACTAACAATTTTTTTTCCCTCCAGAGTTAAACGGAAAGAAAAGCAAAAGCCTCTAAAAAGCGATTTGGAAACAACTCTAAATATCTGTAACTGTATAAGCTCCTAAAGAGAAAGAGACCCAAACAAAACTACTTGAGTAACTGAAACAGGTTCACGTTCTGTGTCATCAATTCTATCCAGAAGCTGAGGAGTCTCCCTTTGAACTGAAGGATTGTCCGAGGATGGCCTTCCAATTTAATTTCACTATAGAGGACCATCTGGAAAATGAACTAACGGCCCCTGGAGATGGAACTTTGACCCCGAGTTCCTCAAAAGAGTCTTCAGTCTCAGAAAGTCAAAAAGGTAAACACAGAGACACAAAATGTTCTACAGAACAGTCTGTCTTGCCTCCGAGTCACTCGTGGGGACCTAAGTCAGTGGGACACGCAGCTCCCTCCCAAGACACATGCCACTCGCCCAGTGCAGCTCCCAGTTCGGGGAACTTAGAGCCTCATGAACAGCAGCCTTGCCTGAGACTCGCCAAAGAGCATGCTGTGCCTGAAGACCTGAAGGAAGCGTTGGAGAATAAAGTGATAGAAGCATTACCAGATCTCCAGCACGTTAACCTGTCGGTAGTGAAGACCATCCTGTTGAAAGAGAACTTCCCTGGAGAAAACGTCGTTTCAGAAACCTTCTCGTCTCACTCGGATCTGATTACCGGTGTTTACGAAGGAGGCTTAAAAATCTGGGAATGTACCTTTGACCTCCTGGCTTATTTCACCAAGGCCCACGTGAAATTCGCCGGGGGGAGAGTGTTGGATCTTGGCTGTGGATCGGGGTTGCTGGGTTTAATGGCGCTCAAGGGAGGGGCCAGAGAAGTTCATTTTCAAGACTATAACAGTTTGGTGATCGACGAAGTAACTTTACCTAACGTGGCGGCTAACTCTGCTCTGGAAGATGAAGGAAATGATGGAAACGAGCCGGACGTGAAAAGATGCCGGAAATCAGAGGTAGCACAAAAACTGGGTCAATGCCGGTTCTTTTCTGGGGAGTGGTCTACGTTTTGTAAGCTCGTAACCAGTGAAAAACACTTTGAAAAATATGACCTCATTCTCACCTCAGAAACGATTTACAATCCGGATTACTATGATACTTTGCACCAAACATTTCTTCAATTGTTAGGTAAAAATGGGCGGGTGCTTTTGGCCAGCAAAGCACATTATTTTGGTGTAGGTGGAGGTGTTCATCTCTTTCAGAAGTTTGTAGAAGAAAGAAATGTATTTAAGACTAGAACACTTGAAATAATTGATGAAGGACTAAAAAGATACCTAATTGAAATGACTTTTAAGTATCCTAGTTAATGTCCATGGAGTGTCCTAAGTATTAAAATAAACAGAATAACTAAAAATTTGTTTAGAATGTTTAATTTCTGCTTTGCTATTTTTTATAATAAAATTAGCAAGGGTCTTATTATTTTTATTATTATTATTATTATTGTTGATGGTATTACAGATGTCTCCCACTTTCTCTCCCTTTACCCCGCTCCTCCCAAGCCTTACCCCCGCCCCCGCTCAGGTCTTCACCATCCTATTGCCCATGTACATGGGCTATGCATATAAGTTATTTGGATTATCTCTTCTCGTCCCCCCCACCCCACATCAAAGTATGTCAGTCTGTTCCATGCCTCCATGCTCGGTTCTTATTTTGTGAAATTAGAATTCAATAAAATAAATTTACTGGACATTTGTTAACTAGGTACTTTGTATAGCACTTTGCTAAATATTTATAACCTTATGAGGCATATAGCTTCCTCATTTTAATAATGATCATAATAGCTAACAGTCCTCAGTATTTACTATGTGCAGAGCAGAAGAGCTTTACATATGCTAACACTTAATAACAGCCCTGAATTAGGTTATAATTCAGATTATAATTAGTATCTCCATTTCATAAAAAAAATTGAGAGTCAAGGAATTAATTAAATCCCCATCACATTTCTCACCTTCAACCAAAATCTGAAATGATGTCTATTTAAAAGCTTTTCTTAGCAGCCCAGTGGTCTCAACCTTACCACTGCCTGTTTTTCATCATAAATATTTCTTAGCACCCTTGTATTATTCTGAAATGGAAGTCACAATTAAAGAATCTTGCCAAACTGGTTTGGCTCAATAGATAGAGCATCGACCTGCAGACTGAAAGGTCCCAGGTTCGATTCCGGTCAAGGGCATGTATCGGTTGCAGGCACATCCCCGGTAGGGTGTGTACAAGAGGCAGTTGATAGATGATTCTTTCTCATCGATGTTTCTAACTCTATCCCTCTCTCTTCCTCTCTGTAGAAAATCAATAAAATATATATATATTTTTTAAAAGAATCTTAATCACGCCCATCATTAAAATTGTATATATTATACATAAATCCCTAATGTGAGTTTATATAGTCATATTATAAACATATCATGTATATAAGCTTAACTAATATCCATTATCTCATATGGATACAAAAAAATTAAGAGAAAAAGAAAACAATGTGGTTTTTTTTCCTTCTGAAGGAAACTTTCAGGATGTTCTTTAATAACTTTTATATATACCAGGGGTGGGGAACCTTTTTTTGGCCAAGAGCCATTTGGATATTTATAACATCATTCTTGTCCTATACAAAATTATCAACTTGAAAATTAGCCTGCTATATGTGGCCAAATATTTAATTAACTCACCCCTAATGTCTTGGTACAGCCAGACCAAATGATTTTATCTTCCCCCTCTCCCTCCAATGATTAGATAGTTGTCTTAACCCCATCTAGGTGTATCCTTCCATTGCCCATTTCTGTACAAGTATTAAACTGTTTAATCAGTGTACCTATATAATGTAATTTTACCTGTCAGGCAAGACTTTCCCTTTCCATTTCAAACATTTCTTCTTATCATTGAAGGTATAGTATATGTTATTTACTATTTATATATGTTTATTTTTCCCAGGTAAACTCTACAATCAATCTGACAATTTAAACAATTCCTTTGGTATTTTGGTTGATATTATATTAAATATATAGCTTAAATTGGTGGTAATTAGAACACTTAGACTATTAAATATTCTAATCCAGTCTGACAGAGGGGAAGAAATCCAAATTGGGGGAAGAAAGCAATGAAAACATTAGAGATAGAAATTTTATTATTATTCAAATAGCTATGCCAACTGGGGCCCTGAGAAGCTGCCAAAGGACTTTCCCATCTAACTTATACATCCCTGTATTACAGGTACCAATCAGAGCAACACATCCGGAACAAAATTAGAATTCAGAGTATCTCAGAAGCCCACCTTTCAGATTCCAATTTCTTTCAAAATATTCTTTACAGTAGTTCTGAGCAAAACCCTTAGCTAGCTGCTGAAGGCTGGGGCTGAGCCGGGGCTGGTTCTCAGGACGGCAGCTGTCCTGAGGAGGAAGATGAGTACTGTGAGTGAGAGACGGCAGCCTTGTTTCTGGGAAAGTAATATCTGATAAGGACAGTCAAGGAAGATACATTTCACCACTTTAAAATCAACTTTACTAGAACTATTGTACTAGTTGTCTAGTTTAGTCCTTGTTAAGATAATGACTTCAGAAGTAGAATACCTTTAATTTCCTTTCACCATATTGTAAATCCTTCAGATGTTGATAGTACTTGTTACTGCTACTGCTGATGTACTAGAATGTTTTTGATTCTGCTTAAATTATGCAAGGGTACAAAACATGACTTCTCTACTAAGTTCTTATAGTAATTTAAATACCTTGAAAACCAACACTGAGTGAATTAATTTCAGTAAGTAAAAAAAGATAAGAGTTTCTATATGATTATTAAATTTGGATTTCTTGTAATAGTTCAAACAATTCTAACTTATACAACAAAAAGGTCATTAGAAGAAAATACTAGTCTAACAAAACTAGATTATATCAGAGGAATGGTGGCGTGACAGACCTCTTAGTCTCTCCCATGGAAGTTTCAACAACCTGAACACCCATATTTCAACCAAAGATTCTCTGCTCAAGCACAAATATGCCTGAGAGACCCACGCAATGGAACATCTAAAGATGGGCATGTGGAACAAAAGGAGAGGCAAAAGGGAGTGGGGCTGATACGAGTCAGGAACACAGCCCCTGTAGCAGCAGCCAGAGCACACAGCCAGACTCAGCCAGGAGAGGGGAGGAATCTGGTTGTTGTGGACAGGCCCTTCTGCCCAGTGAAACAGACGGACTCTGTGCAGGAGAGCGCAGTGCTGGCTATGGCTGAATGGAGTGCAAAAGCACAGACCCTTCTGGGGCCAGAAGGGAGGAGGCAGGAGGGGCCTGCACAGGACTAAGTTCTATCAGGGTTCCTCCCAGGACCACAGGGTCCCAGTGGGCAAGGTTAAGAAGGGCCAATCAGCTTCTTCAGGAAGGCCTCCAGCTGTTCCTCACCCTTGATGCCCACAGATTTGTCCATCACGTCCCCACTCTTGATGGCCAGCATGATGGACACAGCGAACGCCTAATACCCTATGGCGAGGTCTGTGTGGCCATCAATATCCACCTTGGCCATCACCACCTTTCCATGCTGCTTGGCCACCACCTTCTCTAACCTTGGCCCCAGGATCTTGCAGAGGCCACGCCACTGTCCATGAAAATCCACAACCACTGGTGTCTCACTGTTGACAACTCAATCTTGGAAGTCAGGTCCATCCTGGATGTTAAAGGTTGTTTGTTAGATAGACTGGTGGTATATAATGACCAGGCATCTCTGGATGCTACTGTCAGGTCGCCAGGACTTTGTGGGTTCTATAGAGCCCACAAACCTTGATATTTTCTGGAGATGGCAGGTACCTCCTCAGGAGAAGTCACTGAACTATCAGAGACCCTGGCTCTCTGGAGGGCAGGTCCTCCCATCCTAGGCCTCTGCCCACTCGGCTGCTGGACCCCATGGGAAGGTGCCCGCAGAGTGCCTCAGCCAAGACACCACCTCCAGCCACCCACCTGGGTCTCCTCGCATGTATCTTTTAGCTCTTGGCACCCAGAAAGGCTTGGATGTACTTGTCTTCTTCGATAAAAGTTAGAAAGTGCTTCTTAGATTTTCTCTCATTAAAGAGGGGCAGAGTGAAAAATGGGGCAGAGGAGGCTTTGGTGCTGGGTGAAATAGTGATATCAGGAAACGTAAGCCATTTTCCCTTTTGAAGTGGGAGGAGACATTAGTAGAGTAACAAAAGGATACATGTAAGTTGGGATGCCTTTTGCAGCCAAGTGTTTCCGTATAAGTCGCTCAGTACCATACCAGTTGAAACCTTTCGTAGCATGCCCAATGCGTGGGAGATGGACACTTGCTGTTGAAAAGAAGAAAGAATAGATTATGATGTCTTCCTTCATCAAAAATGGACTGATGATGTCAAAACCGGTTTGGCTCAATGGATAGAGCGTCGGCCTGGGGACTGAAAGGTCCCGGGTTTGATTCCGGTCAAGGGCATGTACCTTGGTTACGGGCACATCCCCAGTAGGGTGTGTGCAAGAGACAGCTGATTGATGATTCTCTCTCATCGATGTTTCTAACTCTCTATCCCTCTCTCTTCCTCTCTGTAAAAAAAAAAAAAATCAATAAAATATATATTTTTTAAATGGATTGATGGATATATATATATATATATATATATACACACACACACACACATATATATATATATACACACACACACACACACACAAAGCAGAAAGTAATCTTTACTCTTAGTCACTCTGTAGTTTCCAATGGACCATCCCACTCAAAGCAAACAATTATAACCTCACGAATATTCTGGGGAGGGATGTAATATGGAAAAATAATTCTGTTGAAGACAAGGACTGGCCTACAGGTAGGCCCTGGAAAGAAGTAGGCACAATGGGAATAGAATATATGATCAATAGTCGAGATGTAATTAAAATTAAGCAAAGACTCATTAATAAGTCAAAAAGTTCAAACTCTGAGACATACAAGTTTTGGAACCAACACTAAACTATGGTTTTTGACAGAGAACTGTCTGCTGATGTGGACTGTGACTCTCCAAGAGAGGACACGATAGAGGGCATTTCCCAACTGCATGTGACCAGTTTCCTTCATCTCTGGTGCCTCCTTCCTCATCTGTGAAATCATGGTACAAGTCCCCCGGTGGATGCAGACGATACACAGATCACAGATACAGGGATACAGAAGTAATTTGAAAAGAAAAGGACTCTACAAATACAAGATGACAAGGTGGTAACTTCTCTCGCCTCTCACATCGGGACTTACCTTTACTAAGCATACTGAACAGGTTCTTGACATTTCTCACTCCTTAAAAACCAAAATACAGAAACCCATCTATTCCTAAGGACAATTGGAGGAGCTCACCTTTCTTTTTCTTTGCTGCTAAAAAAATCTTCTTCAGGCCCTCTTCTAGGGCTGTCATCTTAATGCCAGACAGGACATTGGAGCGATCACGGTGCTGAGCCACAATCAAGGCCAACTAAGAGAAACCATCATTAATAGCTGACACGGCATGAGGTGGCTACACAGCCAACTAAGTGACCTGCCATTGGAGGGGGTGTGAGTGGTCCCCCTTTATGAATCACTCGGGTTAGCTCCACCTCTTTTGAATGCTCTGCCTGAATAGCCATGTACTACCAAATCTATGATTTCACACCCATTGTAATTGTTTTATCTTATTTTGTGGCAACTTTATATAAGCTTTCCTTACTCTTTTTAAGATATTTTAAAACCTGACGCCCACCTAGCATGGCTCAATGGTTGAGCATCAACCTATGAACCAGGTGGTCACGGTCCAATTCCCAGTCAGGGCACATGCCAGGGTTGTGGGCTCGATTCCCAGTGGGGGGCATGCAGAAGGCAGCCAATCAAGTATTCTCTCTCATCATCGATGTTTCTATCTGTCTCTCTCTCCCTTCCTCTCCGAAATAAATAAAAATATATTTAAAAATTAGGGGGGGGGGGGGCGCGGAAATCCCGAGTCCAAGACATGTTGGCCTTTCTAAATGCTCTCAAGGATAAAGAAGGAGTTTTTCAGTCTTTGGAGCAGAAAGGCCTTCTGAGGTTCTTGTACTCCAGCCCACTAGCTGATGCTCAGGTAAGCTCTGCAAACACCAGGATAAGCTGTCATTCTTCTCTGTTCAAATGCCAGCTATCTCCCCTCCTAATCGAAGAGGAGTGGAGCTGGAGAGGGTGTCAAGGCCGTATCTGGGACGTACACCAGTAGTCACATCTTAGTCTTGGTTATACTCACTGTAAACAGTTTTTTTTAGTCACTGGCTTCTGAGCCTTTTATGCACAACCACTGTGTCATTCTCATTTCCCAGCATTTTGGAACAAGCAGAAACAAGCAGGAAGCACTTCATTGTTAGGCACACCGGCCATTAACCTCAAGAAAAGGTCCTCTCAGCCTCGTTTCTAAAGATCTTGTTTAAGTCAGTGAAATTGTTTTTTCAATTCTTTAATCCTCACCGAGGACATGTTCATTGATTTTTAGGGAGAGAAACATTGATGTCAGGGGGGGAAATCAATTGGTTTCCTCCCACATGTGCCCCAACTGGTGACTGAACCCGTGACCTTTCAGTGTATGGGACAAGGCTCCTACCAGCTGAGCCCCACCAGTCAGGGCTAAGTCAGTTTGGCCCAAAATTTGAATATGAATTCGGGCCCTGGAGAAAGCTAAGTTAGTGGTCAATAAAACATTTTACAATAGTTCCAAATGACAGCCAAGTGGGAGGCACTTAAGATACAAAAGAAGAATTTTAATGCAGGCAGAGGAAATGTGGATTGCTTCTTCGTGGCTTATGGTTGGCTAGAAAGCAAGGTCTTTTACAGAATTTTTCATGTGACAAATGACGAAACCGTCAGTTTTTAGTCATGTTTCCTTATTCATTCAGTAAATGTTTATTGAGCACTTCCTATAAGCCATACTGCATGCAATATTGATGATATAGATTAAACTCTGCAATTAGGAGGGGCCTGTCCTCTAAATCAGTGGGGAGAACAAGAAAGTGGGGAACAGTACTCCAGAAGCTGAGAGGAACAGAAGCACGGGGGATGGCAGAGTGCATCGGAAAGTGAGGTTCAACCTGGCTATGGGCTGCATTGTGTCCCCCAAATTCATATGTTGAAGTCCTGACCCTCAGTACTTCAAAATGTGATTGTATCTGGAGATAAGACCTTCAAAAAGGTAATCCGATTGAAAAGGCCTCAGGGTGGGGCCTAACCCAATCTGACTGACCTCCTTACAGGAAGGAGGAATTTGGGCACAGAGGAAAGACCATGTCCTCACAGGGCATGGAGCCAACCACCTGCAAGCCGAGGAGAGGCCGCAGAGGAAACCAGCCTTGCCAGCACCTTCACCTTAGACTTGTGGCCTCCAGAACTGTGAGGAAGTAAACTTCAGTTTTTGAAATCACCCAGCCTGTGGTATTTTATGGCAGCCCCAGCAAACTAACATACAGTGACAGAGGTCAGTGGGAGCAGGAGGTGTTTCAAAGGGGAGGTGATAGGAGCCATATTTTAGCTCTGATATGAGATGTGGTTTTTTTCACTTACCAAATCTTGCCCTTTGTTTCTTGACTCTTTATCATCAATAGGAAATAAAAGGACACTTCCCAAACTCAAGTCTGCAATACAAGAAAAAGGAGCAACAGAAAGAACATTAAGTTCACTGCAGACTGAGTTCAATCAGGTTTCAAATTTGCCTTATTTCACTCTCCTGGACCCAGTCACTGTCTCAGCTAGGTACTCCTTTTTCCCCTCAAAATCGTTTTCTCTACTTTATATTTATTTTACAAAAGTTTACTATTGACATTATTGAACACCCTACTATCCAGGCATTGTGCGCTAACCCTGGGGATTCAGAGATGAAATGACGACATTCTCTGTAAGTGCCCTAACTTCTGTGTCTTTAAAGAGCTCAGTCCTCGAAGTAGCTTCCTGCTCTCCATTCAGTAGCAGCAGCAGGGCCTTTTGGAAGCTGAGCCATTTTTGCCTGATATTTATGTTTACCACTGTCATAAACGTATGGCTTAGTTCCCCCAAAAAAGCTCAATTTTTACAAAAAATTGAAAACGTGTACAGTACTTAAAAGGAGATGCTATTCAGACTTCCAAATCCCCTTGGCACCAAACAGCTTTACCCCCGCCTGTGCTAACATTATGCTACAGCCTTCTTCCCTTCGGCACCCAGCTTTTGTTAGCACTTTAATGGTGTGTCTGATTTCTCTCCCATAGGCTCTCAAATTTTCATGAGAGATTCCCTTATGAAGATGGGGTGAGTTGGGTAAGCAATGAAATCCAAAACTTTAACATGCATGCAGGGATCAACATTATCAAAGCAGTTGCACATTCATTATCCTCATTATAGTCCATAATTCACAAATTACAATAGAGAAAAAAGGCAGAGGGAGGTGAAGGGACTGTCTCAAAGTCACACTACAACTAGCTCATCGATGACAGAATTCAGACTCCAACCAGCTCTTCTGACGCCTTATCTACTGCTTTTTAAATCCACATGATGCTACCCTAAGAGTCCTCTCTTATTCCGTCCCTAACCCTTCTCTCTGCTTGCTCCTTACCGTTCATTTTCCCAGCCAGCTCATATATTTTTCTTGGCTCAGTGGATCTGTTTTCCAGAGCTGTGAATAAACCACCTCTGCCCCAGTGGCCAGAGTCATCTGACAGAAGAAAGAAAATTTTCTTCTTATAGGAGGCAAAGTTCAGTCCACAATTAAAAACAACAACAACAAAGTTATACCAAATAGACTTATAGAAGGAAATTTTTTTTTCTTCCCTTTGAAAAATCAATCTAATCTCCTAGGAATACCATAGGTTGGATTTCTCAAATACGTTTAGATTTTCTCTAATATATCCGGCCATCATAACTGGAAAGCATTGAAAAAATTAGTGTTCTGAAAGAGCAAAATCTCTGTAGAACTTCTGTAATTCCTGGAAATGATGGAGGAGGAACGGTGAAGAGTTGACGTAACAAAACAGAGTTGTAGCACTGGTACTTAACAAATATACTTGACTCCCATTTTTTTACAGGCAAGGAAGAGGAAAGGTTAAATGATTTATTCTGGTGTTAACAGAGTTGGTTAGTACCTTGTATTTAGAGTCATTCATTCATATTACAAATATTTGTTAGCATGTATTATGTGTCAGGCATTGTTCTAAGCACTAGGGTTAGAGCAGTGGACAACAAACCCTGCCCCCATAAAGATTTTTTTCTAGTGCAAAACAGTAAAATACGTAAGGTCAGATGGTGATATGTGCCATCAAATAAAATAAGGTAGGAAGGGGATAGAGAAATGGAGGCGTGAGGATGGGATCTATTCTGTATGAGGCAAGCAGGGGAGATCTCTCTGACACACAGACATTTGAACAATGCTTGAAGGTGGCTAACTGGGGAAAGAGGGTTCCAGGCAGAGGAAGTAAAAAACGAAAAGTGCAACGATTGTGAGGGGGAAACATGCTTGGAATTTTGCTTTTTCTCAAAGGATTCATTTGTCTTGTGAACGCTGCCTCTTTCCACTCTCCTAAAAACCTTGTGAAGAGAATAATGTAGATAGTACCATCCCATTATACGGATAAGGAAGCTGAGGCCTAGGGAGGTTGGGTTATTCAACCAGGTAAAGGAAAGACAACAGTCAAATCCAAGTCTCCTGATGCTAAAATTCACACTTTTTTTGACCACACACGACTGCACTAGGTCAGGGTTCTGCTTCATCCGCCCCAGTTCCTAGCACCATAAAGACTGAGGCCGCCGCCCTGAGCCCATACCACTTCTCCTACCTACGCAGTGCACGGTCACAGCATCCTCCACGCCGGCCTGGGGGTGGGTGACATCGCCACTAACATACTTGATGAAGGCCGAGTCTGAATCTTCATACTCCAGTTGGGTTGAGCTCTCATCTTCCTCCTCCTCTAGACTCTCGGGTTCACTCTCCTCGGAAGGCAGGCAGAAGGACTGGTAATTATTGGACTCCCACCAGGCCATCCTTCAACAGGCCAGAGAGAAAAGGAATTTAATCAGGCGAATCACCATTTCCCGTGGACCACATTTTGTACTGCTATTCACAGACATGGAGTGCCACGTGAACGCAATTAGAAACTCACCCTACACTTTTGCCAATCTGCAAATAAGCAAGTAGGCTTACTGCTTCATGTCTATACTTCAGTGATGAGCAGCCACCAGATATCCCTGTTCTTAAGAACATGACTAGAAGGGACTGTGAGTAAACTACTTTTTGTTAATTACAATAAAACCTTAGATTTTCTTGCCTCAACTGAATGTATCTTCTCTGCCTAGGCACTCAGGAATTTTCACCTCAGTAAATGTTTAGGTTAATTGTTATAATAATATTGTTATCAACAGGAACTATCAGCTTTATAAAATTTTTCTGCTGCTGAAACCTGTTTGGCTCAATGGATAGAGCGTCGGTCTGCAGACTGAGAGGTCCCAGGTTCGATTCCGGTCAAGGGCATGTACATTGGTTGCGGGCACATCCCCAGTGGGGGGTGTGCAAGAGGCAGCTGTTTCTCTCTCATCGATGTTTCTAGCTTTCTATCCCTCTCCCTTCCTCTCTGTAAAAAATCAATAAAATATATATTTTTTTTAAAAAGTTTTCTGCAATTTTAAAATGATGTTCTATTCAGTTGATTAGAGTGTCATCTCAATACACCAAAGTTGCTGATTCAATCCCTAGTCAGGGCACATACAAGAATCAAGCAGTAAATGCATAAGTAGAACAACAAATGATATCTCTTTCTCTCCTTTCTCTCAAATCAATCAATGCTTTTTTTTAAAAAAAAAAATGATGTTCAACTGTAGACTCAGTATACAATAGTGATTCTTTTATCAATTGTGATCCTCAGCTTTATTAATAATGCAATCAAATAATGCCCACATACTTTTTCTTATGTTCCTCCTCTTCCTTTCTCCTCTGCTTCTCTTCCATTAGCTTCTTTCTCTTGGCTGCTGCTTCTTGTCTTTTCTTCCTTCTCTCCTCCAGTTCTTCTGGACTTAGAACCCGCTTCCTCTTAGTAGACTCCTCCACAAGGCCTGGCATGAGAACCTGTCAGAAGAACAAGATCTATAACCAAGAAGTTTGGGGGCTGCCTGTTCCTTCATGAGTTTCATTCATCCCTAGAACACACTCTGTATGCCAGCAACATGCTTAGTATTTCCCAAAACACTGAATCTCCATGCCACTTCCATTCACACTTCCATCACACATCTCACCGGCATGGCAACCAGGACAGTGTGCTCTAAACCCAACCAAAGGACTGGCGTGGTTGGTAAAGCTATACGTCATTTTGATTAATTTCATTATTAAGAAGGCACTTCAGAAAAATCACTTTTTAAAAATGGAAAGCACACCTTGCAGGATGCCATTTTATGTTTAACCATTTTTTAAATGAAAAACTTCATACAATGTATTATATTTCTTTCTTAAACAGAATATTTCAACATCATGATTATCTTAATTATAGCTAGCATTCAAAGAGTACATATTAAGTGCCAAATAATATGGACATTAGAGCTATAGTGTGGTTGTGATCCTCTCTGAACGACATGGAGTCATGATCAAGAGCAGGGTATGTATATATTGCTGTCATACAGTGATCCCAGGGGTGGCTTAAGTGGACAAACTGCTTTCACCTGCATTAAGTAGCAAAATAAATTCTTCTAATGATTTTTATGTCAACTTTTTACATAGTTTTTATATTACAGTACAGTTAATTATACTTATGTTTCTTGTTTTTAGTGATTATGTATATATTTTATTGCTGCATTAGAAATAAGCTGAAAGAAGCTGCAAAAGCATGTCACTTTGTGAAGATTAGAGAGCAACGGAAGCATCCATCCTAGGTTACAAGTGGTTCATCCGACAGGGGGTGCAAGGCCTACACACACTAAGGTCATCAATGGTGAGATTATCAACACACCTGCCAGCTGGAATTTATACACCAATGGGAAGTTTAAAAAAGTAGGTAAGAGAACATTGGTTACCCTTGACCTCTTAGCCAGGGAGTATGAGTGAGAAGACATCAGAAGATGCCTAAAGTCTCTACAACACAAAACAAGCCCAAATCCAAGACACTTAGGCAATGTTGAAATTTCTTCTTCAGACAAGATTGTTTTACAATATTTGAACACACTCTTCCTCTGCAGGATAGTTTCCTTTGGGGAGACAATAATTTTTTCTTCGGTATTAGTTTTCTTCATTTTGACCTGTCAAACTTCACTTCAGACAAGTCAGGCTTACCACTCATCTTAACTAAAAGAAAGACCGAAGGCTTGAAGGATGGAGGAAGGCGGCGAGGGGGAGACCACTCCACACACTGGCCGAGGTAATTATACTTCATTTCAACAAATGCTTACAATTTATTTCTTAATAAATCACATCCAGCCCAGCCGGTGTTACTCAGTGCTTGTTTGGGTTCGTGAACCAGGATGTTAGGATTCAATTCCCAGCCAGGGCACATGCCCGGGTTGTGGGCTCCATCCCCAGTAGGGGCATGCAAGAGGCAGCCAATGGATGATTCTCATCATTGATGTTTCTCTCTCCCTCTCCCTTCCTCTCTCTGAAATCAATAAAAGTATTGAAATCAATAAAAATAATCACACCCAGCATAATTTTTTATCCTCTTAGAATGAAAAATTGGAAGAACTTATTCCTTTATATAAATTAACTAGAGGCCCGATGCAGGAAATTTGTGCAAGGAGCTCAGCCCTCGCAGCCCTGGCTTCATCCAGAAGGTCATCCGGCTGTCCGTCTAATTAGCATATTACGCTTTTATTATTATAGATAGTTCTTACACTGCCTTTATTTCGGAGTAACCGGCCCTCTTGACTAGTTTTCTCCAAAAGGGTTTTCTGAAGATTCACCAGTTGCTCAAATGATTTTCTGTCTTCTTTGCTGGGCTCCTTAGAATAGTCTTTCCCTTCAAATAAGTACATGTGATTTTCTAAGAACAGAAAACATAAAATGAGAAATGTTAGATATTTATAGAAAAATAGATTAATTCTATTCAAAGCAATAACCAGGGGGAACAAAAGAACAGCCTGAATTCTAGAGGGGCGAAGACTAGCTTGTGATGAAGGTATTGCATTTCCCATCCCACTGACACTGATGGGCGTGGGATCCAAATGGAGATCTCACACATTTATTTTTCAAAGGAGAGTGCAGGCTAAAGCCCTGTTGGTCATCTCTACATGGTCGGTGAGTACCTCCATCCTGTTGAGTTTTGAATCACTCATCACTCACTCATGCTACCCTATTCCTCAGCATAAATCTCCTGACATTAGTAATTAAGAACATATTCCTCCCTTTTCTATAATATTAAAAGAGCAAGTGGCAAACTGATGAGAAAAACGAGGAATCATAAATATAATCCCTTAGATTTACAGTAGTCTTTCCAGATCTTGAGAAAGCATTTTCATGAGCCTCACCACAATCATGGAATAATTAACCTCTTCAGTTAAGAAAGGGAAAACCGCCAAAACAGGTTTAGCTCAGTGGATAGAATGTCAGCCTGTGGACTGAAAGGTCCCAGGTTCGATTCCGGTCAAGAGGCAGCTGATCGATGTTTCTCTCTCATCGATGTTTCTAACTTTCTATCCCTCTCTCTTCCTCTCTGTAAAAAATCAATAAAATATATTAAAAAAAAAAAAAAAAAAAAAAAAAAAAAAAAGAAGAAGAAAAGAAAAAAAGAAAAAAAAGAAAGGGAAAACCGAGACTAAGACAGGGATTATTACTGCTAACAACACTGGGGAGTCCCCTAACCCCTGTCTTTCCATGGGGACTCATCTCATGTCCTAACTTAGGGGGGCTGTGCCCTTGGGGCTGCTCTCACCCCCTACTTACTTCCTTCCTCTTGCTCTCTGCTTCCTTCTTCTGTGGTAGGCAAGGCATCAGAGACCCACTCGCCATCTTTTGTTTCTCCCAGGACAGACTCCAGGTCTATTTCATCGATGGTGCTCCCCTCAGAGGACAACAGTTTATCCAAACCGAATTTGAGTATCTCATCCAACTTGAATGGAGAAAACAAAGTCCAGTCAGTTCTCGTGAAAACAAACCCTGGATATCAGGGATTTGCTAAGTGACACCAGGTATATACCTTCCCTGATGGTGGGCCTTTTCCTTTCTCCCCATGATAAGAAACCATTAGAGCCATTTAATAATTGGATGATGACTAAACAGAAAATATGATAAATGATTGCCAGAGATATTGATTTTGACAATTCTCATACTAAAAACAAATTATGAGCCTCCAATTTTTTTTTTTTGAAGAGTAATAGTAATTTCTTACATTACTATTGCCCTTCTGACCCAGTCTTTTTCATAGGCAATTCTCAACAGCCACAGAGAAGTCAGAAACCCTGTTAGAGCTAAGAGGTTAAGATATCTGCTCAGAGCCACAGAGTCAACAAGTGACAAAGCTCGGATTTGAATCCAAGTCAGATGGACCCAAAGCATATCGTTATTCTTTATTCTGCTGCCTTTCTATACATATTCATTTCTAGCTCCTACGGCAGCCTGCATGCAATAGGTACTAGAGGAGGAAGTGTTTGGCCAGAGACCAAATGTGTAGTTGAGGAGAGTGGGTGGTTAATGCTAGTCTCTCTTTTTTAATATTTTTGTTGATTTATATAGAGAGAGCAATGGAGAGGGAGCGAGAAAGAAAAACATCTATGTGAGAAACATCAATAGGCTGCCTCCAAATGCCCCTACCGGAGATTGAGCCTGCAACCCAGACATGTGTCCTGACCAGGAATTGAACCACCAACCTTCTGGTCCATGGGACAACGCCCCACTCACTGAGCCATACTGGCCAGGGCAATGCTAGTTCTTCTCCCTTCCATTCTCATCCACAGAGAGCACTGACTACAAATCCTGGCATATTCTGAAGTGAAGAACAAACTACCATACCTGGAGGTCAGCATCAGCTGCAGGCTTCTGGGCTCCCAGGGTAAAATGACCTCCCTCCATGACTGCGCTGGTGAGCTGCAGCTTGGAGGCGGCTTTCCTGCAAACTATTTCTTCCACGGTGTCTCTGCCAATCAGCCGGATAACCTTAACAGACCTGTACAGAAGGCAAAGGAGAGGAGTGTGCTATCGGAGTCCGCAAAGATGGACGCAAGCATACAAGGTTGATGCACCTAAAAGGAAATAAACCCAAAAAGCCATGTTTGGGGCACAGCTAAAGGGAGATTGTTAGCCATGGACAGAGCCACTGTTCAGAGAGATCTGACCTCACACAGGTTCTCACTAAACCTTTCCAAAAGAGTTAAGGAAGGGATGACGAGGTGGTCAGAATCGGGATTCCTTATCTGTGGCAGAAGAAAATCTCTGGTGAACCTACCTTATCTTCAGGGCAAAGGGTAAGACCCATCTTTTCAGCTTAGTTCCGTTACACCACAAATTTCTTAACTGAGTTTGACCTTAACTCAGGAAAGATGCATTAATTAACTTCTGGAAGTTCCTTCTAGTCCTTTGACAATTTGATTTTGCTCTTTTTAACAAAGCAAGTCTTGAGTGAGACTGTGCCCTGCCCAGTCAGCAGCAAACTGGGCTAACACCTAGCATTCTCTCAGCCTCCAGTCCGGGACTATCACCAGGATTACCACCTTCCTCCCCAAACCAGAACTGCCGAGTAGCCGAAAAGTGGAAACATGCTGCTGCTTAAATCTCTTACTTGTTCTGGCCTATGCGGTGAGCCCTGGCGGCTGCTTGCAAGTCATTCTGAGGATTGAAATCACTGTCAACAAAAATAACGGTATCTGCCGCTGTTAGGTTCATGCCAACTCCACCTGGAAACAATGCACGAAGGAGAATGATCAACAGTATGCGGACTAGAGACTAGAAAAGAAAGACACGGGCTACGGAGGTCAGACTGATAAACTGAATTGGCAAAATATCGGGCTTCTTCCTTCAAACTCACCCCAATATCCAACCCCAGAAACTTGTAGTGGATAAAACTGCTCCCTGAGCTCAGACTGCCTGACTTGGGAAAATTGAACCACTGGAAGTAACAGAATGAGGGAAGCGGGGGAAAGCAGCAAAAGTGGATAATGGACAGTCTCCTATTTCATTTCACAAATTCATGGCTGGGGAAGAGAGCTACCTCTATTAATTATGAATAAAACTTTCCACAAAGTTATTGACCCCAGGTTTCAGCCTTACTTCTCTGATGAGATGACAGCTAAGAAAGGCTGGAGACAATAGAAATCCATGCCAGAGGTCCAGGACCTTGGTAAACTTATGGCAACAACCTAAAAGTCCCATTTTTTTTTTTTATACTCAATACTGACCTCAAGTTTCAGAGAAATAAGGAAAAACATAATAAGTGCTGGGATGTAAAAGTCCTGTATCATCCCTCATTTGCCTTTGTCAATGCCAATGTCACTTACCTGCCCTGGTACTCAGAAGAAATACAAAAATGGGCTGCTGTCCAAAGTTCTTAATGGCCAGGTATCGCTCCTCTCCTCTCACGGAACCATCCACACGCTCGTAACTGTAGCCTTCACATACAGGAAGAAAACAAACACTAATCCTTTTCAGATACTCGATGAGGAATAAAGCATTGTCAGCTCAAAACCAAACGCTAATTTTGTCCCCTTCCCTATACAAGCATACCCCTATTTTAAGCAAATCCCACAGGCAAAATTTAAAATGCAGGAACCATTTTATTGTCTTACCAAAGAACTTTCCAAAATGTACTCTTCTAGTTGTTTTAAATACATGCAGTTTTAAATACATCCACGGTTGGATTCCTGGACTAAATTTTCAATCTTGACTATCCTGAGCAACCCTAAAGCACACTGCGGACCATGCTAAGACATAACTCTCACTTATGCCAGCAGTAAGACAAGCACTTGGGGGCTGGTGAGTGAGCCTGCCAGATGGCTTCAGAATTCACTACAGACCCATGTTGGAGAGGGGGAACTATGTGCTCAAGCCATGTTTACAAATCTGGGGATTCCTCAATGTGCCAATGGCATTTCCTGCAAGTGTCCACTGGACCAGTTTACAGTACCTGGGGGGGCATCAAGTGGCTCTGAGACTGCCTATGAGTTCTTTTCCGTTTTTCTTAAATACTTATTTTTCAATTAGAGTTGACATACATTATATTAGTTTAAGGTGTACGCCCCAGTGATTGGACATTATATAATTTACTAAGTGATCATCCCAAATAAATCTTATATACAATGACACCATACAGTTATTAGGATACTGTTGACTATATTCCCTATGCTGTACTTTACATCTCCATGACTTCTGTGTAACAATCAATTTGTACTTCTTGATCCCTTCACCTTTTTCACCCATCTCCCCCCCACTTCCCATTTTGCAATTGTCAGAACCATCTCTGTGTCTATGAGTCTGTATCTGTTCTACTTGTTCGTTTGTTTTTTAGATTCAATTGCTGACAGATAAGTATCTGTTGCCATTTTATTGTTCATATTTTTATCCCTTTCTCCTCCTCCTCCTTACTCCCACTTCTCCTTTTTTTTTTTCAAGACCCTGTAACATTATATAATAACTAGAGGCCTGGTGCACGGATTCACGTGGGAGGGAGGGGTCCCTCAGCCTGGCCTGTGCCCTCTTGCAACCCGGGACCCCTCAGGAGATGTAGCAGTGCGCCAAGTGGCAGGTAGCCACACTGCTCACACTCATCCCGGCCCGCTGCACCTGCCACCACAACTGCTCAATAGCACTGTCTCGGAGTTGGGAGAGGCTCTCCCGGTTCCTTCCACTGTAGCTGAGCTCACCAGCCATGAATTCAGCTTCTGGCTGAGTGGCGCTCCCCCTGTGGAAGCACACTGACCATCATGGGGCAGCTCCTGTGTTGAGAGTCTTGCCCCCTGGTGGTCAGTGCACATCATAGCAACTGGTCATTGCAGTTGTTCTGGTTGTTCGGTCATAATGGTTGGTTAGGCTTTTGTATATATAGATAGTTTGGTGGTGATGAACTCCTTTAGCTTCTTCTAGTCTGGGAAGCTCTTTTAATGGCCTTTGATTCTAAATAATCGCTTTGCTGGGTAAAGTAATCTTGGTTGTAGGTCCTTGCTTTTCATCACTGAATATTTCTTGCTACTCCTTTCTGCAAAATTTTTGTTAAGAAATCAGTTGACAATTTTATAGGTAACTAGCTATAGGAGATGCCTTGTAGGTAATTAACTGCTTTTCTCTTGCTGCTTTTAAGATTCTTTGTCTTGCCTGGCTGGTGTGGCTCAGTGGTTGAGCGTTGACCTATGAACCAGGAGGTCACAGTTTGATTCCAAGTTGGGGCACATGTGTGCAAGAGGCAGCTAATCAATGATTCTCTTTCATCATTGATGTTTCTCTCTCTCTCCTTCTCTCTGAAATCAATAAAAATATATGGTGTTTTTTAATTTCATTTACCTCTTTCTTGGTTGATATGTGGGATCTCTATAATTTCAGTATTCATCTCTTCTATTGATCTTGAACTCAACTGTTGAGTTGAATGTTGCAGGACACTGATAGCTCCTTTCACTAAAACTATTTATCATACATTGCAAAAATTCTCAACATTTCTGCAATACACATTTTCTCCAGGAACCATATTTTTAAATCACATCACCGATGGGAATATGTGTTTATTTCTGCCCACATGTCTCTACCCTGATGTCAATGCTTGCGTCACACACTTTTCTCTTTACTTTTAATCTGCCTTTGGTCTGAGTAATGTTCTTCTGTGCTTTCCTCTGTAACATCCCCACGCCCCAGATTACTCTTTAGGACCCTATCTGGACTGCTAAGTCTGAAAAAAGCTGGAGAAATGTAGTGGCCACGGGATGTCACCTCTATAATCCATGTAGTCTTGGAGAATATCCAACATCCGGGTCATTTGGGAGAAAATTAAAACTCGATGGCCCCTGGCAAGAAAAAGAAAAGTTTCAAGTGCAATTTACCAAAGGATGCAAGTTTATAAATAAATTAAATGCTGAAGCATTAGTATAAATGTCCTAATCATTTACAGAGATTTCCTCTGAAATGCTAAATGCCTTATGTAAGGACACAGGTCCAAATGTAGCAGTATCCTTCATAGCAGTTCTCAAAGCAGAGAGAGAATAACCCCAGGGGCATGTGCTAATGCACCAGGGAGTGTATGAAGCCCTAGGATAACCAAGGTGCCTCTCTCTAAGATCAACTTACCAAGTGGGAAGAAAATTTTAGTTTAACAGCAAATAAAGACATTAGAAGAGTAAAATGCAAAATGCAAATGCACCAAAAAACCTGAAAACACTGAAGTTTGTGGCCAGCCATCTACATCTACTTGAGGGTGTAAAGTCACTATCCTCTCTTCTAGAGCTATGCTGGTTGAAGTCTATGAAGCATTAGAGAAGCAAGGGGCAGGTGATATTCCAGAATATACAGAGAAAATTTATGTATAGAAAGAGGAGTAAAGAGAGGAGGAGGCAAAATGGGTTAGGCCAAGAATGAAGTCAAGCCTAGAGCCCCCTGATGTCAGTGATTTTCAGCTATCAGACACAAGGAAGTACGGCACTGTCAAACAGTCTTTTCATTTATCCTGAGCTTGCAATGGGCACAACAGGAAGAATTATGAAGAATTCCTTCTAGACTCTAGCCCCAAATAGGAAAAGGCATTAAACCTGAAGCTGAGGACCTCAATTCCAATCCCATCTCTACCAACTGTTGACTGGCTGACCTTAGACAAGTCACACAATCACTCTGGGTCAGTTTCAACACCTATGAAATAAAATGGTTAGAGAGAAGATATTTACGGATCCTCTCCAACTCTAACACTCTTACTACATAACACAGTAGATGTATCAGAGCCAATAGAATATAATAAGATATGCAATCATTTGACTAGCACATTCCTAATGGTGGGTGCTTTGGTAAAATCTGAGGTTTTAGGTTGGTTCAGGCCCACTAGGGGAAATAGTTCCAAGAACTTTTAAATACTTTAGAAGCTAGGACTTCTCTAGACTACTCTGTCCCTTGGGAACTAGGAGGATCAGGTACCGGCTGAACATCAGGCTACTGAACACTTAGCTGAACTTTTAGAGGCTCGAGAAATGACCTGGTCTCCCAAGGCCCAATTCATGTCTCTAAGATAGAATCTCCCAAGTTTTTCCTAAGTTAAAACCAAAACATCACAGACCTGGCTGGCTTGGCCCAGTGGTTGAGTGTCGACCTATAAACCAGGGAGTCAAAGTTCAATTCCCAGTCAGGGCACGTGCCCCAGTTGCAAGCTCAAACCCCCAGTGCGGGGTGTGCAGGAAGCAGCCGATCAGTGATTCTCTCTCATCATTGATATTTCTATCTCTTTCTTTCTCTCCTTTCTTCTCTGAAATCAATTATTTTTTTAAAAAAAAATTTTAAATAATAAAACATTACAGGTTTAACAAAAACAAACATTTATTAAGTCTTACTATGTGCCAATTCAATACAAGCTACCAGCAGGCAATTAAAAAGAAATGCTTGATGTTATCACTGTCCCTGTGGAACTAAACAGCACAGCTTCAGTGATTTGGTTAATATACACCAATTAACGCAGTGCATGGCCACGTCCTATTTTAGGACATTAAGTGGAAAGGATGATTATGGAGCTGATGGGGTAGGTAGGATGGGAAGGAATCGGGTAGGAGGTGTGGCTGCATAGGTAGACCCTGAATCAGGGTCTTGAAAACTGAAAAACTGAAATTAATCTCAAGAAATCGGTAAGTTCCTGGTTATACTGGTTTTAACAGTCACCAGCTCATAGCACAAAATATGAGCCAAATGATGAGGAAAATAAGATTTTTGGGGGGGAAGGGGAGGAACCAGCAGTCTTACTCTACCTAGTTAATCAGTATATTCCTGTTAGCCTATAGTCTAGTCACTGCCCCTTCCTTAATTATCTGGTCTTGCAACACCTATTAACCCAAATACTCACATTTTACAGAAGCTATAAGCCATGAACAATACACAACCCAGACCAGGCCTTTAGGTGTGGTCTCATGTCCCCCATCCCAACACACATTGGGGGCTTTTTGCAAAGCCCGAGAAAAGATCCAGAAGTCTGATCCATATTTGGGGGACAAAGAAACCAAAGAGTATAAAGAGAAAGCTCCCTCCATATTGGCTTACTCGGGATTTGGAGAACTGACCCCTGAGTCACTGTACTAGTACATGTGAAACATCTGAAAATAGACGGGGTTTTCCTATATCTCCGGGTACTCCTGTGTATTTTTCGGTCACCTGTTAAGTTCTGTACCACAACCACCTACCTAGAATATAGGTATGCCAGCAGCTTGTCCAGCAGGTGAAGTTTCCCACTGGCCTCAATCAGGTGGTCTCCAATCTCAAAAGGCTCTGGTTCCACACCTGGACAAGAGAGAATCCACTCTCAATAGTGTCTCCTCAGCCAGGCCAGACTCCGTGAACGGTGAAACCCATGGCCAGGCTACAGCAAGAGGCCCAGCTCCTTCCAACTGATAATGGGCCCACATCTTGTCTCTCTTTGAGGCAATTTGTAATTGTTTGTTTGCATGATAATCTCGGTGCTGCTTACCATCTATCACGGAGCCTGGCACACCCAATATGCCTAATAAATGTTTATCCACGGAACAAACTGACGCTAGGATACTGAGGCACAGGGAGATGCTAAAGGCCTAAGAGACCCAACATTAATATCTTGAGGCTTTAACTCTAGAAAACAAACTAAGAAATAGGCTTAGTTGTATACTCTAGTGAGTCTCAAGTTGGGGATGGCAGTCAGGTTAACCTGGAGGGCTGCTTTCAAAATGTACATGTTCCCAACACCCCCCTCTCCTTGGAAAATAAAGTTCTGATGTGCACCTAATTAAGATGCTGTGACGTTTTTAAACAATTCATCGTGCTACTTGGCAAAGACTCCCTTAAAATTACTGCAGCAAACCTTCTGCATTGTTCCTATCCCTATTGGAGCCCTCACAGCCACAGAACTGTCCCAAAGACTACCAGTTAGATGAATTACAAAACCACGACAGTTTGAATGAAAATGAAAACATTACGTATCAGAATGCACATAATAAACAGCACTTAGAGGGAACTGATGGACATCCGTAAAATGAAGAGGGACGCAGCAAAGGAGACTGTGCCGGCGTAGACGTGACAGAGGTGGGAAAGAGAAAGTGCTGCCCCAAAACCCATGTGAAGAACATGAGAGATGTGATCAACGGTGTCACAGGTGTTGAGACGTTAATTAAAATGTGAACTGACAATCATTGGTTGGGCAACGTGGAAATCACTGGTAAACTAGGAATAACAGTGGAGAAAGGCTGAGTGGGTTCAAGACAAAGGGACATCTTATATAAAAATTATCGGATGAATCCAGATTATAAGATATCCCCGGAAACAAATGGCCTTGATTCCTTTATTGCCAATTTCATGAAAGACAAAAAATGGCAACAACAAAAAAAGTGAGATATTTCTAAATTAAAGGAGAATAGAGACATGACAAATGCAAGCAGATCTATGACTAAATCTTGAACTTAAAAAAAAAAAAAAAATAGCCATCAGGGATATCATAGAGGACAACTGAAGAAATTTGTATAGGATCAATATGTTAGATAACATCAACATAAAAATATTAATAAAATGGAGGAAAAATAGATAGTAAATACAGGCAATTCTTTTGAAAAATTCTGCTATCACGTTGGTCACAGAAATGTTAACATGAGAAAAAGCACTGCCTTACCATCAAACAAATATGGGTGATCCACACACTTTCGAAGCTGGGATAAGACATTCTGAAGTTTAACTTTCTTAGCCATCTCATTTTCAAATGCATCTGGAGTTTTTAAAGAGAGAGAGAGAAATAGAGATGAATTACTGAACAACAATAACAACAAAAAAGAAACCTTCTATGTTTTCATAAATAATCTTACTCGTTTTAATAATACATCTTTCAAACCTATAGTAACCTCCCGAATCGCATTAAGAATTAACAGCACATCCACAGGAAGTCTCCTTACCCATCATTTTATTTTAAGAAGGGCAAATAACTATGAATTGAACCAGAAGGAATTTGTTATCCTTTTGTACATTCTAAATTTCCTTCTTTCACTGATGCTCTGGAGCCAAGGGATGAAAAAGATACAAGCTGGGAGGTTGTTCCTATTTCTCCTATTCCTCCCTCTCACTCCCAATTCCTCCCAGTGAACATGACTCAACAAAAACGTTCTGAAATGTATCTAAGAGGTTGGGAAAGTCAAAGGCATGACAGGAACACTTACAAGTGTTACTTCTCCCAATCTCAGTTTGCAATAAGGAACACTGAGTGTGGGAGAGGTGGGGGAGGAAATTTCACAACTGCAACAGCCAATCGAGTCTGAGGTATACTGAAGATACTCAGCCAGTTTCACCGTAGCTGACCTGAATATATTCAGAATACAAAATTCCAGCCCATAGCCTTGCTGTACAAAGTGAGTGTGATTATAAAGTATTTCCCTGCGTGAAGGCCAAGCAGATAAGTGCCCTCTGATTACCTAGGTCTTTCATCAAAATGGCCTTGTAGTATTTCTTCTGCAGTGCCGACATGCCATGGTATATTACTACTTCTGTCTTCTTGGGAAGATCCGTAGCTACCTCAGATTTCACTCGTCTCAGCAGAAATGGCTGCAAGAGTTTGTGTAGTTCATTTGCTGTGTAAGAAAAAAACACACAAGAAGTGTGCGATAGAAGTAAGACAATTACTAGAGAACATACAGCAATTTATTTTTCTTATTTTCATGCCAATTCTGCATTTAAGCCAACATGGTAATTTTTCAGTGTTTCTTCCTTCATTGGGTTCTTTCCAATTCCTTCTGAAATCAGTATTAGCTCTTAACTCAAGAACTAGGAATACCCAACGAAGTTGATTCTTACTGATAATCTCATTGATCAGCACAACATCTGAGAAATGTACAGACCAACTAATTAATATTTCCCCGTTTTTAGAATGAAATGAGGCTCAGAAAAATTAAGTATCTTATCCAAGTCACATAGCTAGATGCTATTGTTGCTTACTTCTTCTGACGTCAACTCCCTTGTTCTTCCCCTAAGTGTGGTAAACTTCAAAATTAGCCGAAATTGGCATTACACTGCATGCATCCTCTGGTCAGTGATTCTTTTCTATCTATAACCTATTTGCACAAGGCCAGTTTCTGGGCCCAGACCTCTAGGGAACAATTTGTCAGAAGGGCACTTGCCTGACTCAGACTCTTTCTCAATATTCTGGTAACGCTGAACAAAATCTTCCACCTGCTCCTGGGAAAAGAGATCAGGCTCCACAAAGCTGAGGAGGGAGTAGAGCTCTTGGAGGCTGTTCTGGATGGGAGTACCGGTCAGCAGGAGATTGAAGACTACTGAGAACTCAAATACATAAAGAAATAAAGTAAAAAATCTGTAACATTGGCAAGCAAGGCAGAGTTAGCCATCACAACCTGTACCCATATAAACAGATAGGATTTAATGGAATGGCCACAGGGACATGAAATCAGAAGGCTCAGGTTCTAGTTGCATACTATCTGTTTGACATAGGAAATAACATCTCTTCGGTTTCAACTATTAAAAGGGGATAATGATTGTGATGGAGATACCACTGTAAGGATGTAAATAAAATCACTTTGTGAACTCTGAGGTACTACATGAGTATTCGACATGGTCATTATTATTCCATGTACGTAAGGATTCAAGCTATCTTATCACCTGTGTGGGGGAGTCCACTGAGGCATCAGAGGTACACAGCATATATTCATTCAGTCTGAGAAGCCCAAAGTTACGGCAGCAGGCCCCATTGCAATCTATACTAAAAGAATGTCCTTTTTTTAATATATATTTTTATTGATTTCATAGAGGAAGGGAGAGGGAGAGATAGAAACATCAATGATGAGAGAGCATCATCGATTGGCTGCCTCCTGCACAACCCACAATGGGATCAAGCCCAAAACCCGGGCATGTGCCCTTGACAAGAATCGAACCTGGGACCCCTCAGTCCACAGGCCAACACTCTATCCACTGAGCCAAACCGGCTGAGGCTAAAAGAATCCTATATAATAAAAGGGTGACATGCAAATTGACCTTAATTGCAGAACTACCTGGAATGACTGGTTGCTATGACCTGCACTGAACCACCAGGGGGCAGATGCTCAATGCAGGAGCTGCCCCCTGGTGGTCAGTGTGCTTCCACAGGGGGAGCACTGCTCGGCCAGAAGCCAGCTCATGGTTGCCAGTGCAGGGGTGGTGGCAGGAGCCTCTCCCGCCTCCACTGCAGCATTAAGGATGTTCGACTAATGGCTTGGGTTGCCAGAGGGATGTCTGACGGCCAGCTTAGGCCCGATCCCCCGGGGAGTGGGCCTAAGCTGGCAGGTGGACATCCTGAGGAGTCCTGGACTCTGAGAGGGCACAGGCTGGGCCGAGGGGCACCCCCAAGTGCACGAATTTTCCTCTAATGTCCTTTTATGAAACTTTACAGTGCATCACATGTAACACATCAAGACTTCCGGACATTTCTAGACACGGGGCCATATACAGCCCAAAATGCAAAAAAAAAAGTCCATTTTGAGCAAAGATGATAACACCAAGAATAAGTAACTAATGAAGTAAAAGTTTAGGTAAAACAGCAACAATAGACCTGATGGTCAAGCAAAAAACACCCTTGGACCTCACATTACCAAGAACATACACTGTTTAAATTAGATAGTACAGCAAAATGGGATAGCCATATCCTATGCATGGGTATTGTTTTAATTTTTAAAATAGGTTATTATGTAAATATATGTTTGGAGATATATATATATATCTCAAAGGATACAGTAGTAATAAATACCAAATGTTAATAAATACAGAGGAGTAGAACAGTAGAATATTTGGGGGGTGGGGGGGTTACTTTCATCTTGTCTTCATACATTTTGATTTGGGAGAAAGTCATAAGAAGATACTGTTTTGTCATAAGAAAAGTAATAGATGAATTAACACAATCAATTAAAACTGACTTGAATATGTTTTGCTTTTTTTGGTAATCTTTTTTTGTGTGTGTTTTTTTCTGAAAACAGCACCCTAGAAAGAGAGGAGTTACAATAGTGCCCTCTTATGGACAGTCTAAGAACAGCACCCCAGTAAAGAATTCTGCTGGTCTGAGAAATTACTATTGATGGATCTAGAAAGCTCTCTTCTTGCAGGAAAAAGTTACAATACTGCTGTCTTGTGGACATTCTTAGAACAGCACCCTAGTCATGAACTCTACCAATCTGAAAACATAACACTATTTTAATTTATTTTTTAAAATATATTTTTATTGATTTCAGAGAGAAAGAATGAGGGGGTGAGAGATAGAAACATCAACAATGAGAGAGACTCATTGATCTGCTGCCTCCTGCATGACACTGGGGATGGAGTCTGCAACCTGGGCATGTGCCCTTGACTGGAATCAAACCCAGGACCCTTCAGACCACAAGTCGATGCTCTATCCACTGAGCCACACCAGCTAGGGCACAATGCTATTTTTTAAAAATCTTTATTGTCACCAGGCCAAGGTAGCTCAGTGGTTGAGAACTGATTTATGAACCAGGAGGTGTCAGTTCAATTCAGGTCAGGGCACATGCCCGGGTTGTGGGCTCGATTCCAATAAGGGGGTGTGCAGAAGGCAGTTAATCAATGATTGTCTTTCATCATTGATGTTTCTATCTCTCCACCCCCCACTTCTTCTCTGAGATCAATTTACAAAAAATAATTATTGTTGAAAGTATTACATATGTCCCCCTTTTTCCCCATTGACCCCCTCCAGCCCATCCCTTTCCCCCCATTCCCAGCCTTTACCACCCCATTGTCTATGCTCACGAGTTATGCATAAGTGCATATAAGTTCTTTGGCTGGTCACCTCCCACCCACCCACCCTCCCCAGGCTTCCTTCCGAGATATTCTTTTTAAAATGTCTAATAGTGTCTACCCACACATGCCTGATCTACTTTTAGGGCCAAGTTTTCATAGATTTCAAGTATGGGACCTGGCCAAAAATAAGTTTCCAATAACCAGGTCAGATTTTTGCAATGTGTGTTCACTAGGCAAAAAAATGAGATGACCTAAGAGATATGAGGTCACAAAACCAAGGCTGTTGGTCACTACAGTCAACTTACACTATCACGTAAGTTAACATTTTTATTTAATGTCTGTTTTGGCATCAAAACTTCTAAATGGGTAAAAAAAAAAAAAATCCAGATACAATTTATATATACATATACATATACATATACATATACATATACATATATATTCCTCTCACCCAAGGATATTTTTCCACCCTTTTTTTTTTTTAAGAGAGTGGAAGGGAGGGGGAGAGACCGAGAGAGAGAAACATGGAGAGACACACAGATTGGTTGCCGCCTGCATGCACCTTGACCAGGGCCAGGATTGAGCCTGCAACCAAGGTACGTGCCTTTGATTGGAATCAAACCCGAAACCCTTCAGTTCCTGGGCCAATGCTCTAACCACTGCACAACTGGCTAGGCCTATGTATATTTTGTAAACTTCTTTGTGTAAAATATTTTACAAATATTTTCCATGTTATTAAATATCCTTCTACATAATTTTTCATGGTAACCTTACTTTGTAAATGTAGTATATGAATATAGCATAAATTATATAATCAATTATGTTTCACATTTAGGTTGTTTCCAACTTTTTATAAACAAGCTCAAAACAATATTCGGAAGGAGAATAAAGGCAGTAACCTCCTCACCTCTCAGCCCAATCAGGACTAGTAAATGTATTTTTTCAACCCATGTGTTAACTGCAACTTAAACCTCACCTAAAAAGAATGCATGATGAGCCGGGACTGGTTTGGCTCAGTGAATAGAGCGTCGGCCTGGGGACTGAAAGGTCCCGGGTTCGATTCCGGTCAAGGGCATGTACCTTGGTTGCGGGCACATCCCCAGTAGGGGGTGCGTAAGAGGCAGCTGATCAATGATTCTCTCTCATCTATGTTTCTAACTCTCTATCCCTCTCTCTTCCTTTCTGTGAAAAATCAATAAAATATATTTAAAAAAAAAAAAAAAAAAAGAATGCATGATGACAGAGAACAATTTCCTTACTTAATCGCTCTGAGGCCAGCCACAGAACTTTCTTTCCCCCACTCCAAACCTCGTGTTCTTTTACTATACCTGCTATTCTTCTCCCCTTGCGAATCAGTAAACTAACTTGGTGGTTTATGAAACAATCTCTTATAAGATTAGGCACCAGCACATGTAAACCTCTTGGGGAAGAAAGACACTGTTACAAGCCCCTAAAAAGACGGCAAAGGACAACAAAGCAGAAAGGGACTCATCACAGGACAGCAACTTGTGATTGAGCTAATAATGGATAGTGGCCACATCTGCATGAAAATGCTAAAAACTGTAACTTTTAACCAGTAAGTATAAAATCCAGACTTCTCCTCAAATGACCTCTAAATTTATTAACTGATTACAGGACAGGGACCAAACCTCAATGATGGTCACAGAAATTCACACATGTGGTCTCATGAATGAACAAGCCTTTACTTGATTAAGGAGAAGGGCGCTTCATATGTACAAGCTGTTCCACTGGATCCTCAAGAGAGATGGCAAACCTTGGGCTGTAATAACATTTCTTATCTACTTTGCCAGAATGATGTCAGAGATCAAGAGAAGGAAATGAGACCAAGGGTGTAATACTCAGAAGTATAACTAAGATAAGGAAGACATGAAATCAGTCTCTTGGTGATTCTATGTGAATTGCTAAATTTTTTAACAGGTATATAGGGAAGGGGTACAATATATCAGCTATATCTGCTATTGCAGACAGAAGAATTATAATGAACTTTTTTAAAGAAATTGCCCCTGTAAAGAGAGAGTTGAAACATTTCCAAAACTACAATGTATTTTATTGGTGTAGGAACTTATTCACTGGATAGCCAAATTTTTGAAAACATCTCCTTTGTAAAAGACTAGAGGAAGAAGTTAGGCCATATTAAGTACCTGCTCGTCTCCCTCAGAATGTTCATTCAGCTCTCCAGGAATGAGACTGAAAACACGTTTCAACTTAATAGGCTCTACGCAAGCCTAAACTAATGTTTTTTATAAGGAAGTTATATTAAAAACGAAAACTATCCTGTGAGTTTACCTCTGAAAGTGTCTTATGCAGCAAGGAGCTTTGATTTTTCAACCTGTGAGCTTCATCCACAACAAGAACACTCCAATGGAAGCTGTGAGAGAAAAATCCAAGCTTTCAGTTTTGTGCAACTCAAACACGTATCTCACATTTAAAAGTCTTACTACACAACTGTGAGTATTGCTGGGAAGATGAATATTAATCCCATTCTATTAGAAACACACTCAAATTGCCTTCTTATCTGAGAGCCTGCCATGTACATGTGACAATATCCAGATAAGGTACTTAAATAAAAGGAATTTTCCCAAGACAGGAAAGAGCCAGAGACAGAAAGTAAAATGAAACAGTTAGGACCATCTACTGTGTGCCAGACACTGAGCATGGCTCTTCATGTATGTTATTTAATCTAGCAGAATAGGGTGAGTACAGCAAACCCTCGATTTTGCAGACCCTGATTTATTTATTATTTTTTTTATTTTTTTTTTAAATCAATCTTTATTGTTCATATTATTACAAAGGTTCCTCATTTCTTCCCCCCTCCACCAGGTTCCCACCCCACCCTCTGCCCCCTCCCCATCCCCCATTGTCCTCATCCATAGGTGCACAGTTTATGTTCAGTCTCTTCCTCCCTCCCTTTCCCCGATAGTAAATCCCTTTTCAGATAGTAAATCTGTTACTTAGCGTTTTCTCATATCAATAATACCTCCACATGCCCAATGATACATTTCACACAAAAAACATTTCCAAATAGGTCAACCAGCCTCATCCAGGCCCCACCCAAGGCACTCACAGATCAACACCCCAGCGCTATACTAACTCAACACATCCAGATCTAAGCCTTCATCACTTGATTCAGCAGACCCTCAAGTTCCCGCAAAAGTTTCCAGCCATGTCTGAGAGGCAGCCGTGGGCAGGGACAGAAGAGGAGCGAGCTGTTTCGGGCCTGGCTGCTCCGGGCCTGGCCTCTGTTGCTCTGGTTCGTTCCACAACCAGCTGCTCCGGGTGCAGACCCTGATTTAATGAACTTCGGATTTAATGGACGAATTTCCAGTCCATAGGTCATATGTGAAAATTAACACCTTGTTAATTTTAAAATGCATTTGCTTATAAATAAATTAACAGGGGTTTGGGGTTTTCTTTGTTTGTTTGTTTTGTTTTACTACTTCACCGTTATTATTAACAAATTTTAGCGAATAAGCCATGTGTTGGGGGAAAAATACTGCAATAATTTCGCCGACATAAATGAATATTACATATCTACAACTACAGTCTACATATTTAAATCCAAGAGTCACCACTCACAAACAATGTTCAGGGGATGGTTAGCATGTGGTCACATGCACAGTAATTGGTTCTGTTGTCTCCTAGCGTGACTGCAGCAGTTTTAATGAAGTTCCGACATGTGCTAAGCCACACCTCAGCCGTGTGCATTTGTTTACTTGTGGTGGCTGGCAAATGCACACACTGACTAGACCTATTCAGTATAAACTTAACATTACAGTAATTTTATAGAAACCTTTTCTGTGAACTCAAACTTTTCAATCATACTTAATTTTAACTTCCCAAAATGTGTCAAATAAGTAAAAACAGATAAATGAACTGATTTGTCAATTTTTTATCCTATGCATTTGGAAAACCTACTTTATTATATAACGGACTTTCAGCATTAAGGGACAATCCTAGCCCCACCCCTGAATTATTCCATTATATCGAGGTTTTACTGTAGACATTTGTAGATATTATTGTGCTCATTTTACCAACAAGGAGACTGAAAGCTCAGAAAGACTATGTGACTAAGTCAAGGTCACAGAGGTATGACGAGGCAGAGCTGAGAATCAGACTGAGAAGAAAACCGACAATGGTGTCACAATAGCTAGAAAAATATGGTGTTAAAATGAGGAGTGGTGAATAGGATCAAATATTCTAGATGTCTGGGAGATACATCGATGCACTGGCTGCCAGAGCACATTTTGTAGCATAGTGTATTAAAACAATTTCTCAAGAGGTTTCATTCAAACACTTCTGGAAAGTTGCTCAACTCCCTCCCCCCCAAAAAAAACAATTCAAAATATCTTTTTTAAAATGTATGTCTGTGTATGTTTCCAGCTGCATTATTTAAAATAGAAAAAAATCACAATAGGTCCAATTATAGGTTATAAAATACTATACAGCATTTTAAATAAAGATTATGTTGCAATAAGATAGGCCTATATGACAACCAAAAAAGATATATACATATCTTCTCACAAATGTATAAACCACTCAAAAGATAATAAAGTGTAAGTTACAATATTTTTTTAACTCTTTATTTTGTTTGTAAACATTTGGTAATTCCATTACATTAATTTATACTTTAAAAAAAACTAAATGTATATACAAGTAAAATAGCATACTGGAAAGATAGTGGGCATGGTAATAAAAATCCCTAAAAAGTTAGAAAAAGATCTCGAGCAGAGGTTGGCCTTACAAAGAGGAAGCCCTCTTCCTCTAAGGCTACAGTAAAAAAAAATCAAGAAAACACACAGAAACAGACACCTAGCTCCATTCACTTTCTGAGAGCGGTCCAGGTGGAGAGAGACTGGGGGTCCAATGAGAACACAGGAACTGGGATCATTCCCACTGGAAAGGATGAGCAAGGGATGCATTTAAGGATTACCAGGAACCAAGTCTAGCTGCAGGTGGACACTGGCCATAGACAAGGTGTGAAAGTGGCCACACTATAAGCTGTGTGCCTGACTGAATTAGCATTCAAAACAGATTAGGTCCTATTCCCCTGTGAAGAACCAGATATTTGGGTTTTCACACGCAGCAAGCAGGCATCCAGGAAAAGCTTGTTCAGTTCAACAGGCTACAGGGAGATGGATTTGGGCTCAGTAAAAGGAAGTAGGTAAAGGCACTCATCAAAAGACACTCTGAACGATGCTCCGTGGAAAGGAAGAGGGGGAGGAAATTCTGGCACTCAAAGATTGCATAAATCTGTTGCCTATCATTAAAAAAACAGTTCCTATTTTTCTTATTAATTCCCCATAATAAACCTCGTTCGGGCAGAGATTACACTTTCGCATATTCTCAGAGTGTGCAATATAGTGACACACAGTGTACCCTTGCCCAATTCGGGGTAGGACAAATGTCAGTTTACAGTCGTCCGCATAGAAAATAATGAAATAATGAGTAAATAAGAACATAAGAATAAACTGTGTTTCATGGACCCACAACTGTAAACCTACCTTTGGCCGCTCCTGTCATCCAAAGAACCTATCTGAGCTTTGGGGACTCATAGGATGAGTCAACATTACAAATGCCCCTTCATTTACTGAGGTTCTTCAACCCACCTGGAAGGGATTCAAGACAGGTAATCTGACATAGAAAGCTTGTGTTTCTGCTGAACCATGTGAAATGCCAGCGGACCTGGATCCTTTGAGAAGCACGCTTAGAAGAAAGCTCCTCAGCACTAGTGCTGGGTCTGGGCGTCTAGCTCTTGTTTAATGTATATTGTTAACTGTTATCTACTATTTACTAGTGGACAGGTTACCTAATCTCATTTCCTCAGCTATCCAATAGATGATAATATCCCTTTTAAGGTTGCCATGAGGACTAAATAGGATGATTTATATCAAGTTCTGAATAACATTTATGCCTCAATCTTTTCATTGTTTGAGATGCCCTGTATACCGCCTTGTATTATGGATATCTATATATTTTTTTTATCTCTCTCCTGGAGTTAATGTCCTCTTAAGGGAAGCTCTGTGGCTTACCTTCCTGGTATTTCTGAATAGTATCATTCCAGAGGAGAAATCTTCAACAAATATTAAGTTGGATATTAATAAATAAACAAAAGAGAGGCAAAGCATATCCTCTCCTAAAGAAAAATAAGGTCATATGCTCAGTTAAATGAAAAGTGAAACAAAATACTGGATGGAAGTCATTTTAAATCTATGACTGAGTCTTTAGTATTTCAAAATAAGATGAAAAAAAGAAATTCAATTCTAAAGAACCTGACTGAGAAATAACATTTAAAATATTGGTAAGCACTTTGAAAGCAAAAGTTTCAGAATATTAAAGATGCAAATCCCCACCTAACCATGTCACAACTACACATGCAATGGAGAACGCGCAACTCTGTCAACATATATTCTTTTCTTATTTACCTAAAGCCTAGCTCTTGTTTAATTTATATTGTAACTGTTATCCTGACCCTATACTGCAACATGTCAGCCTTATTATCAGGTGGTACTAAGAGTTAGATGTAAGTTTCCTGTACTTTATGAGCACATATGAAGCCTGAAAGCTAATTAATTAGAAGTCTTCTTAACACTCCCTTTCTAAAACATTAATTTTGTGGGTTCAAATCAGTCACCTCTTATACTATAAGAAAATCTCCAAACAGCAGTTCTGAGGTGTCTATGCAAGTTGCAATATAAAGAATCTAATATCTGTTAACCTACCAGGCACACCTCACTTCATTTAATCCTCATAACAGCCATCCAAGGTAAGAGAGTTAATCACCCCCATTTTACACATGAGGAGTCTGAGGTTCGTGGAGATTAAGTAACTAACCCAAGGACATACAATCTAGGGAGCTAGACTGTAGGAATCCTGCAATGCCTCCTATTCTATATAATAAAAGCACAATATGCAAATTGTCCCCTCAAATGGGAGTTCTTCCAGGGACATGGGGCCAGCTAGGGGAAGGGAGGAAGGCCCTGGCCAGCAGCCGCTAGAGAAATTCATGCACTGGGCCTCTAGTTTGTGAATAAGACTCATGAAAGACAGACAGGAAAGAAGAAAAGACAAGAGTATCATGATACATTTAGCACAATTTCTGAAGTGCAACATACTCACGATCTTAGAAATGCGGCATCTTTCAAAGAAATCTGAAAATTTAAGGAAAATACATTATAAAGGCTGGTACTAGTATAACTCTGAGATTAATAAGAGGTAAGTCTTATTCATTCACTAAGTAAAATGAGCCATGAACATAATTTCTAAGCAGCACTATCTTAGACATGCAAAAGGGAGGCATGAGTAAGGCCTGCTTACAGTGACCTGGTCTTAGCATGAAGAACAAGGTCTTAAAAGAGACAGGAACTAAGTGTCCTCCATTCCCATCCTCAAGTAACAGAGACCATGCCTATGCCTACAAACCCTTTCCCTTGCCTGCCTGTCTGCCTCCTATTCCTCAATCAAGAAGCAGCTCAAGTGCTGGCCGGTTTGGCTCAGTGGATGGAGCATCGGCCTAGAGACTGAAGGGTCCCAGGTTCGATTCCAGTCAAGGGCGTGTATCTTGGTTGCAGGCACATCCCCAGGTGGGGGTGTGCAGGAGGCAGCTGATCGATGTTTCTCTCTCATCGATGTTTTTAACTCTCTTATCCCTCTCCCTTCCTCTCTGTAAAAAATCAATAAAATATATATTTTTTAAAAAGAAAGAAAGAAAGAAAGAAAGAAAGAAAGAAAGAAAGAAAGAAAGAAGCAGCTCAAATGCCACCTCCCTGGGAAGCCTTCCCCTCACTTCTTTGGTCACACCCCGGCACTGAGGACCTAAGTGAAGTAGGCTGTCCCAGAAAAACGTGTGTTCTCAAAAACCATTAAACATAATTCCAATGGGTTTTACAACTTCTAGGGTCCCAAGTTAAGAGTTCTTGCTGTAGAGGAAAAATGGGTAGGTACCTCATAGGTAGTCAGCAACACATGAAAACATGGCTTCTGTTTTAGGTCTGGCTGGAGGTTGGCTCTCTCCTCTTTGTCACCTGTATATGTTACACAGGAAAGACCTGGAGCAAATCTGAATCCAAGAAAAGAAGTAGATGAACACAAACACAGAGCCGTGGGAAAGGGCACACCTATCTGGAAAAGTACATTTCATGGGAGGACTGCAGATGTGCAGGCCTCAGGATCAGAAAGAGGCCTGGGACTCTGCAATCCTATGCAGAGTAATGGATAAGTTCTTGTGTAAATAGGAGGGAGGGTCTGATGAACATCTGAAAAAAGGGTCCTGTGCTAACTCTAAAGACAAAATATTTTTTTCCATATTGGTTCCTCCATCTGTCACTATGAAAAAGATGGTTTCTCCTTTAGTTCAGCAAAATGTACTAAAGATGAGGACTGACCTTCAAATGGCCAAATAGTATCAATAACATGGGACCCTCCTCCCATCAGATCCTCAGTCTTTATCTACATTACCTCAGGTTAGAGTTTTCTGGAAAAAAATACACTCACTGTTTAGGGCAATCTGTTGTTTCATCACACTTCACATATCTCTCAGGGGGGAAAAAAACTTAGTCAATGCAAAAAATAAAATTTCCGCTACATCTGCTCTGTACCTTTCTATCTCTTCTTTCCAGTTGCTTAACACAGACAAGGGACAAAGAATCAGAAATGGTCCTTCATCATTTAATCTTCCTGCCAAGTAAATGAAGAGAGCAATAGTCTGAAACACAGAAAAAGAAGGCAGTTTTGATCACATTTCCATATGAGAAACGACCATGTGGTTTACAAAAAATAATGTACACATTAGGAGAGTCATCCATTCCTAGAGTGAAATCATGTAAGCTTCAGAATAATTGCCAAAGAAATCTATGGCACTCAATTATATCAACAGTTAACAAGCGATGGTGTCAATATTTATTCAATTGAACCTAATGCAAAGAAATTTAAAAATTGTGCTAATTTTTAAATTTCTTTGCATTAGAGGTTCAATTGAATAAATATTGACACCATTGCTTGTCATATACATATGGCACCATTGCTTGCTATATTTATATAGGAAAGACCACAGAAATCCATGAAAACAATGCAAAGAATGTACAAGAGATCAGGAATACTCTGAAAACATACAGCAAGTGTCAGGATATGACTGTGAAAATGACCAACCACGTGGTGGCCTCTGCTGCTTACCAGGTTCTCTTTCCTCCCTACCTTGCTCCCTTCTCTCTGTATTGATAGAGCACCTTCTATTTGCTAGGCTACAGTGAACAAAATAGGGATAAAACTACTAGTTCTCCTGGAATAGACATTCTAGTGTTAAAAAAAAATAATAAAAAATAAGTAATGCCTCATAAGCTTAAATAGTGGTATAAAATGAAAATTTTTGTAAAGCCAAATAGGCCTCCTAAAGGATATGGTTGTACACAATTTTGACTACAATAGAAAAGTTTCTTTAGAAGATTGCTGTGATATACAGAGAAAATAGCTCTCTTTTATAAAACAATAAGTCTGAGAAGCCTCTATCCCCAAATGCTAAACTGTTTCTGAAAAAAATCTATGCTAATGATACAATCCAAAATTCTGAGAAAGCAAATACCCAAAGGTGAACACACTGAGATTAATTTAAATAGCACAACAAAAAAGGAACTCATCATTCCTCATCTTTAGGACATTTAAGTAAATTATGATCAATTCTCTTGAAGGAATATTAAGTAGCCAATAAAAATAATCACTGGGAAGAACAGAAACGGAAATGACAGTGTTGGATCACTAAAATACAAACTATAAGTGCACTATAATTTCAACCATTGTAAAACATGCACTACTATATATTTATGGTTATGATTAGTGTTCTGTGGTTATGGTTTGGTGGGTTTTGTTTTTGTTTTGTTTTTAAACTGAAATTACATTAATTTTATAATAGAATTTTCTTCTTTAATTACCTATCACTTTCCAATCCAGATTGTGCTCAGAAAAATCATCCAATAAAAAGGTGCCTATTGGATTAAAACCACTCTTGTCTAGCTTTTGCTGAGGATACTGTGTCCTGCCATTCCATGTCCAAGGCGCTTTGGAAAACATGGGGTATTTCTTCTGCACTTCTCTAACCTGCTAGAAAAATGACAAGCGGCCCTCTACTCACTGAGGAAGGGAAATTAATATCAGAAGTGATCCAGCTAACTTAATTCGTTAGAGTATTGCTAAGGCAGGCAGAAACAATTTGATCCCTGAGACAGGTATATTTGCTTTACAAGAGAAAAACCTTGCCCAGAAACTAAAATAAGGATAGTGATGAGGCATCCATCTTACATAAAAACTGCTGTTTGAAATTTTAACCCTATTTTGGCTTCTGTAATTGCTTAAATAATGACAATAAGGCTACTCCCATTCCAGAGAGGCCGTGGACTATGCCCCAGTCAGAGCTGTCAGTGCTGACACGGGCCAGGCGTGAGATACGGTCTCATGGCCCCTTCCCAGCACGAAGGCCTTCTTTCCCAGAAGGCCCAAATTTGGGAGACAAAAGAGCCAGGAAAAGTATAAATGGAAAAGGTTTCCTCCATGTGGAGGGGCCCAGAATTTGAAAGGCACATTTCTCTCTGCCTTTAATAAAATGTAACTCCCTTTCTCTATGCATGGCTTGGATTTTTTTTCTGGTCTTCTATAACAGTGACACAGTTCAAAACTGTCCCGATTAGAAAAGTCAGCTCCAACGTCAAAATAAAGGCTCAGGCGTTTCACCACCTAATATAAAACCGCATACTGGTCACTGAAGATAGTAATGAGTTGTAAGAAGGTATTTCAGTGAAGGTAAGACCATCCTACAGTGTCTGTGAGACCACGTGGGGAGCCAGTACTCTCACCCTCAACAGAGGTTAAGTGACATACCTGGCAGGTCTTACCCAGGCCCATCTCATCTCCCAGGATGCAGCCATTCTGACAATGGAAGCGCTGGGCTAGCCAGTTGACTCCCTCCAGTTGATAAGAGCGTAGGTTAATCCCTAGAAATAAAAAACACAGCGAGTCCAAACAGCAAATATTTCAGCCTGCGCGCACGGGCGCGCATACACACACACACACACACACACACACACACACACAACACACACGCTATATTCTAAGACTTCAACAGAAGCATATGGCCTAAATCCCTATACCCCAACATTACTGGCCATATCCTCTGTTGGGAAGTTACAAATATGTAAACATTTGCTGACTTCCAAACTGCTTTTTCAGCAGATTTAGTCATCATTATATTCAAAGCCCAGTATTATGGGATCCACACGACATAAGAACGTCACCTTGGACCTGATTCTCACGCCAGTGTCCATTCTAGGAAATGAGGCTGCAACCCACATGGCGCTTCTGCTCTCTATTCTCTCTCTTAGGGAAAGAATACACAATTTCAGAAAACAGCTACGTCTCGGGAGAAGGGAAGACCCCAACCATACTACTATTAACAAAACTATAATTTTCTGGTTTGAACTCACGATCTTTAAAAAGAAACTAGGCCATATATAATAATTATAGAACATTTGGGGGGGGGGAATAAGTTACTTTTATTAAGCACTTACTAAATACCAGGGAGAGTAGTAAACACTTTATGTACATCACCTCCTTTAATACTTATAACAACCCCATGTAGTAGGCATTATCTCCACTTTGTAGGTTAGAAAATTCAACTAATCCAAGAAGACTAAAATGTAAAAGACCAAAATGGCTTCTGGGAAGATGGGAGATTTTCTTGTCACCATTCTTCCTGCTAATGCAACTAAAGATCCTGAATGCTACAATAAAAAACAAACGTAACCCTGAAACTGGTTTGGTTCAGTGGATAGAGCGTCCGCCTGCAGACTGAAGGGTCCCAAGTTCGATTCCGGTCAAGGGCATGTACCTGGGTTGTGGGCACATCCCCTGTGCTGGGGTGTGCAGGAGGCGGCTGATGGGTGTTTCTCTCTCATCGATGTTTCTAGCTCTCTATCCCTCTCTTTTCCTCTCTGTAAAAAATCAATAAAATATATTTAAATATATATAAACAAACAAATGTAAGTCAACTCTGAAGACTTGGAGGTGAAAAAAACTAACCACCCAGAAATGCCTGGACTTCTTACCCTTAGGAGATTCTAACTACCCTCTCCAATACCACCCTCAGAAGTGGTGTCACAGGAGGCCTGGCGGAGACTCGGTCAAGAGGGAATGAGACTACCCTACAGTGTCAGTGGAGGCCAGCCGGGGAGCCATACGCTCACCCACATCAAGAGGTAAAGGGGCGGGGCCTCCCTGTGCAGACCCTGAAAGGTGTGTTCTGCGTTGACTCTGGGGAAGGAAGGGCTAGGAAAAGCGGGACAGTTATGTGCGGTGATGAGCTGATAAAAGCACATTTTAAAACACAGCCGGTGGGGAGGAGGAAGGAAGGGGAGGGACTTTGCCGGGGTGCTTCTCCAGGAACTGCGCATGCACAGTGAACCAAGAGCCCTGGAGCTGGGAGCCGAGTCCCGATAGTTTCAGGGAACTAACGACTGAAACCCCGAGCACAGGCCTGCAAACCCACCGGCACAGAACCTGCAAGCCCGGCCCGGGGGCGTCAGGACCTCCGCCGCCGCCTTCTTCGGAGGACGCTCTTCCCCTTAGGACCAGGCCTCCCCGGGCTCCCCGCCCCTGGGCCCGCGGGAGCGCGGATCCCGCTCCAGCTGCGCCCGCGACCCCGCGGCCGGCACCGGCGGGACATGGCCCCCGGCCCCGGAGGCTCCGGTCCGCCCCGCCCCGCCCCGCCGCAGGTGCGGGAGGGGCAGGGAAGGAAAGGGAAGGGAAGGTCCTGGGGTCCGCAGGAAAACGGCCCACAGGACGGTCCCCCCGCGGCGCCCAGCAGCACCGGCCGCGGCGCGGGGTCCCGGCCGCGGAGAAGCGAGTCCCGGCGAGCAGCCGGGCGGGCGGAAGTTCCCCCCGGGGCCACTGACCTGTCAGGCCCCACTGCCTCAGCTCCTGCTCCTGCACACGCGCGCCCGCCCGCGCCGCCTCCGCTCGGCCCTGGAGGTTCCGTAAGAAGCCGGGCATGTCGCCCTGGCGGGTCGCGGCGTCCGCGCGCTTCTCCATCCGCCCGGAGAGTTCCGCCGCGCGTCGCCCCGCGTCGCCTCGCGCGCTTCCTTTCCCGACGCAAATGCGTCCCCCCGCCGCCAGGGGGCGCGTGCGGCGCTGAGTTCCGGAGGCGAGCGCGGCTCCGGCTCCGGCTCCGAGCGGGGTCCCCTGCAGCCCGGTGCACGCGGGGCCGCTGGGTGCGCGCTCCTGTGCTTCTGGTGGTGCTGACGCGCGCTCTGCACATCCATAATCAGCGACAGGCGGCCTGGACACGCTCCCCCAGAGGTCAGCGTGTGCTGGTCATTCACTTACTAAGTTCACTGCCCTCTGCCAGGTGCTCTGGGGCTGCAGAATTCAGGAAGACGTCGTCCCTGCCTGCTGCCCTCCAGCGATTCACGGCGAGATGGTCAAGGCTTGAGTGCTTTCAGTTCATGCTAATCATACATTCGTTTTCGGCCCTGAAATCTTGTTTACTTCCTGCTGATGGTAGGCCATAGTTTGGGACCCCTCAATGGTAGTAACGTCAGTCACCAAAGCTTGTGATACAATGGGTTTCTCAAGTGAATTATGGGGAGCACACCAAGACTCAAGGTTAGCTTTGGGTGCATTTGTGATGTAGTCATTTATGATTAGTAGTGTACCACCAATACAAATACTATAATAACCAAGTAGCTGTTAGAAGCTCTGCCCTAAGGCCTTAACATGTGTTTATTTTCTCATTTAACCCTCAATTAAGCCCTATAATTGTCCTCACGTGACAGATGAGGAAACGGTGAGTGGTAATTGGCAAAACTGGAACAGGAACCATGTTAATTCTCTGGATAATATCATTAGAATGCTATTCTCACTTACATTAATCTTGATGCTTCTGTCTTCGGTAAACTCAGACTAAAGCTGCACTTCACCCCATCCTTGCCTACCCTCAAAATAAAAGGGAGAAATTAGCTGTGAGCTACAAAAGAAATGACTTTGGACTGATTTCTAAAACCTCAAAAACAAAGCACTGTTTTGTGAAGCTAATTTTGTGTCTTGAGTCGTTTTATAAATACTGATTGAGCACCTACTGTGTGCCACGTGCTCTTTCAGCACTGGAGACAGAGGCCACTACTCACATTAAGGCCATTACTTATTTAATTTAAGTAAATCAGGTTAGGCTTATATTTTTAAAAGGGGGGAGACAGGCAATAAACAAATGAAAGCCAAGTACTGATCAATGTTAAGAAGAGAGAGAAACAGAGTCATATAATAGGCCCTATTAATTGATTTCCTACATGGCTGTTTTCTCAAAATTTTAAGATAGATTTATATCCTTTGCTTCTCTTGAGGGGCTGCTGTCCTAAGTGGCTGTTGTAAATGGACTATGAGTCCTGGTGTCTGAACTGGACTTACTTTCTCCCCTCTAGACTTTGTGGGTAGACATCTACTAAAGCACCAATATTAACCACCCGCCACTCAAACAAATGGGTGTTTATTATTATCAACTTAACATACATTTGTTTTAGTATTATACTAGAGATGGGGGTCCTAGCTGTAAGCTAAGTGTTCTGTTGGTATATTGAGTCTGGCATCTAAAATTCAGCTAAATGCCCGGCTTAGTGTTTAAGCCGTGGACCCATGAACCAGGGGATCACGGTTCAATTCCCAGTCAGGGCACATGCCTAGGTTGCGGGCTTGATCCCCTATAGGGAGCATGGAAGAGGCAGTCGATTGATGATTCTCTCTCATCATTAATGTATGTGTATCTCTCTCCCTCTCCTTTCCTCTCTCTAAAATCAATAAAAACATATTTTTAAAAATAAGTAAATAAAAATAAAATACAGCTAAGAGAAGTAGCTAAGAAACTCCAAGCCAGTTAGTGAGATGATGCCTCTAAGATTTTATTTGGATGCTGTATGAAAAGAATATATGGAAAGGGACAAGGTAAAAGCAGGGAGCCTTGTAGAAGACTACTGTGGGAGTCTGAGATAGAGATGATAGTTGTTGGGCCAACATGGTGGAGTGGAGGTTTGAGTAGTGGTCAGATATTAGATATACTGCTAAGGAAAAACCTGTAAAATACCCTGATTGAGCATCTGGATAACTGGGTGGATATTGACACCATCACTGAGACAGAGAATACAGGAGACAAAAGATAAGAATTTCACTGTTAGGAAAGGTTGAATTTGTATAGTATATACTGGCACATAGTATACACTCAGTAAGTATTATTGAATGTTTGAATGAGGTGTCTGTTGAGCAATTCTGAAGTCCAAACCTAACTATTATAACCTCACCGTACAGAGAGGACATTTCAGGGATGGACAAACCAAGGCGCCAAAAGTTTAGGCAACTTGTCCAATTTTTCCAGTTAGCCAATGTTAACTGCCGGAAGAGCGTCTAACCCCAACTCCTTTCCATTCTTTGTCCAGGTTATGTAATCCTGGTGTTAATATTAATTCTTTATTTTATAACTTCACTGAGAGGGTAGACACGCTGGCAACAGCAACTGAATAAGATTAACGGTAATCATTATCACCCTAATGTTAGGCCTTCGTCTCTGCCAATCCCACCAAAGCAAGCATGAGGAAGCACAGATTGGCAAACAAGTGTGTTTGCTATCCATTATGTCCCTGACCTGGTGGGTAAAAGCAGGATGCCAGCTGGCAACATCTGCTAGTGGTAGGTTAGATATGGAGCTTGAGTAAAAGCTGTAGCCATGGGTGAAAATCTGTACAAACCTCTTTTTGAGTACATGAACTTAGACCTTTGGGTTCAGGTTAGGATTAGGTCACTGCCCTGTGGTGGAGAAATCACTGGAATGAAAGAGAGTTGAGTTTTTTTCTCCTAAGAAAAAGAAAAACCGTATTTTGACATTTGACATAATTACATACATTTTTAGCATCAAATCATACATTAGTTTAAAATGTAGAAACCAGGGAAATATATTTTAAAAAAGAGTGCCCCTTTATTTTTTTTTTATTTTTTTTTTATTTTAATGCAGGAATTTAGCTCAGCTTTTATTTATTTTTTTTATTTTTATTTTATTATTATTTTTTTTAATAAATTTTTATTGTTCATATTATTACAAGTGTTCCTTTCCCCCCCCTTCCCACCCCACCCTCTGCCCTTTCCCCCCTCCCCATTGTCCTCATCCATAGGTGCACAGTTTATATGTTCAGTCTCTTCCCACATTTCCCTCTCCCCTTTTCCCCAAGAATCATCAGTTCACTCCCCTTCCATACCTCTGATTCTACAATATTATATTCAACAGTTAATATTGTTCATCAGATTTTTTTTTTAAATTTCCTTGGTTTTTTGATTCACTTGTTGATAGTTACGTATTTGTTGTTCATAATTTTTATCTTTATTTACTTTCTCTTCTGAAAGAACCCCCTTCAGCAATTCATATAATTCTGGTTTGGTGGTGATGAACTCCTTTAGCTTTTTTTTATTAGTAAAGCTCTTTATCTGACCTTCGATTCTGAGTGATAGCTTTGCTGGGTAGAGTATTTTTGGCTGTAGGTTCTTGCTATTCATCACCTTGAATATTTCTTGCCATTCCCGTCTGGCCTGCATGGTTTCTGTTGAGAAATCAGCTGACAATCGTATAGGTGCTCCTTTATAGGTAACCACCTGCTTAGCTCTTGCTGCTTTTAATATTCTCTCTTTGTCCTTTGCTCTTGGAATCTTAATTATGATTTGTCTTGGTGTGGTCCTCTTTGGATTCCTCTTATTTGGAGTTCTGTGTGCTTCCTGGACTTGTAAGTCCAATTCTTTCCCCAGGTGGGGGAAGTTTTCTATCACTATTTCTTTCAGTATGTTTTCGATATCTTGCTCTCTCTCATCTTCTGGGACCCCCATGATTCTGATGTTGGATCGTTTGAAGTTGTCCCAGATGTTTCTTACATTATCTTCAATTTTCTGGATTCTCTTGCCTTCTAGCTTCTGCAGAGGAGTGTCTTCTGGCTCTTTATGTTCCAAATCTTTGACTTGATTCTTGCGATCTTCTATTCTGTTTTTAGGACTCTGTAGAATATTTTTTATTTCAGACAATGTATTCTTTATTTCTTGTTGATCCCTTAGCATTTCTTGTTGATCCCTTTTCATATCCTCATAGGTCTCATTTATTTTATCGGCCTTTTCTAGGAGTCTCTTGAAAAACCCTATAAGTGTGGTTTTGAACTCTATATCCAGTCGCTTTTTGTCCTCCATTTCTTTCGTTTGTGATCTATTTGGTTTAGGCATTTTCGCAGGCAGCTTTTCTGATGGGGCGGGGTTTCAGGGTGGAGCCTACAGCCTTGGCTTCCGTCAGCCCCGCCCTATGCGACTCCTGAGACTCAGGGTCCTTCAGTGCTTGCTGCCGGCGCCTCTGAGAGAAAGGTGCCCTCGATTTTCGCCTGCTACCAAACAGTGTAAGCTCTCCCGCAATGGGCCCGAAACTGGGGTTCAGTTCAGTTGGAAGTGGAGTTGGAGGTGGCGTTCAGAGCAGTCTGGAGCCTGTCTCCTTCCCGCCAGGGCAGCCCTACGGCACAGCCGGCCGGCCCTTCTCTGCGCGCTGTGTGCGCGCCTCTGGGACCTCCTTTCGCTGCTTCCCCGAGTACCGCCTTACAGCCCATCTCCCTCTGGATGAGCCTGGGTCCCCAGGGTCTGGCCTAGAACGGGGGTTCAGAGCAATTGGGGGCCCAGCACAGTCCGAGTGTTTATCTCCTTCCCGCTAGGGAACGCCAGCCAGGCACTCGGCCTCCCTCCTCTCCGGCTCCGTCCTCTCCGCACGCGCCGCGTGTCTCCGTACCTTGGGCTTTTACAGCTCCTCCGCGCTTCCTTCTGGTTTTCTCCTTGCTTCTCGTTGTAGAATTTCCAGTCAGTTGACTTTCCTGTAGTTCTGGGTAATGTCCATTTTATATTTTAGTTGTATTTTATTGAAATTGTTGCGTGCGGCTGCGGCTAGGTGTCTACCCGAGCAGCCATCTTGGATTCCTCAAGAGTGCCCCTTTAAATATATCAACCAAGTAGGTCTGCTTTATAGGACTCTTACCATATTCAATCTCATCAGGAAATTTCCACTCCCTCTTGTGCCAAAGGTAATGCTTTAACACTAAGATATTATCAAGGAATCTTGGAGGACAAAATCCAGAGATTGCAAACTATCAGCTGTGCACCAAGTTTTGCCCACAGTTCTGTTTATTTTCCTTAACTAGTGCCTTTTGACTATCAATATGCCTTGCCACCAAGTTAGTGACACCCAATTTTATTCTTTCTGTTTTTTGAAAATATATTTGTATTGATTTCAGAGAGGAAAGGAGAGGGAAAGACAGATAGAAACATCAATGATGAGACAGAATCATTGATGGACTGCCTCCTGCACGCTCCACACTGGGCATAGAACAGGCAGCCTGGACATGTACCTTGACCGGGGATCAAATCCTGACCTCCTGGTTCATAGGTCAGCACTCATCCACTAAGCCACGCCTGCCAGGAATCCACCTAGTTAATCCCAAGCTTTTGAGTTTGCCAGTTACTTTTGTGACATATTTCCACAGAAGGAGCAGGACATCTCAGTAATAAAACTAAATGAAGCTAAATGTTTCTATTGACTCAGTCTACAATGAAATGTTGTTAAACAATGTGATCTTGCTCACAGGGGCTCTAAACTTAAGATCTCTCTTCTTCTCTGGTTGGCAAGATCCCAAAGCCATATTAACCTTTAATTATATATAGGATTCCCCAAAGGAAATGCTTAGCTATTTCCTATAGCTAGACATCTCTAGTACACTCATATATTCCAATTTACAAATAACTCATTTGTAAGTTAAAATTCTGATCTGTAAAATGATTATGTTAAGACACGCTCTTCAGAATTTCATTTTTAAAAGAGACTATTATAGTACAGGTTCACATGTGTAACTGAAAGCTTTTATGAAATATGCCAGTCTTTTAAAAGTTACAGGTCCAAAAAATAAACGTTACAGGTCCACTGTACCTATGAGTTTGTTTCTGTTTGTTCATTTATTTTATTTTTTAGATTCCACATATAGGTGAACCATATGGTATTTGCCTTTGTCTGACTTATTTCACTTAGCAAAAATCACCTAGGTCCATTCATGTTTTCACAAATGGTTAGAGTTCATTCTTTTTTTTATAGCTAATCTGACAGGTGTGAGGTAATATCTCATTGTGTTTGTTTGTTTTTAATATATATTAAATATATATTATATATTATATATATTAAATATATATTATATATAATATATATTATATATATTATATATATATATTATTTTTCAGAGAGGAAGGGAGAGGGATAGAGAGTTAGAAACATCGATGAGAAAGAAACATCAATCAGCTGCCTCCTGCACACTCCCCACTGGGAATGTGCCTGCAACCAAGGTACATGCCCTTGACCAGAATCGAACCTGGGACCTTTAAGTCTGCAGGCCGACGGCTCTATCCACTGAGCCAAACCAATTAGGGCTCATTGTGGTTTTGATTTACATTTCTCTGATTATTGACATTGAGCATCTTTTCATGTGTCTATTGGAAATGTTTACTCAGGTCCACTGCCAATCCTATCTAATAAAATAGTAATATACAAATTAACCATCACTCCACCACACCCACCATCCAATCAGTGAATATGCAAATTAACCCAACCAAGATGGCTACAGCCTTAGAGCGAGCAGGAGGCTTGGGTTTCCCCAGCAATGGAGAAAGCCAAGTTTTCTGTACATCCTGGCTGCCCCAGGCCTCCACTTAAGGCTACAAAGTTTCAATTATAGAAGATAAATAAGTCCCAGATACCAGGGCCTCTGCTTGTGTCACCAGGGGGTGTGGCTGGCCTGCAAACCACCATAGGACACTCGCCCCACCCATGCTCCAATGGAACCCCCACCCTCATCCAGGACACCCTTCAGGACAAACCAGCTGGCCCCTACCCATGCACCAGGCCTCTATCCTATCTAATAAAAGAGTAATATGCAAATTGATCATCACTCCAACACACAAGATGGCTGCCCCCATGTAGACACAAAATGGCTGCCACAAGATGACCAGCAGGGGAGGGCAGTTGGGAGGGACCAGGCCTGCAAGGGAAGTTGTGGGCAATCAAGCCTGCAGGGGAGTGCAGTTAGGGGTAACCAGGCCTGCAGTGGAGGGTAGTTAGGGGCAAACAAGTTGGCATGAGAGTGGTTAGGGGGTGATCAGGCTGGCAGACAGAAGCAGTTAGGGGAATCAGGAAGGCAGGCAGATGAGTAGTTGGGAGTCAGCATTCCTGGATTGTGAAAGGGGTCCCAGATTGGAGAGGGTGCAGGCTGGGCTGAGAGACACACACCCCTATGCACAAATTTCGTGCATCGGGCCTCCAGTTTTTAAATAAGACTGATGATTGCCATATTGGAGGGGGTTGGAGTTTGAAAAAGATAAATGGATTAAGAGTAAAAATTAGCAGCATATGGAATATAGTTAATATTGTAATAACTATGTATGGTACTAGACTTCTCAGGGATCACTTCATAAGTTGTATAACTGTCTAAACACTATGCTGAAAAAACAAATAAACACTACGTTGTATACCTGAAACAAATATAGTATTGAAATTGAAAGAAAAAATTTTTAAGTCCAAGAGTAGCCTGGACTAAGCAAAAAACGTTACAGGTGCAAAGAATATTAAAATTACATAATATTAATACTTATTAGGGTTGGCAAATTGCTATAAAAAGCAAAATCAAACATTGAATAGTACAAAAAAAATAGCAGTTTACTTATCTCTTATGTAACAGTCTAAGATAAGTAGATCCAGATTAGAAAATCCAATCATTTAAGGACCCAATATGTGATTTCCAAAATTATCTCTGGATATCAGCATTTCAGATTACAGGAAAAGAGAAAGAGTAGAACTCTAGGATAAACCATTACCTTTAAACCAGTTAGGTAGGACTTGCCTATGTCAGCTCTTCTTACATTCCTCAATGAGAATTTAATCATATGGGCACACATGGCTGCAAGGGGAACTGGGAAATATAGTTCCTATTGGGCAGTCCCATCCCCACAACAACCCTTTGGTGCTGTATAAGGAGAACAGATTTTAGTGAACAACTAGCAGTGTCTGCCACTCCTATAACCATGAAAATTCTATGTTCATCTTTTTCTTGATATGCTCATCCCACCCATCCAGTTACTACACCGAGCTCAAGTTTGGGGATCTCTAGTGACTTGCAATTATCTGCCTCCCATTCAAATGAGGCTCCTTGTGGTTCAGCAATTCATTAACTGAAAGGAAATCACGAACCTTCTCTAGCAACCAATAAACCATGGGCTAATAGAAGCAGGATAGTTGTATTAGATGTGGTTGTTCTTAAGTGGTTCTTGGCCCTTCTGCTACCATAAATCTTGGGGAGGGATAGAATGAGAAGCTAACTTTTCTGAAATCTCAAGGAAGAGACTTCATAAGGGACCAATCAAAAAATGGGCAAAGGACCTAAATAGATACTTTTCTAAAGAGGACATACAGAAGGCTGAGAGATCTATGAAAACATGTTCAAAGTCATTAATCATCCAAGAGATGCAAATCAAAACCACAATGAGGTGCCATCTCACACCTGTCAGAATGGCTATCATCAACAAATCAGCAAACGGTAAGTGTTGGCAAGGAAGCAGAGAAAAAGGAACTCTCCTTCAGTGTTGGTGGGAATGCAGACTGGTGCAGCCACTGTGGGAAACAATATGGCGTTTCCCAAAAAATTAAAAAACTGCCATTTGACCCAGTAGTACCACTTCTCAGACTATATCCCAATAAAACAGAAATATCAATCAGAAAGGATATATGCACCCCTATGTTCAGAGCAGCACAATTTACAATAGCTAAGATTTGGAAACAGCCTAAGTGCCCAATAGCAAATGAGTGGATCAGAAAACTGTGGTACATCTACACAATGGAATACTATGCTGCTATAAAAAAGAAGGAATTCTTACCATTTGCAACAGCATGGATGGAACTGGAGAACCTTATGCTAAGTGAAATAAGCCAGTCAGTGAAGGATAAATACCGCATGATCTCACTCATTTGTGGAATATAAAGAACATTATAAATTGATGAACAAAAATAGATACAGAGGCAAAGAAGCATTGAACAGACTGTCAAACTACAGTGGGAAGTTAGGGGAGAGTTGGGGGGGGCGGGCGGTAAGAGATCAACCAAGGAACTTGTACACATGCATTTAAGTATAACCAATGGACGCAAGACACTGTGAGGACAAATGCCAGTGGGTAGGGAAGGCCAGGGAGTGGAGAGGAGGTCAATGGGGGGAAAAAGGAGGCATATGCACTACTGTTTATAATACTTTAAACAATAAAAGTAAATTAAAAAAAATAAATGCAGTTCAACTAGAGTGTTGTAAAAGCAGAAATTAGCCAAAAAGGAAAGGATGCAAAAAGAAAGGAGATGAGAAATGGAAGAAGGACTTGTGACTAAATAAGAAGTAAAAATGTCCTCCTAGCCCTAGCCAGTTTGTCTCAGTGGATAGAGCATCGGCCTGCTTATGAAGGGTCCCAGGTTGGAGCCCGGTCAAGGGCATGTACCGCCCTTGTAGGCTCCTCCCTGGCCTGGGCCCTGGTCAAGGCTGGTGCAGGAGGCAACCGATCGATGTGTTTCTCTCACATCAATATTTCTCTCTGTCTTTTAGTCCTCTCCCTTCCACTCTCTCTAAAAGATCAATGGAAAAATATCCTTGGGTAAGGATTAAAAATATATCTATAATAATAAAAACATAATATGCTAATTAGACTGGATGTCCTTCTGGGTGTCCTTCCAGACAACCTTCCAAACAAAGCCGAGGCGGCCAGGGAAGCCCGGGTCCCAGGTGCCAGAAGGAAGGTGGTACCGCCAACCAGGGGAAGGCCTACTCTTGCATGAATTTCGTACATAGGGTCTCTAAAATATATAGAGATAGAGATAGAGATAGAGATAGAGATAGAGATAGAGATAGAGATAGAGATAGAGATAGAGATAGAGATAGAGAGATATATCCTCTTAAAGAGGCAGTATGCACAGTGATGGAAAGCTCAGGCTTATAGCAAGACTGCCTGGCTTGCATCCTTTCCCACTTACTTGTGAAATGGGGATAATGATAGTATTGCTTCACAGCATTGCTGAGAAAATATTGCCCATTCCCATTTAGCCTTTTGAACCGTACAGGTAAGCCCTTGAGAAATGATAAGGATTAACTCCACGAACAATATCTTTGAGGTGAAACCAGTAGGTCAACACCCAGGGCGGTCACTGGCATCCAACCATCTTGAGCAAAGTTGACTGGGAGTAGTAGACGGTGAGCAAAGGTGGGTTGCATCAGCCACAGCTTACCACCTCCCCAACAACGCACCAGGGCAGATTCCTGGGATGGGCCCTGACCATGGTGAGCCAGTCAGTGAAATTATATTTTTTTAAAAATGAAGTTACATTTTAAAAAGCGGATAGCTTGTGGGCTTTACGTCCACATGCAATGGCATAAAACACTTTTTTTTAATGTATTTTTATTTTATGGAAGTCTTCAGCCTGTGTTTTTGGTCTTCTCCACCCAACTATAAGCTCCCCTTAAGTAGGAACCATAATCCACTCTGTAAATGTCTCTCAGGACACAGAACCAAAGATCCCATCTGTGGAGTGGGGGTTAGGGTGCGGGGGCGGACCTGTCTGAACAGATCGGAAAGATTGGGCTTCTCCCCTTCAGCTGACTTGCTCTGGGGTGGGTGACAGTTCCCCTTCACCAGGAGGAATTTGTCACTTTAAGGTGGAAACCAGGAAGTTCGCAGTGGGTGCAGAGGGGCGGGGAGGATGGAGTTAGGTCTCTCCAGACGAGTGCAGGCAACTGCGCTGAAAAAATTGAGAAGTCTGGAGGACTCATTTTTGTCCGCCCAAAGCAGGTTCCGCCGCCTTTAATTCCCCTCCTCCTCTGCCCATCCCCACATCCTCACCCCGAGAGAGGCGGCGGGGGCGGCCAGTGGGCGGGGTGCTGGCTGAAAGCGGTGGTGCTGCCCAGCCCCGCCCAGTTGGCTGTGGCTGTTGTTTGCGCTTTGTTGCTTTATATTTCTGTGAAAACAGTCTAAAGTGCAGTGGAGCCTCCAGACTTGCAGCTGACGGACCTGCCCGGGGCTACAGGAAGGACAGGTAGTGAGATCGCGTCCGACAGCTGCGCTCGCAGCGCTGAGCCTCCGCTCGGAGGCACGGGGCTCCCGGTCCCGCCAGTAAAGCCAGTCCCAGTGGCTAAGGAGACAGCAACTCTGGCTTCCACAGAGACATCTGTTGCAAGTTCTGTCTGGATGCCTTGGCCAAGGTCTCTTCTTGAAAGGTGTTCACTGACGTGCGCTTTCTTGTCTTTTGCCATCCATTCTTCAGGGCACAGTGGGCAGACCCAGCCCTGTGAAGTCCTCAGGAGACCATGACCACCAGCAAGAGAATCGCCGTGATCGGGGCGGGCGTGAGCGGGCTCACATCCATCAAGTGCTGCCTGGACGAAGGCCTGGAGCCCGTCTGCTTTGAAAGGTCCGATGACATCGGAGGGCTCTGGAGGTTCCAGGTACGAATCTCCTGGGGTTCATAGTGTCTGGGACCCTCCCTGTAAGTTGGTACCTGAGATATTTTATCTTAGACATCTTATCTGGTGTCAGGAGATAGGATGGCCTTGACAGTGATTTAAATCTGCTGCAGTTCCGCCTGCTGACCTCTTGGTAGCAGCCATCCACCTCTGTGTGGGCTCCTCTTTCCCTAGGCTGGCAGCAGAGGAGAGCATGGGTATCATTTGTGTGTGTTTGTTTGTTTTTTTCTTTACTGATGTCCGGAACAATGGCACAGAGGTCATTTTCAATGATTGAGTTGTGCTGCTGTCCATAAGAGGATGGTGTGAGGGGAGAACAGAATAACAAACAAAATATGAAGTGATGAGAAAATGTAGAGTGGTTGCTCCTAGTCCGTGTTAACAGGTGATTGTAGATTACCTGCTTACAGCAACTCTTCCTCCTCCTTCTCTTCCTCCCTCTCCCCCTCTTCCTCCTCCCTCTTCCCCTCCTCCTTCTCCCTGTCCCCCTCTTCCTCCTCCCTCTTCCCCCCTCCTTCTCCCTCTCCCCCTCTTCTTCTTCCCTCTCCCTTTCTTCCTCCTTCCTCTCCTCCCCTCCTCCCTCTCCTCCTCCTCTTCCTCCTCTTCCTCCTCCTCCTCCTCTTCACTCTCTCTTTTGAATCCCAGTTCACTTTAGATCATTCTCTCAAAATCCTAGTCCTTCAGTAGAATATAAAATCTGGCCTCCTTCTATCCTTTGAACTTTTACTTCACTGGAGAAATCAAACCAGTGGGTCAAAGTCCTTGTCTACAGAAAAAGGCAGAGGACTCCTGCCACTGGACTTTCTTGTCTTTGCAAATATTCAGTTTTAAAGTTGAATTGCTTTAATACACACACCCAGCCCTGCAACTTGTTACCAAAAGTTATCACCTACTTAAATGATAGTTAAGCTTATTCTATGCCAAAGAATATTAACTGCCTCTGCCGAAACCTGTTTGGCTCAGTGGTAGAGCGTTGGTCTGCAGACTGAAAGGTCCCGCGTTCGATTCCAGTCAGGGGCATGTACGTTGGTTGCGGGCACATTCCCGGTGGGGGGTGTGCAAGAGGCAGCTGGTCGATGTTTCTCTCTCATCGATGTTTCTGACTCTCTATCACTCTCCCTTCCTCTCTGTAAAAAAAAAAAATCAATAAAATATATTTAAAAAATATATATATTAACTGCCTCTCCTGATCTCCAAAGTAACACATATTGGGTTTGTTTTTAAACTCACTTTCTAACCCATTGAATGGTATTGGGGTATCCAAATATGTTTCCTATTTCATAAAAACTAATAGTGTTGACTATATTTTTTTAAAAAAGAAGTGGCTTCAGAGAGAAGGTAGGTGATACTGGAAGCAGAGGTCAGAGTGATGCCATTGCTGGAAGGGGCCATGAGCCCACGGAATGCAGCCAGCCTCTGGAAGGTGCAAAAGTAAGGTGACCAGACGTCCCGCTTTTTAACAATTTGTCCTGGGTCCCTCGGTGTTTTAAGAAAGTCCTGATTTTTGGAAATAATGCACGACAAGCTAGGGAACGGCGAGAGAACGGGAAGGGAATATACGGTTTTCAGTGGCCATGTGGCTATTTAGCCAGGATATGAGTTTTATACTATTTTTGTTAATTTTATATTGTTAAACTTTAATAATAACAAATAATTGTTGAGAACTGATTATCGAAAACTGCTTATCAAAGTTCGCATTGTCAGTTGTTAGAATTCAACCACCATTGTTTGGACTTAATGAACAATGGCATTTTTGAGCATTGGCAATGACGAAAACATTTTGTAACTATTTCTCAGATGATATACATCTTATTGCATGCTAGTAAGCTAGTTAAACAAGTGATGTCATTACAAATCAGCTGTTCAGATAATTTAGGTAAGTTGTTTATTTATTTCATAAATACATAAATTTTCTTGAATTTAGCAGACAGTACTCATATTATTTATATTTTATAGTGGCGGCAAAAAGTCTAGTGCCGGCCTTGAAAGTGACATGACTATACATAATTTTTATTTATTTATTATATTTGTAAATTGTACTTACGTTGAAATTTTAAAAAATATATTACAATGCTATTTTTGCGTTCTATGAAAATTTTTGTTGCTCCATATAGATCAAATTTTTAATCAAGAACCCCCCCTCCCCCAGTCAATGGTGTCCCGCTTTACCAATGTTAAAATCTGGTCACCTTATGCAAAAGGCAAGGGGAAGAGCCTAGCGGCTTCTGTAGGCCTGGAACCTAGCCAGCTCCTGGATTTTAGCCCGGTGAGATCCCTGTCAGAGGCCTGATCTTCAGAACTAGTGAAGATTACATGTCAGGGGGAGTTCACACAGGAACTTTGTGTTCATTGGTGAATGCATATCCCAGGAGAAAGTGGGAGCTCTTGAACATTTCGACTGTCATTCAAACCTTTCTAGAATGATGGAAGTTTTGAGATAAGGGATTAATCACATCTTGAAACTATGACTGTCATTCAAACCTTTCTAGAATGATGGAAGCTTTGAGATAGGGGATTAATCACATCTTAAAACTATGTTATGAAAACTGTGGGAAACTGGAGGGTATGTTGCAAAAAGAAGAACAGGGCTGTAAGGATAATACGGTCTCGAAGCCCAAATGGGCCCATCACTCAGAAAAGAAAATACTTTTGGAGAGCAGACCAAAGGCAGGACATGCTTTGATTTGGTTGCTGTGCCTGGACCCTGACCCGCTCCGGGAGTTTGCTTCAGTTTTGACTATTCTCTGGTCCCTGGAACAGGTTGAGATGTTTTTAACACCATACAAGATCAGCCACCTTGGTATTTGAGGCAGACCCACAGACTGCAGAGCCTAAACCGCCCCCTTACCCTGCTACACGGCACACAGATATTTCTCCTTACTCCTATGTAACCATCTAGCTGGCAGGAGAAGGGGAGAAGCAGTCCCCCCCAACCCCCGGACATGAAGCCCACTACTCACTCCATTTTGCCAGCAATATTAAATACATGCTGTTCATTTGTGTGTGTTTTAAAGTGGCTTCATAGCATCCCTTAGTTGAAGAGCAGTATAATCCTCTGCATCTAGGCTCTGTCTTTGGGGACTAACTCTAATCAACAATAGTCCTTTTTTAGTTCATGAGTGGATACCCCTTAGAAAACCACATCCCCCATGCCTCTGTCATAATCGGTCTGGGGCATGGGCTGAAAAGGCTGTTAATTAATACTTATAATCAACAGAACATGCTACTTTTGAAATCCAGCCACAACTTAGTTGTAGAGGTTAACAGCATAGTCTTGGTTCAACTCCTATATCGGCACCTACCAGCAGTGTGCTGTTGGGGAAAATCAGTAAATCTCTCTGTACCTCTGCTTCTTCATCTTTAACAAGGAGATAATTTTTTTTTTAAAAAAAAAGGAGATGATAATCATACCCACTTCATAGAGTTATTGTGGGGATTAAGTACATGAATAATTGTGTCATTCTTTAATAACAATGCCAGTTGTACAGTAAGTGCTGCATGCCAGTTATTATTCAGTAGGCCTGGAGTGGGGCCCAGGTAACTGATTTTTATCTCCAAAGTGGTTTAACCCTATTCTCTGTTAAAGACTTGGGATTTTTTCTGATTATCTTCTTGACAAAATTTCAATACCATATAAACTACTTCCTTGAAAATAAATTTTCAAGGAAATAGTTTAAACTAATTCCTTGAAAATAAATTTTTAAAAAAGCTATATTTCATCATAACTCTCTGACTTACGTTAAGACAGACCACATAGGTGTCTATTATAGATTATGTATCATATTCATATTCAAATATCTGTTCTTTTGTGACAGGTCCCAGGGATTTAGCATGAATTTTTTTTTTTTAATTCTCAAATGTCATCACTTGCGTTTTCTTTTCTCTAGTCCAGGGGTCCTCAAACTTTTAAAGTGGGGGCCAGATCACGGTCCCTCAGAGAGCTGGAGGGCCGGACTATATGAACTACTAATTCCTACTGTAACACCTCGGCTGCACTCACTGCCCAAAAAACCTGGCGGGCCGGATCAGACTCCTCTGCGGGCCGCATGTGGCCCGCGGGCCGTAGTTTGAAGACCCCTGCTCTAGTCCATCTGCCAAACAGAAGGAGGATTTACCACTTGCCTCCTTCTTGTTATTGTTGAAGCTTTATATTATAGTAATAATTATCCCCTCTTACCCATCGAGAATACATTTCAGGATCCCCAGTGGATGCCTGAAACCACAGATAGTACCAAACCCTATATATAGTATGTTTTTTCCTATACATACATACCTCTGGTAAAGTTTAATTTATAAATTAGGCACAGAAGAGATTTAACAATAATAAGAATAAAGTAGAGCAATTATACTGTAAAAAGTTATATCAATGTGGTCTCTCTTTTAAAATATCTTATTGTATTGTACTCAGCTTTATACTTACAGGAATCACTTTATGGTTTCTCTTCAGCTTGTCAGAATTGCCAGCATCACTACTCCTGTACTTTGGGGCCATTATTAAGTAAAATAGGGTTTCTTGTGTCCTTGAACACAAGCACTGTGATACTGCTGACAGTCAATCTGATAACTAGGATGATTTACCAGCGATTAACTTGTGGAGAGCATATACAGCGTGGATATGCTAGACAAAGTGATGATTCATGCTGTCGGCAGGTTAGAAAGGACAGAATGACATTGTATCGTGCTGCTCAGAACAGCCCAAAATTTAGAACTTAGGAATTGTTTATTTCTGGAATTTACCATTTAATATTTTCAAACAATGAGTAACTAAAATCCCAGAAAGCCTACTGCATATATAAATTCTCAAAATATTAATTTCAATCAATTCTTGATCTCATCACTAATGTTAAGACTGATAGTGGAAAAGTACATTCTACTAACTTACACTCGGCTCCAGCATAAGTTCCAATTTCACCTCATTTTTTTTTAAAACTGAGTAATTGTCTTTTAAATGAATAAAAATGAGGTAAAATGGGGACATAAACTGGACGGAATGATTCCTGGAGAGCAGGCTCATTAGTATAATGAGGACTGTTGTTAAATAGAGTTAGTCCCCAAAGACAGAGCCCAGATGCAAAGGACTGTACTGCTTGCTCTTCAACTAAGGAATGCTAGGAAGCCACTCAAAAACCCTCACAACTTACTTAGGCTTTGCAATATGAAGACTTACTCAGATGGGCAGTTCTCACTTGGAATTTCAGGTCATGGCAGTCAGGTGACTGGGACTGGACATCTGCTATGGTCTCTTTGCTCACGTGTTTAGAACGCCACTAGGATAACTAGAACTTCTGGGAACTGGCTGTGCATTTCTCTACCATACATTCTCTTTATGTGACTAGCTTGGGCTTCCTCACAGTACGGTAGTCTCAGGGTAGTTGGACTTTTTACATGACTGCTGACTTCCATGAGAGCAAGCTTTCTAAGAGACTTAGGCAGTGGCTGCAAGACTACTTATGACAGTTTCGGAAGCCATTCAGTATCATCCCAACTGCATGCCTTTGGTCAAAAGCAAGTTGTGCCAAAACCAGTTTGGCTCAGTGGATAGAGCATTGGCCTGTGGACTGAAAGGTCCCAGGTTTGATTCTGGTCAGGGCCATGTACCTTGGTTGTGGGCACATCCCCAGTGTGCAGGAGGCAGCTGATCGATGATTCTCTCTCACTCTCTTCCTCTCTGTAAAAAATCAATAATATACATATATATGTATATGTATATGTATATACATATATATGTGTATATATATACATATATATATATATAAAGTCATAAATACAGCTCAGATTCAAGAGGAAAAGACTACAGAAAGGCACAATACTAGGAGTTGTAGAGGTGTGTATAACTTTAAAAAAAAATCTTTTTGAAGTGTTAATTGACTGTTTATAAACCATGAAGTTAATTCTCAAGTGGCTATGAATGCTTCTTATTTATTGCAGGAAAATCCTGAAGAAGGAAGAGCCAGTATTTATAAATCAGTGATCATCAATACTTCTAAGGAGATGATGTGCTTCAGTGACTATCCTATTCCAGATCACTTTCCTAACTTCATGCACAATTCCCAGGTCCTGGAGTATTTCAGGATGTATGCCAAAGCATTTGACCTTCTAAAGTATATCCGATTCAAGGTAGGGGAATTTTGTGGGTACCTTTGTGTTTGAGGTTGTTTGTCAATTACATGAATAATGTGGTTTCATTCACCAGTGCTTACACATAAATATTGGTTTGATATCAATGTATCTATCCTACCTAGACAAAGACTACACTCTTTGTCTTCTCTGTGCCTGAAAAATATTCACAGAAAGGTCTCTATTTTATATATTTTTGGCTGCATCTCTAGCAAGCCTCCTACCAAAATGTTTTCATTGCCTGTATTTTATACTATTTGATTGCAATAAAACAAATGAGGGGAGGTGTTTTTCTAGTTATAGAGGGAAATTGACAGGTATGGGAACTTTAAATTCCTCTGGTTCTACAACTTGTCCACTAGTGCTTAGCCCTTTTATATTTTTCTGAAGTATTTTCCAGTGCATTATTTTATACAATCACAGCAACGCAGGGAAGGGAAGTGATTATTGGGAAGTTACTAAGAAAGCAAAAAAGTTAACTCTGGTGAAAGCTTGAATTCTAGTCTTTGTTCTATTATTAATCATCTTGTGACCTCAGACAAGTTCCTAAACTTGCACGTGTCTTAATTTTCTTTTCTGTAAAACAAGATGATTGTACTAGGTCACTTAAATGGTTTCTTCCTGCTGTAAAGTCTTCCATACTCTCCTATAGTTTTCAGCCATGACTGTAGAAGAACAGATATTTCTGTCAGCTAGCACAACAAGCCCGAATCTTCCACCTTTTTTCCCTTGGATGAAAATGCTGCCAGAGGAGAACACGAGTGGGAACCATCCGCTGTTTGTCGGGTTTTGAGGGCTCGGCTGAAATAAAAATTTTCAGAAGCTGCGTGGGAGGATGAGTGGTGGCAGTAGATTGCATTGGCATAGAATTACATTCCTCTGGTTCCAATGCCCCATTTCCCCAAAACCAGTCCCAGAGGAGGGGCAGCTGGAAGTCCATCAGAACGCCACTAGGATAACTAGAACATGGAAAGAGGGTCAGCATCCAGAGTTTCCCTTCTGTGTTGCAGCTGGTCTGGTTCAGCATCCAGAATAGACTGCAGTCAATTAGTCTGTGTGTGGAGTTGGGCCATGTGGGTGAAAGGTAGCTCAGCCCAACACCAGCAGGAGTCCCAAGAGGGCTAAGGCTACGAGTGTGTGTGTGTGTGTGTGTGTGTGTGTGTGTGTGTGTGTGTGAGAGAGAGAGAGAGAGAGAGAGAGAGAGAGAGAGAGAGAGACAACACAGAGTGAGCCAAGTGTCAGTTCTTTGTTTAGAAGTTTAGATATTTTAGGTTTTGTGCACACTTCAGTGGCCATGCTCATCTTGGCCAGTTACCTGTTTCCAGGTGTGATTGATGGGCAAGCATTTCCCACATCACTCAGACCCTACTGGGCACATTCTAAACTGCCTTTGTCTAGTCCCTTCCCCCATCAATGCGTGGGGAGCAGATTTGGACCTTTTAAATGTAGCTTTCTGGCATAGCTGTATAAACGGCACGCCTATATCTTTTGGTCTCCCCTTTCACCTCTTTCCTGTTAAATAATAACCAAGTTATTACAACAGTATCAAAAACTCTTAGGACTGCCGAAACTGGTTTGGCTCAGTGGATAGAACGTCTGTCTGTGGACTGAAAGGTCTCAGGTTCGATTCCAGTCAAGGGCATGTATCTTGGTTTCAGGCACATCCCCAGTAGGAGGTGTGCAGGAGGCAGCTGATCGATGTTTCTCTCTTATTGATGTTTTTGACTCTCTCTCCCTCTCCTTTCCTCTCTGTAAAAAAATCAATAAAATGTATATATATTTAAAACTCTTAGGATCTATGCTCTTAACAACTTTCAAATGCTAGTATACCATACAGCAATGTTAGGTATAGTTACATGTAGTACATTGCATCCCTTGTACTTATTTATCTTATAACTGGAAGTTTGTACCTTTTGACCACCTTAATTCAATTCCCCTATCCCTACCTCCCTTCTACTTTCTGATCATTCTGGTAAATCATGCCTTTTTCTGTTTAATAACAATAATAAAACATTCAGTGACATCTTCCAAAGTAAGTTGTTTCCAGCCCAATGGTATTTCTCTTCACTTGTTTAAATACTTACTGAACATGTTTGTTACCATTCTAAGTAGTGAAGATACAAAAACAAAAATAAAACAAAACCCAGTGATTTCATAGTCTAAAGAAATAGAAAAACGAAGAAAAATTTTATTATAAACCTAAGTAATAAAAACAAAAAATATTGACCTTAAACAAAAAGTTAGCCAGATATTTCTCCAGCAAAATGGGTTTATTCAGGTACAACAAAGTGTTGCAATCTGGAACAGGCAACCATGGTGGGCCACATGCAAGCCTGCTGAGAGAGAGAGAGAGAGAGAGAGAGAGAGAGAGAGAGAGAGAGAGAGAGAGAGAGAATTCTTTTATAGAGGGAAGAAGAAATTGGGAGGGCAGTTACAAAGAGTTCTCCCTTTTATGCTTCATGATTGACATAGGGCATGACAGATCCCCTCCCCCCACTTCCCACTTCATTTTGAGTGAGGTTTCTATTTACTTTTTTTTTTTTTTAAGTGATAAATGCTATAGAGATTTACATACGGCAGCTCAGAGGAGGGATGCTTAACTCATCTGGGCATCAGTCATCAGGCACCAGGGAAGTTTTCCTAGAGGAGATAATTAAAGGCTGAAGGGTGAGCAGGAATCAGTCAAATGAAGAAGGTATAAAAAAGATGATCCAGACAGAGGCACCAGCGTGTGTAAAAGCAAGAACTATAAGTAGTGCAAGATGGCTAGAGCATAAAGATGTCATGTCTCTATTAGACATTATGGTCATAGACCCTAGAAGCACATAGGAATACATTCTTAATGTTTCTTTAGGCTGGGTAGATTAATATCTATCTATCTATTTTTTTGTTATTTTATTTTTTTAAGTTTTTTTTTATTAAATTATTATCTGTGTACATATTTTAACAATGCCCCCCCTTCCATACATACCCTCCCTCCCCAGAGTTTTGTGTCCATTGGTTGTACTTATATGCATGTATACAAGTCCTTCGGTTGATCTCCTATCTCCTTATCTAAAAGCAACAAGTTAATACCACTTACTATCCCATTTCACAACTTCTTCTTTTATAGTTATGTGTTGAAATAGGCATTTATGGGAGCCACTGGGATGTTTTTCTACTCTACTAAGAATGGGAGCCCTCTAGCTCAGCACAGGTTTAAAGTTAGGCAATGAGAACAAGACGTGGGGTAAGAAGACATCAGAGAGCCTTAGGATGTTTGCGGGTCAGGGGAGGAATGGGCATTTATTGCACAGAGTATCTTAGGAGAAGTCTAAGCTTTAGTCAAGTATTGCATTGCCTCAGGGTAGTGATTTTCAGCCTTTTCACCTCCTGGCACATGTACTAATTACTAAAATTCTGCAGCACCCCCCCCCCAAAAAAAAAAAAAAAATTTTGTTTTTGCCAATCTGACAAGAAGTAGGTATAATTTAAATTCATTCACACCAGATGGCTCTTGTTGTGTTGGCTGTTGTCATTTTTCTTTTATTTGACAGTCTCAGGGGAAAAGAGGTCAGTGCCTCTGACTAAATAGTCAGGTATTGCATGTTTTAAAAATGCGTGCAGCACACCACTTGAAAATCGCTGCCTTGAGGGATAATCCAAGAGACCTAATAATCTGCACTCTTCTAGAAGCGGAGAAGAGTACGTCATTAGCCAACTCTATTTTATTTAGCCTCTCTCATGGAAGTTTTCTCACTCTGGCCACATCTCACAAAAATGTTCTCACTGGTGGAATATGGACATCAAATATCCCTGCATGAGCCTTCTTGTGTGATATCAGCCCTTTGTGTCACACTCCACAAGGAGAGTCATGTCAGGAGAGATGTCCGCTGTAGAGGCTGTGGTTACCATCCCCTGTTGCTATCACTTTCCTTTTCAGACCGCTGTGTGCAGTGTGAAAAAGCGGCCTGATTTCTCCACTTCAGGCCAGTGGGAGGTGGTCACGGAATGTGAAGGGAAAAAGGAGATGAATGTCTTCGATGGAGTCATGGTTTGCACCGGCCATCATACCAATGCTCACTTACCCTTGGGAAGCTTCCCTGGTGAGTAGCCTACCAGGAAGAAAGACCCTTGGACCATACCTGTGACCTCGTCCCTGAGGAATGGGGGGATTTCGTTCTGAGTGATTCTGACCTTGAGGTGAAATGAGGCTTATCCTAATTCTGTATATCCTCCTAAAAGATGTTGGAAGATAGAGATAATGGTAATTTGGAGACTAGGGGAAAGTTAAAAGGTGCTATACAGTATATTAAGTTGCACAATGACTTTAGTTTTTCTAAGAATCCAAAGAGAAAAAGGTGGAGTTGATGTGTATTAATTAGGTTGAATAAGGATTTTCAGCAATCAAGGAAACAAACAGAAATACTGAGTTAATAAGGAAGAAATTAAAGCTTAAGGAAAGAATTTATTACCGTTTGGGGCCTGGATTTTTAGGCTCAAGAGCAGTCTATGTATATTCTAGAGTTTATAAAAATATATAGTCCAATTGAAATGGGGGTGGGTATTTAAAGAGGATGAAAAAACAAAAGAGAATGGAGGTTTTTTGAAGCCATTTGTATATCTGAGTCTACAAATCCAAAATATAAACATCCTGAGGGAAGCAGACTATTTATAATACAGAAGTCACAAGGTTCTGCCTTGAGGCTATGGGAGGGGGGGGGAGAAATAGGCAAAAATATTCAGACAGGCAAGTGTGCAACTGAGTAAAGGGAGGACGTGTAAAGAGTGTGTGTGTATGTATGTATGTATATATATATATATATATATATATATATATATATATATATATACACTCTGCAAAAAAAATTGTCAAATGATATCAGATAAACTATCACCTGATAATTATTTTCCCTTATCTTTCAGGAATTGAGAAGTTCAAAGGACAGTACTTCCATAGTCGAGATTATAAGAATCCAGAGAGTTTCACTGGAAAGAGAGTCATTGTAATTGGCATTGGGAATTCTGGAGGCGACCTGGCTGTGGAGATTAGCCACACAGCCAAGCAGGTTTGAATCAGCCAATTATTTGCTTTGCTTCTCCGAGAAAGCTGCAGGTGGACTCAACAGAGAGTATGGATACCTGTATATAGCCCATCAGTGCCGATGGCAAGTGTAGGGCTTGGTTTCATCGCCTCGGTTGGCAACATTATGATTGATGATATGATGGAGCCAAGGTTGTCAGTTAGATTCCCATCATTCGATTGGCCTCACACTAAGGAATTAGTTCATGAACACGACTGTGGTCTTAATCCCAATCAGCTGTTTCTTCAGAGTGTGCCTCTGGCATTGAAGAAGACCAAGTGATTGATGGGAGAGCTTATCAGGAGGCAGCACCCAGAAGTGTGGATCTTTGGTTGGCCAGAAATGCCATGCTCTTATGTGACGGAAAGCGCACTGCGTCACTGAAAGCTTTTCACGCAGAGGAGGGTGGGGGACTTTTCCTCTTTACTCCCCAACTGGAAAAAAAGAAGCACTCGAATTTTTCAAAAGACAACATGCTTATCAGTATGAAAGTGTCCACACTGTGGCACCTGAAGGCAGCTTGCCCCGGCCTTTGCATACAATTAGGCAACTCGGAATGCTATTTTCTCTAAAGCAGTGTTTCCCAAAGTGTGGTACGCATACCCCCAGGGGTACGGGAAGAGTTTGGTGGGGGTACGCGTGGGGATATGCACTGCACCGTGCTTAGCTGCGCCTAATTCTTCGTTCTCATGAGTACGAGGGGGACTCAGCGTTACAGAAATTATAGAAGGGGTACACATATGTCAGAAGATTGGGAAACACTGCAAGCAATTTCTGTGTCCTTGAGGTTTTCTTATTTGTTTGTTTTCATCATAGATTTTTTGTTTGTTTGTTTGTTTGTTTTCATCAGATTTTGAACTGGGAAGAAAGTGTCATTATTATAAATTCCTAGAAAAAGACATGTCATTTTTATATTTTGTTATTCATGTCTTTATTGAATCATAACTGTCAGCAATAGTTAAATATCTGGTTGTTCTTCCAATAACTTTAATTAAGGTGTGCTTCCCCACAAATATGTTTAAAAATTTTTTAATATATATATTTTTTATTGATTTCAGAGAGAAAGGGAGAGGAAGAGAGAGAGAGAGGAACGCCAATCAGCTGCCTCCTGCATGCCCCAAGCCTGCAACCCGGACATGTGCCCTAATGGTAATTGAACTGGTGATCTCTTGGTTCATGGGTCAATGCTCAAGCCCAGCTGGGCTTAAATTATTTTTTAAATAGAAGTTTAATGCTACAACTTGGTTACATGACCTATACTCAGAAACTCCATTCTCAGTCCTATCTCCATTTATCACCACAAAAGTGATTTCAGATGCTCCATGAATTAATTCAACAGCATCTATCAGGAAATAGCTATATAAACAAGAAAGGGTAAAAATGTGTGTGGGTATTATGATAAAAAGAATTTACGAGGTATGTAGTGGGGATCCAAAGCATGAGCCTTCTTTAATATTATTGACTTGTCCAATGGTCAGTTATAAGGGAACTAGGGGCCTTACATGCAATGAGAAACTGTAAATTGCCGAGGAACAAAGCATCCCACTTGGATGGAGATAAGGTAGTTGTGTCTGAGAGAGTCTGGGAAAACAAATAGCAAAACAATGTCTGCCTAGCAGGGACAGTACTGTCACACCAGTAAAGGAAGTCGAAGAAACTCAATTGCTGGGTATGACTCTTTGCTTTACATATTAAATTGTACTTATGAGAGATGGTTTGTAAATCAAACATCCTATCTAATAAAAGTCTAATATGCAAATCGATTGGTCGCTATGATGCACACTGACCACCAGGGGGCAGATGCTCAACACAGGAGCTGCCCCCAGCCCACAGGCCCTAGGCCGGCCAAAGCGGGTGCCAGCGGGGGGCCCTCAGATTGCCCCACCGGTTGCCCCACTATTGGCCCTGATCACAGGCCAGGGCTAGGGACCCTACATGGGCACAAATTTTGTGCACCAGGCCTCTAGTTTTAAATAAAACTATAAATGTCAAGAGTATCAAGGACAGTTTGTTATAAGAATTTTTGTGCTATAATGCTTTTGTGAAGAAGAAACATTCCTTTCTTTTTTTTCTAATTTATTTTTTATAAAATAGATTTCTATTGATTTTAGAGAGAGGAAGGGAGAGGAAGAGAAACATAGGAATTTCAATGATAAGAGAATCATCCATTCCCCCTCCTGTATTCCCCTTACTGGTTAGGGCTTGATCAGGATCCTAAAAATGAATAGGTTTTAGAGAATTAAGTGGATAGGGGCTTTTCAAGGAGGCATAATGACAGTAAAATGCAGTGGTGGTGAAGAGCAAGACATATTCTTGGTCAGTGACTATATCAATTTAATTGTAAGCTTAGTATCTGAGAAGGAAAATAGCAGGGAATAAAAAAAGATTGTGCAGGCGCTGAAAAGCCAGACTAATGAGTTTAAACTTACTCTTGAGGAAAACAGGGTACTGTTAAAGGATGATGAACCAAAGAATGGTAAAAGCAAACAATTTTTTCCTGTGCCCCAGGTTTTCCTCAGCACCAGGAGAGGGGCTTGGATCCTGAATCGTGTAGGGGACCAAGGATATCCTTTTGATGTGTTCTTCAACTCTCGGCTTCAACATTTATTTTCGAAGATTGCTGGTCAATCATTAACAAACACATATATGGAAAGAAGGATGAACCAAAGGTTTGACCACAAAATGTATGGCCTAAAGCCTAAACACAGGTATGTTCTCAGGATGGGATCAAACTCACAACCTGGTCTGTGCCCTGACCAGGAGTCAAACCTGCCACCTTTTGGTATATGGGACAACACTCCAACAGATTGAGCCATGCCAGCCAGAGCAGTACTAGTTCTTTTTATGTGATGTCCAACAACAACAAAATGGTGGCAGAGGGCAGTGCATGAATCATTCATTCATCCAACAAACATTGAGCACCTCTTACAAGCCAAGCATTATACTGGGAATGAGCATGCAGATATTAAAGACCTAATAGTAATACTAATACAAACAATAGCACCTTACCTTTTTGAGGAGTTAACATGACAAGCACAGTACTAAATGAGTTCTATGCATTATCTCATTTACCCCTCACACAACAGTCCTATAGATGGGCGTTTCCCCTCCATTTTACAAACATTGATACTTAGAGGAACTATCCCAAGAGCACACAAGCAATAAATGGCAGAATCGAGAAGTGGATTTTACCTTAAGAACTCTAATGATGAGACTGACAATAGGATAAGATAGAGAAATGCATGGCATGCTATGGGAGCATGAAGGATGGGAATCCTCACACAGCCTAGAAAGGAGACTGAAAGCATTTTTTAGAAGCTGATTTTAAATCCAACTTTTTCCCCCCTCCAACATTTTATTTTTTAAATGTTCAGATTTACTTCAGACAATATAGTAAGGATAATGAGCACCAATACCTTTCACTTAGATTCACTATATTTGCTTTCTCTCTCTCTCTCTCTCTCTCTCTCTCTCTCTCTCTCTCTCTCTCTCTAAATTATATCACACATAATACATACATACATTTTCTGAACCATTTAAATAGAAGGTGCTATCATCAAGACACTTTACCCTAAATTGTTCAACATGCATTACCTGAGAAAAAGGGCATTCTCCTACATAAACATAATACAATGACCATACTTGGAAAATTTAACATTGATAAAATATCATTATCTAATATATTTAAATTTACTGTTGTCCCAATAATATATATTTATAGCTTTCTTTTTTCAAATATAAAATCCTATCAGGTATTATTACACCATTGCATTTAGCTGTCCTGTCTCTTTAATTTCTCTTAATTTGAAATAATTCTCCTTTTTTAAAAAGACCCAAGCCAATTGTTTTGCAGAAAGTCTGTATGGTTTTTTGAGAAACCATACATGCACTCTCCAAATGAAACCATTCTTCCTTCACTTCTCTAACATCTTTCCTTTCAGTGACATCCAGGGTACAACTTCTGCTCTGAGATCCTGATCTGTGCCAGTATACATTAGACCTTTCCCAAATCCCATAGATAGACCAAGATGGAGGCCATTGGCATATTGTTTAACCACCTCCATCAAAATAGAATTTTACTTTCATGTTAACTGATTTTTCTCTCCCTCCCTGCCCCCATGATCACTCTCCTTTCTTTATTTTTGGTCTTTCTCACTACTCACAGAGCTCTAAACCAGCATCCAACAGTCAATGATGATCTGCCAAATCGTATAATTTCTGGGAGGGTGAAGGTGAAAGGAAATGTCAAGGAATTCACAGAGACAGCTGCCATATTTGAAGACGGCTCCAGGGAGGATGACATTGATGCCGTTATCTTTGCCACCGGCTATAGCTTTGCTTTTCCTTTCCTTGAAGATTCTGTCAAAGTAGTAAAAAACAAGATATCCCTGTATAAAAAAGTCTTCCCTCCTAACCTGGAAAAGCCAACTCTTGCATTCATAGGCTTGATCCAGCCCTTGGGTGCCATTATGCCCATTTCAGAGCTCCAAGGACGCTGGGTCACTCAAGTATTTAAAGGTAAGTAATCATGCAACTTAACGACTTAATTTCTTATAGTATGTTTAATTATACTTATGTTCTTGCTTTATTTTATTTTTTAGTTAAAATTTTCAATGTTGTCATAGTTGCAGGGATCCCCCTTTTCACCACCCTTCACTCATTTCCACCCACCCCCTTCCCACCCTCCTTTCCTCTTACCCTTCCTTCTTCCCATCCTCCCTAAGCAATGGGAAAAAATCCTCAAGTAAAGATTAAAGAAAATAGTAGTAGTAGTAATAATAATAATAATAATAATAATAGTAAACTGAAAACCTAAGATAAGAAGAGGAAGATAAAAAATGTGGTAAAATTATAATACGTATCTGAATAAGTAAATACTGCAAGATCAGTATCAATGAATTAAGAAAGAATTGTACCACAGAATATTGTATATGTACATAGAAGTTTTTATTTTTATTTTTAATTTTTTGCTTTTGATAAATTGGCTGCCTCTCCAAGGCAAGAAATATAACCTCCTTCCCCCATAATGTTTCTAGTTAATAGAAGTAAAAGGTATGGTTGTACTATATGAAGCAATTTGGAAATCAACTCTCCAAATATGTTTCTCAAGCATCATAAGGGACCTCTGCTTAATCTCAAATGAGGCATTTCAGCATCCCCTCATTGACTTATGAATACAAGTAATAATTCCCAAATGAGAAACCACATGGTGAAATACAGAAGTCTATTTCTTGAGTGGGGAGTTTCTGAGTCTCACAGTGTAAGGGGGATACCAGGATAAGAACGGGCCTGTGCCCAGGAGAGGGCAACCGACATGGGATAGCACGTGAAACCTGTGGTGTGGGGACCTTGTGCTCTGCTGCTGACGACGATAAGATTTGAAGAAGTTATGACAGTTGTTTTCAAATATTTGAAGGCCTGTCATATAAGATTAGACTCCGTGGCTTCAAAAGGCAGAGCTAAGACCAACAGTGCAAGTTGCATGGAAATAGATTTGGGGATCAAATAAAGAGAATATGTTCCAGCAACTAGAGCAGCCACACAATTAAATCATCTCCTCAGAAGGTAATGATGTCAGCATTGAGGTTGAAGGAGGAAAGAGATAACCATTTGATGAGTGTATTTGTAAAGAGAAGGCTTGTGTACAGTAAAATATATTACCATCCAGAATTTTAAGGAGTAACACCTTATGGCTGGGTATGACAAAATTTATCTGCATGCATGCCCTAACCGGTTTGGCTCAGTGGCTGGAGCGTCGCCTACGGACTGAAGGGTCCCAGGTTCGATTGCGGTCAAGGGCATGTACCTTGGTTTCGGGCACATCCCCAGTAGGGAGTGTTGCAGGAGGCAGCTGACCGATGTGTCCCTCTCATTGATGTTTCTAACTCTCTATCCCTATCCCTTCCTCTCTGTAAAAAATCAATAAAATATATATTTTTTAAAAATTATCTGCATGGCATAGTGCCTATAAATCTGGGCATAACGTTAATTCTTTAACCTTGAGTTGGTTATATTGGCTTAAATACTATTCTACCTTTCTAGCAAGGTCCTTGATGTCAAATTCCTACTATCGGAACTGTGCATCAGTGCTTAAATTTATCTGTCAAGGTTGGGCATTATGAGTTGCCCTTAGCCTTACCCCCATCCTGACCAAATAAAGTTTAGAAGGTGAGGATTATCTTCCATAGGACTATAGGCATGAAATGGGATTGAACATTATTTTTTACTTCCTTCTCCTGGGTTATAAAACCTCTTTGTTATTAAGAGTACAACTGTGGTTGTGCTCCCCTGCTCTTTCACTTTGTACTTTATTTTCCATATACTTTAAGGCCATTTATTATTTCCTTGTGTCCATACTTTATTTCTCCAATAAAGGACTATGCTAGGGAGGAACCAGGTACCAGTTGGAAGGCAGAGTTAAGCAAGTATCTTCCAAAGACAAAGGAGAATGTAGAAAGCTACTGTTGTTAGTTTATATTATTATATTATGGCGGTGCTAGGATAAAGGTTTAACCTCCTGGAGTAAAGAAAACTACCCTGTATTTCTTTGAATTCTCCAGAACACAGTAATTGTTAATAGGATTATTGTTCCTACTGAGGTAGCTTTACACTTATATTTTTGTTTTTTTCTCTTTAGGGCTAAAGACATTGCCCTCAAAAAATGAAATGATGACAGAAATAGCTGAGACTCAAGAGCAAATGGAAAAAAGGTGAGAAATTCTCCCAGGAAAATACGTGCTTCATTTTTCTATTTAATAAGAACAATATTGTACTATAGTTATCCTCAATTGTGTTAGTTTAAGGATTGAGATTGTATTGCGCAGGAAAAGGAAATAAGAGTTTGTGACAACAGACTGAAGAAATAGTACCAAGTGGTTCAGATATGGATGGGAAAGAAGAGAGAAGCTTACAAAAAGTGTTTAAAATCCTGTATGGAGGGCCTGAAAGAAATTGTCAAGTAGGAAAAGACACTTGGAGAGAAAATCAGGCCTATGGTTTCTGGCACTATTATTTGAAATGCTAGCAGAGCCACCAGAGACAGGAAGAGTGACAAAGAACTGAGTGATAAATGCGGTCGAATTCCAAATCCACCGGAAGGCTTACAACTCTGCAGAGGTCACTGTTCACACTGGCTCCTGGTGTGAATAGTCTGTGTGATATGAAAAGGTGGTAGCATCAACCAGCTGCTCAGTGCGTGGGTGGACACAGTAATTTAGCAATCTGAATTTCAGAACCGAACTTATTCACTGGTCAATGTGATTTGGACCAAGTGGAAGTTGATGGTAAGTTCCTAAAATTGTGTGCTAAAGTCAGAGGCACAATCATTCATGCCTAAAGATGTAGTTTTACTGGAATTGGTTATACTAGCGTACCTCTTCCCTACCTTGGAGGAGGAGAAAGTTTTTATTTAACCCTGGTACCCTTTCCAGGTCCTCTAGTTTCCTCTTTCCTTTCACTGCCAAATGTCTGCCGTAAATATTCTGCATGATATGCTCAATTCTCATCCTTTTCTCTCTCTGAAGGCCCCTGTATTGTAACTCCTTGCTACGGCTCTCCTGATAGTCAGTCATCCATGCCCATCTTCATTTTCCTCCTGGAGTTTGACACTTTTAAACATCTCATCCTTCTTGGAGTGCTTTCTTTCCTTGTTTTTCTGGGACTAATATACCTTATTTCAATGTTCCTGTTCCCTTTACTTTGGCTTATTTTTGTCTGGCCACCTGACTGAGCAGTCCCTATGGATATAATTCACCCTTTACTGAGAGTCCATTAGGTACATACACTAGATGGTTTATATGTATGAATTTATTCATTCCTCATAACAACCCTACAAGGCAGGTACTAGTGAATCTCTTTGTGAAAGATGCATGAATACTACAGCTTGCAACCCAGGATAGGATAAATGTATGTCTATAAATCCTTGAGCAAGCATGGCATCCATAAAGGAGAGCTCCCAGATTCTGTCCTGTCTTACCTTCTTCTCTTCTAAACTTTAGAATCTGCCCGTTCCTGTGGAATTTTATTTCATCAGTTCTACTTCAGATTTATCTTCTATTTTTTTTTTTTTTCCTGTCCTTGTTTTGGATTCTCCTAATAAGCCCATCTAATTTCAATTAATTTGACATGGCTTTTTCTCTTACTTCCTTTCTGTCCCACTGTTTTTTGTTTTATTTTTATTCTAGAAAAAAAAGAAAGAAATCCTACCACACAGGTATCATCATTACCACATTTCCCCTCTAAAAATCCCTTGTAGCTTTTCAAATCTGCATTTGGTGTAATCCTCCCACCTATCTCCATTTGGAGCATTACTTCCTCTTGTGGAATAAGTCATCCCCCCCCTCCCCTTTCAAGATTCTGAATTAACAATGGCCATCCAAAGCTGTGCTCTGTGGATCCCATTACCACTGCCCTCGTAAAAACAGTTGAGAGTCCCAAGCTTCAGAATGTTTACGGTGGGTTCTCTCTTTCTGATAAGATCAGAGTCCCCTGTAACTGGAACTGCTATACTTGCCTCTCTCTATCCATCCTTGTTTTCCACAACATTCCTCCTCTACTGTAGGTAGTGCCTACAGATATTTTATACTCACATCCTACTCTCATTCCTGCTTAATTCCTTCACTCTGCTGCCCCCCTGATTTGCAATACTTTCCTCTTTGTTGTCAGCTCGTTTGTGTCTTCCACATCCTTCAAGGACATATTATAGCTCTATTTTAGCTACCCTCTTCTACATTTCTACTTAGCAGTCTAAGATCACATCATTTTCCAAAACTCTTATATTCTATGTTTCACGTGTATCTATCTTCTATTCTTCTCCTTAAGGATAGAGACAATATCTTATCTTTCTTCTCTATTTTCCATACCTCCTAGTCCAGTGGTCAACAAACCGTGGCTCTCGAGCCACATGCAGCTCTTTGGCCCCTTGAGTGTGGCTCTTCCACAAAATACCACGGCCTGGGAGAGGCTGTTTTGAAGAAGTGGCGTTAGGAGAAGTTTAAGTTTAAAAAATTTGGCTCTAAAAAGAAATTTCAATAGTTGTACTGTTGATATTTGGCTCTGTTGACTAATGAGTTTGCCAGCCACCAGTGGGCCAAACAGCCGCATGTGGCTCGCAAGCTGCGGTTTGCCGACCACTGTCCTAGACTAATATTGAGCTAATAACAGACACTTAGAAAGCGCTGATTAATTGACTGATTGGTTGATTGACTAAATTATTGATAGGCCATGGCTTTTGTCTTCTCTGCTTCAGGTATGTGGAGAGCCAGCGCCATACCATTCAGGCAGACTATGTAGACACCATGGAAGAGCTTGCTGATCTGGTGGGCGTCAGGCCCAATCTGCTGTCTCTAGCTTTCACCGACCCCAAATTGGCATGGAAGTTATTAACAGGACCCTGCACTCCAGTCCAGTATCGCCTACAGGGTCCTGGAAAGTGGGAAGGAGCTCGAAAAGCATTCCTCACCACAGAAGATCGTATCAGGAAGCCTATGATGACAAGAGAGGTTGAAAGCAGCGATTCCACGACTTCAACAATAACAATGGCCAGGTTTATGCTAGCCATTGTTATCTTTGCTGTAATGATAACCTATTTTTAGCTGGATCTAGAGATGCTTTAGATGATTTAGAATCTGACAAGATTGAACACCTCTTGAGTTTCACCAAAAATCTTTTATTTCTCTTTCCAAAGCATTAATCCTCTTTCCCCTACAAGGCAATTTCAGCTTTTCATTCATATTGACTTATCTCCCTTCTTCTTAAGACCCATCATGTTTTCCTTCCAGCAATCCCTGGTCTGTAAGCTCTGATACTCTGTTAGTCTTTTTATGTCCTTAGCAGAGTTTTTATATGATAGGTGCTTAATAAATGTTTGTTGTTATCAAATATTATGGTGGGGAGCAGAAGACAATATCTGTATAAGAAATGGGTGATTCCATGTAACTCAGTTTCTGATAGGATTTAGTTTTCTATTAGAAGCTCAATTTTTAGTTTTTAATATTGAAATTAAGTGTGTTTCCTGAGGGATAAAAAGAAATAACGGTCTTATAACAGTTGTATATTCCTAAGATATATACATACTTAAACATTTTGTCTCATTAGCTGTTCACTAGTGTATCTGATATCTGGTCATTCTGACTCTTTTTCCCTCAGCAAAAGGTCTTTATTATCTCAATGAAGGAACTACCTTAAACTTTCTAGGATCATGGGTCATTCTAATAATCTAACATTTGTAGAAAGTTCAACCAGGGGACCGGGAGTTCTATAGCTCTCTATGATGTGCGCTAACCACCAGGGAGAAGCGCAGAATGAAGGAAGGCCCTGACTGGCAGGCAGAAGGCCCCGATTGGCCCTGATCACTAGCTAGGCCTAGGGATCCTACCCGTGCATGAATTTCATGCACCAGACCTCTAATAAATTTTAATAAATTAATAAATTAATTTTAATAAATTAATTTATTAATTGTTTTAATAAATTAATAAGAGGGGAAGAATACACAAATTTATTAATTTATAAATTGTTTTAATAAATTAATAAGAGGGGAAGAATACACAAATTTATTAATTTTATAAATTGTTTTAATAAATTAATAAGAGGGGAAGAATACACAAATCTCCAACCCAGAATTCTGAATAACTTATGTAGACACTCTGCCTTTGTCAGCCTATATATCACTTGGTTCTCTCACCTGTTTCGTTCTTGAACTAGTCAATTCCGTGGAGGAAGATACTTTGTAAGTAATCTGTTTGTTGTTAGTGCTGCCTAAAACATATGACCTGAGTACGTTAATGATTACTTAATTGCATAAGTAAATTTGACATAAGAGGTAAAAGTATGAATGTATTTTTAAAGGATCAAATAATATAGTGATTGTATCTCAACATAAATATACACATACATACAGAAGTATTATTAAGGAGAGTAAGGAGTGCTTAACATTTTGAAATGTTCTAGAAAACAGGGCAAGCGTGTTCTAGAAAATACTCTGGAATAGATCATTGACCGGACTCAGAATGTCATCTCTAATGTCCTGTTTGGTATATCCTGTCTGTAATTTACAGGCATTCCTTAGAGATATTGTGATTTCAGTTCCAGACCACCCTAATAAAACAAGTACTGCAATAAAGCGAGTTTTAGTCATTTTGCTGGTGGAGGGTCTTGCCTTCAATTAAAAAAAAAAAAAATGCAACACCTCTGAGACGCAGTCAAGCAAAGCACAATGAAATGAAGTATCCCGTAAATTCTAAAGCACACGTCCACCACTCCTCCTTGCCTGTGAAAGTCAGTATCTTAGCACAAGAAAGGAGGAGTGGTAGATGTCTTCCTTGGTCCTCACAGCTGTCTATCCCTGCTTTTTCAAATTTCCACCTTTAAAAAAAACAACATGTATTTTACTGATTTTTTTACAGAGGAAGGGAGAGGGATAGAGAGTTAGAAACATCAATCAGCTGCCCCCTGCACACTCCCCACTGGGTATGTGCCTGAAACCAAGGTATATGCCCTTGACCTGGGACCCTTGAGTCTGTAGGCTGACACTCTATCCACTGAGCCAAACTGTTTAAGGCAAATGCCCACCTTCTGGAAGCATCCAATACCTCTAGCTGATTAATACACAGGCATATTTCTATTAGTTTCCAGCAGGTGGAGCTGAATCACAAGGTTTTTAGCTCTGAGATCTCAGCATGGTCTCCCTTGACCTCTGGTCAGTGTAGCCAGGATGCCTTGGGGTGGGCAGGGGAATCCCTACACTCATTCTTTGTTGTTTTATACTCATTTTTGTTGTTGTTTTACACTCAGTAAAGGAGACCTCGGTCCTCTGCCCGGGTCCTCCCTGTGTTCTGGTTAAAGAGTGTACCCTGTGCTTAGGGAGAAATGTGATTCTGCAGTGTTAGACCTTGGGCGCGTTTCCTTGGGCACCAGTTAATGTGTGGTCTGCAGCCCGACATCAAGGGCAAAGGGAGGCAGTCTCTGGGAGGCTAAGGGCAGGCGGGCAGGCGGCCAGGCTTCGTGGCCTTGCTTCACTGTCTGAATTGCCAACAGCCCCATGACTGTGGCCGCTCTCCTTTGCTGTGTTTTTGCCCAGGCCTCTGTGCTCAGCTGCAGCTACTGCCGCTCATTCCTGCAGGAGTGTCCATGCGGTCTGTGCTCCTCCCAGGTGAATGGTGTGTCAGCGACAACCAGACTCCTCCCTCCCTGGATGAGGTCCGGGCTGCTGCGCTGTGTTTCTGGCTCGCATTGTCAGTGTAGATAGCTAGTTATTGATATGAGGAAGATAGCTAGTTATTAATACACGGAGAAATGCAAAGGGGAACTAAAATATCTTAATAAACTGGGAAGCAGAAGCAGGTAACAGAGCAGAATTCTATCTAGTTTAGTGGTAAACACTCATTCATACACTCCAGAGAACTGCCTCCCCGCCTTCTCCCCTGGCGCCCCCCACCCCCCTCCCCACCCCAACCAGGAGACATAATTCTCGGAACAGGATACTAAAAGCTAGCCTGGGAACAATAAAAAAAGGTAATCATATTGGACAGAGTGGACAGAGGACATGAGACCCCAATAAAATTTACTGGGAAGAGTGCCCAACCCAGGCCTGGGGAAAGTTAGGAATTTGGGTTGGATAATTTAGTTCTTTGTTCTTTACCTGAACCTAGAAGATATATGGAGGATTAATAGGAGCCTTGTGGCAATTCTTTAGAGCACATGTGTCAAACACAAGGCCCGAGGGCCAAATCCAGCCCGCCAGGCCTTGCAATGTGGCCCGCACTGCGCTGTCATCACTGCACTCCGCTGTCAGTTTATGACATTGTCAGTTTATGACTGTTCAGTAAACCATTCGGCCCGCGATTTAGGCTGGATTTTAGATTTTGGCCCCTTCTCTGATTGAGTTCGACACCCCTACTTAGAGCCTGCCCACCCCCTGTCCCCTAAGGTGTATTAATTCCAATTCTACGGGATGGAGTCCAGATTTTGCATTTGGAACAATCTCTTAGCTTAGGTGGTCTCTGTAACACGTGTTGAGCGACAAGGATTGCTAGTAGGGAATGAGACACCCATAGCATTATAATGCAAAGTAAGAACTGTTAAATACCATTCGTTATCAGTGAAAGCCTGGATGTGTCCCAAACCCAGGATTGTCTTTGCCCTCTTCTGCCCACTATTTTATTCCTCGGTTGTTTTTGTTGTTGCTCTCTTTCTTGGATTTCATTTCTTCTGGGGTTTGCTCATTGCATACACTGTTTCTTAGCTTGGAATAGCTTCTTCCCCCTTCTTTTTAGACCGGCAATTCACTAACTTAAGGTTATCTCCTCATCACTCCTTCCCCGGGCCCCCAAGCTGACTGCTCTCTGCAGCACTTAGTTTCAACTTCACGCCCTCTTGCCGTTAGTGGGAAGCCGGGTTCCTATTCCCTCTAGGAACCCACCTCTCCGGTCGCCTACGGATAAGAAACCGTTATTTGGCGAAACTGGGGCCAGGGGGAGGGGCCGGGAAGAAAGCACCGTTTCTCCGGGTACCGAACACGGGAGACCGGGTGGCAGCCCTAGTGTCATTTGAGGGCCGGGTCCTCCGCACGCGGGGCCCGGACTCAGCGAGCCGTTCCGCAGGGCGATCCTGCGGGCGGAGGCCCGGCCCGGCCCCGGTGGACAGCGGACGGCGGCCCCGCCCGGCACCGGAGGCTGCGCGCGGGGCTGTCACCATCGAGGCGGCGGCGCTAGAGAGGCCGGCGGGCCCGGGCACCGCGCGGCCGCAGGGAACGCGCGCGGGGCGGGCGGGCTGTGTCCATTTTAGGAGGAAACCCGGATTGCTACCCGGGCGAGGTTTCAATTTTCAATAACTTTATTGGTGGCCTCATCCTCAAGAACACCCCCCATCGCGCCGGCGGGAGGAGGTGATGGTCGGGGTGCGGGCGTGAGCGCGGGGACGCCTGGGAGTTCCCGGACGCGGGATTCCCGAGCGGCGCGCGGCGGAGGCGCACGGGCGGGGTCCGGGCGTTCCCGGAGGCCCCGGAGGGGAGCGACCTCCTCCCGGCGGCTTCCCCGCGGCGGGCGGGCGGCGGGGATTCCCTGAACCGGAACCCCCGGCGCAGGGGCGGGGCCGGAGGTGCCCCTGACGCGCCGCCGCCGGCGGGGGGTTCCCCGCTCCGTGTGGTTCCCACGGCAGGTGGCCCCGGCGCGAGCCGCAGCCATGGGCAACACCGCCAGCGACCGGGCGGCCGGCGAGCGCCACGGCGCCAAGGCGGCGCGCGCGGAGGGCGCCGGCGGCCCGGGCCCCGGCAAGGAGCACAAGATCATGGTGGGCAGCACCGACGACCCCAGCGTCTTCAGCCTGCCCGACTCCAAGGTGAGCGGACTGCGGCGGCCTGGGCGTCAGGGCTCCTCCTCCTCCTCCTCCTTTTCTTGGTTCTTATCCCACTGATCCAGGTTACGGGGGTTTTTGTGAATTCACGGGATTTTTTCGGGGATGGAGATGTTGATGGCAATTGCAGTGCTGCCTCCAACTAGAAGCGAGAATGCTTGTTTTCCGACCAGTCTGTTGTCGGCCACATGTTCAGGATGACTGGGGGACCCCTCGCCCCCTTATCTTTGGTTCTCCTAGCAGGAAGGTGTCCCCTTCCAAAGTATAGGTTGAAAAGCGCTGGTGGAAAACTTCCGTTCCTCACATGTGCCCCGAGGAGGGTAAATGGATGTTTCCCCTGACCGCTTGTGTGTGTATCCGTATCGTGTTTACGCTTCTAGGAGCTCAGCACTTCCCGATCCCTGTCCCTTCGGCTTGGCTGTGCGTGGCAGCCGCTGGCTTGTGCGAATACTTTCTCCTGGCAGTGGGGATCAAAAGAAGGAAATCGTTGCTCCGTTGTTGCCCCATACTCCGGCTCTCTGCAGTGCCTGAGGCTGTGCTGCTCTCATGCCCAGCTGCTCCTCAAGTGGCAGAGCAAATAATGCCAGGATTCCTCCCGTTTCCCGGTAGTACTTCCTAAGGCTGGCATGGCTAACAAGGACCACCCACGGCGGCTCCGGAGAACTTGCTCTCAGTTCCCAAGGTCTTTCAGGAAAGCAGTAACTTGTGTTCGCTCTACAGACAGGACAGATGGAGCTGTCAGCAATATGATTACCATCCGAATAATCACTTTTAGAGCTGTCAGAGTTAAATGCATTAAGGCCAACTGGATGAAGTAAAAAGATAATAATAATAAAAATTTAAAAATGGAGGAATTGAGGAGATTGGAGTGTGTTTGATGTTTCTTATTTCTTCAACAAAGGAATAGAGAATGATTTGCCTCGTTGGTATCACATAGAATTTGGTTGTTTCCTCGGATCCCAACTGAGAACGTAATCAGAGAAAGGAGGACTGAGGATGATTAAAGGAGGGACCATTTCTTGGGGTTTCTTTTCTGATCCTTTCTTCTCCCACTTCCGGACTCCTTCCTCATCATTGGGGCTGCCCATCCAGCCATCTGAATTTACTTATTCAAGGTTTCTCAAGGTGAACTACCTCACAGTGTTTTCTTCCATTTTCCTACATTGATGACTCAGGAATTAAGAATAGTGTTTTTGTCAAACTGTGACTGCGGTAATCGGTGTCCTGGATGGAAGCCAGGTTGCTCTGTCTGAAAATGGAGCCTTGTTTTGGATCATTCTTTCCCTTCCCTCAGTCTTGCCATTTGTGAAATGAGAAAATTGGTTCAGATCATTCCTCAGATCTCTTCCAGATCTAAAGTTTTATCATTCTCAAATTACTGTCTTCTTCCCCCAATGTTTTACTTGAACATTTCATACTGTAATTCTAATTGTCTCTTTCCCTGGTGCCTGTGCTGACAATTCAACTTGTCGTAAACAGTCTTCCTGATAGTCAGCAGTACTCATATCTCCCACAGAAATGTCATGTCATACATGGAAGGGCTTTCTTCCAAAGCTGGGCATATTAATAGTTTGTAGCTTTCAAATTCTAAATCGAAAATCCTAAAAGTATCTGATAGAAACAGTGGCAGTGAGGCCTACATTGCTTTGAATGCCAGTTCTCAATTCTGTTTGCACATTAAAATCGCCTGACATTTGTTTAAACACTTTATGGAAACATTTTCCATGTTTTGAAGTTTAGGAAGAATAGTGTAATGAATTCTTAAATACCTGTCACCCAGTTTAAACAATGATCAGATCGTGAATGAATTTATATAACTATACCCATTCACTCTCCCCACCAATTATTTTGAAGCAAATTCCAGACATGTCATATGGTATTTTATTTATTTTAGAAAATGAGGGATTTTTTCTTTGTTTAACATTATTATATGGGAAACTTAAAGATTCCCAGGCCCTCTATCTGAATCAGAATCTGAGGATAATTCTTAGACATATATAGACATGTTGTAATTTTAATTGCAGCTTGTCAGACAAGAGTGCATTGCTTTAAGAATATGGAGACCAGATTTTCTCTTAAACCAGTTATATAATGTGAAAGTGCCTTCATTTCTCTTTCTCTGTTTACTTCAGATTATACTGCTACTGGTGTCTCAGTGCAGTTTTGAGGAAGATCGAGAGGCAATATGGAGGGTAGACCACCACAGCCATTTGAAAATAAAGCCCAAATAGCCAGGACCGATTTGGCTCAGTGGATAGAGCGTCGGCCTGCGGACTGAAAGGTCCCGGGTTCGATTCCGGTTAAGGGCATGTACCTTGGTTGCGGGCACATCCCCAGTAGGGGGTGTGCAGGAGGCAGCTGGTCGATGATTCTCTCATCGATGTTTCTGGCTCTCTATCCCTCTCTCTTCCTCTCTGTGAAAAATCAATAAAATATATATTTAAAAAAAGAAAAGAAAAGAAAAAGAAAATAAAGCCCAAATAAATAAGCTAGCCCTTTAAAAAAAAAACACATTATTTTATTTGTTAGATATATATATATATATATATATATATATATATATATATATATATATATGTTTTATTGATTCTAAAGAGAAAGGAAGGAAGAGGGAGAGACAGAGAAACATCAGTGTGAGAGAAAAATATTGATTGGCTGCCTCCTGCACATTCCCCAACTAGAGATGGAGCCTGCAGCCTGGGCATGTGCCCTGACCAGGAATCCATCAGGCAGCCTTTCAGTGCATGGGATGATGCCCAACCAACTGAGTCACCTGGCCGGGGCTATTTGGTAATCTTTTCACTCGATACTGTAAGGTCTTATTTCTCTATATACCAACGTCATTTAAGCCTATGGAAAGTGGGGCTCGGCAAACTTTTTCCTGTAAAGGGCCAGAGAATAAACAATTTAGACTTTGCAGTCCATATAGTCAGTCTCTCACAACTACCCATTTCTGCCACTGTAGCATGAAAACAGCTGAGATACTAAGTAAATGAGTGAGCGTGCTATTTTCCAATAAAACTTTATTTATAAACCATCTGGCTTACTGGCCAGTTTGCCAACTCTTCTTCTAAAGGATGGTATGTAGAGAGACTGTTCTAAGACACATCCTCCACCTACATCCAGCTAGACCCCTGCCGGAACAGAGATTGCTTCCTGTAAATCCCCTCGGAGATTGTTTGATTGACCTCTCCCGTATGTCCCAGGTGTGCTGCTTCCTAGAACAAGCCCTTGTCCTGCCCTGGGCAGGCACTAAGACAATTCCCCCTTATTTAGGGCAGCGCCTGCCCCAGTACTCCTGTCCATTTTGCTCTGTTCTATATATTTCTTCAGTGCCTGCTGCAGGGCTTGGAGTTTATCCACATTATCTTGCTGAAGCCCAAGATGAACCTCATGTAAGTTCCCTTAATAAACTCTGATATAATGATGGCATTGTCAACCCCTTTCTTCGGTCTCTCAGTCCCAGGAAATTTCCCAACATGGTCATGAAAAGAAACTAAGTAAGGAGTCAATATTTTTCAGAATCCTACAGACCTCATTTGTTAGTGGAACTGCTTTTGTTAAAGGAAGCTGTGTTTTTGATCTGATGTTTCTTGAGACTCCAGAATTTTCATTCCTACTCCTGAAATAATTAGTATGGTGAGCAAATAAAGAGTTCATAACCAATTCTCAAAATTTAAGAAACCAATGATCTGGTGTTTATATTTTTAATTTGTAACCTATTAGCTAAAATAGAGTTTATGAATTTTAGCATCTCTATCTTCCATTGCAACTGATAATTGAGAGCTGTTCATACTTGCACATGAAAAATGCATGGCTAATGTAATTATTTTTTATAGAACCACTAGAGGCCCGGTGCACAAAATTCATGCACAGGTAGAGTCCCTAGGCCTGGCCAGCAATCAGGGCTGATCTATGGGCCGATCTGGGGAAAGGAGGGGAGGCCCCTGCTGGCACCCTCCTTGGCTTGCCTGGGGCCTGCGGGCTGGGGGCAGCTCCTGTTTTGATTGTCTGCCCCCAGTAGTCAGTGTGCATCATAGCAACCAGTCATTCCACTGGTCATTCTGCAAATTAGTCTCTTATTATATAAGACTACAGGTTGGTGCACGAATCCATGCAGGGATGGGGGTTCCTTGGCCTGGCTGGCCTGGGGGAGGGACCAGGGGAGGTCGGCCTGCCATGGGAGGTCGGCTGTGGAAGTGCACTGACCACCAGGGGGCAGCTCCTGCATTGAGCATCTGACCCCTGGTGGTCAGTGCTCATCATAGCGACCAGTTGACCAGTCATTTCATCACTTAGGCTTTTATATATATAGATACTTCATTTCACATTTTTCCTCTTAAGAGGCACTCAGAAGCATATCATAGTAGTTGCCTGCCGGTGGGTTAATGTGATAACAGGAAACAGACTTGGAAGTTAGGATGTGATTTGGGCAGCCCGTGACCATACGTCATTTATTTGATGGTATTGGTCCTAGATGAGTTATTTATCTATAGTGTGTTCAAAACCAAACTTGCTAATTTCAGGGCTTATTAACCCTTAGCAGAAACATAGCACCCTTCTCTGCCCTAGGGAGGAGAGTGTTAAGAATTCCTGGGTCACAACTTAGGGATGACCTGATCCTTCTTTCAGCTCCCTGGGGACAAGGAGTTTGTATCATGGCAGCAGGACCTGGACGACTCCGTAAAGCCCACACAGCAGGCCCGGCCCACTGTGATCCGCTGGTCTGAAGGAGGCAAGGAGGTCTTCATCTCCGGGTCCTTCAACAACTGGAGCGCCAAGATTCCACTGATTAAGAGGTGAGACAAGTGTCTTGATTGAGTCCACAGAATCCAGGAGTAGAGACCTGGCTGGGCTACTCTCCACCAGCTAGGGACTCTTGCACATTTTCGGTGACCAGTGACTAATCTGTGACTTTTTTTTTAATCTCAAAGTGAGTCAGAGGTGTTTTACTACTTGGAGGGATTGATAGCCTTGTGGGCACATTCTTTAGGACTGTATTAATCCAACTCCTTACTATGCCTGTAGGAAGGGTTTTATAACTAGTTGAGTCTAGTTGCTCTGACTGCTGCACTAAAACGAAACACACTGTGAAGTCCTAATGTTATCTGTTACCTCCTGGGCAATAATGAATTATTTAACTGGTTATCAGAACAGCCAGTATGTAATTTTCCAGAAGATGCTCACCAAATTATGGAAAGGGTACCATGAGCCACTTCTGTGTCCTGAACCTATTTGCCATCTTATTTACATTTGTGAGGGGTCTGTTCTGCCAAAGCAAAATAGTTGTACTAAGATGGACCATTTTGGGAGATTAACATTTTTATTATTCTTTTCCAGACATTAGTCAAGAACTAAAGTTATTGGGAGGGGTTGGCAAGTACATGCTGAACATGATATAGGAAAGGAAACTGGGTTTATAAATTACTTCAGAGGCTACAATCACTTAGCAGTGTAGAGGATAATCGGCATGCTATTTTGATTGCCTCGTGGTTTTTACATTTACTTTCTGTCTTTTGATAAGAACGTGGCCTATTTAACTTTCTGTTTTCTTCTGTAGCCATAATGACTTTGTGGCCATCCTGGACCTCCCTGAGGGAGAGCATCAGTACAAGTTCTTTGTGGATGGACAGTGGGTTCATGATCCATCAGAGGTAAGGCCTTGACCTCCAAGGTGACCACTGACTTAGTCTCCTCCTGGCTATTATTCCCCTGGGTGTCAAACTTCACTGCTGCCAGGATTGATGGGCAGCAGCTCTCCTGCACTGGAGGATTTATCTCTTGATAAAAGATGGAGGTGGCATCATTTTTAAAAAGAGGAGAGTTGAATGGAAGAGATGGATTTGAAACAGAGACTCATAAATTTTTCCCATTCACTGTTTCAGCCTGTGGTTACCAGTCAGCTTGGCACGATTAACAATTTGATCCATGTCAAAAAATCCGATTTTGAGGTGTTTGATGCTTTAAAACTAGATTCAATGGAAAGCTCGGAGACATCTTGTCGAGGTAATTTTATAGTCTTTGCTCTTTCTTGATGTTTTTCTCTTAATGCATGCTCCTTCTCAAGAGTAGTTTTTATTTATTTATTTTTTTTGTAAAGAATTTTTGTTGTGTTTATTTGAGTTTATTTGTGTGTTTTATTTTCATTTTTCTCTTCAGGAATCTTTTAAATTATACACGGGGTGAGGCAAAGGTAGGTTTATAGTTGTGGATATGTGAAACACAGAGTTTATGCTTGTATTATTATTTATCGTTTTTTATTATTTTCCATACAAACAAGTGTAAACCTACTTTTTGCCCCACCTGTGTAATTCTGTAAGCATTTTAGTCCCATGCTCTGAGACAAAAAAATATCAGTTTAGAGTATTTGATTTCAAACTTTAACCAGGATCTGCACACACACACACCCTATAACACAAGTCTTGCAGAACAGTGTTTGCCTTTATTACATATGATGTACTCTATTTTCTATTTTATCCTTTCCTTTTTGGCAATTAATGGGCTATGGCCTATATTTAAAAATCTATTTCTAACAATATTTCAAGTTTTTCATTGACCTTTGGTGGTATCACCCTCCCCGCACTGTCCGGGGGCTAGATGTTGTCTGGTTTGCATACAGTGTTATAGGACCCTTAGGAACGGCAGTCTTTGGGGAAAGAGGGGTTACAAAGCCCCACAATTCTTGTGTGTATATATTAACTGAAGTTTTGTAAGTGTTTCTTTTCTTTTCTTTTTTAATGTCTTGGAAGAGAAAAAGGCCTGTATCCTTTTGTTTCTCCCCATATCATTTTTTCCAAGGAAGGCCTTCATCTCTATGTGCATTTGCTGCAGCACCAGATGAGTGAGTGATTGGCTAACCACACTCACAGTTACCATTTTGTTACTTTACACTAAAGGCTATGACAGTCTACAGAACGGTGTGCACTGTGTTTCTAGTGAGCATACCTCTCCCCTGTGGGCTCAGAGCCTGCCTCTGCTACTGACTAGCTTTGCCATCAGGGACAAGCCCTTCAACCTTTCTGGTTCTCGGTTCCTTATGAATAAAATTGGAGGCTTAGATTCTCAATCAAGGTGACACAGTACTTGACCAAAATTGACCTGGGACCCTTCAGTGCTCAGGCAGATACTCTATCCACTGTGCCAAACTGGCCAGGGCCATTTTTCTTTTATTTCTCCCCCCCCCCCCCCCGCGCCCGCCCCAAATACATAAAACTTACCCTTTTAAAGTGTAAAATTCAGTAATTTTTGGTATATTCACAGAGTTGTGTAACCATCATCACTGTCTAATAGCGAAGTATTTTTTTTTTTTTAAAGGAAATCTTTTTTTTTTTTTTTAATATATTTTATTGGTTTTTGTACAGAGAGGAAGGGAGAGAGACAGAGAGTCAGAAACATCGATGAGAGAGAGTCATCGATCAGCTGCCTCTTGCACACCCCCTACTGGGGATATGCCCACAACCAAGGTACATGCCCTTGACCGGAATCGAACCTGGGACCTTTCAATCCCCAAGCCGACGCTCTATCCATTGAGCCAAACCGGTCCTGGCTAATAGCGGAGTATTTTTATCACCCCAGAAAGAAATCCCATAACCATCAGCAGTCCCTAGTAACCACAAATCTACTTTGTGTCTATGGATTTGCCTATTTGGGACATTTCATGTAAATGGGATTATACAATATATGGTATTTTATGTTAGGCTTCTTTCACTTAATATGTTTATCCATGTTGTAATGTATATCAGTATTTTATTCCTTTTATAGCCGAATAAAATTCTACTGTATGAATATACTATTTTTTTATCCATCCATTAGCTGATGGACATTTGGATTTGTTACTGCTATTAGTCTATTATAAATAATGCTGTTTTGTTCAAGTTTTTGTGTAGACATGTTTTCATTTCTCTTAGGTATATGCTCAGGAATATAATTTCTGGGTCATATGGTAACTTTATGTTTAACTTTTGAAGAAACTGCCAAACTGTTCAGAGCAGCTGCACCTTTTACATACCCTCCAGCAATGGGAATAGTATAAAGGTTCCAATTTCTCCACATACTGGCCAACAATTATTGTTCTTATCAGTCTTTTTTCTTACAGTCCTCTAAACGTATGTTAAGTGGTATTTTATTGTGGTTTTTACTTGCATTTCCCTAATGACTACTATATTATTCGTAATTTTGTCCTCATTGTTGCAATCATGGTAGTATAAGTAATCTTATAGTTTATAACCTTGTCTGTTTTCTGGGTGGGAAAAAAAGAAATGCAATCTTTTTATACTGTTATACATGACAAGGCACTGTCACATTTGTTTTCTTATTTGATTCCTTTAAAAACAATTGTGAAATTGGGTAGAGATTCTTTTTATTTTATGAATAAGGAAACTGACCATACTGTATGAATGAGGAAACGGATAAATGGAGTACTTCTTCCCAAAACCTACCTCTTTTACCCCTCTTCTCCTCCTTAATCCTCCATATCATGTTCCAGGTTGAGGAACTTTAGTTTATGTTCAGGATAACTCGGATTTTTTCTTATCTACCTTACAGTTGTAGACCCAACATGTCACAAGTTTATGATTCATGACTTCTATGTATTTATTATTAGATGCCATGATGATATTTTTTTCATGCGTTTTTACTAGTTCTCTAACTTTCCCTTATATTTGGATAAATGTCTTCCAGACCTTTCCAGCTCACCCCCAGGCCCTTATAGTCAAGAAATGTATGTGTTTCGATCTGAGGAGAGATTCAAATCCCCGCCCATCTTGCCTCCTCACCTTCTCCAAGTTATTCTTAACAAGGACACTAATATTTCTGTGAGTATCCTGAAAGTATTGCTAGGGCATCTTGAGGTCACTGGGACCATTTGAGCTAAAGTTTAGTAATTGTAGAGGTTGGGATTATTACAAAGGTGATTGTTACATATGTATTCATCACATATATGGAAAAAAGAATTCTAATCTTTTCATATTATTATCCTACATATAGCTATATAGATATCATATATAGATACATATATTATTATAGTTTCTTTTTTTTTAGGGCTGACTTGTGACTTTTCCAGGTGATATCAAAATTCATAGTTGTCTTCTGCTCCAAGTAATTCAGGCCCAGAGCTGTGGATTACTACAATAGAATCAGTTTCGGGAACTTATATTTCAACACAAGATAGGGCGCATTTGTCACTTGAGGATATAGAAAAGAAGTATAAAGTGGCCCTTTTTTGTGTGTGGTTTTCATATAATTTACATCTCTAGTCAATTCATATGATTCCCATTAAGATTACTGTTGCCTCTTAAGCCTGTATCTTCTATGTCTGATGTGGACAATATTTTTGTCTTAGCTCTGTTAAGGAAGATGAATTGATGCTGAGGCTTAGCATTTCAGTCCTGGACTCAGAATTTTCCTGATTTCCTGTAATGAGACTGTATTGATATATACAAGGATGAGTGCAGTATATAAAAGGAATAATATATAGTAGTTTAGAGTTTCTCAACAATCCCAAAGGGGTTGACAAAGAATAAACTGCCTGGTTTAAAACTGCATTTAACCCCAATTAGTGTTGTGTGTTTTTCTCTTAGTGTGATCCAGCCTTGCTCCCTGAACCAAATCACGTTATGCTGAACCATCTCTATGCATTGTCCATAAAGGTAAGTGGTGCGGCTGGCTCTTCACAGAGCTCCCCAAAATGGATTTCACTTTTATATCCCACACATAAGGGTAATTTAATCACTGATTAAGTAATCTCTGCTACTTCACTGAAGCTGAGACTGTCAGGAATGGTCAAATTATAAGGAACTTAAGTTTTTATTGATTTTTTAGAAAGAGAGGAATGGAGGACAGAGAGAGAGAAATATCAGTGAGAGAGAAATGTCATCCATTGGCCCATACTGGGGATTGAGCCTGCAATGTGTCCTGATCAGGAATTGAATGGGTGACCTCTTGGTTCCTAAGTCAACACTCAACCACTGAGCAACACTGACCAGTCATATAAAGAACTTATTTATTTATTTTTTTTAGGCCACCAAAAATTTTGGTTGCCTTCCCTCAAAAAAATTGGGGGGGGGGGGGAGAAAGAGAGAGAGAGAGAGAGAGAGAGAGAGAGAGAGAGAACTTTTTTTTAAACTAGTGGGTGGTTTGTGTGTATTTTTATCTTAGTTTCAAAAAATTGCACAGCGAAAGAAACCACCAGTAAAACTAAAAGGCAACCAGTCAAGTAGGAGATGATGTTTGCAAACAGCTCCAATAAGGGGTTAATAACCAAAAACATAAAGAACTCAAGCAACTCAACACCAAACAAACATATAATCCATTTAAAAATGGGCAGAGGACCTGAACAGACACTTCTCAAAAGAAAATATACAAATGCCAACAGATATATGAAAAGATGTTCAACTTCACTAGCTATTAGGGAAATGCAAATCAAAACTACAACGAGATACTACCTGCCTGTTAGAATGGCTATTATCAACAAGACAAGTATTGGAGAGGTTGTGGGGGAAAAAGGAACCTCATTCACTGCTAGTGGGAATGTAAACTGGCACAACCACTATGGAAAACAGTACAGTGGCTCCTCAAAAAATTAAGAATAGAGTTACCATATGACCCAGCAGTACTTCTGAGTCTCTACCTGAAAAATTTGAAAACATTCATTTGCAAAGATATATATATATATTTATATGTTTATTGCAGCATTATACACAGAGGCCAAGACATGGAAACAACCCAAGTGTGCTTTGATGGATTATTGGATAAAGAAGATGTGGTACATGTATATGCTGGTATACAATGGAATACTACTGAGCCATAAGAAAAGATGAAATATTGCCAATGTGATAACATGGATGGACCTTGAGAATATTTTGCTAAGCAAAATAAATCGGTCAGAAAAAGCTAAGAACCATATAATTCTTATGCGTGGGATATAAAACTGAAACTCATAGATACAGACATATGTGTTCTTAGCTTACCCTGTGGGTAGCTATAACCACTGTACTACCTACTTAATTTTAGTACATAGCACTAAAATTCCACTTGCACAGAAAGCGAGTTAATCTTCAATTCAAAGAATACATAAATGTGGTATTAAAGCTTTCACTTTTTAAAGATGGACACAACTACTACTTTCAGGTGACTCATTCATATCAATATATACCCAGGTGGTTGCATCTCTCCTCTATTGGAAGACATGTGACCATATTTGCAGTGTCCCCTCCAATTCTTATAGTCCTTCTCGATTTCTCTGCTGCTTTAGAGTTTAGATTGAAAATAGTCATTCAATCTAGTCATGTCTTTGTGGTTTGGCTATTGGAATACAGTTTTGTTCTACAGTTACCAGATGATCATCACCTGAAGAGTTTGTAAAAATACAGATTCAGAAGCTATATCCCAGGGATTTTGAATAAGTGCATCTAGGATTGGCCCTAATCATCTTTTTAAGCTGCTTATATTTCTTAGATAAGGGCCATCACTGATACAGCTTCTTTAACAAATAACTTCTTTAACTACCTTGAATTTATTTTTTATAATAACCTTGTGTGGTAAGTATTATTTTTAACCCCTGTTTTATAGATAAAGAAACTAAGGCTCAGAGAAGGTCATATTGCCAGTAAGTACCAGAGAAAGGACTGAAGTCCAGTCCTCCTATTCTCATTCCATATTCTTTCCCAGATATGACTGGGCCAGGTCTTTCCCAGTGGGTATTTCTCTCACTTTCCCAGTAGGAATTTCTCTCATTTCTACCAAACCCTTCTTGGAGTTGAACTTTTTACCTGCCTTGCTTCTGTCATATTTAGGCTGTGACCAGCCTTCTCTGGTCACGGAATGTTAATCTGGGAAGCACTGATTGTGGACAAACAGTATAGGGGAAAATAGGAAAATGCACTGGTTTCTCAACTGGATCTGCTTGGGTTCTTTGGGATCTGACTGAACTTTTGCCTCCTGTTACTGCTCCTTAACTATCAATGGATGTCCACAGACCTGCCATCTTCTCTTGTGGTTCATACATAACCTGTAACACAGCCTGGGAAATTGTACCTTTTTGCTTTTCAAACTGGTCTTAAGTATTGTGATTCACCTTGGCCTTGACTCAGATTGTTTAGGCTGTTTGGAATTAATCAATTGGATTGAGTGTCTTTCCTAGGAGGATTCTGGGGTCTACTTTATTCAAAGATAGAAGGGGATTCCTGAGTCCCCTCTTGATCAAAGACGACTTTTTAAATGGAAATTAGACCTGTTTCAGGGATTGAAAATGCCCTTTCTTCTCATTGCCTTTAAGATTCCGTCTATAAATGGATTGCCAGGGTGTTTCTTTCTTTTTTTTACTTGCTAGGTTTAAACCAATATTCAAATTTAAAATAGGGAAGGAATGAAATAGGAGACTAATCTTTCTTCCGCGCCAGCACCAATTAGGTGTCGGGGACTATGCCAGGTATTCTGATGTAAACATCAGAGCCACGTAATGGTAGGTATTATCCTTTCGATGGTGAGGAAAAAAGACTCACAGCCCTAACCGGTTTGGCTCAGTCTGCAGACACAAGGGTCCCAGGTTCGATCCTGGTCAAGGGCATGTACCTTGGTTTTGGGCACATCCCCAGCAGGGGGTGTGCAGGAGGCAGCTGATCAATGTTTCTCTCTCATCTATGTTTCTAACTCTCTCTTCCTCTCCCTTCCTCTCTGTGAAAAATTAATATGTTTTTTTTTTTTAAAGAAAGAAGACTTACAGACATGAAGTAGATTATTCAAGGTCACAAAAAGAGTAACAGTAGGATTCAGGATCAGATTTAAGTTGATTTGACTCTAAAACCAAACTCCTTTTATAATGTCTCTTAAAAGTGAGCAACTGTGTACCACCTGAACTAATGAATTAGCTGCATGTTTCTTTTCCTTACAGGACAGCGTGATGGTCCTTAGTGCAACCCATCGCTACAAGAAGAAGTATGTCACTACTCTGCTGTACAAGCCCATCTGAGGGGATCCCCTTCTGCCTCCCAGGCTTCAGAAGCAGTTTCCTTGCCTTTCTGGACTAGAATAGTCTTACCTGAGACTGGAAAGCTTGATTTGCTTTGAGGCTGATGTGTGTGTTTCAGAGCCTCTGAGTAGGATGCTCTGCTTTTGCATTTGATTGAAGATGTGGGTTTTATGAATTCATGGTGTTCATTCTAAGAAAAATAACACATATATGTATACATATGAGAGGAAGGTTCATGGAAGCCTACTAGCTAGATGTAATCTCTCTGCCTCTAGGGATGCACCAAGAACTGTCGGGAGATGCTGTAGGAAGAACCTTCGCTATAGGAAGCTTTTTTTTACTAAAATGAAGAGCAAACTCAGTATCCTTGATGGGTGGAGAGTCTATCACTGCTACCTTGGCTCTCCAAGGGATGGTCTTGTGCCATACTCTGGCCCTACTCACAGCTGCCTCCTTTTAGGACAGCTTTTCTTGCATGGGTTTTCTGTATTCCCAGAGTATGTGGCACAACCTCATTGCTGGTTGTTTGGTTGGTCAGTTGGTTTTGTGGTGGTCTTTTTTTTTTTTTTAATCCTCAGCTGAGGATACACTCTGGGTTTTTTATATAATACCAGATATCCCACAAAAATCCTTTTTTCCCTTCTCATTATATATACTTGCTTGATAACCTCTTTCAGATCCTATACATGACACACACACACACACATACCCCCCCCCCCAACACAAAAACTCATTGGTAAATGACTCCTTTCAAAGTCTTCGGGATATCTGACCCACCTCAGAGACCAGGGCCGCCAGAAAGTTCTTTTTAGCCCAGCACAGGCCTATGCCACTTTGTTACCAATTGTTCTATAATAACTTCTACTAAGGAAAATGGCTCAGCATTATAAGGCAGGAAGCCCTGGCCAGTGTTCTAAGTAGTTAGAGCATTATCCTACACCCCGAAGGGTCGTGGGTTTTATTTCCGGCCAAGGGCACATACCTGGGTTGCTTGTTCAATCCCTGGCCCCAGTCAGGGTGCATGTGAAAGGCAACCAATCAATGTGTCTCACTCACATCGATCTTTCTCTCCCCTTCCCTTCACTCTATAAAAATCAATAGAAAAAGTGTCATTGGGTGAGGATTAACCAAACATAATAATAATAAAGGCAAGAATGCAGGTCTACTTTTTTGTTTTACTAGTGGTTTGATGCCACCGCTTAGGCTGTATTGGCACATCCCTATAGGTTTTCCTACCTGGCCTTGCCTGCTTCAAGTACTCTTTTTTCAGAGCAGAAATTTCTGATCAGATATTTCTGATCAACAGTATTGAAATGAACCTTGAAGGTGGGAGTGAGCCAGGGAAAACTTTCATGTCTTTCATCCATAAAGATTTTTATGTGCCTACGTTTTTCTTTAATTAAAAATGCCTTTTTATTGGTCTTATGAGACTTCATTGGAGAATTGGTTCCCAAGATTTTCTTCCCTAGTCTAGTTCTTAATCTTAGAGTAAGTAATGTAGCTGACCCTGAGCACATCATTACACTAAATACTGCTCTAGGTACAGATATATTCAGGCTCATTCGATACACCTAAAAGGTTTCCTCAACTTAAGGTTTGTTAGGGTGAAAATCAAGAAAGGACCCTTGGTGTTCTCAACCATCATTTTGTTCTCCTGCCTCTTTTTAAAAAACATATTTGATAATGAGGTGGGGTCAGTGATTTCCATTTGGGAAATGAAATTAGCATTCAATCTATTCTTGGGGTAGAAAGATAAGACATATTTTCCAGGTATCTGACTCTTCCATTACAGGTAAATGCACGTTAAACATTCAACACTTAAGGAGTCCAAACTTGATGCTTGAGAGACTCCTTGACTGCTCAGATGAGCCCAGCCACACTGAGGACATCCATAGGTCAGTTTAGTTACCTCCTGCTTTCCCATGCAAGGCTGGAGGCAGTTGTCTTTGGGTATGTAGACCTCTTAGGTCCCCGTATGAGGCAGTAGGCTATGGTGGTGGTGTTTTGCTGGGAATGCAAATTGCTAAGTGCTTTGGTGGTTAATTGCTGAGAATAAATACTGCTTTAGCCACTGAAGGCCACCTTCTGCAGCAAAAGGCTTTTGTGGAGAACTCTTATACTCCCAACCACTTTTTGAATAGAGTGCCATTTTAAAAATCCAGGCCAAATCCTATTTAAACCAACTCTTAGGATCTATGTCATCTTCAGTTAATCTAGACTTTTGTTTTTTTCTAATACCCATTAAATAAGTGGGCCACTTAGGAGGATTCAAAATCTTGGTTTTGAATAAAGGATTTTGTTGCACTCATATTTCTGATCAACAGTATTGAAATGTAGTTGCCTATATGTTCATGTATTGAGATTTTTATTCCGCACAGGTATGTCAGTAGAGAGGACAGGAAAAGAGACCCCTTCAATTTCTTTCAGGCCAAAGTCTTTGTTGAATTGGGTCTGGCTTCAGTGACAATAGATTTTGGTGTTGCTGACCTTTATGTCTTTCTAATCAGCAAAGATGCAGAGAGCTCAGTTTCCCAAATTCTGAGGTTATCTCTCAGCCAGATGTGAAATGGGAGCCTAACAGCCGGTAAGGAAGGTGAGGAACTGGATGATGACTCCTTTTTTATACTGCTAATATGTCCCATGGCCCTGAGAAGCCCTGTCACATTTTGTCCCCAAGAAACTGTTTCAGAAGGTAGATGGGAGGGAGGAGGATAGATAGGGAGGGAAGAAGGTAGCCCCACATTTAGCCACTTATTCTTTTGTATTGGTTAACGGAATAGTTTACTTTCTTTAGAGGTTAGCAGATTTGAGAAATGAATAAAAGCAAGAAAAATATTTTTAACTCTTTTGGGAGGGACTATAGCAATTTCACAAGAGTCAGAAAAATAAGAAAATAGCTCTCAGGAGGATTAACCGTTCAAGAACTTCATCATGGTTTTGGGATTATGAGAAAAAGAGAATGACTGAGTTGAGAAGTAATACTAGGAAAATAAAGACTTGAATAACTGAGAACTATCCTTTTTAAAAAAAAAATTAAATCAGACATAACATGTCGGTGTCCTTGGATTTCACTGTACAGAATTTACTATAAAAGACATCATTCCTTCAACTCTTGTTCCTGTTCTCTCTACCCTTTTTTCTACTTTCTGATGCAATTTCATGTGACAAATAGACTTTATCAGGGTCTCAAGTCAAACATTACCTAAAATAAATGTTAGGCATCTTGTTGGTATGGAGAATTTTTATTCATACTTAGAGTTGAATGGGATTCAACCACTATAAGCAACACCCACGAAGGACATACTTGGCCTTACTAGTTTGGCTTTTTTAAACAATGCTTACATGATAAAGAAATCCTATAAAAGAAGAGTCTAAGAGAAGTTCCTGAGAGAATCCTACAAATCCTGGCCCACTTAACTTCCCTTCAATTAGTTCTAGTCTCTTGTAGACCTACTGAATCTGAGATAAAACCTTTGAAAAGTATTGATAATCCATGTATGCTGCTAAAATGAAGTTAAATTTTGAAAGAAGTGTTACCTCCAGACTGGGCTTATATTAATGTGGGCTGTAAATGAAGGTAACGTACTAATGATAGAATTTCCTGCTTTTAACTGGGGAAACAGGGCTTTTAAATTTTTGACCTCAACTAAAAATGATATGCAATAGTCTATGTTTGTGTGTGTTTGAAATACATTCTGTTCTCAAAGGTTTCTAAATCTCCATGTTCTAATGATTTGGGGCATGGGTTTACTCGCAGATACAGTTTGTTCCTACATTATTCTGACTCATCCTGAAGGCCAAGTTCCTGCTATCTTTACCAGGGACTGCTGATTCCAGTTACCAATGGGATGGTAGACCAGGGCGGGGGAGGGGTTACAGTCTGTCTTTTAAAAGTCTGGATCTAGGCATTTGTCTGGATCTAGGCAATTGGAGCTTGAAGGGCTGTGATTTCTGCAATGAACCCAAAATTTTGGAGTAAAAGAATTTATTTTTAAATTTTAAATTATAAGCAAAAAGAAGAAGAAAAACTCGAATCTGCTACTTATGATCTCCAATTCCTAGTAATGGAATCTCTCTAGGAATCATATTTGGGCTTTGTCTTGATTTGCTTTTCTCAATTGTGCTTTGAAGTGAATACGTTTTGTTAAAAACTGAAATTTTTATTGGTTTTAACATTATTGGAAATGGATTATGTGTAGTTCAGTACTTTTGCATTAAGATTGGTATGAAATACTAAACACTGGATTTTGTAGTCAGGTTAAATGGTCTAGGAATACCTACCATAGTAATATGTATTGATCATCTTACTTTTCTGTTTCCGTCTACAGAGCACTAACCTTAACCAGGTTCAGGTTTTAGAACAGCCAAGCTCACTGATGTTATTCTAATTCCACACTGGGCCCCATATGTGAGACTTGTTTGAACATTGGTAAATTGGAGGATGTTGGTTGTTGTTATACTGAAGCATTTTGGATTAGTGAAGCTCTGTCATAAAGGGGAAATAATACTATAATTTGAAAAGAATTAATCATGTGAGTCCATTAAATGGTGCTTTTTGTAACCTTTAGTGCTGAGGTGCAGAGCTGCTTTTCAGTATTTCATAGAGGAGTAGTACTACACAAGAATGGGTTTGAAAACTTTTCTCCAAGTGGATTTTGTCACTGGATTCTGATATGTCTGAAAATATGATGTAACACATGCAGAAATTGTTTTTCTCCATAACACTGTTGAATAAAAGTATTATGCAGCAATATTTGAATTGTTCATTGACTACTGATTATATTATCAAGATCTGTCTGCTGCCCTGGACAGTGTGGCTCAGTTGCTTGGGCATCACCCCGAACTAGTACTGAAAGAAGATTGCTGGTTCTATTCCCAGTCAGGGCACATGCCTGAGTTGTGGGCTCGATCCCTGATAGGGGTGTGCAGAAAATAGTTGATTGCGGTTTCTCACATCAGTGTTTCTCCCTCTCCCAGTCTCTAAAATTCAATTTTTAAAAATCTTAAGCCTGGACGGTGTGGCTCAGTAGTTGAGTGTTGACCCATGAATTAGGAGGTCAGGTTTTGATTCCTGGTCAGGGCACATGCTGGGATTTGAGGCTCAATCCCCAGTAGTGGATGTGCAAGAGGCAGCCAATTGATGATTTTCTCTCATCATTGATGTTTCTATCCCCATCTCTCTTATTCTCTGAAATCAATAAAAAGTATATTTTAAAAATACATTTTTAAAAAAAGAGATCTACCTGCCTTGTTAGTCTCAGGACCTAAAGAATGTAAATTGCCACGCAGGCACATTTAAATGAGAATTTATAGGGGTAGAACACAAGTGATGTCGTCTTTACATCTGCCACTTTTTCTTTTCTTCTTGTTCCAGGGTATGCTGACATTAACTAGAGAAGTGCAAACCCTATGATTTATTTATTTATTTTTATTTTTTTTTAAACTCTGCTGTGTTTCTTTTTTTAAATATATTTTATTGATTTTGTACAGAGAGGAAGGGAGAGAGATAGAGAGCTAGAAACATCGATGAGAGAGAGTCATCGATCAGCTGCCTCTTCTCTTGCACACCCCCTACTGGGGATATGCCCGCAGCCAAGGTACATGCCCTTGACCGGAATCGAACCTGGGTCCCTTCAGTCCCCAAGCCAACGCTCTATCCATTGAGCCAAACCGGTCTCGGCCAAACCCTATGATTTAATTTTCAGCACTTTCTGTAAACTGTACACTTAGCCATCCTGGGGTGAATTAGCTCAAGTCCTAGACTAGTTTTTTCACCCCTGGCTACACATGCATGTAACCTATGCAGATTCCATAAAAATATTGATGCCCGGTCTACTACCTTTACCCCAATTAAATGAAAATCTCTGGTATGGGGTTCAGGCATCTGTATTTAAGGTCCCCAGATTATTCTAATATATATCCAGGGATAAGCACCACTGACCTTTCTGTCAGACATATAGTTCATCATATATGAAAACAGATTATATACTTCATTCATTATATACAGCAAATCACTCCTCAGATGACTTTGTTTGGGGCCATAATTATAACAGGGTAATTTTTGTTTTCTTTTTCTTTTTAATATATTTTTATTGATCCAGAGAGGAAGGGTGAGGGAGAGATAGAAACATCAATGATGATGAATCATTGACCGACTGCCTCCTATAATACATGCCTCCTACAGGGGTTCAAGCCTGGGACCCTGCAGTTCACGGTCTGACGCTCTAGCCACTGAGCCAAACCAGCTAGGGCTAATTTTTGTTTTCTATCGCTTTATTTCCCTCGGTTTTTCATAGTTGGCCTCTGGACTTTTCCAAAAACAGTCTCCTTTATATTTGCTGCTCTAAAGGCCTCTGGACTTTTCCAATAGCCAGTCTCCTTTATATTTGCTGCTCTAAAGATTTAACGGAATTAAATTTCGTTAAGGGAGATAGGAGCAGGACCTTGTGGGAGTAACTAGAGGTGAGAACAGGGTGAGTAGAAAGAAATGGAGACATATAGTAGGACAGGTAATGAAGACATGTGAAGGAAATAGACCGAAATAGTTCATCTCAAACCTTAACAGGCTTTAGGTAGAGAATGGTAGATGTCATGTGACTCGGCCTGTGGCAGAATGGTCTACACTTCATATACCCTGGTCATGGAAACAACAAATGGCACCAGAATTCTTTTTGATGTTCCAATGGTCTCTAATTTGACCAGGCAACCTCTTCAAACTGATTTCTGTGACTTTTTGATATGTTCTAACTCAGTGGTCGGCAAACTCATTAGTCAGCAGAGCCAAATATCAACAGTACAACGATTGAAATTTCTTTTGAGAGCCAAATTTTTTAAACTTAAACTTCTACGCCGAAACCGGTTTGGCTCAGTGGTAGAGTGTCGGTCTGTGGACTGAAAGGTCCCAGGTTCGATTCTGGGCAAGGGCATGTACATTGGTTGCGGGCACATCCCCGGTAGGGGGTGTACAAGAGGCAGCTGGTCGAGGTTTCTCTCTCATCGATGTTTCTAACTCTCTATCCCTCTCCCTTCCTCTCTGTAAAAAATCAATAAAATATTAAAAAAATAATAAAAATAATAATAATAATAAACTTAAACTTCTTCTAATGCCACTTCTTCAAAATAGACTCTCCCAGGCCGTGGTATTTTGGGGAAGAGCCACCCTCAAGGGGCCAAAGAGCCGCATGTGGCTTGTGAGCCGCAGTTTGCCGACCACGGGCCTAACTAATCTTCGGGCACAATAAGATATTCCAGGCTCACCTTGTATTTTTAGTCCCCCAATCCCAAAGCAAGCATTTCTACAATGAATCATAATTTTTTCATGGGAAATGGTATTCATAAACCAAGAACTAAATGTGCTGTTTTTAAAATTATTTTAATATATTTTTATTGATTTCAAAGAAGGAAAAAGGACAGAAACATCAATGATGAGAGAGAATCACTGATTGGCTGCCTTCTGCATGCCCCACACTGAGGTACAAGCCCAAAACCCAGGCATATGCCCTGTTTGGGAATCGAACCCTAACTTCTATTTCAGAGGTCGACGCTCAACCACTGTGCCATGCCTGGCTGTTTTTTAGACTTTATCAGTGGGTATCATGAGTTGATATGGATACCTCCAATTCCAGTCCAACACCATAGGGTTCTTCCTCAACTTTTCCCTTTTTCCAAGAGGATAACCTTGATTCCTGGCAATATCAACCTTTTTTACTAATAGCTCTATCCATCAAAACACACAAAACAGCTTCACAATTATACTAATTCCACTAATAAACCTACTGCCCTAGCCAGTTTGGCTCAGTGGATAGAGCATTGGCCTGAAGACTGAAGGGTCCTGGGTTCAATTCTAGTCAAGGGCACATGTGTGGATTGCAGGCTCAATCCATGGTGGGGGGCATGTAGGAAGCAGCCAATCACCCAGCGTACTGCGCAGATCACCGTGTGCCGTACAGACTTGGCCACGAGGGGCGCTGTTTTTCCTCAGTGGATGCGGTGAAGGAGCGCCTGGCAGGCGGTTCGGTTTCCCGGGATGACACGCACCGCGGATGCCCATGTTCCTTACGTTGGGGTCACCCATGACTCGGGGAGGTCCTGGGCCGGCAAGAGGCCCACACTGCCCAGACCTCGAGCTCTGGCTGTGGATGCTCTGCCTCTGTCTCTCCCGTAAAGATCCCCTAAGGGTCCCGACCTGAGAAGCAGGGTCTGGAGCCATTGGAGGGGTCGCGCAGTCCCTTCCTGTGTCCTGAGAGCCCGCGCTGAGTCGGGGTAGCAGGGACGAGGAGGGTGGGGTAGGAAAGGAGAGTAAGGAAGCGGGAAGGAAAAGGAAGGCTGGGAGAGGTGCGGGCGGGGAATGAGGAAGGGAGTCCCAGGAAGTCCCACATCCTGTTCTGAAGACGTGAGAGCACGCAGGGCAGTGGGAGGAGGACAACCGCAAAGGAAAGGAAAGGAAAGAAAGGCATACTTTTTATTCAGGCAGGAATTCTGCCTCAGGGCAGGAGCCTCCAGAGATCCAGGTCTTTACCCTGGCTGCCCAAACAGTGTTTCCTCTGGAAGCACTTCCCCAAGGGGCACTGGGATGGAACTTGATCCCTGGACAGTGTGTTTTTGTTTTTGTTTTTGTTTTCTTTTCCTCAAACCCAGCTCTTACGAAAGCAGACCGTTTCTGGGCCCTCCACTCTCTCCAAATGTCCAGGGAAGAATGCCCAGGTAGCCACGGCAGCAGGGCTGCAAGACCTGGCTCTGGGTAGGTAGCAGCTGCAACACTTTCCACCAGGGGGCGCTGGCCCAATGCACAACTGCTCCCTCTACCCCTGAAAACTCCGTTCTTGGCTCCACAAGTGCTACCCCCACCACGTCTGACCCTGACCTCAGCCATCCAGTGGTTCCTTCCCATGTACTTGCTCCCTTGTCTCAGTTTCTTTTTCTTCCCACCGCCCCATGCCAGCCCAAGAGCCCTGAAAAGGGGACCCCGGCCTGAATTTGAGGAGCGGAGTGGGAGATGAGGAAGGGAAGGCCTGAGGGGCTGGCATGGGCAGTGTGCAATGTGACAGTCACCAGTGTGGTCTGCTCTGCTCCCTGGGGGCTGACTCTTGCTCTTTTCCTGATGTGTTTGCTGTCGAGGGGCCCCAAGGGGCTCATTTGGAGCCAGGGAATAGGGCAAACTGGGTAAGGGCAGAGATGAGATTCAGAGAAGAGAGAAGAGTCTGCAGGGCATGGGAGGCCTTTTTCTGGGCCAGAGCCACTGGAAAAGGAGGCCACTCCCCACAGCCTCATCCACAGAGCTTATCAGCTTCCAACAGCAACAGCTCAAGGGCAGGGGAAACTGAGGCACCAGAGAACAAGGCTAGCTTCCAGACACCCTCCCTTCTTGCACCTAATTCCTGGATGTCTCAGAATGAGACCTGTGTGGACTTCACCCCCCACAGCAGCTCTCTCCTAGGGCTATACCAGGGTTCCCCTGGGGGCTGGAGAGGGTGGTACTGCTGCTACAGGTCCCTTACCAACCATGTGTGCGCCCAGGCCATGCCCCCCTGGCATACACTCCCTACTGGGATAGGACAGACCGTCCTGAGACATTCCCCCTCCCAGCCTACTGCTGGACAAGCCCCGGGACAGGCAACCACAGGCAGGTCAGCATAAAGTCTCTCTCACCCCACTGCTCTCCAGCCCTCCTCCCTCTGCCTCCATCTGACCTTGCTCTCTGGGCCTCTGAGGCCCAAACCCCTGGACCTGAACAGCAGAGGTCAGTGGGAGTCCCCAGCTGACCAGGGAAACAGGCTCCTCCCCTGAACTTTGGTCTTGCTTAGTATCTGGCCGAAGGCCAAGAATAAGGTTTCCCCTCCCCAAGGCAGACTTCCTGCTGGCTGTGAACGGGAAATCCCAGAAGCTGACCTCACAGCCAGGCCGGGGCAGGGAGCTCTGTGCCCTCCTGCAGGCAGAGGGGGTAGCAGGTACTAGGGCTCTCAGCCCTAGGAGAAAAGGCTGAGGGCTGGGCTATGGCATACCAAGGAAGAGGGACTAGGGGATGAGAGAGGGTATTGGGGAGAAACCAGGGAAAAAAGCCCAAGATGGAGCATTCTTGTGTACAGAGGTTTTATCATTGTCTGCCAGCTCGAGGGAGGGTATGGGGGATGTGGGGAAGAGTGGAAGGAGAGGTGGGGGCTGGGGGGATGCAGAAGGAGGGGGTGAGGGCTGAGGGGGAGAGTGGAGGAAGGAGTGGAGTCTGAGAGATAAGGCAGTATGCCAGATTTGTCTGTCAGGACCAGAGTGGGTGCTGCCAGCCCAGGAGAAAGGGATCACGATGGGCTGAGGTGAGAGTGAAGACAACTGGCAAAGCCCACTCTCCCCCCACATGCTGGGAGGTGGTGGTCCCTCTCCCCCACAGTCTGCTGGGGTAGGAAGATGGGGAATGGGGAAAAGAGGGAGCAGGCAGAGAGGTGTCCACAACATCGGAAGCAAAATCCCCACAGGGAGAGCAGGCAGCAGAGTGTGGAGTGGTGCTGGGCATTAGAAGGGTTATTCTTGTCCTGTTTCCCTAGAGATGTCTTTCTGGGCCCCCTCACAACAGCTGTGCTGTGCTGTGCCTCGGCACTCCCGCAGATGGATCAGGGGCCCGTGCCCAGAATCCCAGCCAGGGCCAGGAAGCCTGGTCTTCCTGGCAGTGAGCACCACCCCAGCTCCCCATTCTCTCTCCCTGCTTTGCAGCTACTGGCCTCTCACCTCCTCCCCTTCCAAGAAGCTCTCCTGGGCCCACCCCTCCACACCCCGCTCACTCCAAGGCTCCTCATCCTCACCACCATGAGCAAACACCTTTTTCAGTTCTGGACGTTGATAAGTGGTCAGGTAAGTGGTCTGAGCACTGTGGTTTCCTGGGTGTGTCTCAGGCCTCTCCCATTAGAAGCAACTCCAGAGCTGGGGCCTGGACTGGTCACAAGCCAGTCCTCAGGAAGGGGGTTGGAGAGCTGCCAGTACATGTTTACAGTACACAATCCTGTTTAAATGGCCCCCATCTTTCCATTCTACCTAGCTAAACCTAACCTTGGCATCCCTCCCCTTCCCCCACTTTCTTCTTAATCCCAAGCCATCAACTTTCCTAACTTCCTGTTCTTTGCCAACAGTCCAGCCCTTCTCCCCCTCACCCAGACTAGAAACCTGGAGTTGTCTTTCACTCTTTCCTCCGATACCCCAGATACAGGCTCATGCCAAGCCCTGCCTTTTCCAGGGCTCTCATCCCAATCACCTCATTTCAAGTCGACAAGTATTCTTGAGCACCTTCCAGAGGCTGGCTGATGTCAGGTGCGGGTACACAAAGGGTGGGACAGACACCAGCCTTAGAGGCAGTCAGCGCGGTCTAAATCGGACTATACTACGTGTATACTAGAAGCACAGAGAGCTTTGGAAGCAGAGAGAGACTAATTTCCACCTGGGGGGGGGGTAAGGAAGGTAGTCTGGACTGTTTCTGTTTTTCTTTCATAGAAAGGATGAAGTTCTGGCTCACAAGTGACTGGCTGGGTGGCCTTGAGCAATTTTCTCAAGCTCTGAGTCTTTGTTTCCTTAACAACAATAAGTGAATGATAAAAACCTTTGCAGGATTTGGGGAGGATCAACTATAACAATAGCTAGCATTTTTTAAGTTCTTCTTAGGTACCAAGCTCTGCCCTGCGTGTTTTACATTTATGTAGTTTGTCATTTTATCCTGGCAACCCCCCCGCGCCCCCCTATGGGGTTGGTGACATTATCATCCCTATAGAAACTTGGGGAGGTTAGGTAAATTGTTCAGCCCAACTAAAAAAACAAATAAAATAAAATTAAAAAAAATGGAGTTGATGCAAGACAGTGTTTCATAATCTAATCCTACTCACGCATGCAAGTTTGTCTTCAAAATAATTGTAATAATAGCTAACTTTTTTTGAGCTCTACTCTGTGCCAGGCTCAATTTCTTTACTTGAATTTAATCCTTAGCGTAACCCTGAATGGCAGATATTATCATATTGTGAGACAGTTGAGGATTGGAAAGGTTAAGCAATGTCTAAAATAACACAGCTAGTTCCCTGAAGAGCCAGACTGAAATCTGAGTCTGCCAGCACTCACCTGTGTGGCTCAGCCTGTCCTGTCACCTCCCAGACTCACACAGTCATTGTGCTTGTTCTCCCTTCTGACCTTGTTAACATTCCCACCCACCCTCCACATCACCTCTGACTTGCCTCTTCCCTGCTTCAGATTCCTCCGCACTGCTCAAGGCCCAACTCAGACACAACTCTCTCCGGAAGCTCTGCCTGCTAATTCATTCAAGCCACCCTGGCCTCTCCTCTTCCAGACAGCACATAGCACGTTCTGTGATATCTATTTTGGCCCTTGCTCATATTTAATTGCCAGCGTACTTATATGTAATTTGGCATTGTCTTCTAATTGTTTAGTGTTTACAAATCTCAGATCCCCAACCAGAGTGCAAAAATTCCTTGAGGGCAAGAATCTTGACTTTCCCTTCACTTAATCTGTCTTCTCCCCTCATCAGCTTGCAGAGCACTGGACACACAGAAAGAGCTCCTCCAATAAACGGACACTTAAAGAGCACTGAAGAGGCAAGAATTCCCAAGTTACTAATCACCTTCGTATCTTGTTGTATGGCTGTGCATCTACACAGTATGTTACGCTGGCTGGATGCAGCAAAAACCTCACCTGAAGGCAGCTTTCCCGAGGGCTTCTGGGAGCTAGGGGTCCTTTGAGGACAGATCAGCCAAAAGACAGCTTTACCCACTGACAGTGCCAATTCATCATCCCCACCACCCCCTTCTTTGTTCTCTCTGAATGACAGTGCTGAGAGATTTACCTAAGGGGAGGAGAGGCATAATGACAGGGCAGGGAGGGCATATAGGAGCTGCTACAGCACTCAAGCCCAGTGTCTCTCACCCTCCTGTGTCCCTGCAGTAACCACATACTCAGGCCAGATTTCTTAGGGAGACAATCCACACAGGGGCATTCAGAGGGATCCCTGCGCTTGCTGTCATCATCTTGAAATTCTTCATCATATTTGAGCATTTTCATTTTGCCCTGGGCCCGGCAAATGGTGCAGCCAGTCCTGCATGTAATCCCTTCCACAACCCGGAGCCCAAGCAGATAAAGGTGGAAACACAGACTGGGCCAACAGCCTGCACTCCTTCCTGGCTCTGCTACTGATGAGTGACAAGGAACTCCTGGGGCAAGTGGCCAGACCTCTCTCAACCGGCTCCCAGCTCTGTGTCACAGCTCCACAGTTTCCTCAGCTATAAAGTGCAGGTTCCCCGTCGTGTTTCCAGGAGGGTCATATAAGAATATGCATGTAAAGAGCTCCACGGAGCACCCAGTGTCATTTTTGCTGTACTTTCTCAGTCAAATCAGTCAAAGCCCAACCAAAACAAAGGAAAAGGGGAAGAGGAAAAAGACCCCACCTGTCCAGGGAAGTATTAAAGAATTTGTGGCCATGTTTAATTCATCACAAAGATGTGTGGGAAAGGAGACCTGAGATGAAAAAGGCTAGGAGAATTGCTTTATATGAAAGTTAAAGTTTCAGACTTGGCTGGGTTCCCTGAAGAAGGTAGTAAACATCTCAGCCTCCAGATATCTGCCCTCTCTCCACCCTAAACTCAGCCAAGACTGATCAGATCCCAAGAGTTGTTCTCACTGGATAATTCAAAATCCAGCCTGTAATCTAGAGCCCACTCTACCCAAACACCCAATCCTCTTCTAGGATCCTCTACTCCCCATCTCTTAACAACCCCTGTCTTCTCCTTTGTCTTAATGAATTCAGACCCTGCACCCCTTAGTCTTACTATCTTACAGGACTGGTTCGTCTAACCAGTAACACCATCCTCCATTTCATGGATACTTACTTTGTGCCAGAGTCTGTGCCGAGTACTTTATATGCATTATTACATTGACTCCTTACATCAGGTTTGCTCTTATGTTACAGATGATGAAATTGAGATCCAAAGAAATTATGCAACACACTTAAGTTCAAGTGGTCCAACTTAAAATGCAGGCTTTAAGCACAATGCTAAACATCTCCTCATCACTATCTACTGTTTAAATAAACCACCCCATGTGAGGGCATTTGCTGGGAGTGGCCAGAAAGAGGTCAGTGAAAGAAAAAATAATAATATTGTACTAGCTATGTATGGGCCAGGAGATACTTGAAATATTATGGGGACCACTCTGTAAAGTATATGATTGTCTAACCACTATATTGTGCACCTGAAACTAATACAGAATAACACTGAATGTGAACTATAATGGGAAAAAGATGGAAAATTGTATATGTTTTTAATCATCATAATAAAAAATAAAATAATAAAATAAACCATCCCATATCCTTATACGTGGATCTTATATTCTAGGCTCCCACAGTCATTTTGAGGGGCTAAAAGCCTCCCAACATACTAATTAAGGACCTTCCTAGAAGGACTCCTAAATCCTTAAAGGAGGGAATGCAAGGAATATCTCTATTGAAAAGTTAGAGTCAAGATTTTTTTTTTTTAATATATTTTATTGACTTTTTACAGAGAGGAAGGGAGAGAGATAGTTAGAAATGTCAATGAGAGAGAAACATCGACCAGCTGCCTCTTGCACACCCCCTTCCAGGGATGTGCCCACAATCAATGTACATGCCCTTAACCGGAATCGAACCTGGGACCTTTCAGTCCACAGACCGATGCTCTACCGCTGAGCCAAACCGGTCTCGGCAAGTTTTTTTTGTTTGTTTGTTTGTTTTTAAATCTTAACTTATGTCATGCTTTGTGGGTCAGTGATGAGAATAAATCTATACACGGTATCATCGAAAACCGGTTACCGAGAGATAAAAGAGAACTAAGCAGGAAGAGGGAAAACAAAACAGTTCATTTGGCAGTATAAAAGCACTAGTTACACCTCTCTTAACTGGAGGTCACGCTCTGACTACCTCAATTCTGTGGAATGCAGCACCAAATCCAGAAGTGAAAGAGGCCTCTGAGCACCCAAAATAGCTGACATGTATCTCCTGAATCAAAGCCAGATCCTTAGGCTTCCATGAAGACTCTTCCTAGTTACACTGAACCAAGTATTTTGAGGTTGACCTGGCTTCCCAGCCCTTGGTTCTTGGAGGACAGGTGGGTGTGGGTGAAAGGCCTTGAGATGGAAGCATTTTTGAGCAGAGACAGAAAACAACCGAAGAGTGAAGGACAACAGGACTCAAGAGTAGACACAGTATTGTGTTGTATGTCACTTCACTCCTAGAAGGAGGATTATAATGCCTCATTGTATGGTGCCTGATGGTTTATCAAGCCCTTCCACACACATTATCTCACTTCATCTCCACAGCAAGCCTATGAAGTAGGCAGCCAAGAAGACAAATATTCAGAGAGGCTTAGTCACTTTTCTATGATCACACAGATTTGTGAGTAGCACTGGGAATAAATCCACATCTTATTATATCTAACACACAGCCCTTTCCCTCTGCACCAGAATGCTCCTTTTTCATAATGATGACCATGAGTCATCAAGAAAAGGTCAGTTTACATCTAGTAAAGTCTGTTGAAGAAAACAGGGAAGTAGGTAGTACATTTTTTTAAAAAAAATTCATAAAAATGATACAAAGAGACAAAGTTTGGCATTTAGGATAAAGTTCAGTTTTCTATTCTCAGTTACATTATAAATTATAGTCATTTCCTTTTTATGCCTAATTGCCAGACAGCACGATAATGTTGATGTACATCATTCAGGTGTGTCTGCTGAACTTTCTGGTATTTGTCCTCTAAGGGCCAAGGGCTGGGAGCCAGGTCAACCTCCACCTCCATTCAACCTCCATCTCTAATTCTGTTCCCTTCTCTCTCTCCTGAACTTTCATAAATCTCCCAATTAGGATTCCTGCCTTCAGTTCTGACCCCTCCACTTTATCCTCTACTCAACATTTTGACCTAGCCAATAGAAAAAGTCACAGATTGGAGGGGGAAAAAGGTCACAGATCTTAGCAGCAATCAAGGCCCCTCTCCATGATTCAACCTGACAACCTCCACATCCTTCTTCTTGCCCTTCCCAACTCCCACTTGGACTCCTATAACACCAAAACCTTGTAGCTACTAAGTTTCTCTCACATATCTGGTGACTGCTGCTCTTGTTTATGATCCTCGCTTTCTGAAATGCCCTTTGTTCGGTCATCTGCTTGATTAATTTCTGCACATCTTTCAAGGTCAAGCTTAGTTGTCACCTAGACACCTCTTCTTGGTGTCCCTGCAATAATACCCTATCTCTATACCACAATGCACCTATCCTTGAAGGTATCAATTAGGATGCTTGTGGTTTGGGGTAACAAAATTCCACAACTAAAGCAGCTTTAAAGAGTAGGGGCTTATTATCTCTTTACCAGTAATCTTGAAGTAGATGGTTTCAAAGTTGGCTCAGTGATGTCAGGGTTCTAAGCTAGCAATTCTACAATTCTCTTGGCTCTTCCACAATGGTTACAGCATCTCCAAACTCATATGATGACATCCAAAATCAGGGAAGATATATTTTGTTTGCTAGGGCTTTCATAATAAAGTACTATAGACTGTCTTAAACAATAGGACTTTATTTTCTCATAATTCTGGAGGTTAGAAGTTCAAGATCAAGGTGTTGGCAAGCTGGTTTCTTCTGAGGCCTTTTCTCATAGCTTAGATGACCATCGTCTCCCTGTGTCCTTACATGGTCTTTCCTCTGTGTATGTGTCTGCGTCCAAATTTCTTTTTCTTTATAAGAACACCAGTCATGTTGAATTAGGGTCCATCCTAATGGCCTATTTTAATTACCTCTTTAAATATCCCTATCTCCAAATACAGTCACATTCTGAGGTACTGGAAGTTAGGACTTCAACATGAATATTAGGGGTGACACAATTTAGTTCACAACAAAAGACAAAGGAATATGAGTTCCGCTCTGGGAATCTCTCTTTTCAGGTGAAAAATTTTTCCCAGCACCCTTCCAGTAGACTAGGGGTGTCGAACTCAATCAGAGAAGGGGCCAAAATCTAAAATCCAGTCTAAATCGCGGGCCGAATGGTTTACTGAACAGTCATAAACTGACAATGTCATAAACTGACAGCGGAGTGCAGTGATGACAGCGCGGTGTGGGCCACATTGCAAGGCCTGGCGGGCTGGATTTGGCCCGCGGGCCTTGTGTTTGACACATGTGCAGTAGACTTTCAGAGCAGGATTTAGTAAAATGTCCTTTTTCTAGTTTACAAGGGAGACTAAGAAAGCATTTTCACCTTTTTACTGGGGAAGGGCCCTGCCAGCTGGAAAGAAAGGGCTGAGAATAATTAGGTAGGTTACCAAACTGTCTGCTGCTGCACTACGTTTCACATCCTGTCAAGGTTGTCTGCTTATGCGTCTACTTCTCCCATTAGATTCCCAGCTCTCTGAAGAGGAGACCAGCATCTCAATCCTCTGTGTACCCTTAGTGACTAGCACTGTCCCTGGCTCAGAGAAGGTTCTCAGCCAATATCTATTAAAGAAACGAAAGTACAGAATTTAATGAACTGGATAAACCTGTTTATGTTAAGTTTGATTACAACATTAAGCTCTGTTCATATGTTTGGCTTAGTCTGTGGCTCACAGCTTTAAATAATTGTAGGGAATGTTGCTAATGGAACTGTTATTACAGTCAGAGGAGACCTAGCTCCCTGAGATTTGTCTCCCCAAAGTCTGGCACAGTGCATGGTATTTAGCAACGGCTACATGAAGTGTTAGGAAATAAATAATGGATGAATGAACAATTATAATATTTAAATGTTTTTAAAAATATTACATAAACTTAAGGAGTTACTATGTTTTCTAGAAAACCCTTCCAGAACTGGGCAACCATTCTGCTCTGTTGGTACTTGTAAAGGTGGAATGTCACCAGGTATTTAGTGATATATCATTGATTTCTATAGTATTATATTTTAATAAAGAATGATCCTGCCCTAGCCAGTTTGGCTCAGTGGAAAGAGCCTCAGCCTGGGGACTGAAGAGTCCTGGGTTTGATTCCAATTAAGTGTACAAGCCTGGGTTGTAGGCTTGATTCCCAGTAGGGGGCATGCAGGAGACAGCCAATCAATGATTCTCTCTCATCACTGATGTTTCTATCTCTCCTTCTCCCTTTCCCTCTGAAATCAATAAAAATATTTTTTCTAGAAGAAGAAGAAGAAGAAGAAGAACAATCCTGACAAACTTGGCCAATGGGCCCATAATAAAGAAATTTAATCTAAAAGTAAAGATATATTCATAAGTATAAAGTGGAGCTGTTTGAAAGGGTGTTTGATTTTGGTTCTGTGGAGTTTCAAGGCACAGGTAACAAACCCATACAAAGCACTGCTGGACTTCAGCATGTCACTTTTGCTCCACAAAACCCCACTTATCTGACCTTTCATGTTCTACAGAATAGGGAAAAGCAAAATGCTTACCTAACAAATGGCGTTAGTTGTGCGGGTAAGTGACTGATTGGGTGATGGTTCCCCAAATTCTGACCACCCCATATACTAGAGAGACTCTCGTGATTCTCATTTGATGCCTACTTCCCTCTCTGCATCAAGGTGAGAGGACTCAGGAAGTTACAGTGTGAATTATACAGAGTAAATGAGGAGCAGGAAAGGCAAAAAATAATCAAAGTTGTCGCAAGTAACTGGTTTCCCAGAGGCAGTGTATTTTGGCACCAGGAGACAGTGTAACCGAGAGCTGAGTCTCCTCTCATCCTATTTCAGACCCACGGGACCCACACTTCCCTCAACACAGTTCAAGTAATGAGGTTCAATTCAAATGTTCAGGTTCAAATTAGTGTTTCAGGGCTTCAGAGGCAGTGTCAGGGCAAAATATCTCCCATGAGAAACTAGCATTGCTCGGGACCAGATTGGCATGTAGGGGCAGATGAGGACTTGGTCTGTAACCAGCATCTATATAATGTAGAAGCTGAACAAGATGGCGTGTGTGTGTGTGTGTGTGTGTGTGTGTGCGCGCACACGCTTCTGCAGTACATGATCTCTGTGCCCCAGGTGTTTCAGGACAGCCAAGAGGAGGTACATGTTAGGGTGTTTTTCTTCCAAGCTTTGAGTTTTTTCTTCTCCTAAAATATTAGCAGCCCAGATTTTTGCTACAAAATCAAGACCTGTTATTATAATGATAGTTATTTTTTAAATTGTGCCAATAAACCTGGCCTTAAAACATTATTGCAAGCACATTAACGAAGCTCGTTACAATAATTTATTGTTCAGAGAAAAATATCCTGGCGGTACATGTATCTAGACATTCCACCCTCTGAATTGATGCCAAAATATGATAGATTCTCAGTTCCTTATGATGTCCAACTACTGTACATGAACTCCCACTCCTCTCTCCCTGCTGCCAGCATAATGACTAGCTTTACTTTGATGCTCTCTGCTTTCCACAGTAGCTTTAACTCTCTGCCAGAGTCTCATGCACTAAAGCACACTGCTATTTGGAATCTCATTACTTGCAACTCCACTAACTGGCATCCCACAGATCAAAGGCACAATAATTGAGGAGACACTGCAAGATCCTGCAGTGACTTCTGAACCATTTAGGAAATATTATGATCAGAATAGTTTAACATTGGCATTTTAATGTATTCTGCAGAAATGTTATTCATGCTTGCGCCAATGAGAGTCTCCCTATTGCTGGGTCCGGTTTGGCTCAGTGGATAGAGCGTCGGCCTGTGGACTGAAGGGTCCCGGGTTCGATTCTGGTCAAGAGCATGTACCTTGGTTGCGGGTACATCCCCAGTGGGGGTGTGCAGGAGGCGGCTGATCGATGCTTCTAACTCTCTATCCCTCTCTCTTCCTCTCTGAGAAAAATCAATAAAAATATATTTTTTTAAAAAGAGAGTCTCCCTATTAATAAATTATACAATAATGCATTCTAATAAATTAGAATGCATTATTGTATAGACAGGCTAGCATAATCACAGGCCAAAACCAACTAAATAAAATTGACAAGAATTAACATAATCAATGTAAAGTCTGGCATTTAGATTTCAAAACTAGTTAACAGAAGAGACCTGGGTTAATAGTCTTTATACGAAAACTATGGGACTTTTTATTATCTACTCAGCAGTGTGCAATGGCCTCTGAAATAGTCAATCCTATCTGAGGCCATCTTCGAGATAATTTTGCCAGTCAGACCAGGTCTGTAGACAATTATTGAAGTACAATTATTGAAGACACATTTGAATAAGAACAGAATTAAAGATGTTTCTTCTAGCAATTCCTTATGATACATGCCACCAAATAGCCGATGGGTTGTCACGTGTAAGAAGCATTACATTGAATCTGTACAGTCCCAGTGCCCAGAACTAGGAATCATGGGTAGATGTGTCAATGGAACACATTTCAGCTCCATATAAGGAAGAACAATTAGGATGATCTAAACATTGAACTTGGATGAAATCAGGAGGGGCAAAGAAGACTTCTGAGGTATGGTAATTTCTCAACTTTGCCTGGGTGATAGGTACTTAAGTATTTTGTTTTATTATTGCTCTTCAACACATATATTTTCATATATTTTTGTAGGCATGATATGTTTTACAAGGCAAAACTAGGTTGACTAGGTGTTGGGCAAAGTAGTGAACTCCTTGTCATTGTGAGGGTTCAAGAGGCTCGTGGCAAACTAGCTGGTTTGTACTCGAAGGAACCGCTGAGCTAAAGCCAGCTGGTTTGGCTCAGTGGATAGAGCATCGGCCTGCAGACCAAAGTCCCAGGTTCGATTCTGGTCAAGGACATATGCCCGGGGTTGCAGGCTCAATCCCCAGCAGAAGGCAGCCAATCAATGATTCTCTCTTATCATTGATATTTCCATCTCTCTCTCCCTTCCTCTCTGGAATCAATTTAAAATATATATATGAATATATATAAAGAGGCTGGTGGCACTTAGTGAGAGCATAGGATAGATGACCTCTGACATTCATTCCAACTCTAAAATTCTACCAGTCCAAAAAAAAAAAAATGTAATTATTAAAGAAAAAAAGTTTTAAAATATTTTAAGGTGATTGGCTTTTAATTAATCTTATTCAAGACCTTACTCCATTACTCACTACAACCATTACTAGCATTTGTTAGTCTATGATTATCAAGTCTCTATTACAGTGATTATCATTTTATTGGCTATTATATAATGAGAATTAGATAGACACAGTATCTGACCTCTTAGGATTATAAATGACGTAGACAGTCATAAAGAGAACACAGTGAAAGCCAGATATGAACAGTAAATAAATACAAAAGACAGCAAAAAGTTTACGTGGCAAACAGGTCAAGGTTTCATGTCTTCCGGGAGGAAGGAACAAAGACAGGGCCTTGAAAAACACATCCTACATAGGTTGAAAGAAGCTAGCCCCCTGTTCCAATGAACTTTAGCAGGCTTCCTGGAAGAAGTGAGCCTTCAGAAATATATAAATTCTAGCAGACAAACATTTGGTTAGGGGAATCTTGCTCCTAGGCTGCCCGGAAAAAAAAAAAGGCCAACTAGCTTACGTGGCCATTTCCTCAGTAAACACTGTCCCATGCTGTTCCTTCGTGATCTCTCCACTACCCTCTCCACTGCGCCAATGCGAGATGGGGGAACCAAGACCTAAAAAAGGGAAATGAGAGGAAGGGGTATTTGTGGACTGTAATGGACGTGGAATCCCGGAGAGTCCTCGAATCCCCAAGTCACTGGTGAAAAAACAGCAGCCTCGCGGCTCCTTCTGCTGGAGCGGTGACTTTGGACAAAGTTACTTCTGCTTTGGACTCACTTAACCTTTAATCTGGGGATCCCCACACGTTACTGACATTAAGTCCTTTACCCTCACAGCAACCTTGAGCTGATGGGAAAAATAAACCAAAACATAAAATCTAATGAGCTTCTCAAGTCCAATGTGGTAAAATACAATTAATACTTAGTAAAAGTTTATTCTCTTATTATAATTTACCTTCACTTTAGGGGAAATTGAGTCACAAAGCATAGAAATAAGTTCAGTGTTTTTGGTTTTTTTTCTTCTTTTTTTTTCTTCTTTTTTTTCCTTCTTTTTTTTTCTTTTTTTTTTTCCTTTTCTTTCCTTTTCTTTTCTTTTTTCTTTTTTTATTTCTTTATATTTACATCTTCTTTTTTACAAACCCTGTGTCGAGGGCTGACTTTCAATAGATCGCAGTGAGGGAGCTGCTCTGCTACGTACGAAACCCCGTAAGTTCAGTTTTTGTATGTGTTAATCCATCTTTTTTTTTTTTTTTTTTTTAATTCTCACCCAAGGATATTTTTCCATTGATTTTTAGAGAAAGGGGAAGAGAGAGGGAAAGACAGAGAGCAATATTGATGTGAAAGAAACACATGTCCCAACCCACACAGTCCCCAACCAGGGTGGGGGCTGGGGCAGAGCCTGCAACCCAGTATGTGCCCTGGACCAGAATCATATTTGGCACCCTGCATTCCACAGGCCAACGATCTATCCACTGAGCCAAACCGGCTAGGGCTTTTTCCTGCCCGTCTTTAAAGAGAGAGGGAGAGAGGGAGGAGGAGAGACAGACATCAATGTGAGAGAAGCACATCAATTGGTTCCCTTCCACAGGGGCCCAACCAAATCTGGGGGATTGAACCTGCAACCCAGGTACCTGCCCTTGATCAGGAATTGAACCCGTGACCCTTCAGTGTGAGGGCCGACACTCTAACCACTGAGTACACCGGAAGGGCAGAAATTAGACAGTTTTAATACACTCTTCGGTTTTTACTTTATCAATATAATGTTTTAATGTTACAGTATTTTTCTTTATGGGAGTTCTTATCATAGGCATTTTATGAATAGGGAAACTGAGGCACAGAGTGACTGAAATGTATTGCCTCTTGGTAGGCTTTATAAAACAGTGCCTAGATGAAAAACTCAAGAACCCTATTTTTCAAGGCAAAGTTCTTTTTCCATTAGATTCCTACCCAAGTTTGAAACATTAAATCCACTCAAAGTTTATGAAATGAGGTGATAACTGCTGTCAAGTTTTGAGTTCTTGATAACAAACACAGTGTAAGGTCTGGCGTGACAGCCAGAATAGTCATGATCCTTGACCTCTGTAAAAGGGTTTCATCCTTTATAAGCGTTCCTCAACCACTATTATACTCTGTATTCACCAAGGACATCAACAGTGTCCCCTGTTTTACAGATGAAGGTGAGGAGGCCACACTCAGAGACATTTAGCAACTTGTCGAAAGCACAGGTGGCAAAGGGCAGAAGTAGGAATGAAACTCAGATTTTCTGAGTCCAAGTTCAAAGAGAACACAGTTTAGGGAAAAGAGGCTACTGGCTTTTTGCTGGGAGACTTAGAGGACACTGAGGGAGGTGGGAAGTAACCAGTGCCAGTCGCACATAAGCCCGTATGGCACAGAAAAGGAAATCATCATCATTAGGCATTTCAAATGATGACACAGAACTGCCCTGGGCACTTACAGGGATCTAGAGACAGCAGCTCTAAGCCCTGAGAGCCTGCAATCTAAGACAAACACACTTAGAAGAACAAATACATACATAACACACAGATAGTATCTGCTACAGTAAATCAACCACAGTGATCTACCAGGGGAGGAGAGAGGAAGGCATTTATATCACACACAGGGGTGGGCAGGAGCAGGTTTACAGTTGTAAGTATGTGAAACACAGTTTATTCTTGTATTATTCTTTACCAATTTGTAATTTTTTTCTTGTGAACAACTGTAAGCCTACTTCTGCCATCCTCTGTATATGGCCAGGAAAGTTTGGAATGTGGAAAATATTAAGTTCTTAAATAAAATAGAGGAGCCATACAGAAAAGCGAGCCAGGGAAGAAACATACACAACACACACACACACACACACACCAAGCCAGGAAGGGTTTTTAAAGTAAAATTAATTTTAGATGTTCTTTCTTTTTTTTCTCTCTCTCTCTCTCTCTCTTTTTTAAATTTTAGAAGCAATGGAGTAGCGTTGTTGCATTGGGAGCCTAGTTGGGAGAGGGAGATTTAGAACAGAAACTTATCCTAGACCTATGGAACAATTATAAAGATGGGTTGGAAGTGGGGCAGAGGCCAGTGTCAATGGACAAAGAAGGCTTTGAGCAAGTGGAAATTCAAGAGAGATTACAACCTGCCTTGACTCCTAGACTGTGCCTAAGTGTTTCCACCCCCATGCTTTCAGAAAGCTCACGCTCTCCGTTTCAGCAACAGAAGAATCTCCACATTGTGAAAGCCAGTCTGCGGCAGACGAAGAAGGCAGGCAGTGCTGCGGTGAAGGAGATAGTGGATAGGAACCTTGGATTCAGGGGGCAAGAAGTCCCTAGCCACCCAAATCTCCCCAGATACTGCCATCACAGAAGGTGCTAGTGCAGCCCTAACCCGTTTGGCTCAGGAGATGGAGCGTGGGCCTGTGGACTGGAGGGTCCCAGGTTTGATTCTGATCGGGGGGGGCATGTGCCTTGGTTGCGTGCACATCCCCAGTGGGAGGTGTGCAGGAGGCAGCTGATCATTGTTTCTCTTCCATCAATGTTCCTAACTCTCAGTCCCTTTCCCTTCCTCTCTGTAAAAAAGTTATATATATCTTTATTTTTTAAAAAAAAAAAAAGAAGAAGAAGAAGAAGAAGTTCCTGGTGCAAAACTCGTTTATCTGGACCCACTAGTGGTGAAGGAATTTCCAGTTTGCTTTATCAAACCCCAATTCCCCTGTTGAGTTTCAGGTCAGGGATGAGATTCTTAATGTAGAAATTATGTTGAGCTCTTCTTGGCACAGACACATTTCTCCGTACATCAGCTCAGACTCCAGCCAGGTAGGAGACCTGTTAGTCTCTGTTAATTGTGTTTACTCAAGTTGTCCTCGCTGACTCTAATTAGTCAGAGAAGGCGCAGCGGAGAACCACTGGGAGCCCGGGGTGAAGGAGAATTCTGGCTCTTTGGAAAACACAGGGCCCTTGGAGGTTACGTGCTGGCTCTAACCATGACAATGTGAACCCTGAGCCAAAGGCTGGTCACCTCAGACTTTCAGAAGAAGCTGCTCACCTTGGCTTCCAAGTTGACACAATTCCTAAGACTTGCATGGGTGGTATGAAAATGTGAGGATTTTTAACGCAATGATTTTTAATTATTATTTTTGCCAACATTTGTTCGTCTGCCATATTCACAACATGCCATTCTACATGCTCTAACCACTCTACATGTATTAACACATTTCATACCACAGCCTGAGTAGATACTATACATATTATGCTCACCCAAGATGAGAAGTTGACACAGAGAGGTTAGGTAACTTAACCAGTCACACAGCTAGCTGATGAAGGCACTAGGACCTGACTACAATTGATGTCACTGAGCTAAACCCCAATAACTGAAAAAGACTGTTCAACCAAACATCTGACATTGCTCTGGGTGCTGTTGGGAAGATACAGAGGATAGACAGTTCCTACTAGATGCAAGGTGTAGTTGCAGACATTGGTAGTCCATTCTACGGCGCTAAAATTTTTGGTCATTTTATGCAACTCCACGGTAGGATTTTCTAACTAGAAAAGACCTTATATCACCAATGTTATTATCCTTTCTTTTTAAACGGGCAATGTTAAGCTCAGAAGGGCCCAGCATGCTAGTTCATTTATCAACAACTAGAGAATGGCTGGGAGCAAATCCCAAACTGGAATTTTTCTAATAACTTACCATGATAACGTTTCCATGGTCTTGGTGGCATTCAGGAGTTAGCAGAACAATGGTAACAGGACAAAGTGGACTGCTTTATCCCAAATGGCTGTTCAGATTTCTTCAATCCCATCTCTCTTCTTCACTTCTCATTTGTATTCTTTATCCTAATTTATTTAACCTTTCATGACCCTCACCCTCCCTTTTTCCTGCCTCTGGCGTGAGACTAAGCCTGGACACCACTCAGCCCCATGGGGCTGGGGATGGAGATGAAACCGAAGTGCTTGGGAGCCTTGTGACCACTGAGCCCTGAGCCGGACAGGGAGAACAGACACGCTCTGGACAAGTTACTTGTCATTGCTCCCGCAGGGACGAAAGGTAGAGGGGAGAGAAAAGGTAGAGGTCTGTGAATGACCGAGGGAGACTTTCAAATTGCTTAGATGTGGACACGTTAAAACTAAATGCAGCCGAAACCGGTTTGGTTCAGTGGATAGAGCATCAGCCTGCGGACTGAAGGGTCCCAGGTTCGATTCTGGTCAAGGGCATGTACAATACCTTGGATGCGGGCACATTCCCTGTGGGGTTGGGGGAGTGGGGGGTGCAGGAGGCTGCTGATCAATGTTTCTAACTCTCTATCCCTCTCCCTTCCTCTCTGTAAAAGTCAGTAAGATATATTTTTTAAAACCTAAATGCAGAGATATGGGGATACGAGGGGAATTGGCCACACTTCCTATACAGGGGCAGATGTCCGAGCAATGCGCGCAGAGAAAGCTCCGCGGCTTCTTTCCTCAGTGAATGGAAGGGGGGTGGGAGTAAATGAGAGGGGGGTGGGGGTAAGTGAAAAGTGGGTTGGGGTAAATGAAAGGGGGTGGGGGTGAAGAGGACGCCCCCCCCCCCCAAGCCTGGGGGCCTCTGCCCCTTGTGCACACTCTCCTCTGGGAGGTCACCGCGGTCGGGGCAGGCTTTCTCCCGGCACCAGGGCCCTTCCCGGGAGATCGGCGACGCCCCCTCCCGCGGCCCCCGGGGGGCTCTCGGGGCCGCGCCTCGCCGGTGCGGGGTTGGCCGGCACGGCTCCACACACTCGGCGCCGCCACCGCCTCACGCACTAGCCCGCGGCCGGCCGGGCGGGGCCGCGACGTGAGCGTGCGTAACGTGCCCCCGCAGCGTGACGCACGCGCCCCTCCCGAGCAGCAGCGTGCGCCGGGCGGCGACGTGGGCTTCGGGGCCGGAGCGGCGCCGGGGGGCGGAGTGCGGGCGGAAGTCGGCGTCCGCCCGACCGCCGTCGGGAAGGGAGGGAGGCGCGGCCGGGACACCCGCGGGGAGGGCGCCGCCTCCTCCCCGCCCCGTCTGCGGAGGATGGAAGTGACGACAGCAGCCGCGGAGGTCACTTCCTGCTGGGGTGGATGAGGAGGAGCCGGAGACGCCGCCGCGGAGGAGACCGGACCGAAGACGGACCTTGCCGGGGAGAGGTGAGTCCTGGCCTCGCCGCCCGACCCCCCTCCGATGGGCCCCCCTGAGCCTCGGCGGGATCGGCATCCCTGGGGCCGGGGATGCCCGGCGGGCCACGTCCCAGCCCCGCTGGCCTCACCCAGGGCGGGGAGGAGGATCGGGGAGGGAGGGAGGGCGCCCGGGTGTCTGTGCGGCGGCGGGGAGCCAGGGCAGCGATCGTGCCACGGGGCTGGGGAGACCCTCCCGGGAAGCAAGCGGAAACGAGGCTGTGCGGGCCGCGAGCCGAGCCGGGAGCCGCAGCCCAGCCAGACTCAGTGCTTGTGCTTGCTTCACTCCTCGGGGGTGGTCGGCGCCGGAGGCAGGGCGCAAGGGGCCTCGGTGGGGTGTGCAGAGTCGGGGCGAGTGGCCCTCCTTGGACAGCGTCCTCCAAAGGAATGTATGAACCTCTGCAGAGGCGCCTCCGGGCTCCTGGGAGGGGAATCTTTATTGGGGGGGCGGGGAACCCCCGAGGGATCGGGAGCTGGGCTGTAAGGGGAGAGAGCTTCCCTGTCAAGTTATTGTGGCAGCGGGGTTTGGCCGAGCCTCGGAGGTGGAAGGCCATTCCTGCCGCCGGATAAAGGCCCTGCGATCGGACGGAGCCTCCCACCCAGGAGTCGGCGTCCAGGGCAGCTTCCTGGAGCCGCGGGGAAATGAGTGTTTTTCCTCCCTCATTGTCACGGAGATGGAAGCAGCTGGAGAGGAAGCTTCTGCCTCAGCCTCTGAGGCCTTGTTATTGTGTGTCTTGTGTGTGTGCGGCTGTGTGTCAGTGTTCTCTTCCTCTGGGGTGTTTATCTCATCCTCTGTCCCTTGTCTTACTGACGAAAACGTGCTGGTTTTCTTAATGTGTGTGCTGAGGTGGGGGGGAGGGGGGTGATTCAAAGGATCTAGAGGAATCCTAGGTTAGATGAAATTTCCAAGGCTAGGATTTTGTCTCCACTCCACCCTGAGGCCATTGAGGCACCTCCATTTCCTCCAGATCCCCGGAAAGGTGGGTGCCGAGGGCCTGTCATCCACCCTGGGGAGTAGGGAGGGTAGATCTGCCTCTCCTGCCCACCTCCCTCTCTCTCTCTCTCTCTCTCTCTCTCTCTCTCTCTCTCTCTCTCTCCCTCTCTCTCCCTCTGGCAGTTTCACCCTTCCCTTCTTTTTGCTAAAGGATGGACTGATACAAAGCTACTCGCTGCCGGGAACGGGAAATGGATAGAGGTGCTGTAAATCTGGACGGAGTGAATTCAGATCACACTAAGACTCCCTCCACCTTTTGGACAAAGGCTTTCAGAAATGCTTGCCTTCCTCTCCCCCCCCCCCCATCAAAGGAAGGAAATGTAAATTTTTTCTCAAAAAGATTTTGGTAATGTGTGTGTTTCTTGTATAGAGTAACTGTACACACAATGTGTTTACTCTCTGTATCCCAGAGTGTTTTTCAAGGAGGAGCGGGCAGTTTCTGACAGAGTTTTCCTTCTCCCGTCTCACATAATTCAGTAAAATAAATCAAAATCAGATGTTCTTTCCTGAATGGCAATCAGTTGTATTTAGATCCCCCTGCCCCTCTTCTTTAAACTGGTACATCTGGGTGAGCTCAAGCATATATATCTTGGCATCTGGACCTGTCTAGTAATGGAAGACAAACTGGCTTATTCTGGCTGCCTCTTTGGACCCATTTAACTGGTACCCTTACTTTCCAAAGCGCTGGTGGGGAGGAAGACAGCAAATATTAAAGATCGTGTTTCCCCCTAGGTAGTTTAAAGTCAGGTGAAAGATAATTATGGCCTTTGACCTGAGGACCATCATTTGATGACTTGAGGATTAGCAGTTTGGAGGTGACAGGTTTGAAAGAAAGAGGGGTTACTTAAGGAGGAAAAGATAAAGAAAGGAAGTTGGGGAAAGGCTGTGCCAGAAATCCTAGGAAGGTAATGAAAAGGTAATTGATGCGGCTTTATATTCTCTCAGCAGGAGGGTGAAAATGAAAGCGGGCTGTAGCATCGTGGAAAAGCCAGAAGGAGGTGGAGGTGAGCAGAAGTGAATCATCTCTGGTCTACTCGGAATGTCCCTCCATGGTTCTTTTTCTCTCCACTTGGGCTCTGTTCACAAATGCCAGCCCATGACTGACAGCCTCTTGGCTGGGTGGATCCTGCTAGGACAGTTGTAGGCTTGTTTCCCATGTTTGTATATCTAACATGTCTGGTCACAACATTTTTATCCCAGGCTTTAGAATCTCTCTTCTGTTAGAGAGACAGTTCTAGTCGTGGGGGTAAGGGTTTTCAGCTGTATTTTCCTAAAACATTCATTTATCTTTCCTGTTTGTTCCTTTTGGAACTTTCCTGCCTTCGTAGAAAGGAGGGGTGAGGTTAAGTACTGTATGGAAGGGTAAGAGATTAGGACACCTGGTGGCTGCTACCAAACTCTTATCAGATTTGGTGATTGTCTTAAGGGAAGGTAACCTCTGTGCTTTCCTCTCCCCTGTTGTGGTTAGCCCCAGGGTGTTGATAGCATATTTGCACAGCACTCTAGAGATTCTGAGCTTTGGAATGTTGAAGTCAGAGATAACTGGAATGCATGTACCTAGCTCCTGACAACTTTGATCTTGCCCTTTTCACATTAAAGGGTATCAGTTTCCTGATTGGGCCTATAAAACAGAGTCCTCCCCAGGCTCCCGGCAGATCCAGCTGTGGCACTTCATCCTGGAGCTGCTGCAGAAGGAAGAGTTCCGCCATGTCATCGCCTGGCAGCAGGGAGAGTACGGGGAGTTTGTCATCAAGGATCCGGACGAGGTGGCCCGCCTCTGGGGCCGCAGGAAGTGCAAACCGCAGATGAATTACGACAAACTGAGCCGGGCCCTCAGGTAACAGAAAGGATCCCCAAATCCATGGTGTCAGTAGATTGAAAGGAGACCGAGCAGTGTGATGAATGTTAGGGAAAAGGAGTATCAGGCGACAAGAGACTATATTTCCGAAGTGAATAATGTGTAGTTTTCAAATGGGAGCAGAAGAGCTGTTGAATCTCAGTAGCAGAGGCACAAAAGGAAAACAGGCGTATCTTTGGTTATACACAGGAAGGAATTCCACTGTTATTGGCACTGGCTTCTGAAAGACAGCCGATTCTGTTCTATGGTGGGTAAAAGGGTGTGATAAAACGTGGATTGTAGCTCATTTATAATCCAGATTAGTTTAGACTTCCCCTATTGGAAATCTATTAGAATTTCTCTTCTTTAGATTTTTCTGGAAGAAACTAGAAAAAGAGTGAAGCAAACTCATAGGAGGATTCGCTGAATGGTACTGACCTAGCTACAGTATTTAGGAACCATATCTGTGAGTTCAGTTGTCAGTCCATAAGTTGCTCCAGCATGTCCAGGATTGATCTATAAATTTTCTCAGCTTCTCTTTTCCACTTGTCAGTCTTTATATTTCATAACCCTTAGCCCTCAAGGGACCAGAAGGTAATTTATGACCCGTGCTAATGAATAGATGCGAGGCTAAAGGTTCCGGGTACATTGAAGCTCCCTGAATGAGGTTTTTCATTCTTAGTGACCCTGAATGTAAAATGTGGATGGCAGCTTTGCTGGAGCCACTCTCATCTCCTTTAGGAGGGAAGCAGGCCAAGTTCGGTGCTGTTTTCCAGATCAGGGTGTACCATTGTTTGGCCTGCCACCATAAAACAGTTCCACATTCCTTCATCGATGGCCTCTAGACTAGCCACATCAGGTGTCCCAAGATCCTTGTCTGTCCCCAGCTGGGTAAGGCAGAAAAGAGAAACTAGCTAGTGACATATAATGGAACAGGAAGGAAATGTACTATAGAATTGGAACTAGAGAAAGATGGAAGAGAAAGGTGGTTGGGGCTAGGATATGTGTTCAGGATCCTAAATGAGATTGTTTTTGTAAAGCTCTAGCCAATGATCAGAACTCGGTTGAAAATTGAATGAAAAGTAAGCACCGAGGTCTTCCAGCCCTAACCTTAGGGCAGATGAGCGAAAGAATGATAGTGATGTTTGCAAGTAACTTTTAGTGATTACCTAAGTGTACTAACTGTCAGTAGGTAGAAGATAGATTGACATACATTTCTGTTTTTACAGATACTATTACAACAAGAGGATCCTTCATAAAACAAAAGGGAAAAGATTTACTTATAAATTTAATTTTAACAAGCTGGTGACGCCCAACTACCCGTTCATCAACATTCGGTCAAGTGGTAAGATGCAAAGTCTCTTGGTGGGGAAATAATTTTTAAAAAATATATATTTTATTGATTTTTTTTTTTTTACAGAGATTTAGAAACATTAATGAGAGAGAAACATGGATCAGCTGCCTCCTGAGCACTCCCTACTGGGGATGTGCCCACAACCAAGGTACATGTCCTTGACTAGAATTGAACCTTGGACTCTTCAGTCCACAGGCTGACTATCCATTGAACCAAACCAGTTAAGGCTGGAAAGAGTTTTCAGAAACACTAAAATAATGTGACCCCTTGAATTGCCTCTGTTCTTGCTCAGGTATTTCCATTCATCTCATACCAAAAGAGTGATAAGCTCTGCAGCATCAAGATAAATTGGGTTTGGTTTGTTGTTTTGGTTCCCTTTTTTGCATATTTGTAATTTCCTAGATACTATTACTCTATCCTCTTTAGGAATGATGTTCTGTAGGTTTGTGTTGATCTTTAAGTTCAGGACTCAAGAGTTTTAACATTCTATCCAGTGACTCTTTCATAGATAAGAACCTGTTTCTACAAGCACTTCCGACTTTCTGTGAAACTACCAAACCTTCCCTTATCAAGTGAATATCATCAAAACCACAGCATCCTTGATCACCAAAGGGGATGTTCATATGTGTACAGTGAAAAGCAGTGTCTTTGATCTGTACCAGCAGCACCTCAGAACAAGACTTGGGGCCTAGTTGACCTCCTCTCAAGTGCAGCAAGGTTTCCCCTCTAGGATCTCTGGGGACAGCTTTCACCACAGCTCTTCACAGAGGTTTCGGGTCTGCCTCTCTCAGCAGAAAGTAGTCTCTTATAAGAGTGTGCTTGTTTGTTAGTACAAATCATAATCCTGCCCAATAAAACATTGTATTAACCAGTTTCTAACCAGCCATCAGCACAGTCTTTGTTAAGGCAAAGAAATCTAATTGTGTTTCTGCAGTATTACGACTTCTCACAGAAAAGTTGGAAACAACCTGAAAAATTAGAACGGGGGTGTGGCTGAGAGAATATAATGCTGAGATCCATTGCAGATACCTAATTACTACACACAACAAGTTAGAGCAGTTTTAGCTTGATGCAGCTATCATTACATTTCCATCTTATAGCCACTCCCTCCTGTCCCTGGGGCATACATTTAAAAAAAAAAAAAAGTATTGGAATGTATCTCTCTGATTACAACCTGTTTTCTTTCCTTGTGCCTGAGGGAGAGGCATTAGGAAATCAAACCTGTTCTAGCCACTGGAATTCCATTTCCTCTATTTTTCACTCTTGCTCCTTCCTTGTACATCTAGAGCAGTGGTTCTCAACCTTTCTAATGCCGAGACCCTTTAATACAGTTCCTCATTTCTTTTTTTCTTTTTTTTTAAATATTTTTTATTGATTTTTCACAGAGAGGAAGAGAGAGGAATTGAAAGTTAGAAACATCGATGAGAGAGAATCATCTATCAGCTGCCTCTTGCACACCCCCTACTGGGGATTTGCCTGCAACCAAGATACATGCCCTTGACCGGTATCGAACCTGGGACCTTTCAGTCCGTAGGCTGATGCTCTATCCACCGAGTCAGTTCCTTATGTTGTGGTGACCCCCAACCATAAAATTATTTTTGTTGCTACTTCATAACTAATTTTGCTACTGTTAATGAATCGAAATATAAGTATCTGTGTTTTCCGATGGTCTTAGGCTCTACACTCCCACTAGAATAGAAGCTATATGGGAGCAGGGGCTTTGTTTTGTTTATTGTTTTATCCCTAATGTCTAGAACAGGGCCTGGCCTATGATCCTATAGAGCCTAAGACACAGATATTTACATTTCGATTCATTAACAGTAACAAAATTACAGTTATGAAGTAGCAACGAAAATAATTAAGTAGGCACACCAGCAGCTTTGAAGAAGGTGCTGGTGTTCATGCCCTGCCATACCGCTCCCCCAAAAAAAGGCTTTAATGGTCTTGCTCTTCTGTCTTTCAACCATCCGTGTCCATTGCAAACTCAGAAGTCCAGCCGTTGGGTTACCTGGGATGGGGCATCCATCAGCCCTTGGGAGTAATATGCTTTTCCAAGGCAAGGAGATCTGGACTCTCCCTTTGTGAAGAGTCTGGTCTAGAGACCTTACAGTAGTAGCCTGGCACAACCCATTCTTCCCGAAGGCCTTGGAACCAACACTGATCCTCGACTAAGCTCGAGATCCTAATCAGGGAAGTCACAGGAAAAGCAGAGCAGTGTGTATTTCCTTTAGGCACGCTGCTTGGTTGTTTACTCCTGGATACAGATAGCTCCAAAGGATGTCATTTGTTCATAGAGCACTTTTACCCAGATAGACCAAATGTTGTTTCAGTTTAACTTTTTATGACAAGAAATACATTTATTGAACATACATCTACTTAACAAAGTTGCCTTAGTGTTTGGTGACTTATTTCATTCAACTCTGCAAAGTATATGTCTCAATGTAATTTTATAAATGATAAAATGAAGGATGACATCAAAGATAAAGATTGATCAGGGTGGTTTGAATAGTTACCTGTCGAACAGCTTCTTAGGAAACAAAACCTGAGAAATAGAGCGTCTGAAATTCACAATTTTTATTTACTAAATTAACCATTCTTTCTCTGGATTGAGACTCAGTTCATTTAGTCAACAGATAATTTAGTAAGCCCTAGAGACAGACAAAAAAAAAAAAAAAGAAATTTATGGGAGGGGCACTCTCCTCCAGGAACTTGCAGTTTATCAGGAGAGATAAGATATAAGAGGCTTAAAACAATTCAGAATGTGGAATGTGATCAGCACCCTAAAAGGAGGGCTGTTTGGATTTAGATCCTGGAGGCCAGAGAGATCGTGTCTAGATGGTGGGCTGATCCAGTTGGTCTGTTTTGATCGGTGTGTTTTTAAGAATGAGGCAATACATGCTGGTTGTAACCTATCCAAATAATACAGAAGTTCATGGAGTAAAAGTAAAGTGAATGTTCTCCCTTCCCCACAATCTTACTTTTAACAAATTAGTGGGGAGTATTTAACATTTGAATAGTGTTGAAAATACTTCTCCATGTAGTATCTCATTTTTACCATTAAAAGTGTCCTGTAAAATATTAAATATATTTTAAATACTTACTTACATAATAAACAAAAGACGATACAGAAGATACTAATAAAAGTGATAACCCCAAAAGAATTAAAAAAAAATGATAGCCAGTCAGGAGTGTGGGGGCAGGACATACCAGTTCAGACATTCTGCCTCCCACCACCACCCAAGTTGTTTATATATACCTTTATTTTGGAAAACTTTAAACCTACAGAAAAATTGGTAAAGTAGTGAACAGCCACATGTTTAAGTCTTGAGATTAAGTTGCAAACATAACACTTCACCCCCCTGTACTTCAGCATGGATCTCCCAGGTCCAAGGACATTCACCTCCATAACCACCACAGTAATATTACAACTCCCCAGGAAGTTTGTTGCTCTAAAATACTATTATCTAATATATGGTCCATATTCAAATGATATATACCTTTTAAAGTTACTACTTTTGAACCATGATTATTATCTAACAAATTACTTATTTTGAAAAATACTTACATGCATTTTGCTATGAGCTGATGCTATTCTAAGATAAAATCATTTAGGAGACGGGACCTTCTCACATTATGCTTAATGTTATTCAGTCCCTCAGAGCACACAGAAATGGGGATTTTTTAATTTTTTTTTTTACTTTTGATTTGATGTGCTCTTATAAAAAAATCAAGATAGAAAAGACTCAAAAATAATGGAATTTTTGCCACTGTAATAGACTGGGAGAAGAGAAACTTCTGGCCTGGGACCCTCGTGGCTCTCCTCAAACCTAACTGTAAGATTCAGTCGGTAGCTGCAGGGGAAAAAGCCCTGCCTTTTCTGGGAAGCATCAGTTTGGGAAATGCTGCTCTGACAGTGTTACTCCGTTACATGTGCCTAGAAAGCTAGTCTTGCGCACACCAGCAGCCTCCAGAGTCCTATCTGAGGGTGACTCCATTATACAAATAACAGCAGGCAGCTGTTTGGGAGTGATGCCTAACCACACTGTCTTATGCGCTTTTTTGTTTCTTCTACATCACCATACTTTAATTTATTTGGATTTTTCTTACCTTTTTCTTTGTCCTTTTTTCCTTCTCCCTTATCTCTACCTCAGAATGTGAAGAGCCCTCCTGACATCTTCAGTGATAGATATCGTTAATTTTTTCTAGGAGCCCAAAGAGCCTCTGAGGCCTTGGCTTGCAACCCTTCCTTAGCCCCTTTTTTTTTTATCAGAAGGGCCTTTTGGGAAGTTGAGAACTTGTGAGCATCTGAAGTTGACATGTCTAGCATGCTGTTGGTAGCTTAGAGCTTCACATTTTCCCAGGTGGCCTTGGTAGAGTGAGTGTTAAGTCCTGGATTTCACCCAGCCTTCTCCATGCTTGAAAAGTATTGAAAGCAGGTTTGGAATAGAGATCATTACCTAAAGTTTGTTAGAGAAATATAGATTTGGAGAGATTGAAACATTTAAATTTCTATATAAAGTGGTGATTGTATATCAGAATTGATAAAACATATACCCTAAGAACTTAATAAACCTGGTTTTTGTTTTAAAATCTGTTTTTATTCTTAGGACATGCCTTGTTTGTATCCATATATGTTAGGTGCAGGGTCTTTGGTCTTTTTTGTTGTTGTTGTTAATCCTCACCCAAGGAGATTTTTCCATTGGTTTTTAGAGAGAGTAGAAGGGAAGGAGAGAGACATCTTGTATTTGTTAAGTGTAAGTAAAAGTGATGGTAATGAATTACCAGACCTGAGGTAGCCTTTTGTCTTTCTTTCCTCCACAGGCGTGGTTCCCCAGAGTGCACCACCAGTTCCAACAGCCTCTTCCCGGTTCCATTTCCCTCCTCTGGACACTCATTCTCCAACTGGTGACGTGCAGCCGGGGCGGTTCTCTGCCAGCTCCCTGACTGCCGGGCAGGAGCTGAGTAATGGCACTGACAGAAAGGCGGAGCTCTCGGAGCTGGAGGATGGCTCAACCGCTGACTGGCGCCGGGGTGTGGATCTCATGTCCTCCAGGAATGCTGTCGGTGGAGGAGGGATTGGCCATCAGAAACGCAAGCCTGACATCATGCTTCCTCTGTTCAGCAGGCCAGGGATCTACCCTGACCCCCACAGTCCCTTCGCCGTCTCTCCCATCCCTGGCCGAGGAGGTGTCCTCAATGTTCCCATTTCACCAGCCCTCTCCCTGACCCCCACCATCTTCTCCTATAGCCCGTCCCCAGGCCTGAGCCCTTTCACCAGCAGCAGTTGCTTTTCCTTCAACCCTGAGGAAATGAAACACTACCTTCATTCTCAAGCCTGTTCTGTGTTCAACTACCACCTGAGTCCCCGGACATTTCCCCGTTACCCGGGGCTCATGGTTCCACCACTGCAGTGCCAAATGCATCCCGAAGAGTCAACCCCGTTTTCTATCAAGCTGCAGCCCCCACCAGCTGGGCGCAAGAACCGGGAGAGGGTGGAGAGCAGGGAGGACTCGGCACCCGTCACTGCTCCCACCATGGCGTCTGTGCCCCCAAGAATTAAGGTCGAGCCAGCCTCTGAAAAGGATCCCGAGAGTCTCGGGCACTCGGCCCAAGAGAAGGAGGAGCGCTCTCCGGAAGGGAGCACTGTGCCAAGCAGGACCACGGAGGAGGGAAAAGGCGCCATCTTTGCCCGCCCAGAGGCACCACCCGTCTGGCCTCCTGTACCCATGAGCACCCCAAGCGAAGAACCCCTAGAAGTGACTGAAGACAGCGAAGATAGGCCCGGCAAAGAGCCCAGTGCGCCTGAGAAGAAAGAAGATGCCCTGATGCCCCCCAAGCTTCGATTGAAGCGGCGCTGGAATGACGACCCCGAAGCCCGCGAGCTGAGGAAGGACGGCAAGTTCCTCTGGAATGGGTCCGGACCGCAGGGCCTGGCCACGGCAGCGGCTGATGCTTAGAACTGCAAGTGGATTGGGAGCTGTTTATACTATAATCACACACATGTATTTATGTAGCAAGATTTCGGGGTGGGGGGAGGGAATTAGCCGGTTTGATCATTCTAGTGGCATAGACTCGTATTTTTATGTTTGGGGAACGGGGTTGGTCATCTTCTGTTGTATAAATTAGGTGAGACATGAACACACTTTTTTTCCTGCTGGGTAGGACAGAGGAAGGGTATTGGACTGAGAGGCGAAAGGGCCTCTATTTCCTGTTGAGGCTGATACTTTCTGAACAAACTCCCAAAGGGCCAAGACGCTGTTTGGCCCCATGATGTTCAGGTTCCAGACTTCTTTCTTTTCTACTGTATTTATATATAGGAAAGCCATTAATGAGTTTATTTTGCTCGGAGAGTTACATATAAAGGAGAAAGGGCATGGCTGGCAGGTGAGAGACCATTAATGCTCAGTATTTGCCTGAGATGTTTCTTTGTAATTATTTCAGGGGGAGAATACGATATTCTCGGTCTTACTGGGATAGGGCGATTGGGGTGTTCAGATGTTGCTTTTTTTCTTCTTTCCTTCGTTGTTTGGCATTTTTTTCTTTTCCTCTAAAAAATGTTTTCAGGAAACATGAAACATACTGCCAGTTAGAGTGGGGCAGGCACTGAACCTGGCTGCGTGGTTGAGACAGTAAGCCATGCTATGAATTTCTTGGACTTTTCACCTTCATCTGTTAAGAAGCCATGAGGAGTTGTAAACTCTTATTCAGGGAGGAAAGAAGAGGGCAGGAGGAAGTAACCCAACGCCTTTACAAACAAAACAAACACAAAAATGACCTTTGTTTTTCCTTTTCCATTGTGGGTCTGGAGAGCCAAACCAGAATATGGCTGTAGCGAGTTCACGGAGAGGCATGACACTGATGAAGTTGTGTTTTTGTTGTCTGGCTCTCTCACCATTTTCTTAAGTCAAGCCTTAACAGTGAACATACTTTAACATGATACGGGTCTGTCAAACGAAACTTATAGAAGGACGTGAACAACTTGTCAGATAATCCAAGAATTTCAAAGCACCATTAAATTTTGAGCTAATATTTAGTCATCCTCTCTAGATGTTTTTGGGATGGATAGTAAAAAGGCAGGATTAAAGGAGTGAAAGGCAGATGATACCTAGAAATGCAGAAGGTAGCTGGGGGTACAAGTGGAGGCTTATTGAACCTGAAGGAATAGTTAGATAACGAAAGCAGCCAGATGTCAAAAGGCCTGATATGAAAGAAAGTTGGTGTCTGCCCCGTTGTGGCATTACCATTCTAGCCATACCATTTCCCTAGCCTATTCTAATATTCGTGATCAGTTGACTATCCTATGTGAGACTCCAGTTTACAGACTATGAGGAATTGTTCCATCAACTTCAAAGGGATGGGAAAGTACTGATTTTCTGTGAAGGGAAAGGATCCTGGACTAGAGGCAGAGAGAAGCCACAGCCAGCTCTGCATGCATGTGCCCATGTAACTCTAGTGTGTGGGAGTGTCTAATTGTGGCTCAAATCCCCCTGGCAGCAGGAAGAGAAGTAACTCCATATCTGAGAGTAGTAAGGAGAGGGCACAGGGATATTGTCTAGGAATGGAGAAATTCCTGACTCCACCTTAACTAAGAGAACTAGGAAGCATTGGAGGGTTGTCCTCCAATGTTGGCAGGTGGCTGTCCTTTTTTAAAGGAGAGCATGCATGAGGGGCCCAGGGAAGGTTAGAGCATGTGAGTGAGTTACTAGGTGGTTTGGGATGACAGAGTCCATCATGCAGATTTTGGGGGCAAGTGCCCTCCCCCTTGTTTAATTCAAATTCCATGAGTAACCTGTCTTTCCCTGGGAAAGGGACTGACAGTGGTCCCTAAGGACTCAGGCTTTGGTCAGGCTGCGAAGGGCTGTCTGTTCAAGGGATCTTCGGTTGGTTATGTTTTCATCAGTTACTTTCTCTGCACCTCAACTTACCTCTAATCGGAAAGAAGCCCGGGCATGTGGAGGAGGTATGTCTTCTTGTCATTGCCCAGTCTAACCAGGGAGGCTGGCTGGCCACCCTCCCTGCCCACTAGAGGGGAGGGCCAGCAGGTGTCGGTATTAACTCAGGAATAGAAACATGAGGCCTTTTAATAAGAGGGAAAGAAATCCATGTGCATACCTGTAACCCCCTAGAACCCAAGTGCCAGAATTCCTAGATGCTGCTTCTGTTTGAACAAAAAGTCAATGCTTTTACACTTGAAAAAACACACTCAAAAAATGTCCAATTCCATGGAAATGTTTTTGGCTTTAAGAAATTATTTGGTGTTTAACTGTTTCCTTTGATTGCCATTCCACCAGTAAATTGTTGGTCAATTTGCACTGCACACTGGGGTTGGGTGGAGGGGAGGGTCCTTTATAAATAGAGCCAAACTTGGGCTTGCTCAGGAAGTGGACCAGGGAATGTGGAGGTGGGTCTTCCTGGGGTGAGAGGGTGGGAGTTCGTTTTTCTCCCCTCCCTCTCCCCCCCCCCCCCCAGCCTGCTCCTGGCAGCACCTGTCACCAGCCTGGCACAAAGCCAGCCTTTACTTTTCTGTGAGCATCTTATCACTGTCCAACAGCAGATAGAAAAAAGGGGGGTAAAACCAGACCTATTTTCTCCCCCAGTTTTTTTGAATTTGCTGTGCCAAATGTTTAAAACTTTACAAATATGAATCTTGAAGTCTTATAATCAAGAATTTGTTCATGCAGTTTGCTTTTTTTTTTTTTTTTTTTTTTACTATTGAAAAGAGACAATAGTAGAGGTCAATCTTAAACAATTCACCAGTCCCTTCACCCCCTCTCCCCATTTTCAAGCTGCACTGCATTAAACCCAACTCACTAATACAGGGAATTTCTGCACCCTAGTCCTCCATGGGCCAAGAAACTTTCAGAAGCATTAAAAATATAGTTGTATTTCACTTCTCACCAAGTGGGTAAGAGTGAGTTGGCTATTTGTCCCTTTTTATTTATTCCATAATTATGTTTGTACTTTTTGTTTTATAAACAGTAATGAAATTTTAATTCTGTTAAAAAGAACTTTGATCCAGTCTTTTAAAAACTGTTCCATTGTTAGTTTCTTGTTGGGAAAAAAAAAGTTACAATTTAATTTGTTTTTAAATATTTAGGCATTTGAGTTATAAAATTGTGATGCAGGGAATTGTGAGATATTCACACGTGAAAGATGACTTCACTAGTTAGCTTAAGCAGAATAAAGTGTGTATATGTACATAAAATGTAAGTAATCTTAACTCCATTGTGCAGTGCCTTTTAGATGTTCCGCTTTCTATAAAGTCTTCAAATTTTTGCATATATATTATATATATGATGTAATGTTATAGAAATATATGTATAATATACATATTTTTTTCCAGGGGTATCTGATAGCTCTGTATTTTGTTATGGAAGTTGAAAGAAAAAAGTATTTTACCTCAGAAATTAAAGTTAAATAAAAAAAAAATACTTTTAAATAAATACGAGTGTTGGTGTTGTCGTTGACACACTAGCCAGGGTAGTTTAGCCAGAGGTTTTGCTGAGAGACTGTGCTTTTTATTCCTATGATATAGGTATCAGTATATAGTGAGAAGATAGGTCTTTTAATAGTTCTGAAGTGTCAATTTTCTTGAGTCAATGGCTACTGCTAAAGGACACAGAAGCCTGGGACACAATGTAGTAGGGAAACTTCTACCTCCAGTTTGAGGATTCATTAAGAGTACATACACAGCCAGACACAACAGGCCACACTTGATATGGTTTCATAAAATGTCCAGAATAGACAAATCCATAGAGATAGGACATAGATTGGTGGTTGCCAAGAAGAGTGGAGAGTGATTGCCGATGGGTCATATCTTTGTTTGGGAGATGAGGAACATGTTCTGGAGTTAGTGGAGATAGTTAATACACTGGATAAATAAAACCCACTCAGTTACAGTCACTCTAAAAGGGTGAATTGGTATGTGAATAATATCAGTGAAGGTGGTTTTGTTGGTGGTGGTTTGTCTTAAGTACATGGCAAGCCAGTAGAGGCCAGGAATCCAGAGGGGTAAGGGGAGATCTTGGTGGGGTACTGAACATCACAGAACACACCCTAAGAAAAACGGTGCCAGACCGAGTAACCTCATTTCCTCCTTGAGATAAAGGAATCTAAAGACACAAACATTTGTAGAATCATAGCCAAGTGTTAATTTGACTTCCATGTAAGAGTCCTGTGAGTCAGGAAGACTGGAATTGAGGGTGAGTCTGAAGAAGCAAACCAGGAAGGACTATGGAGGGTCTGAGGAGATGCCAAAGAGTTAACATTTAATTCTGCTAGTGATGGGCATCACCAATATTTTGCCAAAGCCTTTGGGGTAGGCCAGTGAACATGAAGGCCACAGCCCTAAGAAGCTGTAACCAGCCTGTTCATGTCTGCTCAAGGAGACTATTCAACTCATGAAAGGGGGGGAAAGTGAAGTGACAAGGCTGACTGGTTGATTCTCTGAAGCAGACCAAGTCAAGCACAGAACGGGTTTGGATAGAGACCCTTCTGCTGGGCAAGCTTCCTGCTTCTTTCCCTTTGTCATGCTACTGAAAGCAAAGTGAGACTTCTGTTAGAAGGGAGATGGCATCTAGTTTTGAGATCAGGATCCCAGGTGTCTGGTTCTGCCACTCTCTGTTGACCATTCATTGCATGGAATTAGAAGATGATTATTCATATTCTGAGCCTTGGAGTGAGGGTGAGCAGAGGGGAAGAAGTGGTGCGGGAACAGATGGGGTCTGGGGGTGAGAACACTGCATGGGGACATAGGGTGATAGAAAAGGGTGTCTCAGAGCCTGCCAAGATAAGTGAGTAGGGAATAAAGCTTTAAGTGGGACGGTCCCTTAGTTTAGTTTAGAAGGCCCTTCATAATCTTGCCCCGTAACCACACTCAGGCACATGAGCCTACACTCCCACCCACACAGCCAAAGTGGCTGAAACCCCAACAGCCAGTGAACAGAGTATTCACCATGCGCCAGGCATATTTAAGGGCTTCTCATTAACTCATTAAATTCTCATGAGGAGAACAATGAGTCACGGAGACATTAACTGATATGAACAGGGTTCAAGATCCAGGACCAGTGCCTCAGTTACTCTGCCATAAATCCCCTGGACCCTGCTGAACTGCTGCTGACCTGGTCTCTCTCACTGCCTGGACCACCCTTTTTCCTCCACTTCCCCTGGCCCATTGCACCTTATCCTTCAGAATCCCGCTCAGGTCATCCCCTCCAGGGGCCTTTCCTTCTGTGTTTGTGCCGCAGCCCATGTTGACCTCTGCACCATCACCTTTCCATGCTGTTGTTAATGCCCTATGTTCCGGCTTGGTCACAGGGTGGCCGAAAGGCTGGCCAAGGGTCAGCTCATCTTTCTTCAGCACCCAGCACCTTGCCTGGAGCTAAAGATGTTTGATAACAGCGTGTTGGATGGATGGATGACAGATATACAAAGGAGGTTTGCTTGTTGGGGTAGAGGATGCAGGACTGGAATATGAGGACAGGAGAAGGCCTGCTGTCTCAGACTTCACTCTCCCCTCCCCCCAACCAGCACCCCGACCCTTCCGGGGGTGACTTCTGCTCCCCTCCTCTCCTCTCACAGGAGCTGGGTGTGTGAACGCCCTGAGGATGGGAGATAAACTGGAACTGGCTCTAATCCCATAGTCCCACCCCTGCCGTTCTACTGGCTATTACATAGGCAATTTACAGAAGCTCTCTATGCTTCAACTTCCTGCTTTTATAGGATCGTCCTTAGTATTAGATGATGCCTACAAAGCATGTAGTACTCAAATCCTTGTTTAATTAGTGACCAAGGTGCTTTGGGGAGGTTTCCCTCCACCATCATGGTTCTTGTACTCTGTGGGTCTTTATACCTGCACCTCGCTCTCTCACTGGCCCCGCTCCTACTGTATGATCCTTGTTTCACAGACGAGAAAAATGAGGCCCACGGTGACTCGAACTGGTCTCCTCACTCTGGATCCCACACTTTAGTCATTGCTTTGAATTTCTGAGCAAGCGCAAGGACGACGCTTCCTCCCAGCCTCCTCAGAACAAGACGTGCGGAATTGGAGGCATTCTGGGGGACCACAACTCTAGTGTTTCTTCAAGTGTCAGGCTTTGTGTCCTAAGCAGGAGGGCAGGAGGCGGAGCTAGCACCTGTGGTCAAAGAGGCTGCAGGGACTGAGCTGTGGGACTCGCCAAGGAGGGATAAAGATCAAAGACCAAACCTTCCCAGAATGCAGACAATCCCAACCCTGACTGATAGGGAAGTAGCTCCCGGATCTGAGGACGCCGTCTGGGCAGACAATGGGGAGGGTGCAGCCCAAACAATGGGCTGAGACTGGGAAGTGAAGGTCTGAAGCCCAGAGGCAACACGCCTCTCTACCTAACCCCGTCACCGCCTCTGGCCTTTGTCATCAAAGCTGGCTCCAGTCCAACTCCAGTCCAAAGCCTAGCCTAGGAAAAGACTTAGAGCCTTACAACCTTGGTGCTAGAGCTAAGGTCCAGCAAGGAACCTCTCACCTGGAGTCCTGCAGGGACCACACCAGGGAGGAGCGGGAAGAAGGGAGGAGAATGGAAAGACCATTCTCTCCAGGAGGCAGAGGTCGGCCTTGAAACCACGATACTGGCTCCCAGGGCAGGGCTCTTTGTTCTTCCGTTCCATCGTGTCCTTAAGACTTTCTCTGGTCTCCCCCCCACCCCCACCCCACCCCCGCCCCAACCCGCCCCTTCCATTCCTCAAAGAGTAACATAAATAGGTGAGAAGGAGGGGAACCAGCCACAATGTGGTGTCTGGGGCTGTGTCTTCTTTGCATGACTTTGGCCTCTGGGTATTAGAACTTCACTGAAAGAAAAGGGGAAGGGAAACTGAGGAGTGTGGATTCAGGCTATCTGCGGAATGTCACAGGTAAAGAAAGTTCAGCGGAAACCAGATTGGCTCAGTAGATAGGGCGTCAGCCTTCGGACTGAAAGGTCCCAGGTTCATTTCCCGGAATGGGCATGTACCTTGGTTGCGGGCACATCCCCAGTGGGGGCTGTGCAAGAGGTAGCTAATCAATGATTCTCTCTCATCGATGTTTCTAACTCTCTATCCCTCTCTCTTCCTCTCTGCAAAAAATCAATAAAATATATTTTAAAAAAACAACCTAAAAAAAGAAAGTTCATTTTCATGCTCCCACTCCTGGCCCAGCTGGAAAAAATCTTTATCTGCATTTGTTAAAATGTTCTTCTGCTGAGCAACCCCTCCTACCCCTCATATTGACAATAACAACGAACACTGGAACATTATGTTCCCTTCATCTGAGTTAACTTATTTGATCCACAACATAGCCCTCTGCCTAATGTATCACTGACATCCCCATTTCGCAGATGAAGAAAACAAAGGTCAATGAAGCTATAAGTGAACTGCCCTCAGTCAACATAGCTAGTGAGTAACTGACCAGGCTCACCCAGAGTTTCCGACTCCAAAGTCCGTGTTTTTTTCTCAGACACCTCCCTGCCTCTCAGAGGTGACACATAGAGGGCAGAAGGAAGGGGGCAGGGGATTGGGTTGCCTTAAAGAGGCCTCTGGTTTCTCTCAGGGAAGTTGTGGAATCATTGCCGGTGTGAGCTCCTCTCTGGATGGGTCGCCAGGCCAGAAAGGGAGAGGCACCTATGCAGACCTTCATTCATTCATTCATTCATTTGTGAAACAAACCGGGCAGGCCATGTGCTGATAGACACAGCAGGTTCTGCTCTCTAGTGACTAACATTGTAGGCGGGGAAACGAGCCAACATAATGAACGGAGTTACAAGGTGGACTGTGGCAAAGTGGCAACAGTCATTCATTTATTCGACTAACATTTCCTGGGTGCCTACTGGGTGCCAGGCTCTGTCCTGGGCTGTCACAGCCAAATGAAGACACTCCCTACCTGCCAGGATCCTCCAGTCCAGCAGCCATGGAAGATGAGTAATTAAGAGGCTCTGACTGAGGCTCCAGTGGTCTTCCCACAATGCCATGGCCTTTCTCTTCTTTTTTTTTAAAAAAAATTTATTTATTTTTATTTTTTTTATTTTTTTATTTTTTAATATATATATTTTTTGCTCCCCTCCCTCCCTCTCATGCATACCCTCCCTCCCCAGAGTTTTATGTCCATTGGTTGTACTTATATGCATGTATACAAGTCCTTCTGTTGATCTATTATCTCCCCCAGATCTCCCTCCCCTCCCCATTGTAAATTGACAGTCTGCTTGTTGCTTTACTGTCTCTATATCTATCTTTTGGTTCATCAGTTTATAATGTTCTTTATCATCCATAAATGAGTGAGGTCATGTGATGTTTCTCTTTCATTGACTGCCATGGCTTTTCTCTTCATCTCCCAGGGAGCTGTCACTTCCCTGGTTGCCAGAGAATCTTTAACACTGACTTGGGAAGGTAGGAACTCATGTTCCCACACACCGGGGATGTTCTCTGTTCTCACTCTCCCCCCTCACCCCTTCTTTTAAAATAACCAAATCCCAAGACCCTCTTCTAGGCAGACCCAGATGGCCTACCAGCCTCCACTACTGTCAGCACCCACTGGGTCCCCTTTGGAACGTCAGGATCCTCCTCCAGCTCCTTGCCCCAGAGTCCAGCTCAGCCCGCAACCTAGCATCTAAGGAGTGTGGGAAGACTTGGTCCCTGAAAACCTAGCTCTTGTCCTTAGCAGGTGACTATCAGATAGGGCAGTGGTCGGCAAACTCACTAGTCAGCAGAGCCAAATATCAACAGTACAATGGTGGAAATTTCTTTTAAGAGCCCAATTTTTAAAACTTAAACTTCTTCTAACGCCACTTCTTCAAAATAGACTCGCCCAGGCTGTGGTATTTTGTAGAAGAGCCACACTCAAGGGGCCAAAGAGCCCCATGAGGCTCGCGAGCCGCAGTTTGCCGACCACAGAAATAGGGGGATAGGTGGAACCACCTCCCCACACCTGTTCCCAGGACACAGATGTGGGAAGCTGGCTTGGGCTGTGGACCCCAGCAAGTGAGAAAGGGGGCAGGAATGGAAGAAGATGGAGAAAGATGTGGAGGCATCGACCTAGAGGGCTGCTGAGAGAAGGGGATCAGTTTGGGGAGGAAGAAGCTGAAGAGGAAGTCTTGGGCAGCCTTGGGGGGACCAGAGTTCAAGGCTGGATGAAAGGCAGACCTAGAGTGAATTCCTGGAGGCGGGGGTGGGGCGGGGGTGGGGAGGTGAGGAGGGTGGGGGTGTGGGAAAGGGACTAAAGTGGGGGAGGGGAGGGGAGGTTTCAGGAGGAGGAGGAGTCCAGAGATCAGGACTGAGAGCATGCAGCACCTCTCAGCCTCCTGCCCAGGGTATTGATTTGTTAGATTACTCAATTTCACCCATATTGATCAGGTAATTGCTTTATCTCAGGTCTCATTTGAGCTCTGCATTCTCCTGGCCCCTTCCCTCTCCCTCTTATTCCTTCCTATCAGCCTGACCCAGGGCTCCTTGATACTGAATATAGACACAAAAGTTTGGTTGGCCTGCCCCAAGTTCGTGTTATGGTGGGGGGTGGGGGGTGTCAGGGTTAGATGGGGGGAGGGAGACCAGCATCCCCCTGGAGTCCCGAGTTCTCTTCTGCAAGAAATCCTTCCTGGCTCCAGACGGTAGACATGTCTGCCCATCTCGTGTCCTCAAAGGTCCCGAAAAGAGCTGGGGACGTAGAATTAGTGGGCAACAGCCGCCATCTGCCTTTTCCCACTGTGACCCCCCACGACCCCCACCGCCCACCCCACTCCTAAGCCAGGCTTTTGGATGGCTCTTCATAAGGCTGCAAAGCCTTGCCTGCACCCTCTTGCTATGTGTTATGCCAGTTTCTCCCTGCCCTCTCTGCGGCCGTGTGTGTGTGTGTGTGTGTGTGTGTGTGTGTGTGTGTGTGTCCTTGCTGCCTGTGTGTTCTTCATACTGTCACCCCCTTCCTTGCTATCTTCAGGGATCCTTGGCCAAATCTCCTCCATGCTCACCCCTGACACCCCCACCTCCCCGCCCCAGGGCTTGGACAGAGGAAGAGGAACTAGGAAAGGAGACTCAGCCCCTCTCAGGGCGTCTACAGACTAAGGAAGGAGGGATTCCCACGCTGACCCCTAGTCTGAAGCCAGGTAATCCCTAGTCTGACGGAGGAGATACGGTTTCCTCTGGGAGCCAACAGCTCTGGCTTCCCAAAGCCCCCGGTCTGAGGGAAGAGACAGAACCCGTCTGAGAAACAGACAAGAAGAGCCTCACAGAGGTACACAGACTGGGCCCAGAGGAGAGTGAACACAGCAGGATCCTGGGCAAGATCCAGTTCTCCCACTCCTTCCAGAGCTCAGCCCAGGGCCCAGCTCAGAGGCCAGCGAGGCAGGGACTCAACAAACACTGCAACTGCAATTTGCAAGCAGTTCGGCCCCCAGCCCAGGTGTGGAGTTTGTGGGGTCAAGAGGACATGTCCACCTTCGGCCATGCCCCTTCTTCTGGCCCAGGGTCTGGGTTCAGGGAATCAGCCTCCCTGAGGAGCGCCCAGGGGTGCGCAGTCTCTGCCCTGGGCCCACTCTCCTGACTCTTCCTCACAGAGGTGCCTGCAGGTGTCAGGAGTGGCCCAGGGCGCAACGATTCTTAGCATTAAAGCTCTGTTTTCGAAACTTTTACGGAGAATTCGGTTGATAGAACCGATACAAGCCCGTGTGACCCCCACAAAGGCAGTTTCATCCTCATGGTTATCGGTGTAACCCCCCCAAACACCTCGAAGTGCCAGAGAGCTGATGTCAGGGCAATCTGAAAGGCACGACGTTGCCGGAGCCGGCTTGGCTCAGTGAGTGAAGCACTGGCCTGCAGACTGAAGGGTCCTGGCTTCGACTCGGTCAAGGGCACGTGCCTGGGGTGCAGGCTTGATCCCCAGGAGGGGGCATACAGGAGGCAGCCGATCAATGACTGATTTCTCATCATTAATGTTTCTGTCTCTCTCTCCCTCTTCTTTCCTCTCTGAAATTAATAAAAATAAATTTAAAAAAAAAAAAGAAAGAAAGAAAGAAAGAAAGAAAGAAAGAAAGAAAAGCCCTAACCGGTTTGGCTCAGTGGATAGAGCGTCGGCCTTCAGACTGAAGGGTCCCAAGTTTGATTCTGGTCAAGGTCATGTACCTTGGTTGCGGGTACATCCCCAGTTAGGGGGTGTGCAAGAGGTGGCTGAATGATGTTTCTCTACCATCAGTGTTTCTGATTCTCCGTTCCTCTCCCTTCCTCTCTGTAAAAAATCAATAAAATATATTTTAAAATAAATAAACAAATAAATAAATAAAAAAGAAAGAAAAGCACTGCGTTGAGACCAAACTATAGGGGACAACTATCAGCAGAGCCTGGAGGCCCCTTGCAGGAGCCCAGTGTGCCTGACCTTCACGGACTCTGCAGGAATGTGATTTGCTGGGCAGGCTCACCTGTGAGGCCCCATGCAGGAGCAGGCAGGAGTGAGGAGAGGCAGGATGGGGCTGAGAGAGGAACAGCCAGAGACAGCTAACACACTCAGGAGCAGGGACAAAGCTATGAATTTCATCAAAAAAGTTCCCTGAGAGCCCAGCTGGGCATGACTCTGTGGTTGAGCGTTGACCTTTGAACCAGGAGATCACGGTTTGATTCCCAGTCAGGGCACATACCTGGGTTGCATGCAGGAGGCAGCCAGTCAATGATTCTCTCTCATCATTGCTGTTTCTATGTCTCTCTTCCCTTCTCCCTTCCTCCCTGAAATCAATAAAAATATAAAATAAAAAAATAATAAAAAGGTTTCCTGAGAGACTGAGGTAGGGACTGCAGATTCCATGGTGGACACAATGGACAATGCTCCAATCTTTCCAGCTGTCCCTCCCACAGCCTCCTGCTCAATGCCCACCACCCAAGGCCACCCAGGTGCCCATCCCTGTTCCCTTTGAGGAGGGGAGCACACCAGGCAGAGAGAGGAAAGGATTCAAAGCAGGGCACCCCACACGCTGTACTATGGGGCAGAGCGGACAGTGAGGGGTGCAGGGGGGTAGGAGCCCCCACAGAGGGGCTACCTGCTGGCCAGCAACGTCACTCTGCCAGTGCCCCCGTCCCCCGTCCCCCGTCCCCCCCACAGAGCCCAGCATGTCTCTTCATTGGAGTTTATCCCAGCAGAGAACAACCCATCCTCCTTGCCTCCTGCCTCAGTTTCTGGAGTCCCACCTCTGTACCCTGGGGAAGTTCTTCCTTTGGCCTAACCAGCATCCCTCCTACTGCTCCCACAGCCTTTTGTTTCTTTTTTTCTAGTTCCTCTCCCATCAAACACCTCAGTCTTCCTAGCTTCTCCTCTAACTCTCCCCCCACCTTTCTCCTGCCTTTTCTTCCCGACACCTGCCCCACTGTTCACTCCGGCCTCCGTGTGTCCTGGAAGAAGTGTGTGACCTTGCCCTGGTGCATCTGGGACTGGCCCAGTTTCAGTCCTGAGAGTCTCCTATCTGGGGAAACTGCTCAGTTCCAGGGACGGTGGACACCCTACCTGGAAGGTAGGACAGACACTGCCTGAGGCCCAGCTGCAGGGGCCCGATTGGGGCAGGTTTGGGTGCAAAAATGACTAAGACACCAGCAGCATTTTCCCACCCGCCCAGGAGACAGAGACAGTCACGATTCCCCCCACTCCCCCACAGATGCATGTACACAGAGACACCCACAGTCTCCAAAACAGCCCACACACCAGCAGCAGCACCCACAGGAACACGGATACGCACGCTCAGACTCACGCAGGCAGCTCGGGCTCACGGACCCCCGTTCCCAGAAGCGGGGGCGGGGTGTGTGGACACGGATCGGCACACACGGTACACTAACAACACACGCTGGAAACACAAACACCTACGCACGGAGCCACGCAGTCGTAAAGGCAGACTCCGCAGAGAGACATACATTCATTCCATGAATCCTCAGACACACACAGACAAACACCTACTGACAGAGACAGACAGACACACATTCTGACACCCACACCGACCCAGGCACACAAAGAGGCCTTCACCAGCACCCGGGGGGGGGGGGGTGTGTGTGTGTGTGGTGGTGGTGGTGGTAAGCTGATCAGAAAGTCCAGAGCTCTTCCAAGTTCTGCCTCGGAAATACCCACAGGGTTAGGGAGGAGACGGGAGTCCAGGTGGAAGGCAGCAGAGCCTGGGCCTGAGCCTCATGAGGCCAGATAGCCCCGCCCCCGCCCTGCTGCAGACTCCTCCCAGGCGTGGGGTCCCTACCCCGTCCCAGCACCGGGGCTGGGACAGGTCTGAGAGCAGCCTTCCTGGAGAGGGGGTCAGATGTGGGAAGCCCTCGCGCCCTCTCTTGGGGTTGGCCGGTGGGGGTGGAGAAGTGTGAGCGAAATGGGTTTATTACTGGGAGTCTGTCGCCTCGATTGGTATCGATCCCTGCATGTCACCTTCCATCGCCACTAATGGAACCTGAAGAGTCTCCACCGACACCGCGGCCACCGGACACACACATACACACACACACACACACACACACACACACACACACACACACGCAGCCTCCCTGGCCCTCAGCCACGTGCTGCACACCCCAGGGCTGCCTCCTGCTCACCTTTTCCTCCATCTCTAGTCTCTTCTCTTCCCTCTACCTCACCCGCTCCTTCCCTTAGTCCCGTGGTCGGCAAACTGCGGCTCGCAAGCCACATGCGGCTCGTTGGCCCCTTGAGTGTGGCTCTTCCACAACATACCACGGCCTGGGCGAGTCTATTTTGAAGAAGTGGCATTAGAAAAAGTTTAAGTTTAAAAATTTGGCTCCCAAAGGAAATTTCCATCGTTGTCCTGTTGACAGTTGGCTCTGTTGACGAATGAGTTTGTCGACCACTGCCCTAGTCCTCTCCTGTTCCCTCCTCTTTGTCTCCTGAAGGCTGCTTTTCTCCTCCTTCCAAAAGCATACCTGGCATTTCCTCTCCTTTCCCCTTTTCTGGCCCCTGGGACCGTATCCCTCTAGTCAGGGGTGTCCCTTTCCCCTCTCCTCCCTTCACCTCTTCTCCCTCCTCTAAACCAAGTCTCTGTCACCACCACTGCCTCTGCCCTTCTGAGGAGGGTGCACTGGGCCCCACCCTGTCTGGGGGAGCGGCTGGGGGGTTCAAGGGAATGAGCCGGTGGGAATGGCCCCTGTCTCACCGGCAGATGGCAAGGAGTGTTTATGAAGGAATACTCTCCTCCCGTCCCATTGGGAACAAGCCAAGTCCCCTGTCCCTTCAGTCCTGGACTCCAGACCAGTCCTGGCAGGAGAGCAAGGAGGACAAGGAAGAGGAGACCTCTTCATCCCCATTCCTCAGGGAAGAGAGGACACCACCTCCTCACCCCCCCCTGCCTGGCCACCCCCACCCTGAGCAGCCCCCACAGAGGCCTCCCCAGGCTCCGACCCCAGCCCTGCGTCTTTGGTCCCGCCCGTTTTAAAGGCACAACTGAGGCCTGAGAGGACCCATTCATTCCAAGTATGTCAGACAGTGTCAACAGGCTCAGAATCCAGCAGCAGATCACGCCGATTACTCAAATACTGTATGAGAAACGACCCTAACTAGGAAAGGACATTCTGCTTGAGGCTCAAATAGAGCATCCCTGGCTTTGCTGCTGTGAAGGCACTCAGCACGCCTGGGTCTGTGTATCAATCCCCGGGGGCTGGCAGGGAGCCCAGAGGGTTCCTCCCAGCCCCCACCGGCCCTCCCTCAGCCCAATGGCTTCTCTCCCTGTGGACTCCGGGAGACACCCAGGGCCAGCTCTCAGCCCCAAAGGGAGGGGGCTGCCTGCTGCGGACTCCTGTTTCCAGACAGGGATGGGATCCACCCCGGCTCCCTCGGCCTCTATGAATGTCTGGGTTTGTCCGGGCGTTTCTGGGCCTGATCAGTCTGGGTCCAGTTACTGGACGTGAAGAGGGGGGTGTTGAAGGCAGAGTAACATGTGTTGAGGCTGCATGTTGCAAGCTAGGGTATTTGAAGTTTTAAAAACTTTAAATCTGAACTCCCGCTTCAGATTCTGCTGCAACACCTTCGTGGGGAGGAAGAGGAGGGGTCCTTCCTCCCAGGAGCATCTTCTTGCTCCTAACAGAAAAGGTCCTTAGGTGGGTGAAATGGACGGGGAGAAGGTGAGCGAAGGGGTGGGACCAGCTCTCCAGGTGAGGAAATGCCAACGACACCTAAGAAAAATACCCGGATACTGCACCTGGGCACTAACCCCAGTCTTCCTTGCAGCTCCCTGTCCTCTGCGCACATCAGGTTTGCCTCATCCTTGCTGTCATAGTCAACTCCCTGGACCAGTATTCTGGGCCACCCCCCCTTTGTAGCCCTTTTCCTATGCCCTCAGTGGGCTGGGAGCCCTGTCCTCCTGCCTCCCCCTAACCCTCAGCTCCCGTCTCTTCCCTTCCATCACACAGCCTCTCTCTCTCTCTCTCTCACTTCCATTATGTTAGCCTCGGTTGATTTAACCAGAAAACAACCCCCAGAATTTAATTCCATGGCCCTCTATTCCCATCTCGATCAGCTCGGGGTTGGGAGAGGTTGTGTAATGATGGAGAAGGAGGGGAGGGAAGCGTGGCCTCCCAGAGTCATGGGGGAGGAGAAATAAAGAAAATCATATTGATTCCATAGCGACAGCCATCAATCTTTCCCTCCCCACCAGGGATTAGGAGATTGGACACGGGCCCCCCCACCCAGCTCCAGGGTTGCTTGGTCCCCAGGACTTTAGAGACAGAGGCTCTGGTCTTTGACATCCACCCTCCAGTTTCCCCGGAGAAGTCCCTCTTGAGGTCAAGTACCTACATCCTTCCCCCCTTCCCCACTTCCCCAGTGCATTTTGGAATCCTATCCCTGATCGTGCTCCGACTATGTCCTTAGCGGGGTATCTGACGGCCACGCCGTTACCTTCTCCTGTCTGGTCTATGCCTTCTTCAGAAGTTCTTCTTGCTGTCTAACTTGGGGTCATATTCATAAAGAAAAGGAAAAATCACTCTCTAGAACTCTAAAAGGAAAGAGACGCACGAGTGCTTAGCAATCCTTAGAAGAAGGCAATTAGGAAAAACGATTCATGCCATCTTATTATTATTTTTTAAAATATATTTTATTGAGGAAAGGAGAGGGATAGAGTTAGAAACATCGATTCAGCTGCCTCTTGCACGCTCCCCACTGGGGATGTGCCCGTAACCAAGGTACATGCCCTTGACCGGAATCAAACCCTGGACCCTTCAGTCCGCAGGCTGAGCCAAACCGGTTTCAGCTCTATTCATGGCTCTATTCATGCCATTTTAATGTTTAGTGAGACTAAGAGGAAAAGCCACCGCGTCGGAAGATCTGGCCGCGGCCTGTGAGCACAGGTGGGGCCCAGGACTCAGGAAGAACCTGGGAGTGAGGCAGCGGGAAGTGCCAGAGGTTGCCCAGGTCTCGATTCCTTCTGTCTCCGCAGAAAGCCCCAGGAGAGAAAAAGAAAAAGCGAATGTGTCCTGGGCAGGGCAGACCGCTAGAAGGACTTCCCGCAGTCCAGGGCCCCTTTCCTCAGACCTGCAGAAGGGGCAGCCCGCTCACCAGTCCCTCTGCTGGTCGCTGCTTCGGGAGCCGCCTGCCCCAGCGGCGGGCGGGCGCTGGATGCAAAGGGCCCAGGGAGAGAGGCTCCCTCCCACTTCACTCCGCCCCCCACGGAGGTGGAGGGGGCGCCGTCCGCAGTGCCACTGGCCCCCGAAGGGTTAATTCCATTGTCTGAAAACCACATCGGCTCCCCTGAGAGCCCGGCGATCCCCGCTCTCATCTTCAGTAACCCTAACTCCGCGTGTGATGAGCCCGGGGCAGCCGGGCGGGCGGGCGGGCGAGGAGGAGTGAGCCCGAAGGAGCTGCTGGACAGAGCGCGGACCAGACAGACCAATCGCTGAGGTAAGGGGCTCGGGGCAGCTCTGCCTCCACCCCGCCCCAGCCGGGAGCCGGTTGTGGGGCAGGTGGGAAGGGGAGAAGTCAGGAGACAGTCACGAGTGGAGACGAGAACCCCAGGGCCACACTAGAGCCCCGAGGGGGGCAGGTGGGGGGCAGGCAGAGAGAGCCCCGTGTTAGGCAGTTGAGATGGGGAACCCCATAGAGACAGCAAGCCCAGCAGGGCAGCAGGCTCTTCCCCCCAGAGGGGGCACAGCTAGGGTCAGGGGTTAGCTCACTGGAGCAGACTCCTGGGATTAGTGGGGTTGGGTGTGTGTGTGGGGGGCTAGGGGCCCTGTTGTGAACACAGAGGGAGCTCTGCATCTCAGTGAGCTCACAGGGGCCATCCACGTGGCCAGGGTGGAAGGAACGTGGGAGAGAAGTGGCACTGAGGGTGTGGGCATCACAGCCCCGGGACGGGAGGAAGCAGGATGGGCCGCGGATCCCAGAGAGGGAAGAGTTAGGGTTGTGCTCCTCCGGAAGGCAGGCTGGCGTGACCTGAATGGAAACCTCTGGTGGCCTAAGAGGATTCGGCCTCATCCTTCTCTCCCTTCCTCAGACTCCTGGAATCCTTCCCAAAGAACTGGGACCAAGAAGTCCGGAATCTGAGAGCGTGGCTGTCTTTGATCAGCCAAGGGGTGGAGAGACAGAGGCGGGCTGTGTGAAGCCGGAGAGGCACTGAGGGGATGCTCTGAGGGCAGAGAAGTCCCGCTCCTCCCGTCAGCCCCTTCCCAATGGGTGAGAGGAGGGCTGAGGAAGAGTGTGGTGCCCCGGCCGCTCCACCTTCGAGCCCCTTCCTGGCCCTGCTGGAGGGGAGCGAGGCTCAGTCGGGAGAGGGGCCAGGCCACGTGGGTGGAGCCTCCGGACTTAGTGGGAGTGGAAGTTAGGGTTGGGTTCAGATTGGGGTGGAGGTGGAGGCTGGGGGTGGAGGCAGGGTTGAGGGCTGGGGGTGGAGGCAGGGCTGAGGGCTGGGGGTGGAGGCCGCAGAGGCCCCCAGCTCGTGACCCTGCCCCACAGGCCTGCTGCGTTCCTGGTCCCCGTTACTCAGCCTCACGCTGGCTGCCAGCTCACCCCAGCTCAGCGTTTGGCCGGGAGCTTTCACTTCCTCTGGCCAGCCTGGCTCCTCACTCACTACCCCAGCGCCTGCTGGAGGGGATTTCTTGTCTCTGGGTCAGAGAGACAAAGGGAAGGACAGGGGGTATCCAGACGGGGGATCCCCTGGGGCACAGCTGATGGGAATGAGATGAAAAGAACCAACAGAGGTTGGGGGGGTGGCGGGGCAAGGTGCTGGAGGAGGGCTTTGGGAGGGAAAGAGTGGGGAGCAGGGAGGTGGGCGGAAAGAGTCAGGGCCAGACGCTGGGAAGCCTGGGATCAGTTTCCAGCTCTGAAGCACTGGAAAGAGACGGGGGTGGGGGGTGAGGGGTGGGGTGGGGGAAAGGGGGGTGGGGGTGGGGAGGACCCCTTTGGAGAAAGAGGCCAGGGAACAAAGTAACAATGAGAGACAGTGACCGAGGCAGCAAGACGGAGAGAGCCAGTGGCATGTGATCTGTAGACACAGAAGTAAAGATAGAAATGGAGAGACCAACGGGAACTGAGAGAAAAAGATGGACAAGACAAGGGGGAGAAAAGTGAGGGAAATGGGGGGAAAAGGAAGAGGTAGACCGAGAGGAAAGAGGAGAGAGCCTGTAATGAAAGAGGAAATGAGCTGAAGCCTGAAAGGTCACACGAAGTGAAACAGAGACCTGGATGGGCCGGGGAAGGGGACGCTGCGGAGCTAGAAGAGGCCTCCTGACACCCCACCTCCCGCGCCCTCACCTCCGGATCCCCGAGGTGGTGTGTGCTTTCCCCGTGACTTCCAGCCGCCCTTGGTGGCTGGGCTGGGCGTGGGCCAGGGGGCGTCTGGGTTTGGGTTTCTGCTCCACCGAGTGACACAAACCTTTTAAATCCCGCAGCCCCGGGGGACTGCAAAGATGTGGGCACTGGGCAGGGGGAGCGGGGGAGGAACTGCAGGATGGCTACCAAAGCAGAGTGAGAAGGGGCCTGGGAGGGGGTGCAGGGCCAAGGAGTAAGAAGGGGGGGTGCCGAGCTGCCCCGGCCGAGCTGCGGGAGGGACCTGGGGTTCAGACGGCCAGATTCCCAGCCTCGGAGCATCAGTCAGGAGTCTGCTCTGCCCTCGGCCTGGGCTCTCCGGGTGCGGGGGCTGTGGCAGAAGGAGGAACTAGATGCCCTGCGGTCTCTGTGAAGAGAAGACAGCTATCCCTGCACCTCCCTCCGAATTCCCTGAGTGAAAAGGCGGTGGGACCTGCCCTCCCCAGGCCCCAGCCGGTCCCGCTCTGCTCCTAAGCGGCTTTAGCTAACAGCATTAAGGGAGGTCTCAGCACCCACACTCTCCGAGTGCGGCTGAGATCCAGGGGAGAGAGCAGAGGCCTCTAATCGGATCCAGGATTTGGGGATGGCAGTTTGCTCGGTGCTAATAAGCATAGAGCCCCCCTCCGCACCCCAGCCACCATCTCTGCGTTAACACTGCCGCCCTCCTGATCCCCCCTCCATTTGTGTGCCTGGATCTCCCCGGGGCCCACAGTCCCCTTTCCACAGCTCCGTTTCCCTGTTTCATTCTCTCAGACTCTCTTTCTTGCTGATTCTCTTGCTCTGTCTCTTTCCCTCCTCCTTTGTGTTCAGAAACAGCCCCGTTTTCCCACTGAATCAATCCAGCAGTCTCTACCACTAAACTTGGTTGTGTCCAGTCGGTCAGATCCTGCAGCCTCTCAGAAGGCCCCACAACAAAATGACCGTTTTAAAAAATATATATTTCATTGATCTTTTACAGAGAGGAAGGGAGAAGGACAGAAAGCTAGAAACATCGATGAGAGAGAAACATCGATCAGCTGCCTCCTGCACACACACACACACACACACACACACACACACACACTGGGGACGTGCCCGCAACCAAGGCACATGCCCCCCCAACCGGAATCAAACCTGGGACCCTTCAGTCCACAGGCCACCTCTTTATCCACTGAGCCAAACCAGCCAGGGCACAAAATGGCTTTTGATGCAAGTTTCTAATTTGCAGAGATGCAGTGTTGGTCTTGAACTCTCGATCCCACCACCACCCCCGCCCATGCCCATGTGTTTCTGTCTTTCTCATCCTTTCCGTATTCCACTCTGCCCATCTGACTGTCCTTTGGCGTCCCGGGTCCTCGGCGAATTATTTTTCTGGCGAAGAGCCCACTTCTTAGGTTTACACCAAGCGCCTCTTTCAGCGCCCACAGCCTCCTGCCAGCCTCCTCTCTCTGCTCCCGAGTTTCATCCTCAGCTTTTCTGCCGCGATTGACTGATTACAGCTGGGAGCCTAGAGTCAGACAGACCTGTTCCCATCCGGCTCCGCCACTTGCCCGAGGATCTTATGCAAGCCTCTTAATCGTCGGAGCCTCAATTTCCTAGGCTTGCAAAACAGAGATAACAATACCCACCTCAAGGGGTTCTTGTGAAGATTTGGGGAAGTAGCATATGACAAAAAAAAAAAAAAAAAAAAAAAAAAAAAAAAAGTGTGTCAGACCCAATGCTGAGTGCATGATAGGAACCCAATTCATATGAACTAAACTCTGAACAAGGTAAAATCTACTCTTGGCATTCATCTCCTTGGCCTCCAAGTTCCAGTTGAAGGCATACTCCCTATGGTTATCATTATCTCTCTTGCTTCTAATAAATAATGACCTGAAACCCGCACGTGTCATAATATGCATTTGTGTTAGGAACCAGAGGATGCTGATGACAACAGTGATTGCTCACTGCTATAACCCTTCGAGAGACACAGGCGCTTAAGTGCAGCCTCTCTGGTGATTCAAGATTGGGTTATGATCCTCCTTGATTTCTAGTTCTCAGTGCGCATCCTCACAGGACTGTAGGGGCGATGCTTACCCTGGTAGAGCCGCCCCAGAGCATTGCACGGTTAGCTCACAGCACGAGAGGGAGGACCTGGGAGATGGGGAGCGGGACAGAGTGGGGCTCTCCCCCGCCCTCAGCCTTGGGAGCATCACCAAAATGTGGGTCAACATGGAAGCACGAGGTATTAAGGTTATTAAGATCCACATTAGACTTTCAGTAGCACTACTACAGATTTTTTTTTTTTTTTTTAAGTCTTGAAGCATCACTTTGAAAAATGAGAAAAGAGTCCTTGTTGGTTTGGCTTAGTGGATGGAGCGGACTAAAGGGTTTGAGGGCACACACCTCGGTTGCAGGCTCCATCCCGGGCCCCAGTTGGTGTGCAGGAGGCAACCAATTACTGTGTTTCTCTCACGTCCATGTTTCTCTCTGTCTCTCCCCCTCCCTTTCAATCTCTAAAAAAAAAATCAATGGAAAAATATCCTTGGGTGAGGAATAACAAAAGAATAAATAAGTGGGAAAATGCTGTGGACTAGGAGTGTGGGATAGCAGTTCAACACCACGTGGCAGGTGCTTTCCCTCTCTGAGCCTGGACTGGGGAGGAGGCAGCTACTCCAGCCAAACACCCACATGCTCTCCAGACCTTTGCACCTAATAAGTTCTGGTAGAGAACGAAGCTCACCTTGCACCCACATATCAGAGACGGGAGCCCAGCACCCAGGCCTTGTAAGCCCATCCCCTGTTCACAAGCGGTCCTTACGTCCGAGTAACCCCTCTAGGTCCACCCCCAGGAGCAGGCCTGCGTCCTGCCATCCCCATGGCAAGCTCTCCCATCCCTCCTCCACTTCCTGCTTATCACTTCCTCTTCCGCTGGTGACAGAGGATGCCAGCCTTTTTGTAGCAGCCTTGGTTCCACCCAAAGGCTTTGGGGCTTAGACATCCTCTCTCCTCCCTTTGCCTGCATCACACTGGGGCTCTTTCAACAATCTCCTCCCCATGCCAAGTTGGGAAACAACGAATTCCCCTCTTCCTTGCTCGTGTTCATTAATTCAGCAAATATTTACAGAGCACCCGGGAGTGCAAGGCCCTGGGCTAGGGAGGGCTCCAGGGAACCAGCTGGGGTTCCTGACCTCATGGAGCCCACAGCACTCGGAGGGAGAAGGCAGGTGTTAAACACACAGAGGCACCATGGATCAGTTCAGTCCCATTCATTGATGGTATCAACAATCATTTCTTGAACACCTATGATGTGCCAGATACTTTCTTAGGCACTTAGACTCGTCAGTGGAAAACACACACACACACACACAAATCCTGCTCTTCTCAACTGTAAAATTAGTCTAGGTACAATGGTGGTAGGGGATCTCTGTATCTACCATCTCCTCCCACTCAAGATTTATTTATTTATTATTATTATTTTTAAATATATTTTTCATTAATTTTTTTACAGAGAGGAAGGGAGAGAGATAGAGAGCCAGAAACATCGATGAGAGAGAAACATCGACCAGCCGCCTCCTACCGGGAATGTGCCCGCAGCCAACGTACATGCCCTTGACCGGAATCGAACCCGGGACCTTTCAGTCCGCAGACCGACGTTCTACCACTGAGCCAAACCGGTTTCGGCCCACTCAAGATTTAGAAAGAGTCAATGATTAATTACATGTGGTCTTATCTTGGGAAAAACTCCAATCCTGTTAAGCCCTGAGAAGAGATCTCCTTCTCTGTCCAAATCCTCCAGCAGGGTGAGGACAGAGAACCCTTTGCCTTCCTTTCCATCTGTGTAAGTGACTCAGCGTCTTGGGGTCAGCTCCTGGCCAGTGAGGAGGTCCCCAGAGGAGGGGGGTGTGGGGGAGCTTCCTGTCCCAGACCCTGCTCCCCTGCCTCCGTCTCCCTTTTCTCCCCTCATCTCTTCCCTCTTATCTCCTTCCTCCTTTTCCTCCCTCTTTCCTCCCTCTCCCCTGCTTTCTCCTTTCCCTTCTTTCCCTCAAAGCCCAGACACAGTTCCAGACTGGAACATGCACCGCAGCTGCTTGGCGGAGGGCGTCCCCACCAATGCAGGCAACTCCTGGATCTCAGGTGAGCCTCTGCCAGGTCTCCCACCACGGCCCAGCCGTGGCGCTGGAGGCATTCCCACTCCCCGCTCGGCCCCAGGCTTGGCCTTCCCTGACTGGGCCTGCAAAGCCGAGTCCTCGCCAGGCTCCCGGCAGATCCAGCTGTGGCACTTCATCCTGGAGCTGCTGCAGAAGGAGGAGTTCCGCCATGTCATCGCCTGGCAGCAGGGAGAGTACGGGGAGTTTGTCATCAAGGATCCGGACGAGGTGGCCCGCCTCTGGGGCCGCAGGAAGTGCAAACCGCAGATGAATTACGACAAGCTGAGCCGGGCCCTCAGGTGAGAGAGGACAGCCCCAGTGACCAGACAGGGCAGAGTTCAGAGAAAAAGGGCTGTGGTTTCTGGCACTCCACCTGCCTCCTGCCTCTCCACGGCTTAGGAAATGATCGTGTGAGGTTCTCCAGGAACAGCCCGGGGTTAGCTCTGCTGGCCTGGGGAGGGGACGTGGCTGGGTCGCAGGCTGCATTCCCGGTCTCTGGGGCCAACTCTCCATTCTCATCCTTGGGACCTCCAGATATTATTACAATAAGAAGATCCTGCACAAGACCAAAGGCAAGAGGTTCACGTACAAGTTCAACTTAAGCAAGCTCATCATGGTCAACTGTCCTCTATGGGGGGTACGGGCAATGCCAGCCCCCACCTTGTTTTGGCCAAGCCTGGTGCCCGTGTGCGTGCAGAGCAAGGTAAGCATGGACGCAGCCCCGAGCCCCGGGCTCCGCCAGACTGATCTCCCTGCCCAGCAGGCCCCCAGGCCTCCTTCCTGCCTCAGGCGCCCAGCAGCTTCCAATGTCCTTGCATCCTAGTCCCTGAGTGCCCAGGGCTGACCCTCTCAATCGGTGGTCTGCAAACCGCGGCTCGAGAGCCCCATGCGGCTCTTTGGCCCCTTGAGTGTGGCTCTCCCACAAAATACCACGTGCGGGCGCGCATGTACAGTGCGACTGAAGGGGTACCCTAATTAAGTTAATATCAATGTACCTACCTATATAGCTGAAGTTTAAAAAAAAAAAAATTTGGCTCTCAAAAGAAATGTCAATCGCTGTCCTGTTGATATTTGGCTCTGTTGACGAATGAGTCTGCAGACCACTGCTCTGACTCTTCTAAGATGCTCTAAAACATTCCTGTGCTGGGCGTCACACCTTCAGGGGTGGATCCCAGGGGACGAGTGGGAGTCTCAGTCAGGAGTCCAAGGCACGCACGTGGGCAGGAGGGGTGATCTAACAGCCGTTATGAGAGCATTTCATTGTTTTAACAACTGGTTGTTGAAACAGTCAGTCCTGGGGAATGGATGCCAGGCAGAGCCCGTCGCACCCCCACACCTGCTGCTCCTCGCTCCGCAGCTCCTGCACAGCGTGCTGCTCGCCCACTGGGCCACGGCGGAGCAGCTGGCCGGACAGTGGGCCCTCCGAGGGCCACCGGAGGCCTCTGAGGACAAGAAGGGGAGCAGCAGCAGTGTCTACCGTGAGTGCTTGGGACTGGGAAGGGCCCGGGGAATCTTAACCAGGTGAGGGGAGTACCCTTCTGGGTGAACACAGGGGTGAGGGAGCATGAGACCACTCTAGCGGGACATTTGGTCTTGTCCTCAGCACCCACACCACAAGGTCCCTGAGATTTGGCCCTGTCCACAATGTCCGTGGAACCCGGCCGGCCGTGGCTCAGTGGTTGAGTGTCGACCTATGAACCAGGAGGTCATGGCTTGATTCCTGGTCAGGGCACATGCCTGGGTTGAGGGCTTAATCCCCAGTGTGGGGCGTGCAGGAGGTAGCCAATCTATGATCCTCTCATCATTGATGTTTCTCTTTCTCCCTCTCCCTCCCTGTCTGAAATCAATAACAATATATATAATTTTATTTTTTATTTTATTTTTATTATGTCCATGGAGAAATTTGGTCTACCCCGACCGCTCTACCTAAGCCCATGAGCCATGACCAGCTGGGCACTAAGGCAAGAAAGATCATTGCCATACAGCCACAACACTATTATTGAACCAATAAAACATGACAGCATTTTTTTGTGTATCAACCTGTAGACCAAAAGTAAGAAATAAACACTCTGGGCTGTTTGAACCCAAGGGCATTTTCTAAGAGCAGACGCTTTTGACAGGACCAGATTTCAAGAACCTTTTGGCATGACCCTATGTTCCTATGAATACTTTGAACAAGACCAAATATCAGTTCATTGAGGCAAGGGATGATATAAGTCATTTATTCATTCAACAAACATTTCTTGAGCACTAGCTACTTATTAGGTGTGGGGATTGAGAGATGAAAGGTGGCCCTCAAGACGCTCGGAGAGCCCTAGCTGGTTTGGCTCAGTGGATAGAGCGTTGGCCTTCGGACTAAAGGGTCCTGCGTTTGATTCCCATCAAGGGCACATGCCCGGGTTGTGGGCTTGATCCCCAGTAGGGGGCGTGCAGAAGGCAGCTGACCAGTGATTCTGTCTCATCATTAATGTTTCTCTCCCTCTCCCTTCCTCTCTGAAACCAAATATATATATATAATTTTTTTAAGATGCTCAGAGACTAGTGGAGAGAAGAGATGGGAGCACAGCCAGTGACAGATCAGAGATTGGGGGAAGCACAGGTGCTACAGGAATGCAGAGGAGTTGAGGCTCCCGGGGAAGCAGGTGGAGAAAGATGCCTGGGTACAGAATAGCATTTGTAAAGCAAAAAGCTGCAAGTGAGGGCTGCAGATCTGTGCGTGAAGAATTGCCGGCAGCTTGCCATGGGCAGAGACTGAGTTGTGAGATGGTGGGGACGTGGAGGAAGGTGATGGGTGAGGCCGGCAAGGCAAACAGGGGTCAGTCTCAGAGCTCCTCTGAAGCCACAGGAAGGGGGCTGGAGTTTATCGCGTGAGCAGGAGGGGTCCAGGAGGGAGAGGCAGGCCTAGATCCTCATCTTACTAAGATGCTTGGGTTCATGTTGACTTCGGGTTGGGCTAGGCAGAGGACTGGCATTGGGAGGCTTTTGAAGGGAATCCAGGCTGACGAAGGTAGGACCAGCACAAGGAAGGACCGTGGGGTGGAGAAGGAGGCTCAGCCAGGAAAAGGCAGATGTGGCAGCATCGAGTGACCCAGGGGGAGAAGGCAGAAATGTATGCAGAGGCCAGCACTTACAGGGCTGTAAGCTGGGAAGTGACAAAAATCAGATTTTCTGTGGAAAAGATCACAAAGCACAGACTCTTATGCAGAAGCCCAAGACTCACCCCTCTATCCCTTGGCAATTTCTTGGAATAAGAATTATTGGCCTGTCCTGACTGGCTTGGTTCAGTGGATAGAGCGTCGGCCTGCAGACTGAAGGGTCCCAGGTTCGATTCCTGTCAAGGGCATGTACCTTGGTTGTGGGCACATCCCCAAGAGGGGGTGGGCGGGAGGCACTGATGGATGTTTCTCTCTCATCGATGTTTCTAGTTCACTATCTCTCTCCCTTTCTCTCTGTAAAAAATCAAGAAAGTATTTTTTTTTTTAAAGAAAGCATATAATCTTGTTCATGTAATCTTCCTTAAAAAAAAGAAGAAGAAGAAGAATTCTCGGCCTTAGCCCTACCGTGTGTGTGTGTGTGTGTGTGTGTGTGTGTGTGTGTCTCCCTCCCCCCCTTTCCCCCCAGTGTATCTGGGGACCCAGAGGTCCCAGCTCGCGAGAATGCGGATGCCTGGCTCTGGCCCCTGTGAGTGCAGCGGAGGCTGTGGGCGTGGGGCGGCTCGGGGCCTGCCGGGACGCATCCGGCCGCCTGGAGCTGAACAGCGCCCGAACAGCTCTCCCCGTTCCTCCACCCCAGCCACCTCTTCCCGGCTCTGGGAATGCCTTGGGCACAGAGCTTCTCTCTTTGGGAAACTATGAGGCGGGGAAAGTGTTCCCTGGCTTGGAGTGGGCTCTTCGGCACCTCCCTGGCCCAGGTACACACACACACACACACACACACAGACACACACACACACACGCCTGTGCTTGGGCCCTGAGGGATGCTGAGCAGGGCTAGGTCACCAGAGGACCAGGAGCAGCCCCTGCCTTACCCGTGGAGGGTGATGCCAGGAGGCTGTGCCAGCTCCTAGCCTCCACCGTCGTGAGAGCACCCAGAGCCAAGGGAGGAGGCTGCTTCCCATGTCCCCACCGTCTCGGAACTCACTCTCCGCTCAGGGCAAGCTCCCAGCAGTTCCTCACTCACTGCTGAGCCAGAGGCAGAGGTGCAGGATCGGTGCTAGGAAGGGGTGGAGGAGAAGCAGAACTATCTCCTCCACGTGCCTATTCTGCTGTGGCTCTCCAAGGGGACACACAGCCTTGACCTCAGAGGGCAGGGACACAACCTTCCTAGTGCAAAACAGCAGTCTCCACCTCATGTACGGACCCCGGGAAAGGACAGGGGCCCAGGAGAGGGTCCTCTAGGGAGGACTCCGTGATTTTCCTAATGACGTATCGATTTTTTTTTTTTAAATTTTTCTAAAGTTGATTTCAGAGGTGAAGGGAGAGAGAGACAGAAACGTCAATGAGAGTCATTGATCGGTTGCCTCCTGATGCCCCCTACTGGGGATCAAGCCCACAACCAAGGTATGTGCCCTGACCAGGAATCGAACCAGCAACCTCCTGGTTCATAGGTGGACGCTCAACCACTGAGCCATGCTGGCTAAGTGACATATCACTTTTTTTTTTTTTTAACATATTTTATTGATTTTTTACAGAGAGGAAGAGAGAGGAATTGAAAGTTAGAAACATCGATGAGATAGAATCATCGATCAGCTGCCTCTTGCACACCCCCTACTGGGGATGTGCCCGCAACCATGGTACATGCCCTTGACCGGAATCGAACCCGGGACCTTTCAGTCCGCAGACCGACGTTCTACCACTGAGCCAAACCGGCTTCAGCAGACATATCACTTTTTATTGTTTTCCCCTACATAGATCCAGCTTCAGACATAGTAAATGAATCAGTTGTATTGTCATAACAAATTTGTTTTTCCAGGTTTTATCAGCAACAGCCCCACCGGTGTGATCACATTGGGTTGATACTTGCTCTCCTAGTTAAACGATAGCCTTACTAAGAAAAATGTAGAACTGGTGTTATGTTTTTGTTATTGTTGTTGTTGTTGTGTGTTTTTTAAATATACAAAGTGAAGTGAAGTTCTATGTCGCCATTGCCAGTGAGCCCAGCCTGGGAGCCCCTGTGTAGGATCCTGGGGAGAGAGGGCAGATGTGGAAGGACTAGAAGGAGGGAAGGCTTCTTGGAGGAGGAGAGGCAGGGGCCAGAGCCAGCAGGAGAAGAGGAAGACGGGCTCGGCCCATGTGCACGGCCCGTGGCTCCATGGCCCCCTCTTACTGATGACACCGCCCGTTCTTACCTGGGAGAGGAGTTTTTGTGAAGAAACGGGCCTGAGAATTTCAAGGACAAGCCTCAGGCCCTGCAGCCAGTTCTCTGCCCAGCTAAACCCGGAGCACACCCCCCACCCCCTCTACAGGGAGAGTGAGGAATGGATTCGCTGGGTATGAGGCAAAGGGTGTCTTCATTCATTCATTCATTCCACACACTTTTAAAAAATATAAATATTTTATTGAATTTTTACAGAGAGAAAGAGAGAGGGATAGAGTTAGAGACATCGATGAGAGAGAATCATCGATCAGCTGCCTCTTGCACACACTCACACACACACACACACACACCCCACTGGGGATGTGCCCGCAACCAAGGTACATGCCCTTGACCGGAATCGAACCCGGGACCTTTCAGTCCGCAGGCTGATGCTCTATCCACTGAGCCAAACCGGTTTCAGCAATTCCACACACTTTTATTGAGCCCTTCGTATGGGCCAGGTTGGGCTGGATCCAGAGGAAAAGAAAACAGACGGTTCCTGCCCCCACCGAGCTATCGTCACACAAACGGCCGCCCTGACGCTAAGGGGGCGGAGGGCCCTGCAGGGGAGGGACCGGGGGCAGGAGGAGCCGCCAGGGCTCTTGCCCAGACTGGGGGGAATCTGAGGAAGTTTCCCTGAGGAAGTGACATTTACGATGAGACGGGAAGCAAAGGAAAAGGGAAGGCACACGGGCTGGGGCAGAGAAAGTTTTCAGCGAGAGGAAAAAGCAACGGGAGGTGGGAGGAGAAGTGGGGGAAAGGAGCGGGGGCTCTCTTGACCCGTTCTCTCCTTCTCTAGGACTCGGCTCTGCCTCCACCCGCTGCCTGCTCAGCCCTGGCTGCCATGTGGGGAGCCTCTGGGAAGAGCGGCCCAGTTTTGCCTCCTTCACACCCCACTTCCCGCCCTTTCCCCTCTCTGACCGGGCCCGCCTCTCAGGGCCCTTCTTGCCCCCTCTTCTCCCAGGGTCCCCCACGACAGACACCCTGCTCCCAGGGCCCGTGCACCCCCCAGCCACCTGGCATTTCCCCGGCCTTCCCCTGCTGGCCAGGCTGGGCCAGGGGGCTGGTGAGAGGCCCAGGCTCTTGTTCCTTAGGCCAGAGGAGCTGGAGGTAAAGCCCCACCCCCTGATGGGAGGGAAAGGGTACCCGGATCCCTGGGAGGGCTTCTTGGCAGAGATGCAAAGACCCAAAGCCGGGGAGGAAGGTCTCCGGTCCCCTAATTTGGAGAATTTTGAAGCGGCGTGGTCCTTGGATCCTCCTTAACGGAGGAGGAAGAGGCGAAGTGGGCCCCCAAACTCCATCTCTCCTCTTGCCCACTCTCCTCTGCACCTCCCTGGGTGGAACTAAGTTTAAATGGCGGGAGGATTTGAACGGATGGAATTGGGTCCGAGGAGGTGGGGAGCATTGCAGGGAAGGAGCATGTGTGGAGATGGGGCAAACTGAGGCAGGGTGCCCCCTCCCATCCCACTAAGTTGCTAATCAGAGTAAGGAAACATTCGTTTTTCTGTTTTTCTTTTTAATTTCAGGGAGGAAGGGAGATGGAGAGAGAGAGAGAAATATCAATGATGAGAGAGAATCATCGATTGATTGCCTCCTACACGCCCCACACTGGGGACTGAGTCCATAACCCAGGCTAGTGCCCCTACCGGGAATCAAACCGTGACCTCCTGGTTCATAGGTCAGTGCTCAACCACTGAGCAACCCCGGCTGGGCCCGAGGAGACATTCTAAATCTCAGCTTCCTTTGAGGGAGATGAGAAGAAGGTTTCCATCATTGGAAGCACCCCCTACCTACCCACATGAGGGGAAATCAAGGGCCTAGCTTGGGAAGGGGATCGGGAATTGATTTGTTCCCTGAACATCAGGGCAAGTCCTTTCGCCTCTGGGGCCCATGCCCCTCACCCAGTCTCCCTGCTGCCCCTCCACATCCTTGTTTTCCATCCCTCCGATTTCTGCGACCTTGGGACGTGCATGCAGGCCCGTCCTTCTAGCTCCATTTCCCCAAGATCCACGTAAGTGGGTAGGGAGGGACTCTGTAACACTACTGCAGACCGTGAATAAAATGCCCTTGGCAAGCTGGCCCCCTGGCTGACATTTCTGCTGCCCTCTGATGTGGTGTGGGCCTAAACGGCCCCCACGGTTCCCGATGGGAAGAGTGAGGGGCTTGGGATGGGGCCTCAGTCGCGGAGCAGAAGTGGAGATGAAGCCAACCCGTCTCCTCCCTCCCGCCGCCATCACCTCCCGGAGAGAAAGGCTGAAAGCAGCCGCTCTGGCCTCGCAGTCCGGGAGAGAACAACGGCGAGCAGGGCTTCTTTGCGGAAGGACCCCAGGTCCCTGCCGCGGGTCTCTCAGCAGAGCTCCAAGGGGCTGGGGTGACGGAGGGTGTTGGCGGGGGGTCCCTCCTGCTCTGAGCCCCAGGTCCTAAGAGTGATGGGGTGAGGGAGTGAAGCACTGGATGGCTGGGGAAGGGGAGACACCTTAGGGTTTTCTGCCTAACCAAGGAAACGCCATGGTGACGGAAGCATATTGCTCTCCTGTCTCCAGGCTTGTCAGTAACAGGCTCAGGATTTGTCTCCACCTACTGCCTATTGTGAGGGCAGACCAAGGAGGTACAGAGGACCTTCTTGTCCATCTTTCCCCCCTGTGTCTGGGATCCCCGCACATTCTGCTTTCTGTTCTCTCTCAGTCCTTCCTCGTGGCCGGTGTGTCGCTGTCAGGGTGGAATGGGAAGGAGAAACCCCGAGTAGGACAGGGCTAGGCCTCAGCCCATAAGAAGACTGAGAAAAGCAAGGAACCCAAACCCTGGGTTCCCCAGCTCCCTGGAGAAGCTGCCCAGGTGCCCATGCTTATAATGCCGGCCTCCCCATTGCTCTCTTCCTGTGATTAATGTTAATAACTAGCTAATTGTGGTGGAAGCCACTGGTCCATTCCCTGCAGACCACGGGAGGAAGGGATCGAACAAAGGGGGAGATGGGCACATGCACAATGAAATTGGGGTGATGTAGGGAAGGTGCTTGTCTGTCAGTCTAGCCTGGGGAAAAAAGGTCATCCGTGAGGAGGGTAGAGCCACTGCAAATGTACAAAATCATGGAAGGAGCCCTAACCGGTTTGGCTCAGTGGATAGAGCATCAGCCTGCGGACTGAAAGGTCCCGGGTTCTATTCCGGACAAGGGCATGTACCTTGGTTTCGGGCACATCCCCAGTGGGTGTGTATGCAGGAGGCAGCTGATTGATGTTTCTCTCTCATCGATGTTTCTGACTCTATCCTTCTCCCTTCCTCTCTGTAAAAAAAAAAATCAATAAAATATATTTCAAACAAAAAAACAAAATCATGGAAGGATAGAATCCCCAGAGTTCCCGCTCCCTTTTCCCTCTTGCTACATGGCCCGCACTCACCCACCACGCGGCCTTTCGCAGCTGCATGGCCCACGGCCAGGCGGACCCCACACACACACAATGGGCTGCAGTGGGAACACGAGCCACGCCAGCCAGATGCTGGGCTGGCCGGGGCTTGAATACGGAGCCGAAGTTCTGGGCAGTGGCCTTCCTCCTAGCCCCGCTGAAGACAAGATTGGACTTCTTTCCCGGCAAGATGGATGGAGACGGGACCTCGGAGGGAAACCCTCCTGATTTTACATCGTCCATAAAGCTTTCCGTGAAAGCCCATCCTCCCCTGGGGGCCTCGGGAGATTATCTTCCTTCCAGCACCCCACGAGCGCCACTTCCACCGGTAACCACCTCGGGGGCCGTGGAGAAAGCCACTTCTCGCTCCTCCCAACGCCACGGGCCCCGCGCCAAGGCTTTTCCAACAGCCGCCCAGGTGGGGAAGAGCAAGAGTTAGCGCTGTCTGCTCTGGAAAGCGGGGCTTGGGCCCCGTGTAGAGGGGCCAGCCCCAAGGACAGGGTCCTATAATGGAGACAATGTGCCCTCGGCCTTCCCCCTCCTCCTCCTCCTCCTCCTCCTCCTCAGTGGATTGTGGTCAGTGTGACCCCCCACATTTCAGGCCATGCTTCACGGTCACTGTTCTAACATCTCCCGTTTCCAGGGGATGCACTCTGCATGTTAGACAACAGACTCAGGTGGAGCAGAGCTCCTCAGCACAGCACTACTGACACTTTGTTTTTGTTTGTTTGTTAGTTAGTTTGTTTTTTTAAAAAATATATTTTATTGATTTTTCTACAGAGAAGAAGAGAGAGGGATAGAGAGTTAGAAACATCGATGAGAGAGAATCATCGAGCAGCTGCCTCTTGCACAGCCCCAACTGGGGATGTGCCCGCAACCAAGGTACATGCCCTTGATCGGAATCGAACCCGGGACCCTTCAGCCCGCAGGCCGACGCTCTATCCACTGAGCCAAACCGGTTTCGGCACTACTGACATTTTGGGCGGCAAAATTCTTTGTTGTAAGGGGCTGTCTGTACATTCTAGAATGTTCAGTATATCCCTGGGCCCTAGATAGCAATAGCACCACCCCAACCCCCACCTTTCCCAGACATTGTGAAATATCCCCTGGTGGGGCAGAAATCATCTCTGGTTGAGAATTTTATTTTTTTTTAAAGCATAGTTTATTGATTTTTAGAGAGAGAGGAAGGGAGAAGAGAGAAACATTGATGTGAGAGCGTAGCATCATTGGCTGCCTCCTGCATGCTCCCCACTGTGGATCAAGCCTGCAACCCAGCCATGTGCTCTGACCAGGAATCGAACCAGCAACCTTTCCATGCACGAAGGACACCCAACCAATTGAGCCACACTGGCCAGGACAGTTGAGAATCTCTTAAGCAGAGTACATACAGGCTTCAGCAACTCAGTTTTGGCCAAGAGCAGACCCAAGCGCCACAGAGAACTGTTCGTTTCCACATTGCAAGAGTGCCCTCTGGTGGCCAGAGTTAACATCAGCGATAGGAAGAGCTCAGAGCTCGGGACTAGCCTTGGCGGGTAGATCCCATGGAAAGCACTGTTTGAGGTGAAGGGGTGAAGGGCATCTTGGAGTCTTCTGCAAACAGGAAGCAAGTTACAGGATAAAAACATTTCATAATAGTCCTGCTGTTTTAAACTCCTTTTGCAAGTCGTGGACTAGTCACCCAAGGCTCAGCAGGTCTAATGTGTCAACAGACTGAGGGTTGTCAGTCCCTCTGGTGCAGTCGGTGCCGCTGTCAATTCCAGACCACACTTTCTGGTCATCTGTGGCCATGAGCCTCCCCTGAGAACACTGAGTGACCACTCAGCCTTCTAGGCAATGGGAACTGTGGACCCTGAGAAAGAAAACACCTCAGTGACTTAACTGGGCTCAAGTTTAAAAAACAGAGCCTAGCAGCCATTTCTACACCCGCAAACCTCTCAGGAAAACTGCACTTCAGGGAAAAGCCTGCACTAAACTGCCTGCCTCCTCCCTGAAGTGCCTGCCTGCACTGTTCCTGTCAGCTGAACCAGCCTTTATAAAGGAGTTCCTATTTCAACCAATAGGACTGGGGCTTTCCCCATCCCATTGGTGCTATGCAGCTGTATCTCCACCAGCATATTTACAGACCAATCAGGGTGATGCCTTTGGGGCCAATCAAACTGCAGGGATTTGGAGTCCTCATTTGCATGAGGAGCCATCAGGGACCAGGGGCAGGACTTCTGTCTATATAAGTCAGCTCACCTTTGGCTCTGGGACCACACTTTGCCTTTCCACCATTGACTGTCTCCTTGCTGGAGCTGAAGCAGAAACACCGAAGATGTCTCCGCAGACCAGGGCAGGAGCAGAATGGAACTATCCAGCCTGGTAGCCATGGTGTTCCACAAACTGTCCTGCGTCATCATTGAGTGGTAGCACCATTGGACTGCTCCGCAGCCGTGCTCTCTTCACAGCCTAACTGTGTCACAATTCAGTCGTCTGCACTGAACAGCTTCCTTCTTCACTGCACCCCAAACTAGGGATTCCTATTGGTGTGGAATTGACACCAACAACCATCAGTTGACGGAACCAAGACAAGACTCGGCTTAGTCAGCTCACCAACCACCCCTGCTCCTGGGCCCTCAGGTCTATCATGCCAAAGACAAAGGCGGAAACACTCACGCAGAATTTTAGGGAGCCAGACTTCCGAGCTTCATTTATCTTAGACAGTTGGGAGCCAGAGGGATCTTTGAGATCATCAAGTTCAACCCCCTAATTTTACAGGCCCAGAGAGAGGAATGGACTTGCTCAAAATCCACAAAGAGCCAAATTTAGAATGTAAATTTCCTAATTATCAGTTAATGTTCTTTCCATCTCACCATAATCACTTGGGTTGAGAGTTTAAGAGGTCCTTAAAATTCTTTAGAAATAAAAAGCACATTATATATTGAGAGAGAAATTTAAAAAGTCATTTCTTATAAACTGATGAACCAAAAGATAGATATAAAGACAGTAAAGCAAACAAGCAGACTGTCAAATTACAGCGGGGAGGGGAGGGAGATCTGGGGGAGATAAGAGATCAACCGAAGGACTTTGTATACATGCATATAAGTACAACCAATGGACACAAAACTCTGGGGAGGGAAGGTATGTATGGGAGGAGGGGCAATGGTAAGATATGTACACAGATAATAATTTAATTTTAAAAAAATAAAAATAAATAAATAAATAAAAAGTCATTCCTGTGTGATATTTTTATTGTTGTTAATCCTCATCCGAGGATATTTTTTCCATTGACTTTTAGAGAGAGTGGAAGGAAGAGAGAAGGGCGTGGGCTCTATTGGGGATGGAGATCGAACCTGCAATCCAGGTATGTGCCCTGGACCAGGAATCGAACCAGTCTGCAGGTCGATGCTCTAGCCACGGAGAAAACGGACCAGGGCCTGTGTGATTTTGAATACGACCATAGTAGCAAATATTTCCCTTTCTGTGTGCATTTTGGCATTGGATTACTTATTGTCTGGTGCTGCTCTCTAATAGTATAGTGTCCCTGCAAAGCCATGTTGTCAGGTGAGTGCAGCACATTCTTGTTAAATGGAAGGTGTTGTCACCAGAGCACGTGGAGATTTAAAACCAAAACAAAAGTACAGCATTTGCTGCTCTGAGGATACTCTCTACCCTCTCCCCACTTTTTTCCCCCAGTGAGGACCTTGGCCAACAGGGGAGGAAAATTCAGGAGCCATATATGATTTACACACACACACACACACACTTCAACAAATATTTCTTAAATGCCTACTACATGCCAAACGTTGTGCTGCCAGGTAATGAGGTGCAGGGATCTGTCACAGGGAGCATGACAGAAGTCAGTGCATCGTATAGGACGTAGTGAGTTTGCATTCAAGATGGAGGAGGGGTGGGCGGTGCAGGTACTGTACGTGGCCGTCAGGGGACTGAGTACAGAGCACTTGAGAGGCAAGTTTTCTTATAAGTGTTTAACTCCTCATTTGAATATAAATTTTGTTTATTTTTCGTAGTCAATCAACCTACTTTGAACACCTACAGGTAATTCTTAGGAAGCCATTTCTAGCCCTTGCCCGTGTGGCTCAGTTGGCGGAGCTTCATCCTAGGTAACAAAAAGTCACCAGTTTGATTCCTGGTCAGGGAACCTGCCCAGGATGCAGGCTGGATCCCCAGTAGGGGGTGTGTAGGAGGCAGCTGATGGATGATTCTCTCTCATCAAAATCTCTCTTCCTCTCTCTGAAATTAATTTTTAAAAATTTTAAAAAATAAAAACAAAGTAAAATCTCAAATGTCTATTGCAGCAATGTTTTTGCTGATATAATTTTGAGGGCAATGGAAACTCGGAAAAGATAAATGGTACTACATCAAGCTAAAAAGCTTCTGCACAGCAAAAGAAACCATCGACAAAATGAAAAGAGAACATATTCTGTATGGAAGAACATAGTCACCAATGATATATCTGATAAGGGTTAATTTCCAAAATATATAAAGAACTTCTAGATCTCAACACAGGAAGACAAACAATCCAATTAAAAAGCCACATTTGTGCACCCCTTACTTTGAGCCAGCCGTGTCATAAGTGTTTCACACACATCAACTCATCCGAGGCCCACCAGAGTTTTAGGAGATAAAGACAATTTTCTTCCCATTTTACAGACGTGGACATTGAGGCACAGAGAAGTAAAACAACTTGCTCAAGGTCACATTCCCAGCAATACACTCTTTATAAGCAGTTGTGTCTATAAACTGGCCCTCACCCACTGGCCTATGATTCCAGCCGTAAAGTCTGAGTTCTCCTGGAGCCTCCGCAGCTGCCTTCTCCCGCTTTTATTAATAAGAGCAAACTGCTCTGTCATTACTCCTTTCCGGGGTATGTATTTAGTAAACAGAGAGGGCAAGTGAATGGCTGTGTGCTGCTCATTTTCTTCTTATAACCTTGAAATCATACGAAGGGAGCAAGAACTACCTCACTAATTCCATATTTAAAAGACATTTTAAATTTATATTGTGGCCAGCTAAGGATGGAAGGAGGAAATAGAGATAGGTAAAGAAAGAGGAAGAAAAAAAGAGAGAGCTCTTTAGGAAGTTTCAAAAAAGAGGGGTGCCCTAACCGGTTTGGTTCAATGGATAGACCATCGGCCTGCGGACTGAAGGTTCCCAGGTTCGATTCAGGTCAAGGGCATGTACCTTGGTTGCCGGCACATCCCCAGTAGGGGGTGTACAGGAGGCAGCTGGTCGATGTTTCTCTCTCATCGATGTTTCTAACTCTCTATCCCTCTACCTTCTCTGTAAAAAAAAAAATCAATAAAATATATATTTTTTAAAAATAATTTTTTTATGGCGCTTTATTAGGATGGCTGGTGATCTGAGAAGATGATGGGTTATGTACCCTAAAGACGGTCTTATTATACATCTCATCTCAAGCTGACCTTTTTTATAAAGAGAAGAAAAGGGTAGGTAAAGGGGTTGGGATTCCAGAAAAAGTAGGTAAGGGGTTTGAAATTTAGGGAAAAGGTTAATCAGATAAAAGCGATTTTCTTCACATCCCTTCCTCTGCTGACCTGCGCTGCGATTCTTTATCTGTGTCCCAGGCAGGGGGTGTTCTCTCCCTGGAGCACAATGGCTCAGATACCATCTTGATTGCTTATGGCTCTCCTGGGGCACAAAGGTCAAACTGCTGGTGGGTGTCCGGGAGTCAGGGTAGGTCTGGTCATACACTTCAGTTCCTGGAACAGTAGCTTTCTACACGCATTAATTGCCAAGCCTAATCAATTCCCGATCACAAACACAATAAAAGCAAAAGTTGATTCAGAAGATTAATAAAATGTATGCATCTGTAGTCAGACTGGCTAGGGAAAACTTACAGATATCAGTAGAGAGTATACATCACTACATGTTTTGTACATCTTAAAAAGATAATAAAGGGAGATCATAAACAACTTTATGCCCATATAGTCAACAACTTAGGTGAAATGGACAGATTCTTGCAAGACTGGATCTATCAAAACTCACTCAATAAAAAAAAATAGATAATCCAGATAACCTTATACCTATTAAAAAAGAGTGATTTTTATAGTTAAAAACTTTCCCACAAACAAAATTCCTCCAAATGCCTTCATTGGGGGCAAACATTTAAAGAAGAAATAATGCCGATTCCACACAAACTCTTCCAAAAAATTGTTTTCAACTCATTCTATAAAGCCCACATAACTCCAAACCAGACAAGGACATTACAAAAAAGAGAAAATGGCAAAGTAATGAACATAGGTATAACAATATATATATATATATATATATATATATATATATATATATATATATATATATAATTATTATTATTATTGATTTCAGAGAAGAAGGGAGAGGGAGATGGAGAGAAAGAGATAGAAACATCAATGATGAGAGAGAATCATCTACTCACTGCCTCCTGCACTCCCCACACTGGGAATCGAGCCCATAACCAGGGTATGTGCCCTGATCAGTAATTGAACTATGACCTCTGGTTCATAGGTTGATGCTCAACCACTGAGCCACACTGGCTGGGCACAGCCGTAACAATTCTTAATAAAATTTTAGCAAATCAAATAAAACAATATATAAAAAGGCTAATACATCACAACCAGTGGCATTCATCCCAGAAATACAGGGCTACTTCAACAATGAAAATCTACAATATCAACAGACTAAAGAAGAAAAATCATACAATCATCTCAATCAATCCAGAGAAAGAATTGATAAAATACAAACATTTTATCTAACAACAACAAAGCTTTTCAGAATACTAGAAATACAAGGGAATTTCCACAATCTGATAGAAATGCATCTATGAATAATCTGCATATGACATCATATTTTTTAAATATATATTTTATTGATTTTTTTTTTTACAGAGAGAAAGGGAGAGGGATAGAGAGCTATTTTCCTGCATTGAGCGACTGGTTGTTAGACCATTTGGTCGATTTTTATATTAGGGTTTTATTATATAGGATTCACTTTAGTGCAATGTTCTGGAAACTCAACTGCAATGTCTCTGAGTTATGCCTGTAGTGATAATACCCAAAACATATATAGTGCTTCCTATGTGAATACTGTTCTAAATAAACCGCAAGTATTAATCATTAGGTCATCTCAGCAACCTTTTGAGGTAGTTATTATTATTGTTATCCCCATTTTCAGCTGGGAAACAGAGGCCCAGAGGTCCGGTAACTTGTTTAGGGTCACGGAGCTGGTAAGCCAAGCAGTCTGGCCCCAGAGTCTGTGCTTAGCTGTCAACAGTACTGCCGCTATGTTATAGTTGCTAAGTCAAGTGCTGGGGGGAAAAGACAGAATCAAAGAACAATGCAGAGGCAGAAACTTCTCAGAAAGATGAAGAGGGGCAGGGCTCATGGAGGAGACACGGGGGCCAGTGGCGCTGGAAGGAGAAGTCCACGGTGTAATGCTTCAGCTCCTCGGAGAGTTCTTTTTCCCAGGGTGCGGTCACCAGCAAATCTCACTGCAGTGCTCTCAATTCTTTGTCTCCCCTCTCCGTGTCTCTTGAAATATTACCCCCAGAAATTTGCCCCCTCGTGGCTTTTGAGGATCTCAAGGCACTTCCTGGAGAAGGGAGGAAGTCACGGAGGGGAAGTCTGTGTTGTCTGAGAGGTCACCTCCCAGGTATGCACCTTGAGTCTCCCAAGCTTGTTATCTTCCTGTCTGTGGTTACCTTAGAAACCAACTCGCTCCCGTCAACACCCTAGGATCTGACATGAGTTGAATAACAGGGAAGGTGCCAAGATAAATAAGGAAAATGTGCGAAAGAAAACCAGTTTTAGATTGAAGGCTACTATTTTAGGAAGTTGGGTGTGTATGTGTGTTATTTTTTTTCCTTGCAGATAAGAAAGAGTTCCCAGGATTAAATGTGAGATACCAAAAAGCTGAAATGTCAAAGGGGTGGTCAGTGCGTTCCCGCAGGGAGAGCGCCCCTTTATCAGAAGCCAGGATCACAGCTGGGGAGCACAGCCGTGGTGGTGGGAGCCTCTCCCGCCTCTACTGCAGGCAGGCGGTAAGAAGTGAGGGGTCTAGACTACAAGAGGGATGTCCACCTGCCGGCTTAGGCCTGATCCACCTGGGGATCAAGCCTAAGCCAACAGGCGGACGTTCCCCGAGGGGTCCCGGCCCGCGAGAGGGCACAGGCCCAGTGCACAGATCTCACGCACCAGGCCTCTAGTGTAACAATAAAGTGAGTCACATTAATTTTTTGGTTTCCCAGTGCACGTAAAAATTTATGTTTATACTATAGTGTAGTCTAAGTGTGCAATACAGCATTATGTCCAAAAAAAAGCAGTGTACACCCCAGGCTGTTTTTGCTCAGTGGTTAGAGTGTCGGCCTGTGACTGGACCAAAGGTGGCAGGTTTTATTCCAGGTCAGGGGCATGTACCCCAGTTGCAGGATTCCTAGCCCCGGTGGCACATGCGGGAGGCAACCAATCAATGTGCCTCCACTTTCTCTAGAAGTGGACGGAGCGAATATCCTTGTGTGAGGACTTAAAAAATAAATTTAAAAAATTAAAAGGAGCCCTAGCAGGCTTGGCTCAGTGGATAAGCATCAGCCTGCAGATTGAAAGGTCCCAGATTCAATTCTGGCCAAGGGCACGTGCCTGGGTTGTGGGCTCAGTCCCTAGTAGGAGGCATGAAGGAGGCAGCTGATCAATGATTCTCTCTCATCATTGATGTTTCTCTCTCGCTCTCTCTCTCTCCTCCCTTCTTCTCTGAAATTGATAAAGAAATTTTTTTTAAAAAAAATTAAAAGGCCATGTACATACCTTAATTTAAAAATATTTTATGGCCAAAACCGGTTTGGCTCAGTGGATAGAGCGTTGGCCTGCGGACTGAAGGGTCCTGGGTTCGATTCTGGTCAGGGGCATTTTTGGTTGCGGGCACATCCCCTGTAAGGGGTGTACAGGAGGCAGCCGATCAATGATTCTCTCTTATTGATGTTTCTGACTCTCTGTCCCTCTCTCTTCCTCTCTGTAAAAAAATCAATAAAACATATATATATATATATATATATATATATATATATATATATATATATATATATTATGGCTTAAAAATGGTAACTATCATCTGAGCCTTTAGGACGTCATGATCTTTTTGCTGGTGGAGGATTTTGCCCTGAATTTGTAAAAAAATTCAATATTGAGAAGAATGGCAGCATCGAGATCTCCTCGGCTTCTCCCCCTGAAACTTCAACAAGTTAATCAACTATAACTCAACAAAGGGTCTCCTGATCCATATGAAAGCACACCTGAGAGATCCGCACACGGAAGCATCTGAAAGTGGGCAGCTGGGAATAAACGGGAGATGAGACGGGAGGAGAGGCAGCCCTGGAAAGGAGAGGAAGCTGTGGCAGCAGGCGCCTCTGTGGGCTGGGAGAACAGAGTGTCAGGGGGCTCTCCAGCGTTGGGGATGGTGCAAACAGCTGCTGAACACAGAACAGGGGATCTTCTGGGATTGTTCACTGATGGGCAATTGAGTTTCAGAGAAAGAAATGGAGCCACAGAGCCCTGCTGTCCCTTGGAGAGCCCACTGAGACTCTGTTCCAGCTGCCTTTGGTGTTGGGTTAAGAAGTACGTTATCTGGAAACAAGGAACTATTGCAGTAGAATCGCTGCTTTCCCTCTGTGATCGATGCCCAGGTGGGGCACACTGGGGCACCCCCTGGAGGTCCCGGGGTGGCCATTATGGTGAGGGCAAAACAAATCCCATTACAGAGCACATGTACTGCCTGACGGGAGCTGAGGAGGGCAGCTTTGGGAGGTCACAGAGGAAAAAAATCTTGTGATTCAGTGCCACCTAGTGGAAAATAGTAGGAAGACCTTTTTACAGAAAGCTGCTAGAGGAAGGTCAGTAATAAAATAGATGCCTAGACAAAGGAGACCAGCAAATACCATGAATAACCGTGATAATGAGGAAACTCGGAAAGATGAACAATCCCCAGGAAGCAAGCTGGGACACATGGAAATATGTGATATATATGACAGAGAGTTCAAGATAACAGTTCTGAAAATACTGAATGAGATGCGAGAAAATAGACAGGCAATTGGATGCACTCCTGTAGAAAACAAAATAATGAACAAAATGAGCACTTTAACAAAGAGATTGAAACTTTTTAAAAGAATCAATCAGAAATCCTGGAAAGGAAGTATGCAATTAAGGAGATTAGGAGTAAACTACTGAGTATGGGAAACAGAGCCGACCAGATGGAGGAAAGGATTAGTGACATCAAAGGTAGGAATCTAGAAAAGACACAGAGGGAAAAAGAGAGAGACCAGAACATTAAATAAATAAATAAATAAATAAGCTCTATGAAAACTATCTGACTCCATCAGAAAAAGCAATATAAGAATTACAGGCGTGCCCTAGCTGGTCTGGCTCAGTGGATAGAGCATCAACCTGAGGACCCATGGGTTCGAGTCCAGTCAAGGGTACATGTCCAGGTTGTGAGCTTGATTCCCTGAGGGGAGCATGCAGGAGGCAGTCAATCAGTGATTTTCTCTCATCATTGATGTTTCTAGCTCTCCCTCTTTTTTCCTCCCTGAAATTAATAAAAACATATTTTTAAAAAGAATTATAGGTATACATACCAGCAGAAGAAGAGAGGGAGAAAGAGAGCCTATTCAAACAAATAGATGATGAGAATTTCTCAAACCTATGAAAATAACTAGATCCTCAATTCCAAGAAGCAAACCGAATACCCAGATACCTCAATCCAAAGAGGACCTCTCCAAAGTTCATTGTATTAAAACTGTCAACAATTAATGACAACCTTAACCAGTTTGGTTCAGTGGATAGAGCATCGTCCTGTGGGCTGAAAGGTCCCAGGTTCAATTCCAGTCAAGGGCATCTACCTTGGTTGGGGGCATATCCCTAGTAGGGGACATGTAGGAGGCAGCTGATCGATGTTTCTCTCTCATTAATGATTCTAACTCTCTATCCCTCTTCCTTCTTCTCTGTAAAAAATCAATAAAATATATTTTAAAAATAATTAATGACAAAGAAAAATTCTCAAAGCAACCAAGGAAAAGAAGGAAGTGACCTACAAAGGAAAACCCATTAGAATATCATACTACTTCTTGGCAGAAACTTTACACAAGCCAGAAGAGATTGGAAGCAACTATTCAAATGACTGAGAGACATTACCAGTCAAGAATAATATACCCAGTAATGTTATCCTTTGAATATGAAGGAGATAGACTTTCCCATATATACAAAAGCTGAGTGATTCTTATCAATAGAAAACCTCCATGCAGGAAATACTCAAGGGAGTTATTCTACCTGAAATAAAGAGCATAAGGTTACAACACTATGAGTAAGATCACCAAAAACAGACAGCATAAACAGGGATGATTTGTGATGACAAAAACATAAAAGGGGAAGGGATAAATGCCTCAACAGGGAAATGAGGATGGAGATCAGATGTACTCAAAAGAAAAAAATATTATTGTATATGTGCAACTTTATTTTTCAAAAACCTAAAACTAACCACACCAAATAAAACCCAAGCCAAAACTGTGGATAGAGCATCGGCTTGGGGACTGAGGGGTCCCAGGTTCGATTCCGGTCAAGGACATGTACTTGGTTGCGGGTACGTCCCCAGTGGGGGGTGTGCAGGAGGCAGCTAATCGATGATTCTCTCTCATCGATGTTTCTCTCTCTTCCTCTCTATAAAATATCAATAAAATATATTTTTTTAAAAACACCCAAATTAAGAAACATAGTTTTAAAAGTGAGGGAAAAAGTATGAAATACCACAAAACAAAAGCAACAGACAAAAACACAAAGGAAAAGGGCCAATGGATGCACAGAGCTACCAGAAAACAACAGATAAAATGGCTATAGGAAATCCTCGAACATCAATAATTACTCTAAATGTGAATTTGACTGAATTCACCAAAAAAGAGGCACAGAATAGCAGATTGGTTCAAAAAACAGAATCCAACCATATGCTGCCTTCAGGAGACACATCTAAGCTGCGAAGACAAAGATAGATTCAAAGTGAAAGGGTGAAAAATTAGTCTCCAAGCAAATAGCACCCACAGAAAAGCAGGTGTAACCATACTCATATCTGACAAAATAGATTTCAAGATAATAAAGGTAATGAGACAAAAATTAACATTTTCTAATGATAAAAATGATACTACATTAAGAAGACATAACACTTCTTTTTTTAAAAATAAATCTTTATTGTTCATATTATTACAAATGTTCCTCTTTTTTTCCCCCCCTCTATTGCTCCCCTCCACCAGGTTCCCACCCCACCCTCTGCCCTTTCCCCACCCCCCCATTGTCCTCATCCATAGGTGAACAGTTTATGTTCTTAATATATATGCACCCAACCAGGGAACAGGATGGTATTGCCTGGCCATGTGGCCCAGTGGTTGAAGGTCAACCCAACTATGATTATGTTTTGGCCTATTTCTCCTCTAATTCTGTTAGTAGTTGCTTTATATATTTCGGTGTTTCTATCTCTCTGTCTCCCTTTCTCTCTCTCTCAAAGCAATAAAAGCATATTAAAAAACAAAGCAACAAAAAACATCATGGGATTGGCAGAAAAACAGACCTATAGATCATTGGAACAGAACTGAGAGCCCAGATATCAAAACATACGTATACGAGCAGATTATTTTTGACAAAGGAACCAGAAACACACAATGGAGTAAAGAAAGGCTCTTCAGTACATGGCGCTGGTAAAATTGGAAAGCCACATGCAGAAGAATGAAACTAGATTATAGTTTGTCCTTTTATACAAAAAAATTAATTCAAACTGTCTCAAAGACCTGAATATGTGATCTGAAACAATAAAGGACATAGAAGAAAGCATAAGTACTAAACTAATGGACCTTCGTCATAGAGAACATATTATGAACTTGAACCCAAAGATGAGGAAAGTAAAGGCAAAAATAAATGCGACTTATATCAAACTAAAAAGCTTCTGCACACCAAAAGAAACCAACAACAAAACAAAGAGGAAGCCCACGGTGTGGGAGATGTTTGCAAACAATAGCTCAGCAAAGGTTTAATATCCAAAATATACAAAGAACTCATAAAACTCAACAGCAAACAAACAATCCAGTTGAAAAACGGGCAGAGGATTGGAACAGACACCTCTCCCAAAAAGACACGCTCACAGCCGACAGAGATATGAAAGGTTGTTCAGCCTCACTAGCAATTAGGGAAATGCAGATAAAAACTATAATGAGAAACCACCTCACACCGGTTAGGATAGCTATGATCAACAAGACAAGTAATAACCGGTGTCGGAGAGGTTGTGGAGAAAAGGGAACCCTCACTCACTGCTGGTGGGAATGGAGATTGGGACAGCCGCTATGAAAAAATGGTCTGGAGGTTCCTCAAAAAATTAAGAATAGAGTTACCATATGACCCAGCAATCCCTCTTCGAGGTATGTACTGAAAAACTAAAAAAAAACGTGTATTTGCAAACATATATGCACCCCTATGTTCATTTAAGCATTATTCACAGTGGCCAAGACAACAGAGGTGACCTTCAATAGAGGGTTGGATTAAGATGTGCTACATAGCCTTAGCTGGTTTGGCTCAGTGGATAGAGCATCGGCCTGTGGACTGGAGGATCATGGGTTTGATTCTGGTCAAGCGCACAAGCCCAGATTAAGGGCTAGATCCCCAATGGGTGGCATGTTGGAGGCAGCCGATCAATGATTTTCTTTCATCATTGATGTTTCTATTGCTCTCTTCCTCTCCCTTCCTCTCTGAAATCAATTAATACACACACACACACACACACACACACACACGTGATACATATACACAATGGAATACTACTCAGTCGTAAGAAAAGATGAAATACTGCCATTTGTGACAATACGGATGGACCTTGAGAATGTTAGCTAAGTGAAATAAGTCAGGCAGAAAAAGCTAAGAATCATATATGGGATATAAAACTGAAACTCACTGACACAACAGCAGTGTGGTGGTAGCCAGAGGGAAGGGAGTAGAGGGTTGGGAAGGGTGGGGTCTAATATATGGTGATGGGAAATGATTTGACTTTGGGTGGCAGGCACACAGTGCAATACACAAATCTTGTAACAGAAATCCACACCTGAAATCTATACGATCCTGTTAACCAATGTCACCCCAATAAATTTAGTTGAAAAAAAAAATTAAAAAAATTAAAAATGCAGTATCTGCAAAACACAATAAATCGAGGTGCAATAAAACAAAATATGCCTGTACTTCATATTAAAATTTTATTGGGAACCCAACAGGTTGAATGAACAGAATATTCTGAGTGACAATAAAATAATGTCTGTAACCCAGGCTTAATATTCTAGCTACCTAGAAGCATTCTGGAGAAATCTAAATCAGCTACAAAATAAACCAAAAAAGCATTCTCAGCCTTAGGACTAAACGATAATTAAGCAAGCTTTTCCACATCATTTTTCCAACTGATGAAAGTTAAAGAAAGAAGGTGAAGGATCTCCAAGAAACAGGAGCACTGTTCCTCCAGTCGTGACTATTTTGCCAGGCCTATCCCCTAATTCAGTGATCTGCAAACTCATTCGTCAACAGAGCCAAATATCAACAGTACAACCACTGAAATTTCTTTTGAGAGCAGAAAACCAACTCCTGAGCATGGGCCATGAAGTTTCAATCGCACTGTACGTGCATGCCCAGACGTGATATTTTGTGGAAGAGCCACACTCAAGGGGCCAAAGAGCCGCATGTGGCTGGTGAGCTGCAATCGCACGCCAGGAGAATGACTAAATAACTGCAACCTGAAGTCCGTTTTTCTATAAAATACACGTGTTTGGGGATATTTACCCATGCGTGAGAAGCTCCTTCTCTAGAACTCACAATGTGAACCATTCCAGTACCCCTCTGCTGTCCCTCAGCCACCCAGTTAAATATGCAGCTTCTAGAATCTGTCAAATAAAAGTTGGCCATACCTGTTTTTTCTTTTGCTTCTCACACTTAAAAATGAGGAGGCATGCATTCCATCAACTAATGGGATTTCATGCAAAGCACCTAAGATTCTTCCCTGCCATTGATTCCTGAGTGTGAATGAACTTAACAACTAATGACCATAAGGACTAATGTCTTACCACAGGATGTTGGGCAGAGAAAAAGATTCATTTGTAAAGAATTCTGTCGCAAAAAAAAAAAAAAAAAAAGTTAAAAGTGATTCAAAATCACTTCTTAACATTTATCCTGATTTTCCTGCCCAGGACTATAGTTGACAGAGGCCAGGCTTGACCTTAATGAATCCTTAGGTAACAAAGCTAGGAAAGTATACAGCCCAAAACAAATGCACTCAGTTCTTTGGACTCCTTGTTTAGTGCTCTTTCCATTAGCCAATAGCTGCTCCGAAATTCCTACCCATGTAGTCTGTGATGGGGACAATATAATCTTCCTTCTCCCTTACCTTGAGACTTGCAATTTGCTTACATAGCCAGCTAACGTCAGGGAACTCTATCCGGCTAAAGCCACCCATCCCCTACGCTGCAAAGCGGAGTGTATGAAGAAATGCACTCATGTTCTTGAGGAAAGTATTAAAGAATGCATTTACAATTGTATTTAACTATAGTAAAAGCAATTAGCTTTATTAACACTAATCTTTAACATACAGACCGACCAAGCACGCTTTCTGGGTCACCACTTTAGAAGCCATCTGTCACTGAAACCGGTTTGGCTCAGTGGATAGAGCGTCCGCCCGCGGACTGAAGGGTCCCGGGTTTGATTCCGGTCAAGGACATGTGCCTTGGTTGTGGGCACATCTCGGGGGGGGGGGGGGGTGCAAGAGGCAGCTGATCGGTGATTCTCTCTCATTGATGTTTCTAACTCTCTATCCCTCTCTCTCTGTGTAAAAAATCAATAAAATATATTTTTTAAAAATTATTTAGAAGCCATCTGTCTCGTGCAATTTTCCCAGGAAAATTGTGAGATTTCCCCAGGAACCAGTGGAAATGCCATTCATTTTCTTCATAATGCTCGCTCATCCACTGGACAAAATTGAGCCTATTAATTGCTACAAACTTTACAGGTCTTAGTCAAGACAGGGAGAATGACCATGAAAATCTCGATTCTACAGAAATTCATTGGTTATCTCCTGGGGAAGGGCCTCAAAAGAGATATTGAGCATTAAGGAGAGACACGTTTTTATTTTACAACCGGGGGCCCAGTGCACGAATTCGTGCACCTTGAAAAGGACCGTGGGCCTTCAGGCTGCGGAAGGCACAGGGGCGAATATGGCACCCATGCTCACCTGCTCCACCATCCCACCCAAGCCAAGCCCGCCATGTTCCGAACATGCTCCCTGGTGGTCAGTGCATGTCATAGCGACCAGTTGTTTGGTTGTTCCGGTTGTTCTGCTCTTTGGTCTATTTGCATATTAGCCTTTTATTATATAGGATAGTTTATTGATTTTTACAGAGAGAAAGGGAGAAGAGAGAAATGGCTATGAGAGTGTAAGATAGGTAGGTTGCCTCCCGCAGGCGCCCTCCCGCCCCCCCCACCAAATCAACCAAGTGAAGGTCTCTTTCCCCAAAGCCGCTGGGTGTTAGACGTGGGGAGGGCCCCAAAAATGGGAGGAAACAAAGAGCTCCTGACTCCCAGGAAGGTGAGACAAGTTTAAAAATATATATATATACTTTTACTTATTCCAGAGTGGAAGGGAGAGGGAGAGATAGAAACATCAATGATGAGAGTCATTGATTGGTTGTCTCTTGCATGCCCCCTACTGGGGCTCAAACCCACAACCGGGGCCTGTGCCCTTGATCAAAATCGACCCCGGGACCCTTCCCTCCGCAGGCCAATGCTCTATCCACTGAGCCAAACCAGCTACGGGCCGTGACAGATTTTTGAAAAATAAGATGAAAACAGAGGTGGAGACGGGGTGAGCAGTGGCGGTGGGAGCGCAGGGTGATGCTGAGGGACGCAGAGGCAGGACCGGGACCGTGGGGAGTGGGCGTGGGCCCGGCGGGGGCGGCACACAGGTCGGGTCTCGGGCGCAGGGCAGGAAAGGGGGCACCTCGGCCGCGGGAGAGGGCGGCGCGGCGGTGAAGGCGGCGGGGTCGGGGCCGGGGTCGCCGGCGGGGCGGAGCGGACGGGGCGAAGCGTCGGAAGCCGTGACACCGGGACCCGCTAGGCCGCGCCGGCCATCGTGGGCCGCGGAGGGGCGGGCGCGGGCGCGGGCGCGGGGTCGCCGGGCAGAGCGCGCAGGGGCCGGCCCAGCGGCGGGCGGCGGGGCGCGCGGTAGCCGCGGCCGCAGGCCCCGCGCAGGGAACGGCGGGCGGCCGGCGGGCCGAGCCGGGTCCGGCCGCGGCGCCGGGGGCCAGGCCGGCGGCCGCGCGGAGGAGGCGGAGGAGGAGGAGGAGGAGGGGGAGGAGGGGGAGGAGGGGGAGGCGGAGGAGGAGGAGCCTGCGGCCCCGCCCCCGCCGGAGCGAGGGAAGGAGAAAGGCTGCGGGGCCGGAGGGCGCGGAGGGGGCGGCGGGCTGGGCCTGCGCCGAGCCCGCGGGGAAGGGGCCCGGAAGGAGGCGAGGCTGAGGGAGCGCAGCCGCGACGCCGGGAGCCGGACGCCCACCGAGCCGGACGCCTCCTGCCGCCGCCGCCGCCGCCTTCCCGGCCGCAGCCGAGCGGGAGCCGCGGCGCCCAGGCCGAGCGCGGCGGGGGCGCGGGGCGAGCGGGGCCGGAGGCCGCCGCCGGGCTGCGCGCTGAGGCCGGGAGAAGCCGGCGGCCGGTTCTCCGGGAGGAAAGCCCCCCGGACCCAGCTCCGCGGTAATCGCCCCCGGGCCGCAGGCTCCGGGCGCTGGTCCCGGCGGGCGCGGGGAGCGGAGGCGGCGGCCGGCGGGAGCCGCGGAGGCCGGTTCATGGAGGCGGAGGCCGCGGACCGGCCCGGAGCCTGGACGCGGACCGGCGGCGCCGCACACCCCGCGCAGGGCATGGCGTCCAGGAGGCCGAACCCGGGCTGGGTCTGAGGAGCAGGCTGGGCAGCTGGAAAAAAAAGAAAAAAAAAACCCTGCAAGTTTCAAGGAAAAAAGGAAAAGGAGAGAAGGTTTTTTTCCTTCTGGTTGGTGGCTTATTGCTACCATTGCAAAGGTAAAAAGCATTGCATTTCAGGTGTTTTTTTTAAAAAAAATTTTCCCCTGGTGCGATTGGCTTCACTTGAAGAATTTCAGAACCTTTCATGTAAAAGCTTTTTTTTTTTTCTTCTTCTGGAAAAAAAGGAAATTCATCATTTTGATTCCAGGGTTATACTGGACTTGGAAGGAGTGCTTTTGTTTACATACTATTGTATGGTTTAATTTTTTTTCCCCTTTTTCTCTTTTTCTTTTTTTGCTGTGCAAATCAGCTGGAAGGTATTTTTTTTTCCAAGTGCCAATTCGGATTTATTCATTTTCCTTCCCCCCCGCCCTCCTCCCCTTTTCTCAAATGAATCTGTTGTCGTTTTAAGCATTGAAGAACGCAGAATTTCCCCCCTCTTGGAGCTGGAAGCTCTTGCCCACAGAAGGACAGCTGGGAAAACTGGATTAAAAGGATGGTTTTTATCTGTGTTTTGTAGTAAGACTGATATTTTTTAGGGCATATTCTTTGTGTTTCATTTTTTTTTTTTTTTAGCCTATAGCGCTAACCTTTTAGAGATTTGTGGTTGAGTTTTTGGTTTCTAAGGTCATAGTTTTTCCTTTTCCTTTTTCTTTTTCTTTCTTTTTTTTTTTTTTTTTTTTTTTTTTTTTTAAGAAGGGGAGGGGAAAGGGGGACTGAGAAAGCAGACCATGTTCACTGGTAAAGTAGAAGCGAGCTTCAGTTACTAGGGTCCTGAGAGCCGGAGAAGAAGAATTCCATCTTCAAGTTGGGAGGCCCTCCCTCTCATCTTTCTTAAAAATTGCAAGGATTCAGTCCTGATCAAGACACCAGCCCTGCAAGATTCTGGAACCGTGGAGACACCGAGAAACCATGAGTGTAAGGTTGCCCCAGAGTATAGACAGGTAGGTTTGCCAATATTCCACACTTTAGGGCAAGACTGGGAGGGAGGGTGCTGCATTTTGATAAAAGGTTGCAAAAGAAGGGCCGGGGAGGGCAGACTGGGAATGGTGGGGTAGGAGCATGCATTGATCTCTGGGGACTGTCTGGGCATGTGTGTTTATCTTCCCTGTTGTGTGTCCATATTCAAAACATCTCCTGATTCAGTGTGGTGGTGTTTTTTTACACAAGCAATAGGCAGTGAGGCCAGGAGTGGGGAGGAGGGGCAGATGCCTCCAGCCAACTTTGGCTTTTGCCAAGCTGGAGGCCCAATTTGCGTCCTTCACTTGCCAGCCCAGAGGGCAGGGAATGGGGAGAGCCTGGGTGAGGGTACGGGGATTTGAAAGGGTGGATTGGGACTGGCTTTAGGCGTTGGACTGCTGGAGGAAAGGGCCCCCACCGGACTGGTTGTTGTGGAATGGTGGGGTTTGGTGATGGGATGGATCCCATGTCTAGAACGGAGAGGATGTTGGTGGTCTGAATGATGGGACAGAAACACCCTTTGCACCCCAACAGGGCTGGATTTTTTTTTTTCCCCCCCTCTAAGGGCTCCCAAATGAATAGGTCACATTAGAATTTTTTCCTCTCCAAGGTTAGGGTTTAACTTGAGACTTGCCAACTGGCTAATGCTCTAGATTTAATCTTCCAAGGCATTTTTAATAAGCTTGACTGCAAAATGGGCCTTCCCTCTGCTGAGAGCCGGAAGGAGTTGTTTTGGGACCAAAGGCCTGATGGGCAAATAGATATGCAGTGGCCCTCAGAGGGTGAGCGCTGGATGCCCCTCCCCCTCCCCAGAGTCCGCCCAGCCTCCCCATTCCTGCTCATAATACAGTTTACAACTTTGTAAGGTGTGTCTGTCTGCTCCCTTTTCCCAGCCCCCCTTTAGCCTTTCTCCTGAGGATCTTGAGAGAGGGTTGTTTTTTGGGTACCGCACATCCATCCTAACAGGATGGAGGACTGAACAAGCAAATGGAAGGCCTGGGCCTGGAAAACATATGAAAGAGATAGGCAAGACTGTTTGCAAGGGAGCAATTGCTTTCTTCATGTCCAATTAACTGATAATTCATGCTAAAAAAAATAATATATGTATATATTGTTTTTTTTGCTATGGGATGTGTCCTAAAGTGCATATAGTCTCTTTCTCCCCCAAACAGTAACTCCTATTGCCTCGGAGTCCTGTTTAGCTTAGTTCAGTAGTCCTCAGAGGACTGACTTTGCAGTGAAAAGGAAAAGGCAGATAGTCGCAAAGAACAGAAAGGGTATGTCTGAGCCTCCATCCTTTACCTTTTATTTTATTTATTTTTAATATGTTGTTATTGATGTTAGAGAGAGAGGAAGGAAGAATGAGAGTGAGAGAGGGAGGGAAACATTGACCTCACATGTCCCTGACCAGGGATTGAACCCACAACCTGGGTATGTGCCCCGGCCGGGAATTGAACCAGCGACCTTTCGGCGTGCTAGGGCAACGCTCAACCAACTGAGCCACACTCCATAGTTGGACTCTTATAAAGGGAGAACAGGCATGTCAAGGCAAGGAGCTGAGATGGTTTACATGCTGCCCTTTTCCCTCCTCTTGGAATTTGCATTTTTGCGGTGTGGATGGCGGATGACGCCTCTGAATTCGGGGATATGAGAAGATGGGAACACGTGTTGAGGGAATACAAGGAGGAGGCAGGGAGGGCTCCTGGATGGAGAGATGCTCCTCGGGGAGTTGGTGTATCCTCCCTGTCCTCTCGGGGTTTGCAGAGCTCAGTTGTTTTCCTCAGTGCTCTCACAGAACATCTGCCATTAGGTCCTCACAGTATTTCCGTGAGGCAGATAAATCCGGTTATTACTCCATCCTACAGGGTAAAATTGAGGCTCATAGAGGATTCCTGGCTTGCCCAGTGCCATCTTGCCTGACTCTCAGCAGAACCTGGACTCAAACGCAGATCTTCTGATTCTGGACCCATGGCTCTTTCCTTGGCCCCGCTCTGTCTCAGTAGTTCCGTATGCAGTGGGGCGCCGTTTCATGCTGCTTTGGGCAGTGCGTAAGATGCTCTTCATCATCCTGTGGTTAAAGCCCCATTTTCTCCTGCGGCGTAATGCAGCTCTGAGAGTGAGAGTGCTCCTCACTTTTACTCCTGTCCCGAATCCCTTCCCCAGAGGATCGGTTCTGGGGCCTTTGCCTCCTTCAAATAAGTTATCTCCAGTTGCTTTGGATCTTACCCCCCCTTCCCTTTTTTTAAAAAAAATATATTTTATTGATTTTTTACACAGAGGAAGAGAGAGGAATAGAGAGTTAGAAACATCGATGAGAGTCACCGATCAGCTGCCTCTTGCACACCCTCTACTGGGGATGTGCCCGCAACCAAGGTACATGCCCTTTGACCGGAATCGAACCTGGGACCTTTCAGTCCGCAGGTAGACGCTCTATCCACTGAGCCAAACCGGTCTTGGCTGGATCTTAGCCCTTTTGCTGTAGATTCATCATGTTGGACTGTTTGACATCCCAGTTTCCCGACCCTGTGGATTTTAAATAATTCGCCATCTGTTGGAAAGCATGTACCTGCCCTGCATTCCTGAACTGAAGGAGACTGAGTCCCCCCTTGGACTTTCATGACCCCCATCACTGGGGACTGTTCATATGATGGTTGGTTTTGCTGCGTTAGGTACTTCTTTTTGCTATCATTTTGTGACATATGCTGATCCTTTCCCGTCCCCTCCTTTCCCTGGGAAAATAAAATGAATAAATAAAGACTTATCGTGCTGGATAAATGAATAAGTAAATAATTCACAATCTTATATCATCCTGGAGGGATGGAGTTGGAAGTAAATGCCCTGTTTACGGAGTTAAGGATTCTCTTAGTTTATCAATTTGCTGTGTAGAGAGCTTAGTGTAAGGTGCCATAAGAGCGATTTAGAAAATTAAAGTATGCAGTTCTTGCTCACAAAGAGCATGCAATCTAATCGGGGAGCTAGGAAAGGTCTCTAAGACTATTGAAAACCACTTAAAAGCAACATTAGACTACAAGCTCCATAAAGGCTGTGTTTGGTTTGCTCAGGTATATCCTGCGTGCCTAGCTTAGCACCTTGTAAGTGTTCAGTAAATATCGACAAGTGAATGTTAGAATGAACGAACATGGCAGCAAGTATAAATTCTTCACTTTCAGACTTTACATTCATGTATTAATTTCAGATGTAGTTAAAGTCGATTAGAGAAGGCTCTCCAGGTGATGAATATTTTCTAGGAGAGATGGAAGAGAGATGTCGTGGCTCAAAGGAAAGAGGGAATATTTATTTGACAGAGTCTTTCACCCCTTCTCGGGGAGTGATTCCTGGGTTCAAAGAAACATGGAGTATTTGTGACTATTATTTATCTTTAGTGTTAATCAGTTGTTACTGGAAAATGGGTTACTAAAACATACCTGTTCTTATTCCTTTCAGCTTTTGTCCATGAACAGCCCATTGTCCATTAGTATATAAGGTATTCTTCTCTAGAGTTTCTAAAAATGTGTTTGATATTGCAAGCAGAGGTAATGATACTGAATTATTTTTATAGGAATAGTGATGAATTCTACTGTCATCTATATCCCCTGGCCTCATTTTCAAAGGCAAATGTTTTGAGATGGTCAGATGGGTTAAAATTTTAATCCATAAAACAGCTTTTCTCTGTGCAGTTAGCTCATGTGAGGACCAAAACAGAGAAGTACTAGATTTAAGCCAAGAGTTTCTACAATAATTTGAGCCTGGCATGCCCCTTAACTGTGTGACCTTGGGCAAGTCACATACTGCCTCTGATTTCCCCATATGTAAAGCAATAGCTCATTCATATGAAATGCTTTCCAGTTCACAAGCATAGTGTGTCATTTGAGGATTATACCATTTATTGCATCTCTCTCACGGGGCTGTTGAAAGGAGTAAATCAAATAAGATAATATATTTCAAATTGTGTTCTAAATCGTAAAACTGTATATAAATTTTAGATGGTAAACACATGGACTTGATTTAGCTTCATGCACTATTTTCTGAAGTAGCCCAAAACAAATTAGGAGTAACTGAAAGAGCTTTCCATTGTTTTGGAGAATTTAACCGGAGTGAACGGGGTTTTTTGTTGCAGAAGCAGAGAAGTTAGAAGGAAGGAATGCTTTTGCAACGGTAAGGGTTGGGTGATAATACTAGAACATGAGAGGAGGTTATTGAATCTCCTTCCCAGCAATTTCGATGGAGGCTTCAGCTGTCTTGGCCCCTTTCGATGGGGATAGGAAAGATTTGTTTTGTGACCTCTGGGTGTTCCTTGTTTCAGAAGCATATGACTCTCCCTGATTCAATAAATCCAGACCAGTAATAGGGATCTCAGATTGAATGCAACCTTTCTCCAGTCTGTAGCCTTTTTTTCTAAGAGGCAAAATTTCATAGAAGGTGTGTGGAGGAGGGAGAAGGAGAAGGCAGAAGAGGGAGGGGAATGGAAGGTAGGCCTTTCCTAGGAAAGAGCCTCAGGCTGAGGGGAAGGTTGGTAGCTGAGGCTGAAGGGATGGCTTATCCGAGCAGGGGCGGGGCGTGGTTCCTGGAACGCTTCAGGTTCTTCTTGTTGAGCCCTGGAACCAAGAAATCGCCTTTCAGCTGAGTTTCTACCTAGTTTAGAAGGTTGGCTTCTCAGAACAGTGACAGCTATCCAGAGCTGCACAGAGTAAGTCCCCTGAAATACTGAGTTCTCTCCAAAATGTGCTCTTGTCCTATATGGGGATGAGATAAAAGATGACGGGATTTGCAGATGAAGCATTTGGCAGTTAATATCCATTATGAGCAGGAGCAAGCTAAGCTTAATTTTAGATACTCAAAAGCATTTCTGAAAGTGCACCCTTTGATTAACAAATTTATTTTTAATGGTCTTAAGTACTATCAATCTCTGCCTTCCCACTTAGACTAGACAAAAAAATATGAAAAGTTAGCCCTAGCTTGTTTGACTCAGTGGATAGTGTCAGCTGGGACTCTTGAGGGGTCCTGGGTTCGTTTCCAGTTGGGGGCACATGCCCAGTTTGGTTGGACAGCAAATATTGATTGAATAGCTCCATGCTCAGCTCAGTTCTTGATGGTCTGGGAAATAATTTGTAAGAATGTGGAGCTTGCAGTCTTGTTGGGAAGTGTTAACAAAACAATAAAAAGATAATTCTTTTTATTGCTGAATCTTGATGTATACAAAAAAGGTATATTTTGAGAAGAGTAGAAAGTTGGTGTTCATGAGAATAGTCAGGGAAGGGGTAGTCAGAAATTGTTTAGGTGAAAGAAGTTGAGTAGGGCATACCAGACAAGGGGAACAACATAAGCAAATGTTCTGGGGCAGAACCAAATACGGAGTGTCTCTAGATGGTCTTTGTTAAGCAGAGAGAAATTATGTTGTCAAGGTATGGGAGTCGATAAAGCTATTCACTGCACGTGGTAGGAAAAGGGGAGCCAGTTAGGTTTATGTAATATATGGTGATAAAAATCATGTTTAGAGAGATAATTTTGGTGTTAATACATATATGCGAAGAGAGCTTGGGGCCAAGAGGGCCAGCGAGGAGTTTTTGCAGCAATCTTAGCAAAAGATAATTGGGGGGGGGGGGGGGGAAGAGGGGCAGGATTAGAAAGGGAGTTTGGAAGGAAAATCAACAAGGCTGAATCCAATTTGATTCCCAAGTTGAGACTGACTGATGAGAGAAGGGTAATGCTGTTGCTGGAGAGAAGACCAGCATTAAAAAGTCACTCTGTCTCCCATGGTACCCAGCAACTCACTGAGTGCAGCATATCAAATGGTACTTAACTCGCCAAGCCCCTCAGGTTAGGCCATGTCTACCAGAAAGTTTTAGAGCTCCTCACTGCAGCCTTTTAAAGAGAGGAGAGAAGGGGAGTGAGTCCTGGGATATCCCTTAGGGATTTGAATCATGATTTGAGGAGATTAGCATATATTTGATAGATTCTGATTAATCATTCCTCTGTTTCACATAGCAGATCAAACTATTAAAGGAACCATCATAGTAGCATGATTTTTTTATTTATTGATTGATTTTAGAGAGAGAGGAAGGGGGGTGGGGGAAGAAACATTGATTTGTTGTTCCACTTGTGTATGAATTCATTTGTTGATTCTTTGATATGACCTGACCAGGGATCTAACCTGATGCTTTAATCAACTGGGCTACCCAGCCAGGGCCCCTCGTGGCATAATTGTGAAGAGTTTAGGATGTTGAGTAAGATCTTTGTGTGATTCCCAGTTCAGCCACTAACTAACTGTGTGATCAGAATGATTTGTGTAAAAACGTTTCGTGAATTTTATAGTGTTGTTAAGGCATTTAGTTTGACAAGGACTCCAGATTGGCCTGAACGCTCCTCAGCTGTGTTTGCGTGCTCAGGCCTGTGCTGGTTCTGAACCGAGGACTGCAAAGGCATGGCTCTGGGGACATAGCAAGCAAACAGAGTAGGTAAAAATCAGGTGCTTAAGTTCTCATCCTAAAGTCATCCTTTGCTGGAAACCCACAGTGTCTTTCCTTCTCAGCCTAGTCGCCCCGGCCTGGGATTCGTGATTTCTCCTTCAGTTCAGCCCACATCTCACTAATTCTAGGTCTGACAACTGCACCTGCCACCTCCTTCGGGTAGACTAACCTGCTTACGAGTGTTCTCCCCCTTCCCCAACTCCTTTCTGGTCATTACCATCAAACTATATATTTTATTAGTCAGCATTTCTTTGGCACATCACATAGCAATTCAACTCTTGTTTTGTTTGTGTAAAATCATTTATGTAAAAGTTCTAATAGAATGTCTAGCATGTGGTGAACTATTATAAATAAATGTTGGTGCTCTTCCATTCTTTGTATGTTTTTTTGTTTTTGTTTTTTTAAATATATTTTATTGATTTTTTAAGGAGAGGAAGGGAGAGAGATAAAGAGCTAGAAATGTCGATGAGAGCGAAACATCGACCAGCTGCCTCTTGCACACCCCCTACCGGGGATGTGCCCCCAACCAATGTACATGCCCTTGACCGGAACGGAACCTGGGACCTTTCAGTCCCCAGACCGACGCTCTACCACTGAGCCAAACCGGCTTCGGCCATTCTTTGTATGTTTTATGTTGGTAATTATATCTTGTTACTCAGGGTTCAGAAGTGACGTCTCTTTGTTTTTCTGGATTTCCTTCTAGTGCCCTATTTAGTTCTCCTTATACAAGGTATATTTCTACTGGCTGTTTCCTGACTTGAACTCTAGCTCGTTTTTGACATTTCAAATTCCCTCCATGTCTCCAGCCGAGGGATTGCCAGAAAGCAGCTCTAAACGTCGCTGCCAGGAACTGAGATCACGAATCCCCCTTGTTCTTCCCGGGTGCTAGGTCTCTGCGCACTTGGTATTTCTTCTAGGGACAGAGCGGCCTTGTTGGGGTTGCTTCTCTCCAGCGTCTCCGGGCTGGGGGGATTTCCCATTGGCAGCCCGATTTCCTGACTGCTTTTCCCCGCAGGAGTGTGAGGGCAGAGGGCCCACCCTGCTGTTGTCCCGCCTGCCCCAGGCTGGCCCCGTTTCTTTCCCTCAGAAGTTTCCCTCTAAGAGACTGCTGGGCAGAGAAAGGCCGCTGTTGTTCTGCGGGAGGTGCTAGAGAGAGTGTAGTAAATAGCGTTGTGAATGGGATCTTTTATGAGGCTAGAACCACAGACCCCTTTCTCCTCAGAGCCCTGAGGAGGGAGAGGGGCAAAAAACCACTAGGGTTTCCACGTCTTCCCAGGAGCAGGCTCTGAGGTTTCGGGATATTCACGTTACCCATCATATAAGAAGATGGGTCCATTTAACAGATGCTCGTTGGTGTGTTGCCGTTTAGGGCACTGGATTCCATGGGAATGAGTTATCTTCCCTGCCCTCGAGGAGAGTGTGGTTTGTGAGGGGAGGGAAAATGAGCGGGAGCACCCCAAATTCTCTTCTGTGAAGCCGTGAGACCAGCGTTAAAGAAGGCTTCCTGGAGGAGAGGACCCTGTGGGTGAGGCCTAAAAAGGATAGCCAGGTTGGAGAGGGAGAGTCCAGGCAGAGGGAATAGCACATCAGAAGAATGAAGACAAGAAAGGACATGGGGTGTGTGTGTGTGTGTGTGTGTGTGTGTGTGTGGCGGGGGAGGCGACGTGGTCATTTAAAGTAGCTTTGATCAGATGGCAAGATCATAGAGCAATTAATTAAATGAAACTTAAGAACAGGTAGGAGCTGGGGCCATAGGGCATGTAATCCCCCATGTTAGGGTTTGGGCTTTATCCTCAGGGCAGTGGAGGACCATTGCAAGACTTTAAGTAGGAGGTGACAGGATCAGAGGCTAGAGGGGATGTGTGACAGGATTAAAGGAAAGATGAGTCAAGGGGAGAAGTCCAAGTTTTTTTCTTTAGAATAATGATTTTATTGTTTCTATAAAAACAAGACATTCTTGTTAAAGAATATAGCGATAGAGAAAAGCGTGAGGAGGACAGCCGTGTGCTGTCAGCAGTGGTGCCATGCACGCTGCTGTGCAGGACTCCGAACATGTCTCCTGTTGACATGGACACTTTCCAAGAATGTGAACCTTGTCACACATGAGTGGCTGCTCTGACTTTCTGACCCTGTTTTTCGGAAGTGCAGACCCGTCCTCTCTGTAGTCTGCCAGCAAAGCAAGTGCCAAAGATTTCAGAAAAACATGGATTTACCCTCAGCCCTGAAAAACGCCACCAGTGCCAAAACCGGTTTGGCTCAGTGGTAGAGCGTTGGTCTGCGGACTGAAAGGTCCTAGGTTCGATTCCGGTCAGGGGCATGTACATTGGTTGCGGGCACATCCCCGGTAGGGAGTGTGCAAGAGGCAGCTAGTCGATGTTTCTCTCTCATTGACGTTTCTCGCTCTCTCTTCTCTCCCTTCCTCTCTGTAAAAAAAAAAATCAAAAAAAAAATCAATAAAATATATTAAAAAGAAAGAAAAGAAAAGAAAAACGCCACCAGTGATTGTGTTCCTGTGGATGCTTAGAACAAACCCCACCGTCGTCCGAGAGCAGGAGCCCCAGGGCGGAACTCACTCTTGGGCACAGTCATGCACTGAGCTCCTCACCATCCAGCTGTGCAGGGCCTCCCCAGCCTCGGCTGGAGTTCTTCCGTCGGGAGAGCTGTGGTCAGCAGAGGAACGACCCGAAGAAGTCCATGTCCTGGTCCCTGAACTTGTGAATCTGGTTTTGAGATTTGGTCCTGGATGACCCAGGGGGACAGGGACATCTTAGGGATCCTTATGAGAGGAAGGCAGGTGGGCTCAGGCAGCAGATGAGGTCAGGGAGGCAGGAGAATGCTGTGTTACTGTCTCCGATGATGGAGGACAAAGCCGCCGGCCAAGGCACGCGGGCGCCCCCAGAAGCTGGAAAGGGTGTGAAACAGGTGTGAGAAGTCAGCTGGTCTTCATGTTGTCTTGGCTGGTTCTGTAATTTAGTTGTAATTTTGATGTGGTCGTGGGAGGGGACGAGCATCGCGTTTATTTGTCCCATCATCTTGATCAGAAGTCCCCAGTGGTTTTTCATGTTTTCACAGAATTGTGCGATCATCACCACTATCTAATTCCAGAAATTTTTCGTCACACCATAAAGAAGTCTTGTACCCATTAGCAGTCATTCCCATTGTGCCTTTCCCAGTGCCAGGCCACCACTCACTGCTTTCTGTCTCTGTGGATTTGCCTATTCTGGACATCCCTGTGTGACTGGCTTCTTTCACTTAGCCTATTTTCAAGGTTCATTCATGATGTATCTGTGTACACGTATGTGTTTGCAGTCTCTTGGATATATACCTAGTAGTAGAATTGCTAGGTCATAGCATAGTTCTGTGTTTAGCATTTAGAGGAACGGACAGACTTTTTCAAAGTGGCTGCACCATTTTACAGACCCACTAACAATTTGCGAGGGTTTTTCTATTTCTCTACATGCTCCCCAACTCTTAATTATTTGTCTTTTTAATTATAGCTAATAAAAAAGGTACACTGTAAAGTATCTCATTGTTTTGATTTGCATTTCCTTAGTGACTAATGATATTGAACATCTTTTCATGGGCAGTTGATCATTGTATATCTTCTTTAGAGAAATGTCATATATTAAACCAACTTTGCATTCCTGGGATAAATCCCTTTGTCATGGTATATAATCTTTTTTACATAGTAATGGTTTGGTTTGCTTGTATCTTTATGAGAATTTTTATGCATATAGTTTAATTTTTACAACAACCCTATGACTTTAGGGTACTCATGGAGAAAACGAGGCATGAATTAAGCAGTTTACCTGTGACAACAGAGTGTCAAAACTGGAATAGGAATGGAACACTTTTTTTTTTTTTTTAATTAGGCTAATTTTCTTTCCCATACTTCACTTTGCCTCTCTTTTAGCATAGATTACTGACAGTTGATTTCATTTATTTGGCTCTTTATCTTCCCTGGCCCCCTTGTTTAATTCTCTCCCAAAGATCTTTTTGTTTTTGTTTTATTTATTTTAGAGAGCGGGGCAGAAGGGAGGTGGAGAGAGAGAGAAACACTGATGTGAGAGAGAAACATTGATCTGTTGCCTCTCTGCACTCCAGCCGGGGTTGAAACTGCGACCTTTCGATGTATGGGATGACACTGTAACTAACTGAGTCACACTGGCCTAGGCTGGGCTATTTTCCCTTCTTTGAGACCTTATCATTCTTGGCTTAGATTGAAAACTCCCAGAAGGTGGTCTCTCATCAGATGGCCACACAATTAGGACTTAATATTGGATACATTTTGGATGATAATGAAATATATGTCCTTGATGGTTATTCATTTGATTTTAAATGTGTCCATGTCATTGTCTTTTTTTTTCTTTTTTCTTTTTTTTTTTTTTCTTTTTTGACTCAGGAGCATTACAGAACAAAGACATATGTGATTTTTTTTTTTTTTTAAGTACTCAGCGTTTGCTGTGTCCAAGTAAATACTTAATAAAGGCTTTAGAATTGGAAGGATGCATCTCTATAGTGCCCTCTTTAAAGTGTCTAAGGAGAGTGTATACTGCTGGCTAAGTGTTTGTGTGGCCTGAAATCTCAGTATCTTTCTCTTCTACCTGAACTGTATACCCATCGCTCCTATCTCTCCCTCCTTCCTACATAACAGCTGGATCATCTGAGATTGCAATTGCTGAGGATTTATAGACAGAATCTCAGCATTAAATCTTTTGCTTTTTCCACCTTTTCTGATGTGTGCATAGGCAAGCTATAACACATTTTGCATGGAGGTATAAGCATTTAGAGGTCCAAAACACTCTTTGGGGCTGCTCAAAAGAGTTAGTGGGAAGCACATGGGCAGACGTTTAACTGTACGTATGTAACATTGGTAGACATGTATGAATGCTTTAGAAGTCTCAATGTCTACATGTAACTCAGTTGCTGTATTGATGTCAGTATTGTAATTTACCCTTGCCATCTGTGAACTCCTTGGCTCCTGCTCTAGTATAAAATAGAAAAAAGAATGACTATTCATTTTAATGTTAGTCAAAGACTAAGAATGTCTTCTGCAAAACAAAACCATGTATTAAATTGCAAAAGCAAATGAAAATGCTTTTTGGGTTTTCTGGTTTTGCTGATTATTTATGCTGTCTCTTCGTTGATGTGGGTATTTGGGACTTGCCGTGCACTCATTGATTGAACTATCATTTGTATGTACAGAAATATAGAATATGAGAAAGTGTGTAAGCCTTGTGGCTTTCCCCTGTTTTAAATCCAAAGGCCATTGCCTTGTTTTATGATCTGGCAGAGCTATGACCTGCATAATGAACAGAATGTCTTGGGACAGACTTGTATTACCAGTAGAAAGAGTCTGTGCCTGCATCTCTGTAATTAAGAAGGGCAATGTTTAGTTTCTAGTGTGGGCCTAGAATACTTTTCCCCTTCCTTAAGGCTGTTTTGTCTTTTTAAATAGTTTTATGGAGGTATATTTGATGTACAATCAATGTGTACATTTAAAATATATAACTTGATTTACTTTTTCACATGTATTCATCTGTGATGATATCACCAATGAGATAAGCAACATACCGATAATCCCTAAAAGTTTTCTTGTGTGGCTTTGTAATCTCTCTGTCTTCTCTTCTCCCTCATCCCCAGGGAAACCTCCTTGGGATTTCTTTTTTATCACTATAGATTAGTTCACATTTTCTATAATTCTTTATAAATGGAATGTCCTCTTTTCTTGTCTGATTTCTTTCACGCAATTTTGGGTTAATCTCTGTTGTATGTATGAATAGTGTGTTCCTTTTATTGCTGAGTAGCATATTTTCTGGATAATTTGTGTATCCATTCTTCTGTTGATGGACATTTGGGCTTCTACAAATAAAGCTGCTAAGAGCATTCATGTACAAGTCTTTGTGTTGATATGTTTTCATTTTTTCTTGCGTAAATCCGATGATAGAAATTGCTGAGTCCTGTGGTAAGTGTATGTTTAACATCATAAATTGCCAAATTATTTTCCAAAGTGGTTTTATAATTTTACATTCCCACTAGCAGTGTATGAGAATTCCTGTTGCTCTACATCTTGTGTCTTTTTAATATTAACTTTTTTAGTATGTGTGCACTGTAATGTCTTATTGTGGTTCCAATTTGCGTATCCCTGATGACTAATGATGCTGAACATTTTTTATGTGCCTATTTGCCATGTATATGTTTTCTTTGATGAGGTGTTTGTTCAGGTCTTTTGTTTATTTTTTAATTGGGCATAATTGCCTAGTATTAACTCAGTTATTAAATTGTAAGGGTTCTTTGTGTATTCTACATACAGTTTTGTTGTCAGATATGTTTTGCAATTGTTTATTTCTGGTCTATGACTTGCTTTTTCATTTTCATAACAATGCCTTTTAAAACTTGTTTTAAATTTGTGTACAGTGTCTTTTGAAGAGCAAAGGTTCTAAGTTTTGATGAAATCTAATATATTGCTTTTTCCTTTTATAGTTTGTACTCTTTATATTTAGTAAACAAATCCTTGCCAAATCTAAAGTCAGTAATATTTTCTCCTAGAAGTTTTATTGCTCTAGCTTTTCCCTTTAGATCTATGATTTATTTCTAATTACTTTTTGTAGAGGGTGTGCGATAAAGTTTAAGATTACTTATTTATTTAGACATATGGATGTCCAATTGTCCTAGCACTATTTGTTAAAAAGAATATTTTTTCCTGATTGAATTGCATTGGCACCATTGCTGAAAATTGATCATATATACGTGGTATGGACTCTGTTCCATTGATCTATATCAGTAACCCACTGGTTTAGTTATTATAACTTTATAGTAAGTCTTGAACTCAGATAATACAAGTTTTTCAACACTGTTCTTTTGTTTTCAAAAATGCTTTTAGTTATTCTAGGGCTTTTTCATTTCCATAAAGATTTTAAAATCAGTTTGCCCGTTTCAACAAAAAATGGCTTCTGGGATTGTGGTTGAGATTGTGTTGACTCCATAGATCAGTTTGGAGGAAATTGTCATTTTAACAATATTTTGTCTTCCAGTTTATGAACATGGTTTAGTGTTCCTTTAATTTCAGTCTTTAATTTCTCTCAGCAGTGTTTTGTATGTTTTAGTATACTGGTCTTTTATATCTTTTGTCAAATTTACCCCTAAATATTTTATATTTTGATAATATTTTAAATATCAATTTTCAATTATTTTTGTTTACATATAAACATAATTGATTTTTGTTATATTGACCTTATATCATGTAACCTTGCTAAACTAACTCACTAATTCTTGTAGCTTTTTTGTTAATTTCCTAAGATTTTAGAATTTGTTTGCCTGACAAATAATGACAGTTTTATCTCTTCATTTCTAATCTGTATATATTTTTAATTTTGGAGAAAACCTGGGTTTTAGAACTTTTTTCCTAGACCTGTGAAGCAGATTTTGGATTTCCTCATTAGGAATTCTTGAAAAACAAAAAAGATTATTAAATTCTGTATCCATTCCTTTATTCATTCAATGAATATTAGTGTATGCTGTATGTCAGACACTATCTAGTGACTAAAGGAAGAGAAAGACATATAAACAAGTAATTACAACTTAACTAGTGAGTATAGTAAGAGCCATAGTTATGCTTTGGGAACTTAGAGGCAGGACTGTTGGGAATGAAGGGGGAAGAGGCTCTCTGCAGGCCCTGCAGCCCTGGATGGGAGAGACTGACTCATTGTTGATAGGAAAAGGTTTAAACAACTCTGTTCTGATAAATTCTACATCCCCCCATCCAGGCTGTCTGTATTTACCTGATTATATTGAAAGCCTGAAAGAAATACATACATCTTTATAGATGTTTCCTTCCTTTTCCTTTTCCTTTTAATCTTAGATGGTATGGCCACCCTTTGCATCTATCCTTAAACCTCACTTACCTAAGGCCAGGGGCAATGCAAGCAAGGCTATTTGACCTGCTGTTAGTACTAAAATTTATGCTGCTATACTTATAAGAGTACTATGAATTGGGTACTGTTGCCCTATTTCTACAGTATTTTGTTTTGCTTTTTAAAAAAAACATTTTAGCTTGTATTCTCTTCCCCCTCCCCCTCATAGCAACCTTTGAAGTCTTTACATTTCTCCTGCCATATACATTTTAAAATTTTTCAATTTTAGAAAGAGAGAAAAAAACGTGAATTTGTTGTTCCACATATGTATGCATTCGCTAGAGGCCTGGTGCATGAATGTGTGCACCAGTGGGATCCCTCAGCCTGGACTGTGGGATTGGGCTGAAACTGGCTCTCCACCATCCCCCACGGAGTCTCGGAGTGTGAGAGGGCACAGACCAGGCCAGGGACCCCACCAATGCACTATTGGGGCCGGAGAGGGACATGGGAGGGCTCCAGGGCATGTCTGGCCCACCTTGCTCAGTCCTGAATGGCCGGACCCCAGCAGCAAGCTAACCTACCAGTCGGAACATCTGCCTCCTTGTGGTCAGTGCATGTCACAGTGACTGGTCGACCTGTTGACTATCTGCCTCCTGGTGGTCAGTGTTCATCATAGGGAGTGGTTGGGTGGCTTTACCATATCATTAGCATATTAGGCTTTGATTGGTTGAATGGATGTCCGGACACTTAGCATATTAGGCTTTTATTATATAGAATTGGTGGACTCTTGTATATGCCCTGACCAGGGATCAATCATGCAATCTTGGCATATCCAGACACTGCTCTAACCAACTGAGCCACTCCGCCAGGGTCCTGCCATATACATTCTGAGGGGGAAACATGCTTTTGACTTTGTAGCCCCAGGATATTTACCAGAGTCTGGCAAGTTGGAGGTGTGAAATAGACAATGTGTATGTTGGTATAATTGCTCTTTAGCCCTAGTTATCAGGCTTTGGGTTCCTCTAGGTAATATAATTAGATAATATTTAATTTTACAGGTAAGGAAATTTCTCCAGGCCACCGGAGAGTAAATAATTTTTCCCTTTGTGAAATCAGTATCCCCCCCAATTCAGTATTTTATTGGTTTGTAAAATTGTATAATTTTGGAAACACTAATCTAGACCAACACTCTTCATTTTAGAGGAATCTTGCTATCATAGAGGAAGATAGTTTAAAACAGTAATGTTAGGCCCTAACTGGTTTGGCTCAGTGGATAGAGTGTTGGCCTGCTGGCTGAAAGGTCCGAGGTTCGATTCCGGTCAAGGGCACATCCCCGGTGGGAGGTGTGCAGGAGGCAGCTGAATCGGTGTCTCTCTCATAGATATTTCTAACTCTCTATTCCTCATGCTTCCTTTCTGTAAAAAATCAATAAAATATGTTTTCTTAAAAAAGATTTAAAACAGTAATGTTAGAAGTAACTGTTTTATTGATTGCTTACTATGTGCCAGGCCTGTAATAGGTGCTGTGGATGCATGACTTCATTCAGTTTTCATGAGCACCACGGCTGTCTTATTTTTGAGGGGCTGGGTGGGTCATGGTTTCTGATAAACATATTTACTACTTAACCAGCTCTAAGAACCTAATCAGAAGTCTTCCTTCGTTGTTTTTCTTTAGTGATTGAAAACTTAGTTATCCACACTCTATTTATAGTTTCTAAAGCCATACTCACTCTTGCCGTCACCTTATTTTAAAAAGATTCTCTCCCCTTTCTGAACTGAGAATTCCAGAAGGTAGAGACCAGTATAGCAGAGCAACATGGTAGGAATTGAGTACGTGTTCTTGACCTAATAAATGAGTGTACCCAGCTCATCATGGGAAACAGGCCTGTCAGGCCAGCACGCTCAGTAGTATTTCTACTTCAGTGTTTCTTTCTCCTTCAGTGGCAAAAACTGACCTGCCCATAACTGTGCTGCATGTGTTACAGTTCTCACTGATCTCATGACTATTAGCAGACACGCCCTGCACATTACTGAGTGCCTAGAATGCAAGCTTGGCATTATGCCTTCACTTTGCAAGAATGAATAAGGTAATCGCTGCCTCAGGTAGCTCATAGATGATTAAGTAGATAACTACAGTGCACAAAGAATGCAGTGACGGGTGGGGATTTTCACTGTGAGTTCGTGGCATAAGGTAACGATAGTTCGCCCAGCAGGGGGAGGGAGTGGGCGGCACTGTTCTAAGCCCTTTGCACATAGCAACTCTTTTAATCACACAACCCTGAGCGTTGGTACTGTTGGTGTCCCTGTTTCACAGCGGAGATAATGAGAGGGCGAAGGTCAGACAGCTGGTAAGTTGTGGAACTGGAATTCAAATGCAGGCAGTGTGGCTCTAGTGTCTGCTCTTAACCACTGTACCATGCAGTCCCTTGCAAGTCTTGAAGTAAAGGGGAGAAAATGAGAAATATCAATATTTGTATCGGAGTGGCAGGATTTATTGTTTAACTGGCTATGTGGTCAGAGAGAAGGAAGAGTCCAGATTAGTTGCTAGAGGAAAGGTGTGGGGTTTACAGAGATAAGGTTTTCAGTGCATTCGATTTGAGTATTACAGGTTGAAGCACCACCTTCCCCAAGTTACAAAGAGGAGTCAGGAACTTGAGAGATACTCGGCACTGAAAACACGATTCGGGAGGAGTCAGCATTAAAAGCGTTGGCGAAAAGCACCAGAGTAAATATTGTCCCCTGCGAAGGGAGTGTAGGGTAAGAGCAGCAGGCCTGAAAGATCAGCATTGTCAGATGTGGGGAGAGGTCTCCTTAAATGAGATCTGGAAAAGAAAATCCTCTTCATTAGCATATTTCTCAGTCTGCTCTGCCAGCCGCCATTCCGGGGCCTCCGGAATGGCCTCAAGAAATTGCCTTGACAGCTTTCAGTTCTGGCCTCTGAAAAGCTCTATAGGACAGCAGTCGCCAACTGGTGTCCGAGAGGTTCGAAAGGTTGGTGACCACTGCTATAGGATGTTAAAGTCCACTCCCTAGGGTGTCAGCCCCCCCGTCCTCTGCACTGTCCAGCATTACAGGGTACTCCGGCCCACTGAAGTCCTCCGGCATTATGGTCATGGGGGTTGGGAACGACCCCGGGAGCAAGAAGGGACAATATTCTGTTTTGTAATTGTGTGTCCAGGGCAGTCATTGGAGCTAACCTGAGCGAATCAAACACCCCTCCCCCCTCCCCCCAAGTAATGGATAGTATCTGCAAGAAAGGAGGAAAGCACTGCACAAAGTCCCCCTGTGCTGGAACATGAAATAAAGGGAACATCAGTTTTATATTTCATGGTAGAAGAGCAGCATATTTAGTAAAGAAGGCAAGGGCTGGCATTCCTTCCCGTTAGCCCAGATTCGGAGGAGCTGTGCCAGGTAAATATCCCGCAGGACCCCTCCAGGATCTTGGAGATAAGAGAGGATCCTAGATTCCTTTGGATTTCTAGGTGTCACCTCTTTCCTCCCATCTGCAGCCAAGATGGTTCCCTGTCTGGAGAGACTGAGGTTGCTGTTTCTGGTTAGACCAGATCCCTTTCATTTTCACATTTGGGAGTCTCTCCCAGGAACCCCCTCATGATGTCATCTTTGTGGGAAGTAGAGAATGTAACGGAGGGAGGGGAGTCAAGAAGGCTTCTTTTCCGGTCAGTCATTTCCATCTCTTGCTGCCATTCAGTGTGTTCTATCCATGAGATGGCTTCTTTCCTCCCTCACCCCACCCTCCTTTAGTTTCCTGGAAATGGAGTAGGGTCTGGAAGAGAGAAAGGATGGAAATTCCCATTGCATCTCTCTCTGCAGCGGTTGAGATGAGGTTTGAGTGGGGGGGAGGGGAAGGGGAGCTGTAGAGAGAGGGAGTCAGCCCTGTAGGGAGAGGCCAAGAGACTGCTGAGCCAATGGTATGGGCCTAATTACTCCTCTGCCTTGAACTTGACTGTAATTGTGGTTTCTGGGAGCCAGCGCATCCTGGAAATCTGCTGGGACAGCGGAGATTGGGGATGGAGTTGAATTTTCCGCTTGGACCAGCTTGCCCAGCACCCATTTTTGGTTGGAAGATAGGGTGAGTTCCTAACGCTCAAAAGGGACAGTTAAGACAGCCAGGACTATCAGGCCTTGCTTTGGAACTGGATGAGAGGTTGTATACTCTGAAATCCTGGACACTTTAGAGAAGTTCAGAGAGGCAGCAGATGGCAGGGTCTGGGGAAGAGTTATATAAGCTAGAAGTTAGATCAGTTCTAACCTTGAGGAAGGGCCTTCATGTTCCTACACCTTAGTTTTACCATCTGTCATTTTATTTGAGCATCTGTCTTTATTTACAGGGATATTCCTAAACAATAGATGGGGAAATGCTAGACTAATATAAGAGAGCAGCTTAAGTCCCTTTTTCCCCCATGGTGTTAATAATAAAATAGCTAATATACATCACATTTGTTGTGTACCCTGTGCTTAATATAACAATCTAGTGAAGTTGTTCCCAACCTCAGTTACAAGGAAATCTGAGATGGAGAGATTACATATCTTGCCTAAGATCACAAAGCCAGTGTCAGCATCAGGATTACCAACCCAGTGACTTGATTCCAAAGCCTGTGCCTTTGGCCCTCAGACATAAATGGTAATCTGCTCTGTGTGTTACACTTGTTCCCAGAAACACCCAGGGCCAGACCGGCTTAGTGAGGTTTGGCTGTTGGACTTGGAGTCACTAACCCTGGGACCTCAGGCAAGTCCTTTGTCTTCTCTGAACTGCAGTTTCCTCATCTATAAAATGTGTATGTTCAGAGCTGTTCTGAGGATCAGGTGAGATGCTGCCCAGCACAATACCTACCACCCAGCAGATGCTTAATACATGTTAGCAGAATCTGAACTTACATAAGGAGAAATAGCAGCCAACCCCTGCCACCTTGAATTTGTGATCTGATATTTCAGAACGCTGACATGCTGTAAGAGTTGATCTATATAGCAAAGTAAAATGAATGGTGAGGACTCTCTAGGCAGGGAGCAAACGCATTAGCAGGGAAAGGGCTCTGCTTGGGTCCAAATACCAGCTTCATCTCACTCACTGGATGCATGAATTAAGCAAGTTCCTCAGCCTTTCTGTAGCTCAGTTTCTTCATCTAAAATTATGACATTATTAGTATGATCCCATGGGTTTGTTTTGAGGATTAAGTAAAATAAATAAGAATGGCTAATAACACTGAGTTCTTACTGAGAACCAGATCCTGGTCTAAGCTTTTTATTTTTATGTTCTTAATAATTTGGTCTTAATAATTCCATGAAACGGGTACTGTTATATCCCTGTTTTAAGAGTGAGATGCAGAAAAGTCCAGTAACTTGTATAAGATCACATACCTGATAAATGTCAGAGTCAGCATTTCTGTCTGGGCAAGGAGCTCAGAAACCCATATGCCTAACCATACTATCTTATCTCAGTAAGAGCTTAAAAACATTCTAGTTCTTTTCCTCATCATTAGTGTCCATCTATCAGTCAGTCACAGTGCTTCCTGAGAGTACCTGACCGTGCTAGTCATTGTGGTCTCTGTCAACAAAGCATGTGGCCGGCTTTCTGCTCTGACGTTCATTATTTTTTAGAGAGAGACAAGATCAGTGTGGATGGCATAATTTGCAAACAAGTGCTAAGGGATACAGTGTGGATTCAAAATGCAGTAGAAATTACTTTAGTTACTAAAAAGATCACTGGAGAAGGTGGACTAGTTCAGAAAACTTCCTAGAGAAGGTAGTGCATACTTGAGTTCAGCCCTAGAAACTGGGCCCATGGGCAAGAGTGCTTTGGAGTGCTTGAGTTGGGTGAGAATTTTAAGGTTGTCATTCATCAGTCAACAAGTTTTTAATGAGTGTGTACTCTGTGCCTGGCCCAGTGGAGAGGAAGATCAGTATTGATTGCTCAGTTGCCATTGTTTTTCTCCCGGTCAGTCCAAGTGTGTTTCCTAAAGACTATGTCTTGCAATCCAGTAATACCTATTGATAATTGGAATACTTTTATTGCTCTGCCCTAGGCGGCCCCTTGTTGACATAGTAAAACCCCATATAATATGATAAGGTGGTTTGTGCCTGGATATAACCAGGGCGCATTTTCCAGGTCCCCGGGAAGGAACTGCAGGGACCATCTGGTTCATCCATTCCTGTCCCCATCGCTTTGCCCCACACCTGACCCCATCACTCTGCTCCACACGCACACGTGCGCGTGCACACGCACACTCCCCATCATCCTCTTTATTTATGAGGAAACTAAGGCCTAGAACTAATCCACACCTTCAAACCCTGGGACACTTTATTCAAACTACTCTGTGCTGCCAGATAATAAACAATAAGCTCTGAGCCAGAGCAAGTGCTCCGAAGTGTAACTGCATAGAACAAATGCTTATCATTTCTCTTCACCCGGAACGGGGGTATAAGCCTATCTTCCAGCACCAGTCATTTCTGTCTTAATATTGCTTTCGCTGTTGTGCAGCCCTCTCGGTGTGAAAGACTTAATTTACCAGGAGAAGTAGAGAGACAGCAGCACTTGCTGGAAGTGGCGAGGGCCACTGCTCTGAAAACTCCTGTCTTCCCACAGAATGTTCTGGCACCTCCCCCAGTGGAGAAGGCTGCAGCTGGTTTACTCTCTTTATTTGTGTAAGCTCGATGGGCAGCCCCAGAAGCATCCCGATAGGCAGGGCCAGCGGAGCATTCTTTTGGTCTGTGGCCACTCTGCCTCCTGTGGGGGAAATGTTTGTGGGCTTGTTGCTTGGAGTTGCCTTAGGCGAGTGTATGTTTTAACAGCTTTGGCTGTCCAGCAGTCTTAGTCCCATCCGTCAACAGGAAGGATGGAGGGAGGGTCGCATGGTGATGAAACCGTAGTGACAGCTGCAGGGGTCTCTGGCTGTTAGGGAAGCCAACTCAGATTTTCTCTGGCTGGCCTTCTCTCAGTTTCCTAATCCCAACAGTGTCTGTCAAGTATACTTTGTAGAGCTCAGATTATTGAGGGAATTGGGGGGGGGCAGGGGTAGGCTAGGGGCTGGAGATGTGGGTGCTGAAGAAACACAAAATAGAAGACATAAGTCCCTCCTTCAGAACAGGTATTTTATTAGACAGAACACAGAATACTTAATGTGTGTATAGCCCAAGTCAAATGCTTGAGGGGTAGAAGGATGCAAAGAATAAGTTGATTACTCCTAAGTCATCATTGGAGGGTTAATTGAGGAAAGCTTCCTGAAGGGTGGGAGTTTCCAGGCAGTTTTTACAAGGATGGAACAAGGAATTTGTAGGGAGCCTTTTGCAAGCTGGGAAAGAACCTCCTCCACCCGCCCATCTTTCCTCTCTCTGTTTCTGGTAAAGCTTCCTGAAGTTACAGCTAAGAATAGCGAGGGTAGGGACACTCAGCCTGTGACACTTTAGGTCCCGCACCCCCATTACAGATGTTGTGACTAGATTTGCATCTCTGAGCTGGAGAAAGGGTGCTGCCTCCCTGAGGTGGGAAAGGGCTTACAGAAAGAGCAGCCATTCTATCTGCTCAGGTTACTGCCGCGAGGTATTGGCTTTATGGTTTAACCTCAGCAGTTTTAAAACTAACCCTTTGCACTCCGCTGCCCCCTCTCAGTGTCATCAGAATTCTAGCATATCACTCGGATGTCCCCTCTCAGGGGGGATATTGCAGTTTATTAGTGATTACAGGAAATTGAGTTAATTCAATGCACGTTTCCGCCACAAAGTAGTGTCAAGTAGCTGGTAGCCAATGTCCAGAATGGTTCGGAGTGCAAAGGGTAAACTTTCCTCTGTCAGTTTTGGTATGAAGTTGAGGGAGGCAACTAATTTAAAATCTACCTTAAATTAGAAGGGTCAATCTTCTGAGCCAAATGAAGACATCTTAGATTGGCCATTAACTCTGTGTTAATTATTTTATAAATTATTCTTTATTTGTGCAATAATAATAAAAAATGGACTCAAATAACAATTCTGTTTATGCAAAGTATAAAGCAAGGTATGCCTTGCTGGGATACAGAGATGAATCTAGCATGCATCAGCTCTTCGGGAGCTCACTAGTCCAGCAAGCAAGGGAGAAAAGTCAGCACCCGTGTGGGAAATGCTTTGGCAGAAATATGTACGAGGTGCTATGGGAAACAGGTTACTGGAGGAGCCGCTCGGAGCAGGCTTCTAGTTTCCTCTCAGGTCTGAGGGCTGGAGTCCTTGCCATGGGAAAGAAGGAAAACTGGGATAGCTGTGACCAAAGGAAGGAAGCCAGGCCAGCACTGTCCAATAGAGACAGAATGCAAGCGACATTGAACATTTTCTAGGAGCCACATTAAAAATAAAGAGAAGCAGCCCTGGCCAGGTAGGTCAGTGGTTGGAGCGTTGTCCCATACACCTAGGTTTCGGGTTTGACCCCTGGTAGGGATGTATACGGGAGGCAACCAATGGTTGTTTCTCAGTGGCAACCCCCACACTGAGATATTTCTCTGGAACTTCAGCTGCTGTCTTTGGGAGCTCGGCCAGCTCTTTTGAGCCTCCTCCCGTCCTACCGGTCTCTATGCGGTCTCCACTTTCCATCCTTGGTTATCAGGGTTCTCTCCAGCTAGTCTTCAGTTGATTATCAGCTCACATTATCTGTGTAGTGGATGTTTCACTGCTGAGTGTACAGAATTGAATACTGGAAATCTGGGAAATTGGAGGCTTTAGGAGCTTATTAACCTGTTCTTATAGACAGGTTAGGATGTTGCTCCCTGCTGTAAGTCTACAGAACAGGCTTAACCCCTTCCCACTCCAGTTAGTCTTTGCTAAAACTATGAAATTGTGAATTTAATCCTAACTTACATGCATTATGGAGGTCACTCAAAATTTCCTCTTGATGGCCGAAACCAGTTTGGCTAAGTGGTAGAGCGTTGGTCTGCGGACTGAAAGGTCCCAGGTTCCATTCCGGTCAAGGGCATGTACATTGGTTGCGGGCACATCCCTAGTAGGGGCTGTGCAAGAGGCAGCTAGTCGATGTTTCTCTCTTATCGACATTTCTAGCTCCCTATCCCTCTCTCCTCCTCTCTGTAAAAAATCAATAAAATATATATTTTTAAAAATTTTCTCTTGATAAGTGTATGCTTATGATATTTGAAGTCTGCGAAGTTTATTTGCATAAGCTATCTGATTTTATCTTTCAGCACTTACGTATTGAATATCTACTGTGTACTAGGTTCTGGAGCTGTTGCATGCTCTAGAGAACAAGAGACAATGAAGCTTGTCATTAAACAGGGAAAGCAGACATTAAACAAAAAAAAAGCACCGAGTAATTAGTTGCTATTGAATTAGGCACTGCAAAGGGAAATTAAATTAGAAGGGAGATCCAGCCTGGGGGGTGTCAGAGTGTTTAGCACAGGGCCTTCAGATTCTTTACGCTCTGTAGTAAAGAATGAGTATGAATGGCCTTGGCCAAGGTAGGAGAGAAGGCCTCTAGGGTTGATATATGGTGAGCAAGGAGGGGAATGGCAAGAGATAATGAGACTAAAGAGTAAGCATGAGGATGTCACAGAGGACCTGTTAGGCCATGTTAAGGATTTGGAACTTTATACAAGGCCAGTGGGAAACCACCAAAGGATGATGTATGTTCTGGTTTATTTTTTCTTAAAAAGATCGCTCTGACTTTGTGTAGAGAATGAGTGGGTTCTGGAAAAGTGGAAGCTGGAGAAGATGTGACACTAGTTGTAGGTAAGAGATAATGGTGTCTTACACCAGCCTGTGATGGGGAAGGCAGATGTAGGTAAATTCCAGAAATATTCACGAGTATTATCAGCAGGTCTTGGCCGTTGATTAGATCAGAGGAGGGGGATGTCAGAGATAACTCAGATTTCTGGCATGAGCATTGCATTGTTTCCTGAGAAGGAAATATTTGCATGGGAGAACAGGTTTGGGATGGGGAAATAGATTTTCAGTTTGAACATTTTCGCTTTGAGGTATTGCTGAAGGTGATTTGGTCATCCCAACCCCTCTTTGAGAAAAATGGGATAATACACATTTTTCATTGAGAAATTTAGGCTTGGAGAGGTTGGACAGCTTGCCTGAGATGACATATCCAGGAGGAGGCTGAGCTGAGCTTGAGCCTATACAGCAGTTCCTTGAATAAAGTTATTTAATTTGTTTGGTTACAATGTTGATAAGATGCTATAAGATCTTAGCTCTTATTTAGATCAGTCTGTGGTAAATTGGTTTAGTTATACATCGTTTCACTGTAGTCCCAAGAAACTATCAATAAGTAAGTCCTTTATGTGAGGACTTACTGTGTTTTATTCCTAAAGTCCTGCTTGCCAAACCACACCACACAGGCTAAGTATTAAATGTTAACTCAGGCTACCCAGCCCTCTTAACATACCAATTCCCTCTTCCTCCTGCACACACACCTGGCTGCCGAGTTGTCTGCTCTGACAGTCAGACAGTCCTGGACTCTCTATTTCTCGAAGAGGCCTCCATGGCAGCAGGAGAGAGCATTCCTGGCTCTGCCCTCCCTAGATTTAGAACACGCCAGGGATCGTCCCCGCTTTCTACTTATTGCTCACTCGTTCTCGTCCCACCCCGACACATGTTGAGCATAGGTCACCCCCATGGAATGAGCATTTGCACGGGACTGTACTCTGCTGACCGATGGTGATTGGTGCCAGTTCGATGTCAACATGAATTCTCACTGTCAGGTACAGTGAAGAAGGAAACTTCATTCAGTACAGACAGTTCAGCTGTGATACAACACAGCTGTGGGACAGCTCAGTAATGTCACAGATCGGTTATGAAACACTGTGAAATGGCCCCGAGGCGAGGTGGCCCTGCCCTGCTCCAGACTGCCCCACCTCCCGGCTGGTGTGTAAACCCTGCTGTGCTCTGCTCTGCTCTGCCCTGTTCTGGAAGCACTGGCTTTGGTGGGAGGGGAAAGAGTGCTTTCTCAAGCCAGAGGGGAGCTGACACATATAGAGACGTTCCTGCCTCCAGGCCCTGGCTGGTCAGTTCTCATGCAGGTGAGCTTTCCGAATCTTCAGTTTTATTGGTCTAAAAAGCTCTGTCGTAATTGGTCAGAATGGAGTAGTTCTGATTGTTCAGTGAAAATTCTGATGGGGCTCTGATTTGACAGGAAAAGTCTGTGTTTTGGTTGAAATATAATTCCAGGAACTGCTTTATAGGGGTTGACTCCAAATCACCTGCAGGTAGACTGGCAGTTGAGGGCAGGCTTTTCCTTGAAATGTGGCCTGTGTGAGAGGCCCCTGTTTAGAAATGGCTGCTGGGCTCTGTTTTTGTTGTGTGTTTTTTTGTTGTTGTTTTAAATTTGAGTCCAGTTAGCCACTAGGTGTCCTTGGTAGGTCTCTCCTTTGTCAGGCCCACAATACTTTCAGAGAATTTAACAAACATTGCCTCTTTGGTCCTCACATCAGCTCTGAAAGAAAGGACATGTATGTTCCTTCAGCAAACATTTTTGGAGCAGGCACTTGCCACGCACCAGTCACTATGCTGGAACTTGACTGGTGATACAAGGATGAATAAGATTCTGTCCTCATTCACAAGGAGTTTTAAGACTCATAGGGAAAACTGATGATAGACTCAGAAGTGAAGGGACTTATTTAGAGAGTTCCTTAAAGTTGTGGCCCTCTGAACAAGGAATCCCTTGGGCTGCTCGTTAAAATAAGAATAGATCCCACACCACAAACCTGCTGAGGTGGATCCCCAGGATTGGATCCACCAGTGATTCATGCACTGCTCTTCAGCTAGCATCGTCCAGTGGAGATATGAGCTTTTCTGGCCACATTGCCAGAGGCTTTTCCCCTCCATTTGTCTTCCCTTGTTTTACAGATGAGAGAGCTGACGCAAGTGGAAGTCAAGGGCCCACAGTGAATTAGAGACAGAACTGGAATTAGCGCCTGAATTTCCCGGACTCCTAAATCTAACCTGTTTCTATAACTCCATCTAGAGTGTTAAGTTTGCACTCTGGATCTTATTGAAACTGCTTTCTGAGTCCTTTCATTTCTAACTAGAGGCCTGGTGCATGGATTCGTGCACTGGTGGGGTTCCTCGGCCTGGCCTGTGCCCTCTTGCAGCCCAGGACTCCTTGGGGGATGTTGGATAGCTGGTGTCAGTCGATCCCTGTAGGCCCAATCCAGAGAGGAGGGAGCCCGATGCTGAGCATTGAGCATCTGTCCCCTGGTCAGTGTGGGTCATAATGACAGGGGTAATGGTTGTTCGGTTGCTTAGGCTTTTATATATAGAGATTGTACTCAGTAGTATAAGCTCTCAGGGAGCATTTGTGTCATGATCTATCAGGAGGGATTGTCTGCAAACAGGCCTCTTTTCTGTAGGGATATACAGGCCCAGGAGGCTGTTTGCGAGCCTCAGAGCACAGGGAAAGTCCTACCCAGGGGCAGAATCCTTGGAGAGTTAGGGTGCCAGGAGGCTGCCTAAAGCTCCACTCTGGTAGATAAGGGAAACCAGAGCAGTAAGGCTGGGTCATGGTTCAGTGAGTGTGGATTTTATCTGGATCTAAGGTCTTGGCAGCGTGGCTCCTTCCTGGTTAACTGCTGCTCCTGGCTTTGGGGAGGGACTCAGGAATATTACTCTGCTCCTAGGCCAGTCTTTGTATAGTATGCTTTTTGTCTCTATCATCTGCGTTCTTTATCATCTCTATATACACATATGCTGCAAGTATTCTATATGTCATGTATGTCATGTATGTGTGTGCACATGTGAGGTACACAAATTATGTGTGTTATGTGCATGTATGTGTGTGTATGTATGTTAAAAAGAAAATAGGAGAGAAGTTCTAATAAAGACCAGTTAGATCTACACATGGACACAGATCATATAACTTTTTGTTAAGGAGCACAGACCTTGAAGTCAGACCAACTTTTTGCACTTTTTTTTTTTTTTTTGTAGGATAACATTTATTGTGTAATCACAGAGGTAGATAAAGTAATTCCCAGAAGAAATGGGCTTAGGAAACAAGTTATAGAAATAAAGGAGGGCCCTTGGAGCTCGGTAGCGAGGAAGCTAATTGTAATGTACGGGGGGGGGGGGGGGGGGGGAGGCATAGATGTGCTCCTGGGAGGAGAGCGCCCTTCGTGTACACCTTAACCCTACTTTCTAACCTGTCTCTTCACCTATCTGAAAACGGATGTACTACCTACCTCACCAGCTCTTATGATGGTTAAATGAGGTAATGTATGTCAACTGTTTAGCACAGGGCCTGGAAGGTAACAAGAACTTAATCATTGTTATCACAGAACAGGATATTCTATACCTTTTCCTCGTTTACACATTTGTGGTGGGACAACGGTAAGGACAGAGAGCCCAGGAACCTCTGTTGAGGGGGTTGATACCACCCAGCTCAGCCAGTTGGCACCACGTGAAACTACAAGCCCTGGTGCCAGAGCGTGTGTAGCGATGGCAGTTTTATCCTTGTTGTGCAGCACAGTAGTCACTAGCCATCGGTAGCTACTAAACAGTTGACCTGTGGCTAATACAACTGAGAAACTGCTACCTGTGGCTAGTGGCTATTGTGTTAGATAGCACAAGTCTAGATTCTAGAACTTTTTTCCCATTTTTATTGAGATATAATTTACATACAGCATTGCACAAGTTTAAGATATACAGCATGACTTATGTATATTGTGAAATGATTACCACATTAAGTTTCATTATTATCCATATATTCTATTGATAGAACACTTATTAAATGATGATCTAAGCTGACTATTTACCTGGAATGAAGAGGAGGGAAGTGTGATCAGGAGTGATGGACAGGGTAATTTGAAAAAGAAAAAGAAAGCCAGAAGCTGTAGCTTCGGAAAGTTTACCTTCTTGTCTGGCTTATAGATGCGGTAATGAGGAGTAGAGTAGGAACGACATCTGGGAGAAGGAACACTGGGCAAAGACAAGAGCCAGAAGCCATAGCGAGTGAAAGGAGAACAGTGAAAGGCAGGACCAGGAATAGGACGGAGCCTGACACGGGGGACCTGTTCATGGATCCAGAACTTCATCTGTACAAGCCTACAAACAAGCAGTTCCATTGGGCATTCGTGCTGCAGGAAGCACAGGGCCTGGGAGCTGTGGCAGGCATGGGAGGCTGACCGGCATCAGGCAGCCTCTTCGATGCCATGGTCTAATGGCCTAGCTTGAAGACAGGAAGGCCTTTCTCTGGAGTGTAATAGGGAAGCCCTAAAAGGTTTTAAGCAGCAAAGTGATGGGGCAGATTTGCATTTTAGTAAGCTCACTCTACTCCATTGTGGTCAGTCTCCATACCTGGGTCCATGAAAGCTTGATTGTGGTTTTTCTTTGGAACTAACCATTTCCAGTGTCTTGTCTGGTTTATGTCTTGTCTTGGTTTTTTTCTTTCTTTTTCTCCTTTCCTGTGTTGCTCTCTCCTGGGCCCCACGCTCTCCTCTTCCTTGATGTCCTTCTCTCTCTGATCCAAAGATCAGCCAGTAAAAAGCAGTCTCACCTGTCCAGGTAAGAGGGGTGCCATGGTGAGGGAGGGGAGACACACCCCCCCTTTCTAAATCTCAGTTATTTATTTGAATTATATTTGTTATTTGGATAGCCAGCACCTTCACGTGGTTCAGGACTTAAAAGTTACACATGAAAACTCCATCCCTGTGCCCCCGGCACTCAGTTTTCCTTCCTCGGAGGCAGCCAGTGTACAAAGGGCTTGCTGTGTCCTTTCAGAAATATTTTAGGTATTTGATGCATGTATAAGCAGATACTTTAACATATAAAATATAATTTCCTTTTTTTCTCCTTTAGCCACTTTTTTTTTTTTTCTGTTCACGTAATTCTGCATCCTGCTTTTTTCACTCACCAGCGTGTCTTAGAGACCATTCCTTATGGTATATAATGAGCTCTCATTCTTTTGTAGGCTGGCTACTGTGTCCTCACATGGACGTTCTGCAGTTTATTTAACCAGTCACCCATTGTGAACCGTCAGATTCTTCCCAGGGTTTTGCTTTCACTTTGCTGTCGATTAAATAGGAGCTCCCCTGCAGAGGGGCAGCAGCTGTTGGTTAGGAACCGGCCGTTCGGACACTTCTCTAGAAAGGAGAGGCATAGCAATGATTTGAGCTTCTCATGGTCCTGCAGGGATCCTATTAAAGAGGAGATAGAGCAATAAATCTTCTAGTTTGATTATCTGATTGGTACATTGAGGTTTTAGGATCTTAATCGTATCTAAGCAAGCTGCCTCAGTCTGGTGGTAGGAATGGGGCTGAATGTGGGGTTAGCATACTACCACCAAATAGATAAGATTCCTGTTCTCCGGTGGTACCCACAAGATGAATGGAATTTTCAAAGGTTTTAGTCATTTCTGTCCCCTCCTTTCTAGAAAAATGTACAAGTTGCTGGTTACCCAACAGGTGAGAACCAAATACCCAGGGACACTGGAGAGAGGAAGTGAAGCTAGCGTGGGGAAGAGCCTCTGTTGCCACCGCTGCAGTCCTCTGCTGTGCTCGTGCAGCTGCTGTGTGTGTGTGACTCGCCATGTCCTTGCCCTCGTCTCCCCCTCCTTTACCTAAAACTAACTAGCTGTTCATTTTCCCCTGCCTTTTTCTTGCATTCATTTTCTCTGGCGCTCTGTTCTGTTCCATCAGCCCCATTGCAGCCTGGTAAGACCCAACAAGTGTGTGTATTTGTGCACATCTCGTTCTTGCTGTTGTCTCTCTGTCTCCTGACTCCAGGAAGGGCTGTTTCCCTTCTCACCTTGCTGAGTATTAAAGAGTCATGTTAGCCCTGCAGCCTGGGATGCCAAATAGGTGGTATTGCTAGTGGTGTGGACATGGCTAATCTCCCAAAGGTGGAGTGGGTTTCAGGTAGAGGGTTGGTGTCTTAGTGCCCAAAACGTGGGGCTGCTTTTTACAGGGTTTTTCCCCCCACTACTGTGGTCCCCCCTGCCCCCCTCACTGATGTGCTTTTATTTCTCCTTCTCCAGGTTAAGCAGCCTGTCTTTGGGAGATTCGGCACCTGAACGCAAGTCCCCTTCCCACCACGGCCAGCCCGACTCCTCTGAGGCAACAGGTAACCTCCCTCGTGGGGCATTCACACATTGACACAGGTGTGTGCTCATACAGACTAATCGGTTTACCCCGCTCCAATACCCCGTGTAAAACTACTTAGCCTTCATATGCGCTCATACTGTGTGCCAGGCATCATTACATGGTGTATGTAAATTTAGTCCTTATATCAACTGTAGAAAGTAGATTTTACTCTCCCTGTTTTATAGATGAGGAAGCTGAGGTTCAGAGGGGTTAAGAAACTTGCCCAAGTGCACAAGCTTGTAAGGGACAGAATCAGGACCTGAAACCATGCTTTATCCATTGCAAGAAGCAGTCACATATACCTGCACACAGGCACAAAGCCTAATACACACCCACAGGATGGAGATAGGTGGGAGTTATAGCCTTTCTTATTTTCTATGTTTGTGTATGGATGTCCATGTGAAAAAAGGTTTTCTCTTGACATTTACTCTTCCCTGGACTTGGCGAGGGGCCAGCCCTGGTCACCCTGCATGAGTTATCCAGCTCTGCAGTCAGCAGGCACCGGTGAGCCACCTGCTGCATTCGCTGGCTGTAATTCAACAGAAAACCTGCAGTCTCACTGGGCTTCAGTCCTGGGATTGCTTCTCTGTAACGTTAGTCTTCAGCCTGGAGTCGGCCCTGCCCTTTTTTCAACCAGTCTCACCCAAACAGAGAGAGACAGGCTTGTACCAGAGAGACAGGTATCTCAGAGAAGGCGATTTCTTGTACGGAGTACAGAATTGATCACTGAGGGAGGCATGCCGTTGCCATGGCATTTGGACAGGCTAAGTCTGGGAATCTGGTTAGTCTGGAAAGCCTTTCTGGAGGAAGAAACATCCGGGCTCTCCTGGGATGGTCTAGGCTTGTATGCACTGATCTTCCCTGACAGTGCTACCTAATCCCTTCTTTCTCCTTACCACTCCCAGGTCTTGTTCAGCGCTGTGTCATCATCCAGAAGGACCAGCATGGCTTCGGCTTCACCGTCAGTGGGGACCGCATCGTTCTGGTACAGTCTGTGCGGCCTGGTGAGCATTGCATCCCTCCTGCCGTGGGCAGTTCTCACACAGCCGCCCTGTATGTGACAATGCTGCATAACGTGGAGAACTTTCGTGTCATTTCTCTGAGGGCCTGGGACATCCTTGGGGGGGGCCCATTTGAATTACTCTAGAACTGGTTCCCCAGGAGCATTTGCAAAGGTCTCCACAATGTTAAGCCACAAGGCAGAGTTTCTGGGGTGACACTCTATGCTCACTTCCCCTCTTGGGAAGTATAAAAAATAGCATCAGTTAGCTGCCTGGCTGCCCTCCAAGGGAGCTCTTCACACTGTGTCAGAATCAAAGACCTGCTTTCTTCCTCCCCGCCTTCACATCACCTACCCAGTACAGAGGCCATCACCTCTGCAGCTGTTAAAATGGGATAGACACACTGGCCGAAATGTATTTGCAAATACAATGAACATTAAATATAAATTGCCAAAATGTGTACGATGGCTATTGGACAGCACAGGAGAGGAAATGGTGTTTGGAGATTTGTGGTTGGAGGTATATTTTTCTTTTAATCAGTTCCAGAAAAAGAAATAGGATTTTGCCCTGGCTGGTGTGGTTCAGTGGTTAGAATGTCGGCCCACACACAGGCACAGAAGGTTTGATCCTTGGTCCCTGTCAGTGGCGTGCGGGAGGCAATCAATCGATGTGTCTGTTGATACACATTGATGTTTCTTTCTTTCTCTGTCTCTCCTCCCTACTCCCTTCTACCCTCTCTAAAAATCAATGGAAAAAATATCCTTGGGTGAGGATTAACAAAAACAAATAAATGAAATAGGATTTCAGGAGTAGTTTGAAAGACGGAAGTGAAAACCACATTGGCAGGTAGGAATGGGGAAGTGAAGAGTGGGAGGACATGGTAAAGCAAATCAATCAAGTAACCAGTTAGGTATGAAAGAACTTCAAAAATTTCAAAGCCTGTTTATATGTCAGGTGAGAGAATCATTGTTATTAGAGACCCAGGCCGAAGAAAACAGGAAATGAGCACAGGGGAGAGTGTAAAGCAAGTGTCCCAAAGAGGGGCAGACAGCAGTGTAGCAAGTGGTTTTGAGCCCGGGGACATTGTTTAAAGAAGATAGGAGGAAAGGGTAGGAAGCAGGCTAGTGTGTCACCTTAAGTACAGTGCAAAGTGGGAAGGCAAATACATGCTAAGTAATTTTGGAAAGATTTGGGATTTGTTTATGGGAAAGACAAAAAGAGGACGTCAAACTTATGACCAAAATGAGGTAAATGAATCATGCAATAATATAAACAATTATTGCGACTTATCAGTGGGAAGTTTGTTTTTCATATCCATGGCTAGAGCTCTGAAAAGATACTTTTTTCTTTGCTTCCCTTGTTCTCTCAAGGTTCCTGGACTGGGTGAACAGCTGGTGGGACTGCCAGTAACTTGTACTTTGCCTTTGTGGTCTCTTTGCTATAGAAAGTTTGGAGATCTCCTCCAGCGAAGTAGGAATTCAGCACTCCTTCAGTTTTTCTTCCTCTTAGGTCTGAGTAGAGTCAGACCCTGAGAGGAAAGATCAAAAGGATGGGTTGTAGCAAAATAGTAGTTTTGGAAAATATGTGCATGTATGTAATTTTGGGGATGAGAAAGAAAGAGACTTAATTTGGATTGGCATTGAAATCACAAGGGTAACCCAGCATTATTGTTTTTTCAGATATTAGGTTCCTCTGGTTCACTCTTTCTCAGAGTGTAGTCTTTGTTCTGCCTGTATCAGAATCTAGAAAGGTTGAAGTCTGCAGTCCTGGACCCAGCCTCAGAAGTACTCAATCACTTTCTGGCAAGGAGGCCAAGGAATAGGCTTTGTAATAAATTCCCCCGGTAATTCTTGTGCTTAACTCTGAGAACTTCTGCTCTAAATAGTGACCCGATGCACATTGAAAGGAAGTTAATTAGAAGGTGGCCAGTGGGGCAGGACTGACACGCCCCAGTGACTACAGAGTGAGTTGGGTCCCTCTGCCAGGTGGGGTCCCTTGGCCTGGCCTGTGGGGATCGTGCCAAAACCAGCTCTCCGACATTCCCCGAGGGGTCCCGGAGTGCGAGAGGGCACTCTACAAAGTTGCCGTCATGCAGGGTGTGGAACGCAAACACAAGTGTGCAGTCAACCAGATTTGGGGCCAACAATGCCCCAGCAACAACGTAACCGACAGCTGAAGATGGAATCGTACGGCCCCACGAATCGGGCTCCTTCCTCTCTGGTTTCGGGGTGTGTCACCCAAGAACCGCTGCTGCCAAGTCCCTGCAGCTCGGCAGTTCCTGCCTTGAGTGTCTGCCCCCTGGTGGTCAGTGAATGTCATAGTGACGGTTGGAAGGTCGGACACTTAGCATATTAGCCTTTTATACTAGTATATATAGATTCCTTAACTCTGAAGGGTTCTTTTTTAATCACAAAGTTATTAGAAGTGACTTGCATTTCATACGTTCTGGCAAAATGGCTTTCTTCCACCTAGCTCAGACGCCAGACTTCGGAAGGCCAGGCCACAACAGGTAGAAGGGCCGGGCTCTGGGGAGAGTGTGTGTGCTTTATTTAAATGTTCTTGGATGCATCCCAAGATCAAATAAGAGTTACTTCTTATCCAGTGGGGAAAATGAGTTTACTATAATAATTATAATTTCTAATGTAATAATTCCTAAGAGAAATATAGAGAAAAGGATTAAAAGGAGTTTTTATTTTTTATTTATTTATTTATTTATTTATTTATTGTGGGTTTTTTTTTACAGAGAGGAAGTGAGAGAGACAGAGAGCTAGAAACATCGATGAGAGAGAAACATCAACCAGCTGCCTCTTGCACACCCCCCACCAGGGATGTGCCTGCAACCAAGGCACATGCCCTTGACCGGAATCGAACCCGGGACCCCTCAGTCCGCAGACCGACGCTCTATCACTGAGCCAAACTGGCTTCGGCTAAAAGGAGTTTTTAAACAGTGGCTCATAGGTTCTGAGAAGTTCATAAAAATACTTTGGGAGTTCATCAAAGACGATAATGATAACTTTTATTTTCTGTTATAAGAACTGTTTTAAACTATTTCCATTGTCTTCCTTTTAAAAAAAAAATGTATATATATATATAATTTTATTGATTTTTAAAGGGAGAAAAAGAGAAATATCAATGAGAAACATCTATTGGCTGCCTCCCGCACACCCCTTTCTGGGGGTCAAACCCGCAACCCAGGCATGTGCCTGACCAGGAATTGAGCCAGCGACCTCTTGGTGCATGGGTCCACACTCAACCAAGGCAATAGTTTCTTCCTTTTAAATGGACCAGATGAAGATTGTGATTGAAAGCCTAGGGCTCAGAATGTGCTCTAAAATTATTTAGCTGAAGACTGCAGTGGTTTTGACCACTATGTGGATTTAAATGACCTAGAGTTTATATCCAGGAAGCACAGGAACACTAACACAGGCAAATTAATGAGAAGCATAAAAATCAGATTTTTTTGTAAGTCAGCCCCCAAATGATCATTAAATCTGTAAGTTGCATTTTTCTGACCAAAACAAAACTCTCACAAAGCACAGCTAGATGTTTCTAGTCTTAGTGAGAGATTTCAGTGTTGACTGCATGCTCAGTTGGTTGAGCTTTATCCTGTGCACTAAAGGTTATTGGTTTTTTTATTCTGGTCAGGGCACATACCTGGGTTGTGGGTTTGTTCCTCCAGTTGGAATGATGGGCAACCAATCAATGTTCCTCTGTCACATCAGTGTTTCTCTCTCTCCCTTCCTCTTTCTAAGCATGTCCTCCGGTGAGAATTTTTAAAAGAGAGAGAGAGAGAGAGATGTGACCTGGTATAGTCCACTCTAGTTTAAAAGTGGTTTTGTCCCTGGAGCAAAGTAGGATGTACACATTTGAGGTATTTAACACAGAAAGGTGAGAAGAAGGTTTGGAGGGAGTGATCTAACAGGGACCTTGGTGTGCACTCAGTGACATCTGCAGGATGTTGGGCTCTGCTGACCAGGCCTTCTTCTTACAGGAGGTGCAGCCATGAAAGCCGGTGTGAAAGAGGGGGACCGCATCATCAAAGTGAGTGACCGTCCCTTTGCGCATTTCCATTTCAATACCAGCTGGTAGGTAGCCATGGAGTCAGGGAGTGGTACCATGAGAGTGAGCACGGTAGTATATGGTGACAGAAGGTGAGGGCTAATATATTCTAGCCCTTCTTGACTTTATAGCAGCCATGCTTCTAGAATAGGTTTTATTATTCCCATTTCACAAATGACAAAAGCAAGATTGAGAGGGAGGTGTTGAGACCAGTGAAGGGCCCAGTGCCTTCGGATTCTTGGCTTGCTGTTCACGTCCTTTATACAATGCTCACTTGGGTCCTTGCCGGTTCTAAACTACCATCATCTTCCCTGTGCATGCAACGTTTTCTTCTGGAATAGAGTCCTAGAGCCGTTAAGTCAGTTGACACGTGTACAAGGCTAATGGTTGAAAAAAACATGTACTAAAACTTTTAAATGAATGAATGAGCAAACGAATGAAGCTGCAGGCCTTATCCTTGCAAACTTACAGACTAGCTGGGAAGACAAAACACATGGCAGATGTGAACAGGAATAAATTCATAATGTGAATTTTGAGTAAATAAGTGACCAGAGGTGGTTAAAGAACCCTGGAAAACAGCTTGCTAAAGGAGTGCCGTTTTGAACTTGTACAGGGATCACCTAGTGTCCGTCTCCGTTACTCAGTATCATTTGTTCCCCCAACAGGTGAACGGCACCATGGTGGCCAACAGCTCACACCTGGAGGTGGTGAAGCTTATCAAATGTGAGTTGGAGAGAACTGACGACTAAAGAATTGAGGGGAGCAGCTGAGCTAGTAGGGAATGGGGGAAGGGCAGGTCCTGTTGACCCTGGAGGCTTCCTTTGTGGATGTGGGCAGCAGCTGAGGCCACATCTTTTATTTTGATGTGGAATGGCCCACTTAGACTGCCACCGCTTTCTATTATCATTTCAGATGGAGACACTGCTAGTCTCTCATCAACATCTTCATCTGCATTTTTACACCCATCTCTGCACTCACATTTAGACCATGTTTTACTCAGACCAGGTCTCACTCAAATACCATTGGCTCTCACTCACAGACATTCTTCCTCATTTGTTTATTTTGGTGAGGAAAGCAAAAATACATTTGCAGCTAGGAAGATACAACAATCGAGTCTTCCCAGGTAATCAAACAGAAGCAACAAATCATAAGGAAACAGTTAAAGGGTGTGGGAAGTTTGAGGAGGGTAGAAGGCTAGAATTTGAGTGCCTTCCATGTAGCAAGCGGGCAATATACTCGGGGCTTTATATTGTCCACTTAATTTAGTGAGACAAAGGAAGAAACGAGACTGATCAGGCAGACTGTCGGGAGAATTCCCAGGTATCTATGGGTGGAATTTTGGTTGAGGTCTCTGCATGAAGAAAGGAAAGAAAGGGTACTTGTGTTGATGCAGGGTAGATAAGCAGGAATTAGAGGGGGCGGGGGCATGGTAAGTGAGGAGAACTTCTCCTACAGAATTATAAGCTTAAAGAGAGGAGAAAGGGAAAGAAGCCCTCCCTTGTAGTTTGAATGTCTGCTGTCCAGAACAGGACCATGTGAGCAAGCCTTCTTGTATCTGTCCCTCCAGCGGGTGCCTATGTTGCACTAACCCTCCTGGGTTCTTCACCCTCAACTGTCGGTGTCTCTGGGCTCCAGCAGGACCCAGACCCAGCAGGAGCTCCCCAGGTCCCCCCTGTGATCCCTCCACCACCACCTCCTCCACCTCTGCCACCTCCACAGCGCATCACAGCACCCAAACCTCTGCAGGTATGGTCCTCCTGCTCCTCTCCTCTCCTCACTCTGTTGTCCCTCTAAATAGCTCCCGTCAGGGGAAAGCAGGTTAAATTGAATGATATGCTGATAAACAGAAACAAACCAAAGAGATGTTCTTCCATGTAAACGCATGTGTAGTTGTATCAGACAGCAATATACTGTGCATTTCCAAAATGTGTGGAATACTCAGGAGGCCCTTTGAGAGTACTCCTCCCACCTCTGCAGCACAGACAGAGGCACCTGTTAAACACTGCCAGTCATTGTCGGGAGGGCGTGGAACAGGAGCAGAAGGAAGGCTTCCTGAAGAACAGGCTGCTTGGAGGAATGAAATATGGAGCCCATTCTGTAGGGGGAGAGGGTCAGGAAAGGGAACACACACATAGGAAGAGAACCCGAGGACCAGGGGAAGCTGTGTGAGGTGTTAAAAGAGATCGAGATGCAGATAGAATGGGGAATGGGATTTCCCGGTTGGAAAGAAGGCTGAGCCAGCAAGGCCTGGGAGATTTTAGAGAGCAATTTGATACCAGAGGTGATTATAGCAAGGTCTCTAGGAAGTTCAGATAAAATCAAAATAAGATGATATGTTTACTGAATTCTAGCAAGGTTCCGAGTGTTAGACTTTTATGACACAAGCTCAATTCTCATCGCTTTCCTTGCCCATGAATCAGCTGGTAGAAGAGAATCAAACTGATACCCTGTTCTCACTACTGTCATGTTTTTCATTCTTAGGATCTTGAATTTCAAAAACATGCCACCCAGATCCTTAGGAATATGCTGAGGCAGGAGGAGAAGGAGTTACAGGTACGGTCTTTGCTGAGGGTAGACGGGCCATTGCCTTAATGAAATAAGAAACTGTTAAAGCAGAATGTGACCAATAGAGTGAATAGGGTAATAGCTCATAGATAATATATAGAATAGTTTTGTCTAATACGTAGACAAAACACAAACAAGTGAGGAGACAAGTGGACTAGATTAAAATGAGGGAACATTAGAATTGAGGAAAACGGAGTCAGTTGGAATTGATCTTGATGGTTTCCAGGGAAAGGAAGGGTCAGGGAGAAGGAAGGTGGGTGCATAGGGGAATGCCCAGCAGGCTGACAGAGAAGGGGGCAGTGTTGGTGAATGGTATGCAGAGAGACTTTCAGGCCTGGAAGTGACGTGCAGAGAGAGCAGTGAGATCCCTTTAGCTGGAGTGGAATCACCAGGTTCCGGTAGTAGCTGTGGCTTGCAGCAAGCTCCTCATTTCAATTCAGCAAATTTCGGAAAGTGCCCAATGTATGTGAAGTATTGTTTTAGTCCCTATGGTATACAGATATGAAAAAGTCTTGCCCTTAACATGGAAGAACCCTGAACACATTTTACTAAGTGAAAGAAGCAACTGTGGGAATATGCTCAAAACCAGTGAATTGTACATTTTAAAGTGGTGATGTTTATGTTATTGAAATTTTTAAACGCTGTGGGAGCCCAAAAGAAGGAATAATTAATTACGCAATGATGAGAAAAGTCCTCATGAGGTGATGCTTGAGTTGGAATCATTTTGTTTCCCTCTGGAAAGTACTTTGGGCCTTGATGGGCTTAGAGCTTCTTCTGGTGACAGTAGGAATTGATCAAAGGATCTTTGGGTAGGAGAGTGAACATACCTTCAAATCTGTGTTCTTAGTGTGTTAAGTGGATTATGCATAAGGAAATCATCGAGGAGGCTATTGAAATATAATAGGTAAAAATGATGACAGGTTTAACAAGAACAGAAATAAGAACAGAAAGTTGGGGCTGGCAATGGGAGACATAGCAGAAGTCATATCAGTAGAACTTATTGTTGGAAGGAGGGGTAAAGGAGAAGAGAGAATAAAAGCCTGGAAGTTGGGTGCCTGGGTAGATGGTGATGCCATTGAGAGAGTGAGACAGGGAGATGAGCAGGGTTTAGGGGAGAGAAATGAAGGTCAGCTTTGGGTGTCCTGAGTTTAAGGTGCCCCTGGGACACTCAGATGATAAGATTATCACAGAACATATGGAGGGAACAGGGCTGGACCTGGGTTGAAATAGACTTTGGGTATCTCAGCACTAAGGTGGCAATTGAGGTTGGAAATTAGAAGATATCACCCAGGGCACCAATGCAGAGAGAGAGAGAAGAAAGCTGAGGATGGAATTTTGGAACTTATTTGCTCTGTAGCACAGGGCACCAACCTCTAACATCACACCAGTTGTGTTATATTTCCTTCTTTTTTTTTTTTTAAGTATTTTTTTTAATAAGTTTTTATTTTTCATATTATTACAAATGTTCCTCCCCCCCCCCCCCACCATTGCTCTCCTCCACCAGGTTCCCACCCCACCCTCTGCCCTTTCCCCTCTCCCCATTGTCCTCATCCATAGGTGCACAGTTTATGTTCAGTCTCTTCCCACGCCCCCCTCTCCCCTTTTCCCCAAGAATCGTCAGTTCACTCCCCTTCCATACCTCTGATTCTATTATATTCAACAGTTAATATTGTTCATCAGATTTTTTTAATTTCCTTGGTTTTTAGATTCACTTGTTGATAATTACGTATTTGTTGTTCATAATTTTTATCTTTGTTTACTTTCTCTTCTGAAAGAACCCCCTTCAGTAATTCATATAATTCTGGTTTGGTGGTGATGAACTCCTTTAGCTTTTTTTTATTAGTGAAGCTCTTTATCTGGCCTTCGATTCTGAGTGATAGCTTTGCTGGGTAGCTTATTTTTGGCTGTAGGTTCTTGCTATTCATCACCTTGAATATTTCTTGCCATTCCCTTCTGGCCTGCATGGTTTCTGTTGAGAAGTCAGCTGACAATCGTATAGGTGCTCCTTTATAAGTTACTACCTTCTTTGCTCTTGCTTCTTTTAGTATTCTCTCTTTATCTTTTGCTCTTGGAATTTTAATAATGATGTGTCTCGGTGTGGTCCTCTTTGGATTCCTTTTGTTTGGAGTTCTGTGCGCTTCCTGGACTTGTAAGTCAAATTCTTTCACCAGGTGGGGGAAGTTTTCTGTCACTATTTCTTTCAGTATGTTTTCGATATCTTGCTCTCTCTCATCTTCTGGAACCCCCATAATTCTGATGTTGGTTCGCTTGAAGTTGTCCCAGAGGTTTCTTACATTATCTTCAATTTTCTGGATTCTCTTGCCTTCTAGCTTCTGTGGAGGAGTGTCTTCTGGCTCTTTATGTTCCAAATCTTTGACTTGATTCTTGCGATCTTCCCTTCTGTTTTTAGGACTCTGTAGAATATTTTTTTATTTCAGACAATGTATTCTTTATTTCTTGTTGATCCCTTATCATTTCTTGTTGACTCCTTATTAATTCTAGTTGATCTCTTTTCATATCCTCATAGGCCTTATCCATCTTTTCTAGGAAATTCTTGAAAAACCTTATAAGCGTAGATTTGAACTCTATATCCAGACGCTTTTTGTCCTCCATTTCTTTCGTTTGTGATCTATTTTGTTGTCGCATTTCGCAGTTACAGATGGGACGGGGTTTCAGGGTGGAGCCTGCAGCTTTGGCTTCCGTCAGCCCCGCCCTATGCGGGTCCTTCAGTGCTCGCTGCCGGCGCCTCTGAGAGAAAGGTGCCCTCGATTTTCGCCTGCTGCCAAACAGTCTATGCTCTCCCCCAATGAGCCCGGTATTGGGGTTCAGTTCAGTTGGAAGTGGAGTTGGAGGTGGCGTTCACAGCAGTCTGGAGCCCCAGTCTCCTTCCCGTCAGGGCAATCCCGCGGCACAGCCGACCGTCCCTTCTCTGGGGGCAGTGTGTGCGCCTCTGGGACCTCCTTTCTCCGCTACCCCGGGGTTCCGACTTACAGCCCAGCTTCCTATGGCTGAGCCTGAGTCCCCGGGGTCTGGCCCAGATCTGGGGTTCAGAGCAGTCAGGGGCCCAGCACAGTCGGAGTTTTATCTCCTTTCCGCTAGGGAACGCCCGCCAGGCACTCGGCCTCCCTCCTCTCCGGCTCCGTCCTCTCCGCACGCGCCGCGTGTCTCCGTACCTTGGGCTTTTACAGCTCCTCCGCGCTTCCTTCTGGTTTTCTCCTTGCTTCTTGTTGTAGGATTTCCAGTCAGTCGACTTTCCTGTAATTCTGGGTAATGCCCATTTTATATTTTAGTTGTATTTTATTAAAATTGTTGTGTGCGGCTGCGGCTAGTTGCCTACCGAGCAGCCATCATCTGTATTTCCTTCTTTCTTGTTAATCCTCACCCGAGGATATTCTTTCCCCATTGCTTTTCAGAGAGTATGGAAGGGAAGGAAGGAGAGAGACACGGGGGGGGGGGGGGAAGCGAAGCATTGATGTGAGAGAGACACAGAGATTGGTTGCTCCACGCACATGCCCCAACCAGAGCCAGGGATCAAACCTGCAACCCAGGTATGTACCCAAGATCCTTTGGTGCATCGGCAGGCACTCTAACCACTTAGCAACACTGACTAGGGCTTGGACTAAGTTCTTAAAGACAAGGACCTTGCCTCTATTTCTACATTTGAATGTATTTCCTGCACAGCTGGCACAGGACCTGGCATATATCGGGCCTTGTAAATGTTTGTGGGACTGAAGGCTCACCTAGATTTCAGAGATGAGGCAGGGATAAAGATATAGTTGGGGAAAGAGTGTGAGGCGACCCAAGATATAGTGTAGAGTTAGGAAATCAAAAGAGGGCAGCATTTTGAGAAGGACCTAGAAGAGACCATTGGATTTGGCAATTAGGTCATTTTGTTCTGTAGCTGTTTGAGATACTAGGGAGGAACTAGATTGAGGAGTGACTGGAAGGCAAAGCCATTTGGGGGTAAGTGTAAACTCCTGTTTTAAAATATGTGGCCACGAAAGAAGGGAGAAAAACCTGAGGCAGTGGCTTGAAGAGTAATCAGAGTTGAGCCCTGGCCGATGTAGCTCAGTTAGTGGAGTGTTGTCCCATGCACTGAAAGGTCATCGATTTGATTCCTGGTTAGGGCACATACCCAGGTTGCAGTTCAATCCCCACTCGGAGTGTGTACAGAAAGCAACTGATCAATATTTCTCTCTCACATCAATGCTTCTCTCTCTCTCTCTCTCTCTCACCCTCTCCCTTCCTTTCTCTCTAAAAGTCAATAAAAGTATATTAAAAATAATAATTTGAGTTGATGGAAAGGGTTTTATTGTAGTGGTTTAAGATTGGAAACTTGAGAAGGAGCCATTGGAAAGAGAAAACTTTGCAGATATGTGACTTGTGCCTAAGAAGAGCGTGAGGCAGTTGGAGGCATTAACTTTGTAAAAGATTCTGGGAGAAGGAGGAATGGCTGCAAATGTTTTGAAGTGAAATAGTTGAAAAAGTTCTTACCGGATGATATTGTCTGCTGAGACTAGGGAGAGGGTTGGAGGCTTGCTAGGCCTGGAGAAGATGGAAAAAGCAAGTGTGAGGAACTTGTAAAAAGGATTGGCAGATAGCAGCAAGGCCCATATGAGCTTGAGAATATGTGCATGCAGTTTTAAATTATTTAACCAGCCAGCTTTACTGAATATTTTATTATATAGTGAAACTAGAGGCCAGGTGCATGAAATTTGTGCATGGAAGGGGTCCTTAGGCCTGGCCAGTGACCAGAACTGTCTCATCCAGTCCTGATCAGGCCAGGCCAGCTGGGGCCTGCTACAAGGAAGGACGGGGGAGGGACCGAGGGAGGTTGGCTGTAGGAGCGCACTAACCACCAGAGGGCAGCTCCTGAGCATTGAATGTCTGCTCCCTGTTGGTCAGTGTGCGTCATAGCAACTGGTGGACTAGTTCCGGTCGGTAGGTCTGTTAGGTCGTAAGGGTCGCTTAGGCATAGATAGATAGATAGATAGATAGATAGATAGATAGATAGATAGATAGATGATAGATAGATAGATGATAATAGCTGGCCATATTCAGTAATATTAAGCACCAGAAAATCTGCTAAGCACTTTACATGCAAAATCTTATTCAGACCTTATAGCTCAGCTCTCCCAAGAGGCAGGTACTGTCATTTGCAGGTACTTTTATCGATGAGGACAGATGAAAGCTTGCCCAGGTCTACACAGCTAGTAAGTGAAGGTACCAGAATTCAAAGCCAGGATGCCCTGACTGACTGCACAGCCCCAGCTGTGCATGTGTGAGCTGCACTCCGTGTGCTGTGAGGAGTGTAGATCAGTGTCGGACTGCTTCCCAACTGCGGGGCTGTGAAGAGCGATGGCTCCCTCGTCCAAGCTTCTTCCTCTCACTGCAGGTGCTTTTCACTGTGTGTTTCCTCTTTGGCACCTTTTCGTGTGCTGACCTGGACAGTCGCATCTCCCACGAGTAGTGCAGTAGTCAAAGAGCACCTCTCTTAGGGTGTGGGACTTAAGCCAGCCTTTGAAGAGTGGGTCAGATTAGGACAGGCCTTTGTGCTGTGTCGTCTTTCTCCAGGTGTCTTGTGTTCTCTCTCTCACCATTTATACTTTTTCTGCTCCTGATTGATTGTGAAATAGTGTGTGTCTACTAGAACACAAAGATCGCGCTCTCTTTGTTTGGGAATGACTACCTGTTCCTCTCACTGATGAATTGTCTGTTCTCTACTAACCACCCCATCTGCCTTTTCCCCTCCTCCCTGCCCCGCCCCCCCAGAGTATCTATGAGGTGTATAGCCGGAACCCCACCAGCCTGCTGGAAGAGCAGATTGAAGCTGCCCGGCGGCGAGTCACTCAGTTGCAGCTGAAGATCCAGCAGGAGACGGGTGGCTTAGTGGTGAGTGATAGTAGGCAGAGCTCTAGGGTGGGCACCCTGCAGGAGGCCTGGGGGGGATTAGTAAGAAAGCGAGAGCAGAAGCTAAGAGCTTGTAGTTGTGATGGAAATAAATATGGAATATTACTATTGGCTTTAGTCTCCTAATTATCCATCTCCTTCTGAGTAATTGCCTCATAGTGACATATATATTTCTACATCACCTTCACTCAGCATTCATCTGGTAACTTTTCCAACACTTATTTCTCAGATCTTCTCAAATAAATACAAGTACTTTTAAAAGTCAGCCTAAGATGCCCGGCCAGGGTGGCTCAGTGGCTGAGCATTGACCTATGAAGTAGGAGGTCATGGTTCAATTTCCAGTCAGGGCCCATGCCTGGGTTGCAGGCTCCATCCCCAGTATGGGGTGTGCAGGAGGCAGCCAATCGATGATTCTCTATCATTGATATTTCTATCTCTCTCTCCATCTCCTTTCATCTCTGAAATCAATAAAAATGTATTTTAAAATAATAATAAAAAATAAAAGTCAGCCTAAGAAAGTATTCCCAGTCAGTTGAGAGGTTTTTATAGCAGCAGCTAACGCTACTTTGTGGAAAATCCCAGAGAGGAGACTCAGGTCCTTATCTGTTCTAGTAGGGAGTTTGCTATTGGTAGTGTCTTACCTCTTGCAGGCCTTAATTATTGGGGTACATAGGAAGTAACTTTCCAGAAACTTGAGGATCTCCAAGAGTGGCATTTGCCAAGGCCAATAGAAATTATTTGAGGATTATCCACTTTCTCCTTTAGAACATCAGATCCAACAAGTCTGGGAAACATAGGCTAATCAAATGTAAGCTGTTTTATTTTCTGAAGGACTTCTCAGTGTCACATGGTTGGTTGATAGGAGCTCAGGGTCTGGACTTAATACCATCTGGATTCACATCCCAGTGCCCGTGCTCACCAGTTTTGGACAAGTTACTTGATCCCTGGAAGCCTTGGTGGAGATCAGACAGGATCTGCCTGACGGGGTTGTTGTCAGAGTTAGAGCGTGTCCTTAGCACGTGGCCTGTGCATGTTGCTGCTGTCACTGCCTGTGTACTCGTGTGCTCTGTGAGGTGCGAGTCTGAATGCAGCCCTGGCTTTATAGCTCACTGTTGGGTAGTTTGGGCAAGTTACCTAAAATCGCTGGGTTCTGTTTCCTCGTTTATAACATGAGAGGTCAACATCAGAGTTGTTGAAAGACTACTTGAGAGAGAGAAAAGAGGGCTTTATAAACAGTGAAACACCATGAATATAATTCTCTCCACATTGGCGGGCCAGCCAGCGGAGGCCAGCACCTCAGAGATCTGTAGAGATGGGCCTTTCGCATGTGCGCTCAGCATCTGCTGGAGCGTTCCGTACCTCTTGATGGAAATTCTTTCCGTGTGTAGCCCAACGAAGGCAGTGGATGCCTTGATGTCATGGTTACAAATCAAGCGAATTTTTAGCATGTTTCTGATGGTAAAGTCCTCTTTCTGCCATTAGGGGTCACCATCCTCCTGAAACTGTACAAATAAAGCAATAGCTCTTGTTGCTGGGCATTTTTAAGGCAATAAAGCAAAAGAGGCCACTAACTGTAAGCAGATAGTGTCTGCTGAGACTACGGGAAGGGTTGGTTGGAGGAAGGAAATAGTAGGGAGAGAGGTTAATAGAATTTGCCCACCCTCTGAATCTTTCTTTTTTAGGACATACTTCCACTCCATGGTGACAACAACCAGAGATCATCAGAAGGTAAGCTCCCCACCACCCTTTCTTCTCCGGCATGTCTCTGTTCCCTCTCCATGAGGCAGATTCAGGGAAAGAAAACATATAGTATCTGCCTCTGGGAAATAGTGTTGTGAGAAAAAGCAGTGCCAGAGCACAGAGAAATTGGACACAATTCACTCAGAAGAAATGAATGCAGAGTTAGTAGCACTGAGTAGATAAGTGCCAGTAAGAGATTGGAATGATGGCCCAGATGCCACCTTGCCTACCGGCACCTGGCACTTCGGAGCTTAAGAAATACTGTTGCACCCAGGAGGGTGTTCCTCGGTGGTTAGAGCCAAAGGTTCACAGGTTAGATTCCCAGTCAAGAGCACATACCTGGGTTGCAAGTTTGATCCTGTGTCTCTCTCACATCAATGTCTCTCTCCTACTCTCCCTTCTTCCCTTCCACTCTCTTTAAAAATCAGTGTAGCCCTCGCCAGTTTGGCTCAGTGGAGAGAACGTTGGGCTGTGGGCTGAAGGGTCCAAGGTTCGATTCTGGCCAATGGCACATGCCGGGGTTGCGGACTCCATCCCCGGTAAGGGGCGTGCAGGAGGCAGCCAATCAATGATCCTCTCTCATCATTGATGTTTCTATTTCTCTCCCACTTCCTTCCTGTCTGAAATCAATAAAGAAATATATATATATATATATTTTAAAAATCAATGTAAAAAATATCCTCAGGTGAGGACTGACAAAGTCAGAAAACTGAAACAAAAAAGGAAATATTGTTGCAAGAGGAAATGAACAGGACCCAGAGAGAGATGCGGACGAGGTGACTTGTGAGAGAGAGCTAGGGAGTGTTATTTCAGGAGGCGACATGGCCTGGGCACAGGTGAAAGCTAGTTGTAAAGCGTCTGACTGGAGGGATCATGAGATAAGAGAGACAAAGGGAAACGGAGAGAAAGGAAGGTGGCAGGTTCACCCGTCTGCCCTGGGCAAGGTTCCCGGTTACGGTTCTCCTTTCCCCAAACCACAGCTCCTGCTTATGTTTGCTTGTCAGGCCGACTTTCTCTGGATTCACAGGACGGGGACAGTGGCTTGGACTCTGGGACAGAACGCTTCCCTTCCCTCAGTGAGGTGAGTGCCAGCAGGGCCGAGCCCGTTTAAAGCTGTAGGTTTAGTGTTCCTTCTGCGGTTGCCAAGGCCTCTGGCCTGTCGTCTGTGGGCCTCTTTGATAGTTCCAGTTCTAAGGACTTCAGTCACTCTGCTCTGGGTTCCAAAAAAGGGATTTCAAATGCATCCTACATGAAAGATCACCAAATCTGGCTTCTATTTCATCATAGCTCCGTGCTATGATGGAGCCCTAGCCAATGTGGCTCAGTAGATAGAGCGTCAGCCTGCAGATTGGATGGTCCTGAGTTCGATTCTGGTCAAGGGCATGTGCCTTGGTTGCGGGCACATCCCCAGTGGGGGGTGTGCAGGAGGCAGCTGGTCGATGTTTCTCTCTCATTGATGTTTCTAGCTCTCTATTCCTCTCCCTTCCTCTCTGTAAAAAATAAATAAAATATATATTTTTAAAAATAATTAAAAAATAAAAATCAATGGAAAAATATCCTCAGGTGAGGATTAACAAAAAAAAAAAAAGTAGGGTGGAGAGAGAGGTGTGCCATTATCTGTAGCAAGCCTTTGAGTGTAAGGGAGCAGAGACAGAAGTCTAAAATCGTGGTAGCTTGGCCCAAAACACATTTCTGCCTGGCTGCAAATACTAGTAACTCGTTCTTGATGAATGCAGTGGCCCCTGCCTAGCAGAAGCAGTGTTGCCTCTCTCTGTCTCAGATCCTTCTGTACTTCTTTTCTGGAGTGGTCAGAGGATTTCACCCTTTGGCCCCAAAGATCCCTCTTCCAGGTGTTCTCAGTTTGCATATGTAAACTGCAAATATAGACTTGCATATAAAAATACAAGTGAGTGAAAGAAGTCATAGTGATGTTCACAAAGTATATACTTAACCAGGTTAATTATGTGAACCAGTCATTTAAAACCTAATTTTAAATAAGAGTTGGAATTTCCTTTCCTAACTGCTCCTGTCCACTTGGGGGAAGATGATGCATGAATGTGAAAGGATCAGCATTCAGGAAAGACATGAAGACGGGGCCAGAGGATCCTAAATGCTCTACGTTATCTGGAGGGTTCGACATCTGGGAGGCATCCTAGCTTAGTGCAGAGGGCTTGGTTAATGCGGTGAGTCCTTCTGTGGGGTGAGACTGTCCGGTTGAAGCCGGGGAATACCACATTAGTAGCTATTTGACCAAGTCTTCTATCTGCTCCAAGTGTAAGAGTCCTTGTGTGAAAAATAGGAAGAATAATAGTATCTCCCTCAAAGGACTGTTGTGAGAACTAGTCAGGTACTATATAATCAAGTCATAATACAGTGTCAGGCACAGAATTAGTACTGAATTCATATTAGTGTTACCACCAAGTGAGCAGAGCTCTGAGAGTCTTTTGGATGAGTTTCCTTCTCACGGAATCCTCTGTTCCTTTAGTCATTGATAAATCGGAACTCGGTGCTGTCAGACCCTGGACTCGACAGTCCTCGAACCTCCCCTGTGATCATGGCCAGGGGGGCCCAGCACCACAGGTGGCAGGGCTCGGATGCTCCAGCTCCCCCTGCCAGCGACCAGGTGAGTGACTCAGAGCCACCCTGCAGTCTTCCTCCCCTCTTTCCAAAACTGGGTCACCAGTGCATGGTCTTAAATAATCAAACTAAACCTCTGTTTTGAGATACACACTTACCTAAAGAATAAATGGTAAAGAAAGAACTTGTTATCAGTAAGTGCATGAAAGTAAGACCATCGCCTCTGTGTGAAGAGTCAGTGAACACATCTGAAGCGAAGTGATGTCTAAGGAGAGGGTAGGTGATCTTTCAGTGTCTGTATAAAACAGGAAATAGGTTTGTTTAGTGTCTCTCCAGAATAGTAATAGCAAATTACTCTGTTTTTAGCAAACTCCTTTTGGTAAACATGATCTTATTATCTATCACCCTAATATGGAGAACAAATAAAAGCTCAGGTACCTGGGACCTTCCCCGATTACCCGCCCCTCACCCTCAGGGGCTCTTCCCTGGGACCTGAGCTTCCGCACAGCCTGACCTACAGCCACTGCTTTGAAGGGGACAGCTGGGTTCCAGGGAGGTTTCAGGAAGACAGGTGTCTGCTCCAGGCAGAGAGCTTTCTAGGAATCCGGGCTGTCTGACGACGGGAGGGCGGGCTGGAGAGCCAGGGAATTGCTTGTTGTTCAGGCAGGAGGCCGGTCCTGCCCGTTAGAGACACCGGAAAAAGAACTCTGAGTTTTGTAAAAACTGTGTCTCTTACAATCCATCTGCTACCACCATAATGATTTTTTCCATAGTCTCAAGCCAATTGTATAATGTTACATAATATTTTTCCTTAAGCTAACTCACTTGTTTATACTTCAGTTTATTTTAAAGCAGTTCTCTCATTCCCTTACATTAAAACCAGTATCACACACTATTTCATGCTTTAGTTATACCCCCAGGATAGAGTTTGGTTACTTTCAGCTCATGGAGGGAGAATGGTGGGGAAATGGGCCTTCCTTGTATTAAAATGCCTAGTGCACCAGCTGCTGTGCTAGATCCTTTAGGAAAAAATGCCTCACTTAATTTTCCCCATCAGAAAAGGAAGTAGGCATCAGTATCTCCATTTGTAAGTGAGACAAGTGAGGCCAGTAAAGGCAAAGGCACTGTTCAGGGACTCAGCTTGGTAATGGCAACGTCAGACAAGCACTTAGTTCTCCTGAGCCCCAGCCAGGCCGCTCCTCCCCCGCTGCTCTCTGAGGGGCCCTCCCCACCCCATGGGAGGCACTGCAGGACCAAGTGAGGGTCGGAGGGAGGTAGGTTCGCATGCTGATCTTAGGGAGGGTTTCTGGCAGGTGGCTCATAGGAGCAGTAATCAGTCTGGGATTCCGTTTTTTCTTCCTTTGAATCTGTTCATCTTCTGAAAACTATTTAAATTGCTATTTTTGAGTGATAAGAGCAAATATAGTATAGTTTCAATTTCTTAACAATAATCTATGTTAGTAAGAGTCTGGAGAAACCTGTACTGTCCATGAAACTGTCAGCAGCAGGGCATGGGATCAAAGGGAACTTTCTGTTACATAATCCTGAAATGTTTGGTTATTTTATAATAAGCTTTGTAATCAGAAAAACTACATATTTGTAAAGACTTAAAGAAAAAAAATCCTCCCCCAAACAAGCAAAAACCTGGTGCTTTCAGGTTCTGAGAGCCAAGTAGAGGCATCTAGCACCTCTCCTTCCTCCTCTTCTCCCCTGTCCCGCAGCCCCCGCCCCCATCCTCTGAGGTATACAAATATAGCACAGCAGGCTTGACTCTGCAGCTTTGCACTTGCCGTTCAGTCTCTCTGGGGCCTCACCTTCTCATTTTTAAATGAGTGCTAGACTCTGAGGTGTCTTCCAGGTCTCTCACATTTGTGACTCAGTGATTCTGGGCTTAGAGTCTATACAACCCAGGAGAACAAAGATGAGTGAGGAGTAGGGAAAGGCCCCCTAGATAGTGGATTAGGAAGTATCTGAGGCCTGGAAAGAGGGGGGCCTGAGTAATCTTAGGTGGGCTCCAGAAGCTGGGAAGTTGTTAGAAATGAGGTAGGTTAAATTGAGAGGAAAATATAATTGCTATAAAAGCTTTGAACTTGCAAGGAACCTGTAGGAGAAAGCCTTGTTCATTGCAGCATCTGAAAAGTGTGTGCAATTTGAAATACCGTCATATCTTATGTCGATGGCACACCAGTGAGAGTTAGGTGCTTAAAATTGGCATAAGAGGGAGAAAGAAAAGCCAATCTAAGAATTTGGGATTCCAGACAGGTAATGGACGTCTGCCATAGACCTTGAGCAGGCAAAGGACGTGCCCAAGGAGGTAGACATGGACTGCTAGGCCCTCCAGACAGGTCCGGCTTCAGGTGCTGTCAGTGACTATCAAGTAGACACAGTAACTATCAGGTAGCAGTGTGGTAGCTGCTGGACGTGGAGGGAGGGTGTGTTCAGTGTGGGGGGGCTGTTTAGGAGAACAACAAAGCCTGCACCCAACAGGAGTGAGGTTCTTATTTTGTTGGCGGAATTCCCTCCCCAGTTCTTTCGCAAAACAGGAAGAGAGCACTTTCTCTCACTTCCCATCTTCTATGTCCTGTGACCAGGTTCCTCTGAGTCGCTTCCCGACCCCCCCCCCCCCCAATGCACTTGACTTCCTGCAAGTGGAAATCCTATTTTCTGAGATTTGGGGATGGTAGTGAGATGTCAGTGTTTGCCAGACACATGTGGCTTTCCCTGTCAGCGCTGTGCTCTTACTAAACAGGCTTCATCAAGGGATTGGATCCCCTGTCCTCTAACCTCTCATCTCTACCCCTCGGCTCTCTCCCCCAGGGTGTAGATCAAAGCCCAAAGCCTTTAATTATTGGCCCAGAAGAAGATTATGACCCGGGTTATTTCAACAACGAGGTAACGGTTTCCTGGTTTTCTCCTTTCATCATTCTTTGTCATACCCGCTGCTCTCTACTGGGGGCAGTTTGATTACACGATCTGGGAGGGAATGAGGAGGAGGGAGCCACCGCTTAGAAACCCTGGGAGCCAAGAACTTGGCCACTAAGCTGGAACAGGCCCTGCGGCTGCGCCCTGCCACTGTGTCCCAGCCAGTCTCCTTCTGCCTTCCAGAGCGACATCATATTCCAGGATCTTGAGAAACTTAAGTCACGGCCAGCTCACCTGGGGGTTTTTCTACGTTACATCTTCTCTCAGGCAGACCCCAGCCCACTGGTAAGTCAGAAGGGTCCGTCTTGACTGAGTGTCTGCTTGTGCTTCACCATGGAGCTGGGGTCTCAGCAACATTTCCGAATGAAGATGACCCCTGGCCCTGCTCCGTGGCCCCGTTAGCATCTCCGGGACGTGGATAAAGTGTCAAAGGAGGGAAACTTCAGTGAAGGGAGGCTTCACTGCTGCACTCATCAACAACATAAGGAGAAGCAGCAAGAGCAAGGCCGGGACGGCTCGTTCTGGTCAGCGTGGAAGGGGTGGTCTGCTAGAGGTCTTTGAACAGAAGTGGGTAAAAGGGGGAGCTGAGAGTGGCCCTTGGGAATATACGGTGTTACTACAAGATAGCGTGGCAGAGGGACAAGACATAAAAGGGCCTTGGATCTGAAGGTGATAAGAAGGACTAGGAGGTGACAGGCCAGAGTGCCCTGGGATAGTGCTCAGAGCCAGCAGCCTCACCAGCTGCTCTCACTCTGCTCAGCTGCTTCGAAAGGAAGCGGAATGAAGGAGAGAGCTCGATGTTATGCTCTCCAGAATAACCTTGCCCAAGGCAAAGACTACTGGTTTTTCTTTCTGGGGATACCACTATTAGCAGCCAGTCAGGATCCGTTTGCTCAACAGATGCCATTGAGTACTTGTGTGTAAGTCCCAAGGGCTGTGTCTCAACCACATTCCTGAATGAAGGAAGCTCATCAGTCACAGAGAGAGAAGGCAGGGCCCTTAGAAAACCGTCTGTCAGCAAGTGCAGGACACAGAGTGTCCGTGCAGGAAGGGTACAGAGTTGAGGCAGTTGTGTTGACTATGGTGCGTGCAAAGGCAGAAGGGGTACCTTAGACTCCTGAAATGCCCTGAGCTGGGGTTCCTCCGCCTCCGCACTGCCTGACGTTCTGAGCTGTAGAGTGGTTGGCTGGGGGGGGAGGGGCGCGAGGGGGGCTATCGTGTGCATTCCAGGATGTTTAGCTACATCCCTGGAGTCTACCAACTAGACGGCAGTAGCACCTCTCAGGTGTCCCCAGACATTGCTAATGGCCTCCTGGGGGCAGAGTCCCTCCTGCTTGAGGACTAACCTCAACCCATCTTCTCCTCTCCTCCCAGCTTTTTTACTTGTGTGCAGAAGTTTACCAGCAGACAAACTCCAAGGATTCCCGAAGCTTGGGAAAAGACATCTGGAATATTTTCCTAGAGAAAAATGCGGTAATGACAGTCATGGGTTGGATTACAATTTATGACACTCTTTGGGCCATTCAGAGACAGGAAAGACTAAGCAAAACATTCAGGCCAAATGCAGACAGGTTCTTAAAGAGAAGTGTGGGCTGAGAGATTGAGCTCCCAGAACTGTTCTGGCTCTGCTCTCAGGGCTGATCTGCTCTGGAGACCTCTTTTGTTCCGCATGCGCCACAATGGAACACACATCCTCTGAGAGGCGCTCTCCTGGAACAGTGTCCCCAGCCCTTCCTGCCTCGCTCATCCCTGGTATTAGAAATAGGCTCAGCCGGGACCGATTTGGCTCAGTGGATAGAGCGTCGGCCTGCGGACTGAAAGGTCCCGGGTTCGATTCTGATCAAGGGCATGTACCTTGGTTGCGGGCACATCCCCTGTGGGGGGTGTGCAAGAGGCGGCCGGTCGGTGTTTCTCTCTCATCAACGTTTCTAACTCTGTCCCTCTCAATTCTCTCTGTGTAAAATCGATAAAATATATTTTTTTTAAAAGAAAAAAAGAAAAAGAAATAGGCTCAGAGACATCAGATGAGCCAGCTGACTTGCTCTGACTGTCCTCGGGCAGAGTCCAGAGGGAGGACAGCCCAGAGAACGGGCCACAGATGAGCACCGCATCTGGGCTTAGTTCCCAAGGATGCTGCAGGGACCCGGCTGGCGGCAGCTCCCTCTTAGACCTTCTAATCTGATTAATTGAGCCAGTTCAACATGACTCTTCCTCTGGCTGCTAGGACTAATGAGTGAGAAATGAACTGTTTTTCCTCAAGATGTTCGTTGTTGCCCCTTAGATGGGTCTTGAATAAGGAGATTAGAGCTGCAGGTTGTTCCCTTTGGTTGTTGTGGAATCGCCCAGCTGTCAGGTACTCGGAGCAAAGGCCAGAACATGCTCCCAGGAGACTGGGTCACAGCAGACCGGCTCCCTGGGAGCGCAGGCAAGGGCAGTAAAGCCAACAGCCTAACAAAGGTTCTCCTGCTGCTGTGCTAGCACCAGTCCTCCTGCTTAGAACATCGTCCCGTCCACTCTGATGTCCTTGAAATAAGAGTGAAGAAGCCGCATGTCCCACCCTCGGTGTGGTCCCGGCTCACTCTGTATTCTCAGGTTCAATTTCTCCAAACCCTAGCCTGGAATTCAGGTCCAGGTGGGGGATGGTGAGAGGAGAGCCGGATAGAGGTAGAAAAGGGAGAGAAGGCAGTGCTGTCTGCCACGTCCCCTGGGGGTGGGGACTCACCACTTCTGCCCCCTCCCACATCCCCTGGGGGTGGAGACTCACTACTTCTACCCCCTCCCCCTCTGTTTTTTAGCCACTGAGAGTGAAGGTCCCAGAGGCGTTACAGGCTGAGATCGGTAAGTTGGCTCATTGGTCAGTGAGTGCCCGTCCCGTCCTGGGTGCTCGGCGGCTGCAGAGCAGAGGGGCCTCGTCCCTGTCCCGGGCAGCTGTCCTCTAACAGGGGACATAGAGACAGTGCCTCCAGCACGCCTCAGCACACGGACAGCCCTGCCCGGAGCTCTGCCTGCTGGAGCGTCTCACAGGAAGGCACAGCTTGCTAGGAGACCAGTGCTCATTCCTCCAGCCTTCCATGTGACCTCCCTGGGCCTCAGTTGGGTCATCTGTACAAAGAGAAAGCTGGGTGCAGTGAGGGGTTCCTAAGCCTGGCCGGTCATCAGAATCGCTGGGGAACTCTCTACAAGCACAGAAACCAAGGCCTCACGCCACCCACCCACAGAGCGGGGTTTCGGGGTGCTGTATCCGTTCCTCAGCTAATGCTGACCGCAGCTGGCCTGGAATGACCTAGGTGAGCACTTCGCTCCCTTCCTCTGTCCAGTCCCAGCCAGAGGGTGGATCCCAGCCAGTTTTCCAGAAGATGGAATTTGAAGCTGCCTTTGGAGAGAGGGTGGCAGGAAGGAAAGCTCATGGGCACAGGCGAGAGGGTGAGCAGAGATTGCTTAAAAGCAGAGAGGGGGCCATCACTGCCAGGAACTTGGCCATGGCTGCGGGAAGCTAGGTGCCGGGCAGGAGAGCCAGTGTCTGGGAGTGGGTTTCCTACGAAGTGCTTATGAGCTGGCCCTGGGGCCAAGGAGGAGCCTCTCAAACGCACGCCCTGGTGTCAGAGCAGCATCTAGACAGCCCAGGAGAGGGCCTTAATGTTTTCTCCACTTAACAGAGGACATCCAGAAAGCGGTCTCGTCCTTGCCTTGGGGCTTGCACATCGGGATTCTAGTCCTGAACACGGGAATGCCTGCTAAGTCCAGGCCTCCGCTTCCTTTGGCTAGCAGGAGGACGGAAAACTAGCCTCCCTCCCTTTGACACGCTCTACTAATGTAATCTCCTCCTCCCCAACGCCCTTCCCCATCTCTGTCTCTGGTCCCACCGCAGACTTGCGCTTGCGGAGCGGCGAGGACTTGCGCAGCGTTCTCGGTGAGGCTCAGGAGGCGGCCATGCCGGAGATCCAGGAGCAGATCCAGGACTACAGGTGGCCTGGCCCTCTCTTCCCTCTGCTCCTCGCCCCTTTTCTTCCCCCCGGGGTGTGTGTGTGTGTGTGTGTGTGTAGCTCACATTTCTGGGTATCTGCTGTTAAGCATCTGTGTACAGTTGTGTCTCTCTGGCTCAGAACGAAGCGCACCCTGGGCCTGGGCAGCCTGTACGGTGAGAACGACCTGCTGGAGCTGGATGGCAACCCTCTCCGAGAGCGCCAAGTGGCCGAGAAGCAGCTGGCTGCCCTGGGAGATATTCTGTGAGTCTCCAGTTCCTATTACCCCCAGAATAGGGTGCCTTTTTTTAAAATCTATTTTTCAGAGAAAAAGAAAGAGGGAGAGAGAGATCGAAACGTCAGTGATAATAGAGAATCGTTGATCGGCTGCCTCCTGCATGCCCCCTACTGGGGATCAAGCCTGAAACCTAAGCATGTGCCCTGACCGAGAATCGAACCAGCGACCTTTTGGTGCACTGGACGCACCCAGCCGATCCACACCAGCCAGGGCCGTGAGCTTTCTGCTTCCCCTTCGTAGCCCTCTGCCTGACTGGTCTCCCTTCCTGTCCCTTAGATCAGATCTAACTGAGCGTGAGGGGCACACAGTCTCCAGTGGCTCCAGTTACTTCAGGAGATGGATAGGACTGGCCTACAGCAGACTGACCTGACTAAACGTACTAAAGAGCCTCTGGCAGAGTTGTGCGGTGCTCCTTCCCAGTCCCATTCTCTAAAGTAGGGGTGTCGAACTCAATCAGAGAAGGGGCCAAAATCTAAAATCCAGCCTAAATCGCGGGCCGAATGGTTTACTGAACAGTCATAAACTGACAATGTCATAAACTGACAGCGGAGTGCAGTGATGACAACACGGTGCGGGCCACATTGCAAGGCCTGGCGGGCTGGATTTGGCCCGCGGGCCTTGTGTTTGACACATGTGCTCTAAAGGGTTAGAGCTCCTGTGCTGGCTTTGTGGGGACACTTCACCCCAATGCTGCTGCTGAACTCAGCAGTTCTGGGACCTTGTTCAAGCCGTTCCATCTGCCTTAGTCTCACTTACAAAATGGCAAAAGTTGGGCTAGACGTTCTCCACAGTCCTAACACTGATTTTCCAATCCAGCAGCTGTTTCTGGAGTCTCCGTGTGCCCAGCACTGCTCTGTGCTCCTGGGATACATCAGTAAACCAAACAACGTTTCTTGTTGAGCTGTTGTTATAGTGGGAAGAGAAAACAATGTATAATAAATGAGTAAATTATATAGTAGATTGGAAAATAGTAAGTGCTGGGAGGTGGCAGGAGCTCCAGAGCTGGCGGGGGCGGGGGGGGGGGGGGGTGCAGTTTTAATTAAGAAAGTGGGGAATTATCCTTGAAGACGTTGGGGAAAGAGAGTCGCAGGCAGAGGCAGCAGCCAGGGCAAAGTAGGAATGTGCTTGGCATATTTGAAGAATGGCAGACCGGTGTGGCCAGAGCAGATTCAGAAAGACGGTCTGCGGGTAACAGGGAGATTGGCCACCTAGCACCTGTGACTGGGAAGCCTTTGGAGCTGTGAGAGACTCAAGAGGACGGGGGTGGGGGGAGAGCAGAAGAGTTCCAGACACTGAGGGACGTCAGTTCCCAAAACCATGCAGTGGGGCGTGGCCCATGGTGGTGGCCAAGGGAGTTGGGGAAAGATGTCAGTTCTCAGTCTACTTTGACAGAGCAGACGGATTTCTTTTAAAAAGTCAAGAAGACGCCATGGTTTTTTAACTTAAGCTACTAACAGGACAAAGGAAGGAGCCATCACTCGGGACAGGAATGACTGTGTGGGGCAGTTTGTAGTAGGCCGTCGGGGGCTCAGAGGGACAGGAGATGTATTTTTAGACATCAACCTGGAGAGCTGAGTAGCAGCTGCCTGTATGAAGCTGGTATTTGATAAGAGGTCTGGGCTGGATGGAGGTGAGACTAGATGAGATCAGACGGGGAAGGCATATTCTCTGACAACAGCCCTCTGACCTTCAGCCGAGCCCTGAATCCTCCTGGCCGTAGTTTCCCTCCCAGTCAGATGGCAGAAATCACCCAACCAGGCCAGGGATGGAGGCGAAACCTGACCGCCCGTTCTGAGATTGGAGCACCATGGAATTATTTGGGATTATTACAGGAGCATAAGTACTCCACTTCTAATGGCTTCCATTTAAAGCAGGGGAACTTCAGTCTCATTACATGGACCGTCTCATGGGTTATTTTTAGAATTAGATGAGTTAATACTTGTTAGTAGGTTAGGATAGGCCAGGCCCATAGTTAACACTCAAATGGAAGTTTCAGTTACTGTTTACTAACCTCTTTAATAGGTTTCTTTGAATCGGGTCCTAAGGTATTCTCTCGCTCTCTCACCTTCTTTCCTCTGACCTCTGTGTCAGCCCAGCCCAACCCCTCCTTTAGTTCCAAGCGGACAAAAGGAGGCGCCTCTTCCTCCATAATAACTTCAGAGGCAGAAACAGGTACCAGGCAGGAGCTGGGTTTTCACATTCCCCTCCGTTAGCCAGAAGGACATCGTCGTTAAAACTGTGGATGGAGGCCCTCGAGAGAACCAGAGCCCTCCTCTCCTGACCCCACACTGGCTCTAGAGCTGAGACCCAGAGTCACACCTGACCTTTTCACCATCCTCCACCCTCCTCCCCACACCCCCTTCCTTCCAGTCTGCACCGGCGGAGGAGCCGCTGCCCTTGCAGTCTGAGTCATCTGTTCTTTCTTTTGTTCCAGGTTCAAATACGAGGAAGACAGGAGGTGAGTGAGCCTGTGGTGTAGTTTCAAGGTGGGAAGGAATAAGGTTGAGCTGCTGTGCTTTTCCATCTCTGCTAATCACAGAGAGTCCCCAGCATTGTAGGATCGCCGCCCGTCCCTGGTGGCACCATCTGTGTCACCACCACGCAGCCAGCTCCTGAGGTCCAGGCCCTAATACTCAGGATCGCTGCCTGGGATGGGCGTCTGCTTCTCGGTGTGAGGACGCTGAACTGCCAGCGCTCACAGTATTCCCATACCTTGCATCCCTTCACCCAAATTAGCCCTGGTCTCCCTCGCACTGTTCTCTCCTAGCCCACCCAGAGAAGGAGGGTGTAGGACGGCCTGTGAGAGCAGCTCCTACAGAAGGGAGCTGACCCACAGCACATATCATTTTTGCAGTCCGGACACAGGTCTTTGTTTCTCAGCAGCAGCATGCATTCCCTGGGCACCCACACTTCCTCAGGGAGCGGGGATGAGGTTGGAAGTCTCTTTAGGAGGAGAGGAAAACCAGGGCAGCAGCACTTGCTGCACTGAACCCACCAAGTATAGATAATCTACCAAATTGAGAGCCAAATCCATTTTTAAACACAGAGCTCTGGACAGTTTCATCTGTGGCAGCTGAAAGCCACTTGACAGCTCCTTTCCGTCCTTTCTCTCTGTCCTTGGCTGGGGGCGGGTGGTGAGGGCAGTCTGCCTTAAAAGAGGCCGGTTGGTGCTTCTCCCCCTCCCTGTGCCACTCCACCCCCAAGTAAGTGCCTGAGGGCACGAACTGGGTCCTCCCCTGGGCCTCTAGGTCTTCCCACGGCTGGTTTGCTTCCAGTGTAGGGAACTGACATGTCCTTCCGCTGACCACCATCCCCGTGTTAGGAAGAATTCTGCTCATGAAAAGTCCAATTTCTGCTTGGAGTCATGGCAGCCCAGACTTCTCGCCAGCTGCTGCCTGCTGCCCTGTTTGAATATTCCAGGCCTCCCTCTTGACTGCCCTGGCCCCTGCCTACTGCTTTGCCATCCTACTGGGTGGTGACGAAGAACCAAAGCAGCATTCTTGCCCTTCCCCATGCTGGCAGAGACATGGCTGAGCTCTCTGAGACAGCACCCCACTCCTGCCTTCCAGCGCCCCCATGGACTTCGCCCTCAACACCTACATGAGCCACGCTGGGATCCGGCTTCGAGAGGCACGGTCTTCCATCGTGGCGGAAAAGGCCCCGTTGTCTGCTCCTGACAAGTGGCTGCCCTTCTTCCCGAAGACCAAGAAGGTAACGGAGCCACCCTGTCGTGTCTTCTCTCGGCTCAGCACTGAGGCAGGCTGGGAAAGCCCTTTGGGAGGTGTCTAGCTCGTCCCACCACCTGTAGCCATGGTGAAAGTCCTCACCCTCCAGCAGCTCTCTCCCTTCCTCCAGACCTAGCTAGGACAAGCATGACCCTGCTCTCCAGTTTCTTACTTAGTGCCAGTCTTCGGAGCAGCGGCAGAGTGATTAGTGGCCAAATCTGGATATTGGGATGGTCCCCAACCCCCATGTCTCTTTTCTCAGCAGAGCAGCAATCCCAAGAAAGAAAAGGATGCCTTGGAAGACAAGAAGCGAAACCCCATCCTCAAATACATCGGGAAGCCCAAAAGCTCGTCCCAGAGTAGTAAGTATTTGGGGAGCAGCAGCCTCCAGGGGGACCTCAGCCCCTTCATAGATCAGCATGATTTCAGGTCTTCCGGGGTTTCTGAGAGCCACAACCCAAACTCTGAGACGCAGCTTCCTCTTGGTGCCACTGGGTTCTCCCCTGGCCACACCACCACAGGCGCTTTGAGGAGCAGGGAACTGTGCCAGAGCCACGCGTAGCGCCGAGCAGCCATGTGGGGGACTGTCCCCCTTGGCAGGATTGCTCTGTTGACACCGAGTGCCGCCTTCACCTTCGTCTTACGCCCGAGGGCCTATGTGTTGGGAGCACTTATGGGCCCTTGATGGGGAATTGAGTTACTATTAAGCAGAACTAGTTGGAAAGAGGGCAGGTTTGGAGCCCAGAGGTTCCCTGAATGCCGTCAGTAACCCAACTCAGCGAGTCCCGCCATTGATTTCTTCCCCATTGTGTCATTTGTCTGGAAATTGCTGCTGGCCCTTGCAGTCATTTCCTGAGACCACTAATACTAGTCCTGGAAGTCTGCGAAGGGCCTGGGGTGGGACTGCTGCCTTTTCTGAAGTTGCTGGGGGGGGGCGGGAGAGGGTGCGGGGGGACAACTCCTAGATCAGCCCTGATTTTTGCCACAACATCCATTTTCCAGCTTGATGTAAATTTTATTTTAATTTGACTTTTCATGGTTTACTTTTGTTTTTGTTTGTTTGTTTTTTAGCATTTCATATTCCCTTGTCCCCTGTGGAAGGTAAAAGGACCATTTTCTTTGAATTTTTCTTTGCTTTAGCATTGAGTTTCCATTTCCCAAATCCCCTCTTTCCTTCCCATTTCTTTCTTCATCCTCTCCTCCTGTCCTGCCCCTCTTCCTTCCCTCCCTTTCCTTACTCCACTTCTCACACGCTCCTCCTCGCCGCTAACTCTGCTCTGGGACACACGACACTGTCTGCGGCTCCCTCTGCACTTGCCACCGCTCCATGGATGAGGCGCCAGCCGTCCAGGGTTTTATAGAAATGAGGGAAACCCTTGCACATTGAAATGTCCTGCACAAGTTCCTCAGATTTTTATTTTCAATCGAAATAACAAAAATCCTTATTTTTTTTTTTAGGTTACAGGGTTTTGTGGGTTTTTAAAAATAAATAATGGGTCTCCAGCAGTTTTTTTGGGTAGTTTTAATTTATATCACCTACTTTCAACTTATATCATCCACCTATATAAACTTTTAATTTATATCATCCACCTAAAGGGAATGCATAATCCCTTTAGTATAGTACCTCCATCTTTTTAACTCTTAATTTTATCAGCACTAATTATACAGCAGTTTTTTAAAAATGACCCTATCATAGCTGGTTTGACTCAGTGAATAGACCATCGGCCTGTGGACTGAAGGGTCCCAGGTTCGATTCTGGTCAAGGGCAGATGCCTGGGTTGCAGGCTCGATCCCCAGTAGGGGGCATGCAGGAGGTAGCCGATCAATGATTCATCATTGATGTATCTATATCTCTCTCTCCCTCTTTCTCTCTGAAATCAATTAAAAATATATATATTAAAAAGAAAAGAATGACCCTAATATGTAGAGTACCTATTATCTATCCTCTAAAACATGTATCTGAAAACATACATACATAATACACATTAACCCAAAGAAGCTAGAACTTAAAATTATACAAGTTCATTTCCCATCAGCGAGGGAATATTTAAGTGATTAATATTTCTAGGTTCTATAATAAATGTATGAAGATACCAGTGGAATGCAATCAAGAAATGATTCTGTTGCTAGAATTCATTCTATGTAAAAGTGTCAATTAAAAATAATCTACAAACTATAAAAATTTTTAAATTATTGAATGCCTAGATTCATTATGCTGTTTAAACAACAAAAATGATTGAAAAGGTGATTATAAAACAATATTAAAAAAATAAAAGAATGGCCTTGAAACCCAGGCCCTTAGTTTTAACACATACTTCATCCTGTCTGCCCTGCCCAAGGAAGGCGTGAGGCAAACATCAGCTTTAAGAGGCTGAGCAGCCTGCCCAAGCCCCGTGCCTTGTGTCCGCCTGAGGGGATGGGAACGCCCAGGGTGGAGCCACCGATCCTGGGGCAGGACGGGGATGCTGGGTGTTCACCATCTCTTTGAGTCAGATCTTTCAGTTGTGATATTATGATTTGGTTTGTGTTCTCAAATTCTCAGGACACCAGACATACCCATATTCATATCTAAAGACCATATATCCACCAAAGCTAGAAAATCTCAATATTGAGTTTTGCCATTTAGGATGATCAACTCTTGCTCGTTTATTAGTGAGAATATCGGATTGTTAGTAACATAATATACTTTATTTAGTTTTATTGTCATTCAGATAATGGAGGAAGGAGAACAAAGGCTACTAGTGAAACCTTGCTTTTTTATTTATATTTTTATTGATTTCAGAGAGGAAGGGAGAGGGATAGAGAGAGAGAGAAACATCAATGATGAGAGAGAAGCATTGATCGGCTGCCTCCTGTACACCCCACACTGGGGGCATGTGCTCTCACCAGGAATAGAACCGTGACCTCCTGGTTCATAGGTTGATGCTCAACAACTGGGCCACGGCCAGCTGCACAAAATGTGCTACTTCCCACCAACTTTCCCCTGTACTCTGGGTTTTCCTGTTTCTTGTCACAGCTGGGACATACTATATCCCAGGACAGAAGGCATGTTCTAAGTGGCCTATGGGAGAAGGAACAGTGGACTCAGCCGGGCTCCATCATCACCCAGCCAGGGCCACTCGGGGCTGTGGCTAACCAGCTGACCCTGGCTTCTGCTGCTCTGTTACTCCACGGCCCAGATGCACATTCAGTCCGGGCAGGCAGGTCTGGCCCTACGCTCAGAAACCGGAGTGATGGAAATACGCCTACTCCTGTCACATACACACAGCCCCTGTCGGACAGTTTTAGTTTCCTGCCTAAAGGATATGAAGTTGTGCGCTTTGAGGAGATCAACTAAATGTTATTTATCTGTTTCCTGTGGCTTGGAGATTTTCTTATGAAACTGAAATTTCGATATATAGGGAGATTTGTAAGTTTGTAGATATCAGAATCTGAAGCTTGGGCGGGACATGAGTCAGTTGGTTAGGATCAGGGCCCGCCCTCTAGAGTATCTGCCTTGTCCTGCCCCCCACCCCACCCCCAGTCCCACTTATCCTCTCTTTGGTCTCAGGCAGAGCAGCATTTCTGGCCCAAACCTGTTCAGATATCACTGAACTTGGAGCTGAGCTCATTGGCTTTGAAGACGAGAGCCACTGAGCCCTGAGCCAGAAATGTCTCCTCCAGGTGTCTGCACGGCATCGCACATGCCTTCTTACCCTGTTGCCCTGTCTGCTGCTTTGAACAGGAATAGCTCTTTTGTCTTAGCTTTGAAAAGGGGCTGGAATGTGAATGCCAGAAATGACATCTCTTCTTTGTTCCTCCTAAGACCCCTCTCACTGGTAATGAAGGGTCTGATTCTATAATGATGGAGACCAGGGATGGGGGGCGTGGAGAGTAGGAAGAACAGGAAGGAAAACTCAAAGAAGAACAGAAACCATGAACTCTAACAGTGATATAAATTTGTAAAGTGCTGGGTATAGTTTGGCACCATGGCCAGATGACACGTAGATACGTTTTTTGGTCCCCCTAGGTATTTTTTTAACCTATATGTGGAGCTTGAGAAAAACGCAGAAGAATCATTGTGATAAAGAATGTGGGAGTCAAAAGAAATATCCATAGAATATGTACTTCTGAACCCTGTCATTTTGCAGATCAGAAAGAGCAAACCCAGCAAGATAGAGGGACTGCCCAGGCCACCCTCGTGTCAGCAGAAGAGCCAGGACTAGACTGTGCCTCCTGTTCTCAGCCCCACACTGTTCTCCTCCATGCTTGCTCCTTGCTTTGTCTTTGGGGTTAGAGGGGAGCGAGAGTCCTGAGCCCTCGCCTTATACAGAAAGCAGAGTGCCCTCCGTTATCTTTCTCTTCTAGTCAAACCGGGCAACGTGAGGAACATCATTCAGCACTTTGAGAACAACCAGCCGTATGATGCCCCGGAACCCGGGATGCAGCGACTCTCGACAGGAAGCTTCCCCGAGGACCTGCTGGAGAGCGACAGGTAGCAGCGGCCGGATGGGCGCTGCCGAGGAGGGGGCCTGGGTAGGGTTCGGAGCTTAATTCCAGCTACGTTAGCCCCAGCACTGGACTGTGAGCCTCTCCCTCCCTCAACCTTCCCACCGTGCATCTTCAGAGGAAGACGTAATAGGTGTGGCACTCAGGCCAGCAGAAGAGAGAGCAGGGTCCCGACCTCCCAGCCCAGGAACCACAATCCCTTAAAATTCCCTTCAGATTCAACCCTGCCTTCTCAGCAGCCTTCGTCCCAAGAATGAGCTCGATTATAATATGAAGCAGCTGATCAGGAAACCCTAAGTGACAAGGCTAGCGGAAACTAGGAAGGGGGAGAAGGGACTTGTTCTTGACGACGGCATGACTACAGTCAACGCCTAAATGAAATTTGCTTGTAGTTGGAAATGTCCTTGCAAATTTCTTAAGTCACCCTTGAGATACAGGAGTGTGGTTTTATGTATACGAGAATAATGAACAATGCTTGTAAGCACTCGAGTCTGAGCCACTGGGCTAGACTAATTAAAGGCAGGCACAAAGGCAACCCAATAAGTAGCAGCCTTCATAACCTCTAAGATACCTAATGATTAAATCATATGTCAGACAGTCCTTCTTGTGTGCAAGGTTACTCCTTTTTGTTAAGTTTAATGCATGTTAAATGATTTTGCTAAATGAGAATTAACAAAGATTTAGGGAAGATAAAAGATTTGCACTGGGATGAGATTGAATTCTCATATTACTGAGTAAATTAAATATAGAAATTATGTAATTGCTGGGGTAGGCATAGTCATATAGATGACCAAATACACAATTATAAGATATATCAATATTTTGATAGAATATTTGAGACCAATTGCAAATTTGTATTCTTGAAGTTGCTGGGTATATTTGCCCTAAGATGTTCACTAGGATCCTAAGTTCACAGAAGCCTTTGGATTTGGTGACGAAGCTCACTGGCAACCTTAGAAATAGTGTCAGCAAGTGGGTCAGAGGTTGTCGTAGATGCTTAAAAGGTCTGAGAAGTGCCCAGTTGTAGAAGGCAGTCCCAGAGGTGGGTTATGTGCCTCACTTCCTGGTGGGAGTACGATTCACTTATGGGCACTGAAGGAAGTTACTTAGCTCTGCATCCCAGTAACCTCGGTGGATGAAGGTTGTCGAGCTAAAGTGACCCATTGGGGGCACTGGTGAAAGTGTTTTGAGTTAGTCTGTATTGGAATTGTTCTCACAATTTTTGGGGGTGAGAGGTTAGTAGGGGACGAGTGAGCAGTGTGGTTTCTAACCCTGCTGAGGATGGAGGCCCCATTAGATCCTCTGACAGTACTGAGACACTTGATGAATTGAGACCAAGCCATTAGGCTCCTGTGTAGCAGCGTGCTGTGCTCCTGTGGGCCTGGATGCATGGCAGGATGTGGTGTGAGTAATAAGCAGCCAGCAGGGAGGCGACATCCTGGGCAGTAAGGGTCCAGAGATGCTGCTCTCTCGGGGCGGATGTGCTGCAGGACCCAAAAGGGCCACACCCACTTGTCAGCATTTCGTGGAGCCCCAGAGACGCTCAGTGGCCAAACCAGGAAGCAGGTTCCTGATGGTCAGTAAGCAGCTCCTGTAAGTGAGCTTCCAAGCTGTCTGCTTCCAAGAAAGGAAATGGAAGCTTGGGAAGGATCCTGTGCAGTGAAGAATGGAAGAAATCTGCATTGAATGCAGGGGCAGTGCTCTGTCAGCAGACAGAATGTTCTGGCAGGCAGTGTAGAAAATGCTAGAATGAGTGTGTGCAGACATTTCCTCGTAGATGACCTTGTGAAAGGCAGGGTCTGGCTCAAGCGGGGTCTGCAGTGGGGGGTGCCTGTTCCATAGCAGAGGGCAAGATGGTGGCCAGGGTGGGACCTGGCGGTCTAATGTGTGCCCACAGCTTTCCTGGCATTAGGACATGAAGTCTGGTTTTGTTAGTTCCAGATTTCGCTTTCCTGTTAGGATTGCTTTCTGATGGGTCCTGAGCAAGGCGAGAGGCCCTGTCCTTCCCGGCCCGGTGGGGGAGAACCTTGTAGGGCAGCAGAAGTATTTATCGCTGGAAAGTGTCTTTCCTCTAGGAGTTCTCGTGTTTGGGTGAATCTCGGCGTTTGGCCTCTTGTGGGGCTGGGGTGGAGGACCTGCACGCTGAGGCGTCATTGAGATGGGCAGCAGAGGGAGCTGCCGGGACATCGGACCCCAGGTCTCTGCCTTTTCCCAGCGCGCGCTCAGAGATCCGCCTGGGCCGCTCGGAGAGCCTGAAGGGCCGGGAGGAGCTGAAGCGCTCCCGGAAGACGGAGAACGTGCCCCGCTCCCGCAGCGACGTGGACATGGACGCCGCCGCCGAGGCCGCCCGCCTCCACCAGTCAGCCTCGTCCTCCGCCTCCAGCCTCTCCACCAGGTGCGCAGGCTCCGTGCTCAGCCCCCTATTACTGCAGGGCGGGGCAGCGGGTCTGAGAGTTAGCTTTCTCTCCACAGGTCTCTGGAGAACCCCACTCCTCCCTTCACCCCCAAAATGGGTCGCAGGTGAGTGATGGGTGCGGCAGCACTTCCCGTAGGTGTCTGAGTTCCAGCCACGTCCCACTGTCGCTCCCACCCGCGTGGCTGGTTAGTGTGCGTCTCTTCCGTGGCCTGTGCTTCCCAGTGGGCACGGGGCAAGCAGATTGGGCAGGAGAGGGAGGGACAAACCCCAAGTGTGAGTTTTCCCTCCAAGTAAAGCTAAGCCGCTCATTTTCTCCCAGGAGCATCGAGTCCCCCAGCCTGGGGTTCTGCACAGATGTCCTCCTGCCCCACCTCCTGGAGGATGACCTGGGCCAGCTGTCCGACCTGGAGCTGGAGCCGGACACGCAGAACTGGCAGCACACGGTGGGCAAGGACGTGGTGGCGGGGCTCACCCAGAGGGAGATCGACCGGCAGGAGGTCATCAACGGTGAGAACGTGCTCCCCTCCCCCGCCCTGCTCACCCCATTTCCACTCTAACCCCTGTGAGGAGTAAAGAGGGAGGGCCCTGGGACAGGCCCAGGTCCTTGTTGATCCTAAGGAACATCTCGGTGCTGGCCCTTGGGTGAGAGAAAGTCCAGTCCATGCATGGTTTGAAAACAGTACTCAGTTCCCCCCAAATGAAGTGGCTTGGGGGTCACGGTAGTGACTCTAGACGCTTGCTCATGTTTTCGCCCGTCTTTCTATCCCCCTGTCACACTGCTGCTCAGAGTTGTTTGTGACCGAGGCGTCCCATCTGCGCACGCTCCGGGTCCTGGACCTCATCTTCTACCAGCGGATGAAGAAGGAGAACCTCATGCCCCGGGAGGAGCTCGCCCGGCTCTTCCCCAACCTGCCCGAACTCATCGAGATCCACAGTGAGGAGCTGCCCTCCCCGCCCGCCCTCCACCCCCTCTGGCCAGCCTCAGGCTTCGGTCCCACGTCACCCGCAGGCTGGGACCTCCCCGTGCGGAAAGCCCTGGCGATCCGCTGTGCATCCTGAAGCCAGCATCCCAGTTTCCCCAAAGCATCCTGGTTCCCAGACCCTTCCCCACAGCACTGCTGTCAGCTCCTCTGCCGCTCCGCCCAGCCTTGCTGCTTCTCCCCTTGCCCAGATTCCTGGTGTGAAGCCATGAAGAAGCTCCGGGAGGAGGGCCCCATCATCAAGGAAATCAGTGACCTCATGCTGGCTCGGGTATAGCTGCTTGGAGGAGCGGGGGGGTCCTGGCCAAGGCTGGAGGATGTGGCGGAGGAGGAGATGGGAGGGGCCGGTCCCAGGTCGGATGTGATGATGCCCGCCCGTGTCCACTCTGCCTCAGTTTGATGGTCCTGCCCGAGAGGAACTCCAGCAAGTGGCCGCCCAGTTCTGCTCGTACCAGTCCATAGCCCTGGAGCTGATCAAGACCAAGCAGCGGAAGGAGAGCCGATTCCAGCTCTTCATGCAGGTGTGCCCTTTGCTGTCCTGCCGCCTCCTCTCATTCTACTACACGTTAGCCAAGTCAGTCACATCTCCTGACCCCAGCTCCAAGCACCCCTGCCCCTTCTCTCTCTGGGGAGGACAATGCAAACTCCCTGCACCACCTGCACCCTCCCTCACGCCACCTCTCCCGAAACATTGACCCGTATCTACGCTCAAGACAGAGACTGCTGTTTGCTGGGAAGAACCCTGGATAAGCAGTCATTAGGTCCAGCTCACTCGTTTCCTGTCTGTAAAGGGGAGGAACACCTGCTCTGCGTGGCTCCTCTGACCATGTCCCTCCCACAGGCTTCTGTCTCCTGGCCCCCACATGCTTTGCCTTAAATATTCAGGAAAGAAGCTGCCATCACTGTTCCGAGTTTCCCTCTGGAATTAGGACCTATTGCCATTTTCACACCCACCCGGGTCCTGAGCCCTAAACCAGCTCCTCACCCTGTCTGTGCCTCCCTTCGTCTAGGAGGCTGAGAGCCACCCTCAGTGCCGGCGGCTGCAGCTGCGGGACCTCATCATCTCGGAGATGCAGCGGCTGACCAAGTACCCGCTGCTGCTGGAGAGCATCATTAAGCACACGGAGGGTAGGGCTGGGCGCGGGGCTGGCGTGGGAGGCACAGCCCTCATTTCAGACCCTAGTCCTAGCATGACGTACTTGGTGACCTTAGAGAGTCACTTGACCTCTGATCTTCAGGGTCTTCATCCTTGCCTTGTATGAGCAGTCTCACAGGAGGTAGTGATGGTCAGTGCACCTTGGGGAAGTGAGGTGCTCAGCAGTGGCAGGGTGAGGGCTACCTCTAGCCCAGGTGGGGCCTTTGTACAGCTAAGAGGACAGCATCTGAGTGGACACAGGTTGGTCCATGGAGGGCACCTTGTCTCCACTGAGGGCCATGGTTCCACACCAGGGCCATGGCTGGAGTTTAGTCCCCATTCTCTCTCACGCACACGCACACGCACACACACACGATGCCTCTGCAAGGCACAAAAGACACACCGCGTGTGGTAACAGCCGAGCAGGGGCCATGCTGAATAAGGGGCCTGGGATCCTGAGTGCCTTTCACCACTCTCACATTTGGGTATTGGAGTCAGGGTATGCAGGTGAGGAACCTCCATGTATAATAATTCAGCAGGTTCCTAGAGGCACCGCTACCGCACTTGCCAGTCTCTGTTCCTGCCCGTCTGCACAGCTGCTTGTGGGCCAGGCAGAACCCCAAGAGCTGTCCGTGTCTTCAGAGCAGTGATCTGAAATCCGGTGCCCCCCAGTGAAGATAAAGTCACCCTGAGGTCCTCAGTCAGGCCCGGGGGCGAATCTGCCACCCCTGCTGGTCGGTGGTGGGTGTGAGTCGCCGGTGATGTCGGACTCCAGGCTTCTCTCCTAACTGCCTCCTCTGCTGACTGGTAGGTGGCACCTCTGAGCATGAGAAGCTTTGCCAGGCCCGGGACCAATGCCGGGAAATTCTTAAGTATGTGAATGAAGCGGTGAAGCAGACAGAGAACCGGCACCGGCTGGAGGGCTACCAGAAACGCCTGGACACCACCTCCCTGGAGAGGGCCAGCAACCCCCTGGCAGCAGAATTCAAGGTAGGAGGCAGAGGGGCAGCATGGTCACCCCACACACACATATGCACGCACACGCACACGCACACACGCACACGCTTCTGGCGCACCCTGGAGAGCAGAGCTCTGGTCAGTGCCTGGAGAGGGGGAGGCAGGAGACCTGGCTGGCTGGTAGGATGGCGCGGTGGGGCCTGGAACACACATGCCTCCTGTTACCTTTGTCAGCCCATCCAGACAGACATGGGCAGACAGCGCCACCAATAGACCAGACGTTAGACTCAGCGGAAGAGCAGGGGGTGGGAGCTCCAGCGTGAGGTCGGTAGAGATCCTTTGGGAGGGAATAAATTGAAGGGACGGGCAAGTGAAGCAGAGCTCTTCTTAGGAGGGCGGATGGCACGTGGTGTGGGGTGGACGAGAGACCTAAGCAGAGCACAAGGCCCGTGGCTTCGTAGTGGCCTGTTCACTGTCTGTGTCCCTCTCAAGAGGGTAAGGGCAGGGACTACTTCTTGTCACCACTGATCCCGAGCCCTCAGCATGGTGTCTGGCACATAATAGGCTCTCAGATACTTGTTGAATGGGTGAATGAATGAACAAATGGTTTCTCCTTAACAGAGCCTGGATCTCACCACCAGAAAGATGATCCATGAGGGGCCCCTGACGTGGAGGATCAGCAAGGATAAGACCCTGGGTACGGGGGGTGCTGGGGCCACGGGAAGTCTGGGGGGGGCTAGGCTGGAGCATGTCTCCGGAGCCTGGTGCTCTCTGAAGAGGCAGTCAGGGAGCTGGGAAGCAGCTTAAACATAACTGGGCGAGTGCAGACTCCTTACGCACAGCACGGGGGATACCCACAAGAAAGGGGCCGGGCATCCCGGAGCCCCTGGCGCCCCGTGTGTGGACGGTGGGGCGGGAGCTGGAACTGCCTCACAAGCACCGCCCCCTGCAGACCTCCACGTGCTGCTGCTGGAGGACCTCCTCGTGCTGCTGCAGAAACAGGACGAGAAGCTGCTGCTCAAGTGCCACAGCAAGACCGCTGTGGGCTCCTCCGACAGCAAGCAGACCTTCAGCCCCGTGCTCAAGCTCAACGCCGTGCTCGTGCGCTCCGTGGCCACAGGTGCGGTGCGCGACGTCCCCGCGGGCTGGGCCCAGGGCCACGATCGCGGTCACGCTGTGCAGTGAGGCCGGGTGATGAGGGCCAGTTACAGTCCGCCTGTGTTCCTGTCCTCCTGTCCGGAGCCTTCTAAGGGGGATGGGGCAGGATGCTGGGGGTGGGGGCCGGGTGAAGGAAAAGAGCCAGGAGGGCGTGAGCACCGGGCCGGGCTGGGGAGGTGTAGGCAGGGCTGGGAGAATAGGATTGGGCAGAGAGGAGCAGGACCAGCCTTCCTGCTGCAGAGTGGCGGGAAGAGCCGGAGCCCCGCAGCGGAGGTGAGTCCCGCGGACAGACGTTTCTGTGAGGAGGGGCGTGTGCACAGGGGAGGCTCTGGCAGCCGCACGCTCGGGCTCTTCTCATCTCTAACGTAGAGGATCAGAGGCCTGGTGGCCTGAGAAGGTTTATAAACCCACCACACACGTCAGCCTGCGCTGTCAGTGTAATGGGGGCCATGACAGGTGCCATTAGGGGTTCCAGAGTCGCCTCTGTCCCTAGTAAGTAGGTCCCAAGTGGTTCTGATGACCCAGGTCTGTCTCGCTGCATCCTTCGTCCGCGGTGAGGGTCAGGGCTTTGAGTCCGCACTCCGGCTCCCGGCCCAGGCTGCAGTCGGGCCTCTGCTGCCCCCCATGCAGTGCCTCTCCCTTCGCTTTCTCACAGACAAGCGTGCCTTCTTCATCATCTGCACCTCCGAGCTCGGCCCACCCCAGATCTACGAGCTGGTGGCCCTGACGTCCTCAGACAAGAACACGTGAGAATGGGTTCCAGGGTCCCTCATGACTGCTGTCCCTTAGAGACCGGGACAGTGTGTGTGAGGACAGAGGCGAGAGCAGGCCCCAGAGCAGTCGGGGGCAGGCAGTGGGCAGGGCAGTTGGAGACAGACGGACTTGGAGAAGCTTGTAGGACCCTCCCTGCCTGTGGGCCGTGGAAGGGCGAGGGAGTTCCCACAGCCTCCCCGCCACTTTGCTCTCCTTCCCTGCCTCTGGCCCCAGCCCCTTCCCGCTGGGGTTTGCTCCCTTCCCAGTCGGGTGTTCTAAAGTCACATCTTCCATGTTTGCCCCCCATCCCCCCTGAGGCAGCTGGAGGTGGCACCCAGGAGAGACAGGTTGAGTCAGGCAGTGTCTCAGCTCCGGGTTTTCATGTGTAAACGGGGGTATTGAGTTTTCTTGAGAGAGAGCAGATATAGGACACGCAGCACGGAGTATACCAGAGGCTGGTGTTCAGTCATTGGAGCTGAAGTAATAGAGCTGCACAGCGGCAGCCAGAGGCCCGTGTGGGTCCCTGGGGAGGGTGTGGAAAGGCCTCCAGGCTCTGGGCAGGGTTTCAGGTGAGATAGTGTGCGCCTGGCTTGTGTTCCCTCACCGTGCTCTCTGCTCCTGTGGGGCTGCAGGTGGATGGAACTCCTGGAAGAGGCCGTGCGGAACGCCACCCGGCACCCAGGAGCCGCCCCGGCACCCGTCCTGCCGCCGCCGCCCGGCCCTCCGGGGTCCGCCCACCAGAGCCCCCGGTCCAGCGGGTACTTAGCCCTCAGGCCCCTGCTCACCCGCTCCACACCCTCGTTTCCTGCTGATCTCCAGCCTTCACTGGGGGTGGGCAGCCGCACAGACAGGGCCGTTCCCACCCTCTGCCTTCCCTCCTGTCTGCTCCCCGCAGCCCCCGGCGGTGTGGAGGCTGCGCCTTACGCGGGCGGGAGGTAGAACGGGGAGCAGGAGAGGCCTGGCCGGCACCCCCCCTCCTCTCCGGGCTGCCAGTCAGACAGCAGGTGCTGAAACCGAGCACCTTCCTTCCTGATCCTGCGCCCTCATTGCCCGTTCCCGCTCTGGAGGCCAGGCTGGAATTTCGTGACCTCAGACTCCTGAGGGGCGGGGAGCCAGCATTCCGCAGGTGACCTGCCCCTTTCCTCCCACAGAGAGCTGGACGACTCGGAAGTGTTTCAGAGGGAGCCAGAGCCAGAGGCGCTCCCTGGAGGTAAGTGCCCTGGGTGGTCTTTGTGGGAGACAGCCTCGGCCCATTTTTTAGAGGCCCGGGCAGGAAGGTGGTCCCGGCAGGAAGGTGGGCAGGAAGGGGGTCCGGGTGGGGCGGGGATGGGAGGGATCCGCAGGCGTGAGGTTTGGATAAGAACAGTGGGAGGAAGAAGAGCCGGACGAGGAAGGGAAACAGACTTAAGGGAGTGTAGACTCGCTCACCTGAACGGATTGTGGCCCTGGCTCACGGCGATAGGTGCTTAGCGGTGGGGGAAGAGAGGGGTAGTTGGGGGTCCAGGACCAGGGGTTACTGGTGGAGAATGAGATGCAGGCAGAAGCTGTGTATCAGGGAGTGCATTGTGCAGGGGTCATCGGGGAGTTGAGTTCAAAAGACAATTACTGGAATGAAATTGCAGAGGCAAGAGGGCCCCAAACGATTCTCATTGCTGGTCTGAATGTGAATTAGTTTAGGGTCTTGAGCTTAGAGAGGACTCTCCCTGGGTAGGCAACCTGGCTGTGTCCCTCATCTGATCTTTCTGCTTAAAATGCTTTTCCTCCTAACTTCCTCGCCTCCTTCAAGTCTTACCTTTGCGACAGTATGCCGCCTTCGACCCTCTGGTTAGCACGGTAGCCAGCACTCCTGATGCTCCATACCCGGCTCTTGTTTTTGTTCTTTCCTATAGCACCTCTCACCTTCTGATTTATTTCGGTGATTTGCTTATTTTATTATTTCTCTGTGTCCCTGCACTTGAATTTAAGCTCCACGGGGCAGCGATCTTTATTTACTGACGTATGCCAGAAGCCGGGCCAGTGCAGCCATAATAGGTGCTCAGGACACACTGTAAAATGAACCACCCAGTGTTCCCAGCCCCTTAAACCCAAAGCTGGGCCTGACATCAACCCCCAGTGCCTCCCTTTTCCCTGCCTCACGCTGACCTTCCGCCACCACAGGTACGGGGCCCCCTCAGAGGGCCAAAGGGAAGCACTCGGGCCTGCTGGAGGACCTCACGCATGAGGGCAGCATAGAGGACCAGGAGCTGGGTGCCCTGCCCCACCCTCCCGCATCCCTGGATGGAGAGAACAGAGGCGGCAGGACCAGAGACCCCATCGTCCTGCCCCTCCCAGGCCCCATGTTCATGGAAGGCCTCGCCGATGCTGCCCTAGAAGATGGTGAGTGCCTCTTGGACCCTGCCGTCGGCCCCCAGCCCCCAGCAGCTTGGCCAGAGTGAACTGGCAGCTGTCTGCGCCCTCCCCCGGCCTGGAGATGCTCCCTGGTTGTGCTGAGGCGGGTGATGCCGAGACACAGTTGTCATCCCCATTCCCCAGCCCCGCTGGCTGGCCGAGCCCTCCATCTGCACCGGTGACTGAGGGGCAGGCTCACCAGGTGGTGGGAGGGAGTCAGCCACCTGCCGCCTCCGCGCTCCCCTGCTGGCTGGTCCCGTGCAGGGAAGCCACGGCCCTGTTTCCCTCCAGTGGAGATCCTGCGGCACCTGATCCTGCGGGGCCGGCTGCCGAGTCACCCCAGGGAGCCGCCGGCTGCCGGGGAGCCCGAGGATGACCTGACGCCCACACCGTCCGCCGTCGGCATCACCTCTCACCCCTGGGACCCGGGCTCCCCCGGACGCGCCGCCCCGGGGGGGGCCGGGGAGAGCACCCCGCTCCCGGGGCCGGCGGGCGGCCAGCCCGAGCCGGGGGCCGCGCTCTGCTCTCCGGAGCACCTGCCTCCGCGGGCACGGAGCTCTGGGCTCTGGGAGCCTCCGGAGCTGGGCAGGGGCCCCGAGGAAGAGGCTTCGGGCACGGAGGCGGCAGGAAGTTACAAAGTCGTGAGGAAAGGTAACAAAGATGGGGGCCCACGGGGAGACAAACGCGGCTTTTGCTAGGGTACAGGCGAGTCTTCAAAGGCTGCTCCCTTCCCGCCTCGTTCCGGAGCCGCGTGTGCAGGGCTCGCCCGGGCCCCAGGGGACCGGGACGTGTTGGTAGCGTGCAGAGGGCAAAGGCTTAGGGGTCGGACAGCCAAGGGCCAAGCCCAGCTCCATCACTTCATGCCTGTGTGACGTTAGAGAAACGCTGAACTCCTTCTGTAATGGGAGGGTATTGCCTAGTTCCTGGCACCGAGCAGCCGTCAGTAAAAGTCTCTGCCGTGTCCCTCACTCGTCTGCCAGTCCTAAGGGAAGGAGTGGCTCTTTCAGAGCCTCAGGCCTGCGGAGACAAGGACTCCTTCTTGCGGCCAGTCCCTCCCGATGGCAGAGATGACGGACTGGCAGCATGGGATGGAGATGCAGCTGGACTAGAGGCTGAGCTGAGAGGGGCCGGAGGACGAGCCTGGGAAGATGCTCGGAGAGGAAGGGGTGTGGGGAGTGAAGGCGGTGGCAGGAGGGCACCCAGCTGTGACGGGGGGACGGCTTTAAGACAAGCACAGCTGAGCCTGGCCAGGACGGTGCTCAGGACGGGTTGGGCCAGAGCAGTGAGCCCAGGCGGGAGTCAGGCAGGGGAGGGGTCAGCCGGAGAGGGAAGCTGGTGGAGGGAGCCGCAGGCAGGGTGCTCCTGAGGAGTGGGAGGGGATTCCTCCCTCTCCGGGGGCATTTATCACTCATCTGCTTCAGGCCGCCCTCTCTGCTGGGTTTCTGGGAACTGACCTTCCTTCTCTCCCCTTCGGTGAATGGTGGGAAAGTTCTCTGCAGCTCCCTGGGGTAGAGTCACGTGTGAGCTTGTGTTCACTGTGTTCTTCCCTTTTTCTTTCTCTCCACCCCCTCCTTCCTCCTCTCCTTCCCTTCCCTTCCCTTCCCTCTCGTTTCTGCTCTCCCTGTGGTGGCGGTGGCGGCGGTGGCGGTGGCGGTGGCGGTGCAGCTGAGGTGGCAGGCAGTAAGGCTGTCCCTGCACTGCCAGCGGGTGGCCAGGCAGAGGCTGAGTCGCCCGAAGTGGAAGGCGGAGCAAAGGCTACGGGTAACGAACCCTCCTGGGAGCCAGACAGGCCAGCGCCGGGTGTGGGGCCCAGAGGGCAGACCCGGCCCGGGCATTAGAGCCTGCCTGTGGCCAGACAGGGCAGGCCTGTGCCACCCCCTTTCAGAGCAGAGGGCAGGCAGCTGGTGCTGTCACCAGTGGGCGAAGCCCGGCCCGGTGCCGTGTCAGCCTGAGAGCTGGCAGTGAGCCACTCGCCCACACAGCCGCCACTCTGTCGCGGTGGAGCAGGCTTCCGTGCCTCCACGGTTCCTTGGCGTTCGCCTACGCCTGCTGCCCGGTCAGGGACCCTCTGCGTCTTTCTCCAGCTGTCAGACCCCCTAGGATGCATGGAGGCGTCTCCAGGACTGTGAAGTAGATGGCCGAGGGGCAGGGGCCGGGAAGCTACTGCCCGTGGCTTTTCACAAGTTTCTAAAACCAGCCGCCACCACTTACCCTTCCTTCTAGGAATGGGAGCCCCTCCCCACTTCCCCAGTGAAACACACAACCCTGCCACCTCCTTAACTGTCAGCACCGAGTGGCCCCCTGGCGTGGGACACGCTAAGCAGCGGCCATCTACAATAGCAGGCTCGGGGGAGCGCTCGGGCGTGCAGTGGGCAGCAGGAGGCGGGTGCGCGGAGCTCGCCCCGGCACGGCGCCCTGGCCCAGCAGGCAGCGGGGAGCGCCGAGGGAGAGGGGGGCTTCCGCCGGCTCTGCACTTGCCTCCTAATCTCCCTCTCTCGCCATGGGCACAGGGAACTGTTTTTATGTCAGCATGCCAGCAGGACCCCTGGACTCCAGCACCGACCCCTCCGGGGCACGCACGGACCTCGCTCAGCCCGACGGCCTCCCTGCCTGGCTGACGGAGCCGCAGCCGCAGCCGCGGGGGGGCAGCGGAGAGCCGCGGCGCCCCAGCCTGGCCCTCAGGGACATGGGCATCATCTTCCAGACCATCGAGCAGCTCACCCTCAAGCTCCACAGGCTCAAGGTGAGGGCGGCGGAAGGCGGGAGCGTGGACGGGAGGCGGGAGCTCGGGCGGGAGGTCAGGCTCCCGAGGGGCCGTGGGCTCCCCGCCCGCCCAGGCCCTCAGCCGGCCTCTGAGCGCCCCTCCCGCCCCAGGACATGGAGCTGGCCTACCGGGAGCTGCTCCGCTCGCTCGGCGGCGAGTCCTCCGGCGGCACCACGCCCGTGGGCAGTCTCCACGCAGACGCGGCTCGATGGGCAGACTGCTCCCTGTCGCCTCCCCTGAAGGACCCCCCGGCCTCCGACTCCGGGGACAGCCACGAGCCGGGGCCCTGCCCGGACGACAGTGAGTGAAGCGGAGGGAGCGCCGCTGGCGAGGAGAAGAGGGGTCTGGGGGTCTCCTTGCCCCCCGAGTACGGATAATCCCCACCCTCCCCACTCCTTCCGGGCAGAACCTGAGGGGCTCACCTCCGGCCAGTGCTCAGTCCCCCTGCTCCCCACAGGCACCAGCAGCCCCCGGGAGCACAGCACGGCAGACGCGGCCTCAGCCCCAGGACCGTGACCACCGTCCTCGCACCCACTCCCCGCGGGGCTGGCCCAGCGGGCCCGGCGGGACACCCAGGCACGCGTGGCAGGCAGAGGCAGCTCAGGAGCCGCACCGAGGGAGCCGCATGCTGCTTGGGAGCCAGCTTCACTGTCTTGCTCATCCTCACCCGAGGATATTTTCCATTGATTTTTTTTTTAAGAGGGAGGGGGAGAGAGGCATCGAGTGGTTGCCTCTCACAGGCACCCTGACCAGAGGCTGGGGATCAAACCTGCAACCCGGTGACCGGGAATCGAACACTAACCACTGAGCATACTGGCCAGGACCAGTTTCGGGGTCTTTCCCCTCCCTCAGGCCACCGGTCCCGGGTCTCCTGTGCATGCTGACTGCGTCTTTAAGGCCCCCTTGTCCCACGTGCGCAGGTCCCTCAGGCATGCGCGTGGACGGGAAGGCTTCTGTGTAAACGCACTTTCTTCCCCCTCCCCCAGGGCCCAAGGCTGGGGGTGCCTCCGCCTCTCCATCACCTGGTTTCCTATAAATATGTATGTATTGTATGTGCATCTTGGCTGTTGTAAATAACCTGGACCTTCCTGTTCCTGGAGTGCTGGAGGCAGCCGCCGCCACTGCTGCCGAGGGAAGAGGCTCCGTGCGCCTCCCAGGTCTCGCCCAGCTCCAGGGTCGGGGCCTGAAGGTTGAGCCAGTCCCCTGTGGGCCCACCGAGCGCGGGAGCCCGGCCTCTGCGGCTCAGGGCCGAGCTACACCCTCCCCACTGGACTCCCCACCCTTCCCCACAGCAAACCAGTGTGTCAGGTACGGAGCTGAGCTGGGTGGGCCCAGAGGAGGGGGTTCAGATGCTGGAGGCCCTCCGTTCACCAGGACCATCCCAGGAGCCCCTGCAACGCTGGCCCCCCACCACATCCACGGCACTCCCCCACCGACTCGCAGAATATACACACTGTGCTAGGTGTATATATACATATATAAATATATATATAATATATAAAATACAGATATGGAAATGACTGTTCTGTTGTTAAAATAATGTATACTCTTTTATTTTCTTCCTTTCATGATTAAGATTTTTTTTTTTAAGAAAAGTTAAATATTCTTCAACTGTAGTGGTGTGTGTGTGATTCTTGTTAAACTGCTGTGATAAAAGTTTCTCCTCCTGCAGCTGGAAAGAGGGACAGAAGGAGGAAGTCCCCCCCACATCCGACATCCAGACCCAGCTCCCGCCATGTTCTCCCCCAAGCTCCAGTGCGTGCTCACTGCAGTGCAGCTGGGCAAACTAAGCGACACAGCCCCATGGCCAAGACACAGACACACTCCACCCTCTTAAACACACACACGCCCATACAGGAGGGTCCTACCTCAGACCTGAGCTGCCCTCAGGGAGCGGTGGGGTGTCTCAGCCTGCACCCCCTGCAGGCTCTGCACCCCCAGCCAGCGACGGCCAACAGCCACACCCTCACTGTCTGCCTTCGCCGCTGGACTTGGAGACAAACCCTCTCTCAGCCCTCGCCTTCCCCTCCTAAGCCTGTTGTGATTCCAGGTGCTGACCTCCGGTCGGGAGCCTATGGTCTGGTTGGGCATAGACTCGGTGCACAGGTCATCGGTGATGAAGTGCGGGAACGAGCCTGGGGGCTGGAGATGCTTCGCAGAAGCTTTACTTCGGAGCAGCGGTTCTCAACCTGTGCGTCGCGACCCCTTTGGGGGCCGAAGACCCTTTCACAGGGGTGGCCTAAGACATCCTGCATATCAGATATCTACATTACGATTCATAACAGCAGCAAAATGACAGTTATAAAGGAGCAACGAAAACAATTTTATGGTTGGGGGTCACCGTGAGGAACTGTGTCAAAGGGTCGCAGCACTGGAAAGGTTGAGAACCACTGCTTCGGAGGGATTCAGGCGGGAATGACGGGCGCAGCGGAGGTGGCTTCCTCGCCAAGCGCCTGTGATCGCTCGTGTTGGGGATCTAATGGCCGGTTCCCTGCAGCTCGGCCAGCGGCCCCGAGGCCGGAGGCCTGGACAGCCACTGAGCCTCACGAGAGAGTTCTCGGCAGGGAGGGCACATCTCTGTCGAGGCGACAGCGTGCAGGGACTGGCCAGGTTACCTGCCCAGGGGGGGAGGAGGGACACTCTCCTGGAAGCTCCCGTGACGTGGCTGCCGGCTCCCGGGAGCCAGCCCTGTGCGCGCCCCGCCTGCTCAGTGGGCCCGCCCAGGGAGCCACGCTGATGGGCCCCAGCTCTCCCGACGCCGCTGGCCCCTCGCCATTTGGATGCAGGATTTCAGACATGGAGGTGCATGTGCTCTAGGAAACGGGAGAGCAAGGCCCGGCAAAGGGCAGCGGTCCCGCCAGTTCTGGCCGTCACATGAACAGAGTCCGAATGTCCCGGGTAGTTCCAGAATAAAGCTTTAAACAACGTCAAGGGGGGAAGTACAGCAGCAGCCTTGGTGCCTGATCTGAGATCTCACTCGGGGAGCTCAGTCCACACCCGGACAGGAGGTGCTCCGGTGGCCGCTAGGTGGCCGACGCCATGGACTCCTCCTCCCTGTGCTTGGCCTTGCTGATGGGGTCCCTCGGCAGCATCAGGTCCTGAATCATGATGTACATGGGGTTTTGCGGGGAGAAGTTGTTTTTCTGGGGGAGGAAGAGGGAGGCCGCCGGCTGGCAAAGGGGATGGAGACGCGTTTTCTGGGAGGAAAACCTTCCTGGGCCAGGACGGGCGAGGGGCTGCGGGGCTGCTAACCTTGCAGCGAGTCCGAGTCGGACGGAGGGCGTGCGTGGTGAGAGGACCCAGAAACCACAGGCGGCACAGGGGACTCACCGCCAGGTTCAGCCGGAGCAGCCCCGTGGGGCCCTTGGGGGCGCTCCTGGAGGCCTTGGAGGACTGCGGCTGGGCCTGGTACCGCACCACGCCGAGGAAGCCCTCCAGCCCCACCTCCGTGATGCGGTTTCCTGGCGGGAGGAGCGACAGGTGCCTCTGACATCTCCGCCCCTCAGGGGCAGCCCCCTCCACGCCAGTTCCCAGCTCACCCGCCAGACGGCTCCTCTCCCCAGCCCGCCACTGCTCAGACGCCCCCTCTGGCTCCCTCTGCCTTTCTCTCCCCCCCCCCCGCCCCCGCCCCCACCTCTCCCTCCTTCCCTTCAAACTGCCCCGCCCGGGACCTGACTTCCTCTCACTCAAATGTCCCTCCAGCCGGGGGAGAACCAGGCTCTGCTCTGTGGGGTCAGGGTGGGGGCAGCCGTAGGGCAGCGTGGGCCCCCAGCAGCCCTGAGAGGAGGGCAGGGCCGGGCGCACGCACGGATGAGGTTGAGGTGCAGGAGGACCTTGTTCCCAGGCATGAACACTTTCCCGTCTCGGTGTTCCACGGGCTCCAGCAGGGGGTTCACCATCTCTGTAGCCTCGATGATCAGCTGCTGGGGTAATTGGAGAGGTTAGTCACCAGGCCACTCACTCACTCATTCATTCATTCATTCATTCATCCGACACGCATGTTCTGAGGGCTGGCTATGGTCCAGGCAGCGTTAGGTGCCGGGGACACGAAAGTGAAGATGCACCTCAAGAGGCACCTGGGCGTGGGGGCAGGAGGGGAGATGGCGGTGTGTGTGGCCAGGGGCAGAGGCCAGCTCCGGGTCCTGCAGGAGCTCCAGCCCCGGCTCCCAGGGAGGCGGCCTGGGAGCTGAAGTCTGAACGGTGCCCAGCAGGTACCAGATAAAGGTGAGAGGCAGAGAGGGCAGGGCAGGGCAGGGCACACGGGTTTTCCCCGTCTCCTAAGGGCTAGCGCTCCGAGGGCAATAATGGAGGGCCGGTGGGGAGAGGATGAGGAGAAAGCACCTCATTTCCTGGTGAGAGACAGCAGCCTGGACAAGACGGACAGCGGAGTGGGAGGCAGCCTCACCCCCTCTACCTGACCGTCCCCTTTGTGAGGTCTTGTCTCGGAAGCCAGAGAGAACCCCTAAAGGGAAGGCCGCCTGGTGGACAGAGCCTCAGAGAGGAGGGCTGGGGGCTGGCAGGTGGGAGCTCATCGGCAACAGTCCAGGAAGCAAGGAGCAGACTGGTCCCAGCGGGGAGGGGAAGGGAGGCCCCAGGGCAAAGGAGAGGGTCTGGAGGAGCCTCACACACAGTGGGGGGGTGGGGGGCAATGACTCTGAGATGCCCCGTTCCCAGGGCAGCTGTGCCAGCCAACGGTGGAGGTGGTGATGGTTACATCAGTGGCCTTTTGGGGAGCAAACTGACTGGAGACGGGGTCAAATGTGTGAGCTCCTAATAAGCAAGGAAAAAGAAGGGGAGGGGGTTCCGAAACCGGTGTGGCTCAGTAGATAGAGCGTCGGCCTGCGGACTGAGGGGTCCCGGGTTTGATTCCGGTCGGGGGCATGTACCTTGGTTGCGGGTGCATACCCTGGTGGGGGGGTGTGCGGGAGGCAGCTGATCGATGTTTCTCTCTCATCGATGTTTCTGACTCTATAACTCTCTCTCTCCCTCTCTGTAAAAAATCAATAAAATATATATTTAAAGAAAAAAAGAAGAAAGGGAGGGGGGCTCCTCAAGCCTGAAGGGAGGGCATCCTGGTCTCCCCCAGCAAGCCCAGGCTGGGGTGGGGTGTCCCGTGGAAGCGGCCGCGGCCACAGCACAGGGCATTCAGGGGGGCTCCTGGGACGTGTCCTATCCACACACACACGCCCCCCGCCTCCTCCGAGCCCACCTCGGACTCCAGGAGGAAGCTGCGCTTCTCTTTGCTCCCCGTCTTGGTGCCTTTCCCCTTGGTCGGCTTCTGCTGCTCGGGGATGGTCACCTCTGGGGCGGGAAGAGGGTCAGAGTGTGCCGTGCAGCCCTCCGTTACCACCCGGATCCCCCCAGAGAGGGGCTGGGCCAGGAAGGCCACCCCTCCCACCGGGTTTGGGTGCCACAGAAACAGAGCCGAGGGGGCCCTCTTCTCAGGGCAAGGCCAGGGGTCTGCCCAGGGAACCGGGGCGCAGGGGTCAGGACGTGGGGCGAGGCGGGGCTTCCCACGCCACCTCCCAGGGGCAGCGGACTGGCCAGGAGGGCACCCCGAAGGCCGGCCCAGCCCTCCCGCACCCCGCCGCTGCGGGGGCCAGCACGCACTCCCTTTGCTTGTCTTGGGGGCCTCTTCCTTCTTGAGGTTTCCTGGGATGGGGGACTGTCCGGACCCCGACTTCTCCTCCTTCTTCACCACTTCCTGGAAGGACGGAGGACAACAGAGGGAAGTCCTCCCTCCCTCCCCCGGGGCGGGGAGCGGCTGGGGGAGGCCTGTGCCTTGAAGGCCCCCTTCCCTCCCGCTCCACCTGCCCCCACCGCGCAGCTCCCCTTCCTCTGGCTCCCTCCAGACTCCCTCCAGACGGCCGAGGCCCACCTACCACTGCCTTCTCCTTTTTCTTGAACAGGCCCTTCGGGGCCTTCGCTGCCATCATCTTGTCCGCCTTGTCCATCTGCGCCACGCTGCTGACGCCCATCAGCTGCATCTTCTCCCGCTCTGCTTTGGACTCCCCATGCCGAGAAGAGGAAGGCTGTGCTCACAAAGGGGAGGGGATGCAGGCAGGCGCCGGTGGCCTTCCCCGGCGGGGGGAGGGGGAGCCTGTGCCCGGGGGGGGGGGGGTGGTGGGGGGGCCCGGGGGGGGTCCGACAGGCAGCACCCCAACCCCCGCTGCCTGCCTGCGCTAGCACAGCGCCTCTGGACTCCTGGGGAGGCGGTGCCAGCCAACGGTGGAGGTGGTGATGGTTACATCAGTGGCCTTTTGGCTGTGGGGAGAAATGGCCGAGGGCCCGGGGGAGGGGGGGGGCCTCAGACCCTCATTGCTGCCATGTTTCACATGCATTTAATCCTCTCAGCAACCCTGGGAGTGACCTGCCAAGGTCACAAGGGATTTTGGGTGCTAGCAGTCTCAAACGACTCCTTTCTCCAACATCCTCACCCGAGGATGTGTTTTTATTGATTTTTAGAGAGAGGAAGGGAGCGAGAGAAACATCCATCAGTTCCCTACTGCACCCACCATGACCGGGAATTGAACCCATGACCTTTGGGTGTGCGGGAAGATGCTCCAACCAAGGGAGCCACCCTGGCCAGGGCTACTCCTTTCTCTTAACCAATACGTCCTGCCCACGGAGGGATTCCGCAGGGACAGCCCACATGTGTGGGGGGCCAGCGCAGAAGCTGGGCAGGGCACAGTCAGGACGGAAGACGGACGGGGTCAGGGCCGGCGAGCTGAGAGACAGCGGGGCTGGGGTGCAGCTCACCGACCGCAGGCGCTCCTGGGTGCCCTTCTCCAGCAGGAGGCGCCGGCGCTCCACCACCTCGGTGTGTGTCAGCTCGAAGGGCTGCAGGACCTGGGCCCAGGCTCAGCTGTCAGAGCCCGAGAGCCCACCCACTCACCCAGGAGCCCACCCACTCACCCAGGAGGCCACCCACTCACCCAGGGGGCCACCCACTCACCCAGGAGGCCACCCACTCACCCAGGAGGCCACCCACTCATCCAGCCCGCAGCCCGCCCACCTCGGCCAGCTTCAGGGCGCCTTTGTCCTGGATGCGGTTGTGGGCCAGGGACAGCCACAGCAGGGAGCGGTTCAGCCGCAGGCCCTGGGGGGCGGGGAGGGGTGTGACCATCGGGCCGGAGGGCTCCGGGCTCAGCGGGTCCCCCCCCCCCACCCCGTCTCCCTCCCGGCACGCACGTCGGCGATGTAGCCGGCGCCCTCGTCCCCGATGTGGTTGAAGCCCAGGTTGAGGGAGACCAGGGTGCGGTTGCAGGTGTGCAGCGTGGACAGCGCCTGGCCCAGCAGCCGCGCGCCCTCGTCGTCGATGTTGTTGTTCCGCAGGGACAGGTGCGTGATCCTGGGCGGAGGAGCGGGGCTGGGCGCGCACCGGCTCTCAGGGAACTCGGGGGCACGGGGAGGGGCACGGGTCTGAAGTCCGGGGGGGCAGGCATGGAGGGTGCCTGAGGGGGCGCAGGGGGGCAGGGAAGGGCGGGACCAGGAGGGTTTGGCGCGGGGGCAGGCGGGCGGGACGGGGACTCACGTGCTGTCCAGCCCCATGAGCTTGTGGTAGGACTGCTCCGGCAGCGGGTTGGCCTCCAGGGACACCTTCCTGAGGGCGGAGTCGGTCTGAGCACCAGGGGGCGCCCCTGAGGCCCGGGGGAGGAAGGGACGAAGAGGAAGTGGGGGGCTCTGAGGAGCAGCTTGGAAACAGAGTTAAAGGACGGATCCCAATTTCAGAAACTACAGGAGAATTAAATTGTATTTAATCCTCCAGACTGAAAACCCAGACGTGTGGCCACGGGGAAGGGTAGCTCCCCAGAATTATTTTTTAAAAATATATTTTATTGGTTTTTTACAGAGAGGAAGAGAGAGGGAGAGAGAATTAGAAACATCGATGAGAGAAAGACATCGATTAGCTGCCTCTTGCACACCCTCCACCGAGGATATGCTCGCAACCAAGGTACATGCCTTTGGCCAGAATTGAACCTGGGACCCTTCAGTCCACAGGCCGACGCTCTATCCACTGAGCCAAACCGGTTTCGGCCCTCCCCACAATTATTGATCTGTGGTGAGGTGGCCTCTAGAACGGCCCCGAGGGCCCCTCTTCCCAGTGCCGCTATGCCCCTGTGGAATCAATGCCCTTCCCGGGAGGGCGGCCGGGCCTGGTGGCTCACACCTGACGGATGGGATGTGGCAGAAGGGAGGGGAGGTCACGTCCAGGGTCAGCTTCCAGGGCTGCCACCCCGAGCGCTCTCTGGGCCGCGGAGCTGCCCGGGGGTGAGGGCACTCAGCCCGCCCAGGAGCTGAGCCTGTCGGCAGCCACACGCGTGAGCCTGGGAGCGGGCACTCCAGCCCCAGGGGAGCTGCCAGCAGCCCCGGCCTCCCTCACTCACACCGCCTCCATTTACTCCACGGACACTGCGAGAAGCTTGTTGCTTTGCGCCACTAAATGCAGAGGTGATTTGTTCTGAATTTGTAGCCTACCAATAAATAACAAATATGGCTGAAACCTGTTTGGCTCAGTGGATAAAGCATCGGCCTGTGGACTGAAAGGTCCCGGGTTCGATTCCAGTCAAGGGCATGTACCTTGGTTGGGGGCACATCCCCAGTAAGGGGTGTGCAAGAGGCAGCTGATCAAGGTTTCTAACTCTCTATCCCTCTCTATTAAAAAAAAAAATCAATAAAATATATTTTTTAAAAATAAATAAATAATACCCTGTTTCCCCAAAAATAAGACAGTGTCTTATATTAATTTTTTCTCCCAAAGTTGCGCTAGGTCTTATTTTCAGGGGATGTCTTATTTTCGGGGAAACACGGTATGCATCCTGTCCACAGGCAGCGGCTTCTCCGACAGTGCTGCGAGGACAGAGGACTTCTCCCCGGTCACAACGCAAATGAATGGCCAGAAGCGTCTCTATTTAAAAACTGTCTCCCGTGGGGTAGCATTACCTCTCTGCTCCCCCTCCCTCCCCCTCCCCCTCCCCCTCAGGAACCACTCTTTCACCCCCTGAGCACAGCGCCAGGCCCCAGGTGGAGCAAACCCTCGGGGAAGCGCGGTGGGAGGACCGATGGCGGCAGGCGAGGGCCGAGGCCTCAGAGGGCAGCTCTGCAGGCGCTGGCAGAGGCAGGAAGAGGGCTCTGCAGCCGCACTGTCTCCCCAGGGGTGCCAGCCCCGGCCCCTGGGAAAGGGGACCTGCCGCGGCCCTCCCCCCCCAACTGCCCCCTCTGACCTGAGTGTGGGTGAGCAGAGAGACAGCAGGGCGATGAACGTGGCCAGGGTCTTATCCGTCAGCCCCACCTTCCAAAAGCTGTGGGTGGAGGCGAGAAGGCAGCTGGAGCATCCTGCTTCCCACCCCCTCCTCCCTGCCACCCCTCCTCCTCCCCCACCTCCCCAGGATCCTCCCTGTCTCTTCCCTTCCTTCCTCTGAGCCCCCCCAAACTCCCTCCCCCCCGCCCCCCCCTTCCCTCACTTGATGGCCTGCAGCTGGTTGAGGGCGGGCAGGCACTTGGAGAAGATGCCCAGGATCCTCTCCTCCACCTTCCAGCCTAGGAGGGGAGGGAGGGCGGGGCCTCAGGCCCGGGCGGGCTGGTGGGGGGCCGGGAGGGAGGGGGGGAGGGGGCAGGGCGGCAGGAGGGGAGGGGGCAGGGCGGGGATGGTGGGGGGCCGGGAGGGAGGGGGGAGGGGGCAGGGCGGGAAGAGAGGAGGGGGCAGGGCGGGACTGGTGAGGGGCCGGGAAGGAGGGGGGAGGGGGCAGGGCGGGAAGAGGGGAGGGGGCAGGGCGGGACTGGTGAGGGGCCGGGAGGGAGGGGGGAGGGGGCAGGGCGGGAAGAGGGGAGGGGGCAGGGCGGGACTGGTGGGGGGCCGGGAGGGAGGGGGGAGGGGCCGGGAGGGAGGGGGAGGGCGCCCACCGCGGATGTAGATTTCCTTCACGGTCTTGTCCTCGGGCTCCAGTTCCACCTGGATGGTGGGCCGGAAGAACACGTACTTGCTCTCCAGGCTGTTGAGGCTGCAGGAGCCTGAGGGCCGCTGGTCATCTGGGGGGAAGAGGCGAGGAGCCGGGGGAGGGGGGGGGGGTTGGAAGATGCTGGCCGGGGCCCTGAGGCCCCCCACCACTTACCCCCCCTGCCCTGCCCCCCGCCCCCCGCCATGCAGCCCCCGGTGCAGTGGGAGGCTGGGGTGGATGAGGTGGCCCCGGCGGGCACCCAGCTCCAGTCACTCACCCACCGGCTTCTCCGACACCGAGGAGGAGGGGACAAAGGTGGGGTGCGGGCGGGGCCGGGCGACCACTTTGGGGAAGTCCGCGTAGCCCAGGCGGGTGCAGAGCTCGGCGAAGTCGGTCTCCAGGGACCCGGTGCACTGGTACTCCTCTGCGGGCGGCGGACAGGGGGCAGCGCGGGGGGCTCGGCCTCGGGGGCGGGGGAGGCCCCCTCTGCGGCGGACGGTCTTACAGACCCACCGAAACCGGTTTGGCTCAGTGGGTAGAGCGTCAGTCTGTAGACTGAGGGGTCCCAGGTTCGATTTCAGTCAAGGGCATGTACCTTGGTTGTGGGCACATCCTCACTGGCAAGCTGATCGATGTTTCTCTCTCATCGGTGTTTCTTTTCTTTTTAAAAAAATATATTTTATTGACTTTTTACAGAGAGGAAGAGAGAGGGATAGAGAGTCAGAAACAGCGATGAGAGAGAATCATCAATCAGCTGCCTCTTGCACACCTCTTACCGGGGATGTGCCCGCAACCAAGGTACATGCCCTTGACCAGAATCAAACCTGGGACCCCTCAGTCCGCAGGCCGACGCTCTATCCACTGAGCCAAACTGGTTTCGGCTCATCGGTGTTTCTAACTCTCTATCTCTCTACCTTCCTCTCTGTAAAAAAAGTCAATAAAATATAAAAAAATAAAAAAGAAGCCTTCCAATAAACTCCCCTTTGTGGATCATTAACTTGGGTTGGGGTTCTATCACTTGCAACACACAGAGCCACACTCCCACCTAGACTTTTCGTGGTTTTTTTGTTTTGTTTTTATCGCAGAGAACGTAAATTCCATGCATGCGGGACTCTGCCCGTCTTTCTCTCCGTGTTGCTCTGGCTGAAGAGCAGGCACCTTCTCGTAGTCCATCCCCCCACCCCCTCCCATCCTTCCCTGGTCCTTCTTTTCTCACGCATCCCATCACAGCTTATTGTCTTTGTCAGCACCGCAGAGTGTGGGCTCCTTAAGGTCAGTTCCGTTCACACATCTGCCAAGCTGACATTCAAGAACTGTGATGTGAGTCAAACTGGGATCCACATTCCAGGACGGAGCGGCGAGCGGGGCACACAGTGGGTGTGCAGTGCATGCTTGCTGAGTGAACCAATGAGTTTGCAGTCTACAAAGCAGGTCTCCACCTCCATAGGCAGGGCACGCATGGCACATCTCCATTCCACAGGGAAGCGCCGTGCCCGAGGCCACACGCTTCATGCCGGTGACCACTTACCACACTCCCGCACGTGCCAGGAGCCGGCACCTTCACACGCTGGAGGTCAGCGGGTGGAGTCCTTTCCCTACAGCACTTCTCTGCACCAGAAGTCCTATTATTTCTTCCCGGATCGCCTGTCTGCCCCGCCCAGCTCTCCAGCTCGGTGCCGGGCACCACAGCGCACCCTCCGGCCTGGCCGGCCGATCGGAGCCGCACAGCCTCGGGCCCGGTCCCCCAGCCCCGCCGCCAGCAGCCTACCGGGGTTTTTGGGCTCCTCCTCGCCCACCGGCAGCAGCACTGTCGTCGTGGGCTTCTCCTTGGCCGCGCGATCCCCCTTCTTGGTCACTGTGCCCGACGACTTCTGGATCCCGGAACGCGTGGGCCTGGGGGAGGCGCCCTGCGTGCCCGACTCGACAGACATGCCAGACCCTGGGGACCCTCCCGCGGCGAGGAAGCGGGCGAGCGGTGACTCTGCAGGCGATCGGCCGGCTCAGGGGTCTCTGCTCCGCGCCCACCAGCCCGGCAGCGGCGCGGCTTCCGCGTCCCTCTCCATGGCAACCACAACGACGCCGGCGGGGCGGCCGCCCGCGGGAAGGGGCACCCGCAGTGCGCGCTGCGCGTGGCCACCAGAGGGCGCTGCTGGGAGGGGCGGGTGGAGGGGGGCCAGGAGGCGGGGGAGAAGGGAAGGGGGAGGAGCGGCAGGACCTGGGTGGCAAGTGAGATCTAGGGGGCAGGTGAGCCCTAGAGGGACCGGCCCTGCGAACCCTTGGGAAGGGTTCGAGCCCAGGTTCCCCCACCACCCAGGAAGAGCCGCGGCGGAGGGGACGGGGCTAGATGTGACCAGAACGAGGGGTGGGGGCTAAGGCCGGCGGGCGCTTCCAGCCATCCAAAGTCCCCCAGGAATCTGAGCCCAAGAAAGCGGAGCTGGTTCAGCCTATCAGGAAGGGGGTGTCTGAGGAATCTGGGGAGAGCCCGGGGGGGGGGGGGCAGATCCTCTCTCTGGGTCTGTCCCCCTGGCCTGTCAGGAGGGGCTCCTGGTGAAAAGGCCCAGAGAGACCACAGTGAGCTGGGGCGGAGCTGGGACCCTGTCCTCCACAGACAGCACCTGTTCGGCCTCCTCCAGGCCTGGGAACGTAGCTGATCTGCTAATGAGTTCATGAGTCTGGCAATGCTTTTAGAAATCTTGAGTTCTAAGTGCTCAGGTAGCCCGGAGCCTGCTGGACCCTCATTTGAGTATATCCTCTCCCGTCTGCCTGCCTGCAGCCGCCCCCACCCCACCCCACTCAGTGCCACTGCCCCCGTGCCACTCCCAGCCCTGCCCACCTCTCAGCCGGGGTGCAGGTCCCCTGTGGAGATGCCAGTCTGGGGTAGGCTCCCCACTGTGCAGACTATTAACTCAGAACACGCCATTTCCCCTCTGTCCGAGAGCACTTACCACAGGGGGACTGATATTTTAACTCGCTCAGCCACTCAGTCTTTCAGGGAACATTCATCGAGTGCCTACTATGTGCCAAGGGGAACCGATGTTGAGCATAAACGCAGGGGACTTACAGACTGGTGGGAGGAGCAGAAATCAATGAAGAATGGCATAAACAACACATCACAGAGGAGCCTGGTGCCCGGCAGGCCTCCTGCAGGCACCTGTTGGGTGCATGCAGCTGCGACCAGTGCTCTTAAAGAGGGGGGGCTGTGAGAGCCAACAGAGGTCCACAGGGGCAGGGGAGAAGGGCACCCCAGACGTGAAGACCCTGCAAGAAGCATGGCTGGTGGGAGGACTGGGAGCCAGTGCCACTGAGGCAGAGCGGCCGCGGGCGCAGGGCAGGGGGAGGCTGAAGACACAGGGTGAGGCCAGCGCAGCCTTTGCCTCAGACCTCTGCGCTGACTCTGGCCAGGAACAAGGGGGCAGCCTGGAGACTCAGACAGGGGCCACCTGATCAGCTTGTATGTGGAGCAGCTGGCTGGCCGGGGCCCTAAGTGGGTGCAGGGGCCAGTGAGGAGACTGTTGCTAGTTAACTGGTTTGGGGCCGCCTCTCTACTAACTGGTGAGCGCCACAGGAGCGGGCCTATCCCTGATGCCCCTCTGAACCCCCCCACTTCCCCCCCCACACACACACGCAAAAGCTCACACATACACACACACACACACAGAGCCCAGCCTGGAGCGCAGCGAAAAGGTGCTCAGTACACGTTTTTTACATCGATAGGAAGTCCGTTGCCATGCTCAGCCCGCAGTCTCCGTGCCCGGGCCCGGCAGCCGGGCGCAGCGGGCGGGGGAGGGGAGCCAGGCTTCCTGCCAGCCGGCGTCCCGGTGGGAGGGGAGCCGGGCTCCCCTCGCCGTTCCCGTCCTCCATCCACTCTGTTCATAGCCACGGTCACGGCCACGGCCGCCAGGCCCCTCCTGCTCCCGCAGGGCTCGGCCGGCCCCGTCCCAGCCCTGGGCAGCAAGAGCAGGTGTGCTGGCCTCCGCACGCCATCCGGCCCTCAGTGGTCCCGGGGCTGAGGCGGGGGGGAAGGGGGGTGCCGGACGGGAGGCAAATCATAGTGTCCGGGGATGTGGCTGTTCTTGGGCGAGTCGTAGTGGCCGGGGGTCGGGCCGAGAGGCTGGGGGTGCTGGGAGCCCACGGGGTCCGGGTCTGGAGACAGAGAAGGGACAGGATGGGGAGGAGGCGGTGGCTCCTCCCCTCTGCCTCCTCTCCCTTCTCCCCGCTCCAGCCTCCTCCGCCCGAAGCAGAGCTGGAGCCTGGCTACAGGGCTGCTGGTGCAGCGTCTCAGCTGCCCGTGGGGGAGGCCACCTTGACCTGCCCCCTCACAGGACACGAGGACACTGTCACCTGCCCATGTGCCCTCCCTCCCCCATGCCCGCCCCCTGCCCGGTTCCACACTTTTCTGGGGACCAACTGCACACCATAGCCAGGTGCCACACGACCGCCATGTCATCCTCAGCCCGGTGAGGGGGGTCCCCCGCTCGCTCTAAGCAGCCATGTGAGTCCCAGCATCCTGCCGGTCTGGGCCCATGGCGGACCCCACGGCCTTGCTCCTGCTGCCTCAGCAGGCCACCTCCATGTTCTCTTTCTCCGGCCCTTCCTCCTCCCTGACGCTTCTCCCTCCCACCTCCCGGCCCCTGGCTCACCGTGGGGCAGAGCACTGGGCCCAGCGGAGGGATGGGGGAGGGGTGGGCAGAGCACTGGGCCCAGCGGGGAGGAGGGGGGCAGAGCACTGGGCCCAGCGGGGAGGGGGGGAGGGGGGGCAGAGCTCTGGGCCCAGCGGGGAGGGGGGTAGGGGGGGCAGAGCATTGGGCCCAGCGGGGAGGGGGGTGGGGGGGGCAGAGCACTGGGCCCAGCGGGGAGGGGGGGAGGGGGGGCAGAGCACTGGGCCCAGCGGGGGGGTGGGGTAGGGGGGGCAGAGCATTGGGCCCAGCGGGGAGGGGGGAGGGGGGGCAGAGCACTGGGCCCAGCGGGGAGGAGGGGGGCAGAGCACTGGGCCCAGCGGGGGGGTGGGGTAGGGGGGGCAGAGCATTGGGCCCAGCGGGGAGGGGGGGAGGGGGGGCAGAGCACTGGGCCCAGCGGGGAGGGGGGGAGGGGGGGCAGAGCTCTGGGCCCAGCGGGGAGGGGGGGAGGGGGGGCAGAGCACTGGGCCCAGCGGGGAGGGGGGGAGGGGGGGCAGAGCTCTGGGCCCAGCGGGGAGGGGGGGAGGGGGCAGAGCTCTGGGCCCAGGGGGAGGGGCTCACCGTGGGGCAGGGCACTGGGCTGCTCGTAGGTCCCGCTGTCCCGCTGCGGCTGCGGCTGCGGCTGGGGGTGGGGGTTCCGCGGCCTCTGGCTGGCCGGGAGCTGGGGAGGCTGCCGGTGGGGCGATCCTGAGGGGGGGCCTTTCATTTCCACGTAGCTGCTCTCCCGGGGGCCCCCCAGCAGGCTGGGCAGGTCCCGGATGGTGGCGTAGGGGTTCTCGCTGCTCAGGGAGGCCGTGCTGGCCCCCAGCCCGTCTTCAGAGATGGGCCCTGAGGGGGGGGCATTCCAGCTCAGGGGCGGCCCTGGCTCCTAAACCCACTCCCGCGCAGCCCCTCCCCCCCCTCCCCCCGCACCCTCGTGCTCGTACCTTTTCCGTGGAATGGGCCTGGGCCCGGGCCATTACTGTTGCCGTAGCTACAGCTGTAGCTTCGGTCCAAGCGGCTGCTACCTGAGGAGGAGGAGGAGGAGGAGGAAGCAGCCCGCAGTCACACTCCTGGGCTCAGCCTCCTCGAACCCTGGTGCCCCGAACCCCTCCCGCAGAGGCGCCTGCTCAGACGGAGCGGGAGGCCGGGCTGCACCCCCCGCCCTCCCCAGGGGCCCGGCGCCTACCCCTGTCCAGGTGCTTCCAGTCGGCGGGCAGCGTGGTGTGGTTATCGGGCCCGTGGGCTCCACCTGGCCGCTCGGGGGCCTGCAGGCTGGCAAAGAGCTGACCGCCGGGAGCCTGGCGGGGGAGGGGCAGGGCTGGAGCTTTGCAGAGAAGCAGGTGTTTGCCTCCCCCTACAGGGCCCCTCCGCGGCAGCACTGACCTTGTTGGGGGGCGGAGGGTGGGGTGAGCACTGGGACAGGGTGTGGTAGCTGGGGTTGGAGTAGTAGTGGCTGTAGCTCAGAGGGATATCTGCAGGAACAGACACGGGCGCGGGGCAACCCCCGTCGGAGACAGGCCTGGGCCCAGGAATGCTATTCTGACCCCGGAGACCAGGAACCAGCCCCTCCGACGTCCCTTCCTCCTCCAGCTCCTCACTTCCCAGCTCCCGGTCCGGGGGGAGAGCCAGGAGCCCGGTGCCTACAAGCCGGCTCCTGGGAGGTGCCCCCGCCCCCTGCCCCCCGCCCCCCGCGTGCTCACCTGGCATGACGTACTCGGAGCCATCCAGCCGCCCGCTGCTGTACGCCACCGCCAGGTGCTGGTGCTGCTTGCCTTTTTGCCAGCGGCGGTAGCCGATGAACAGTGCCACCAGGGCCACCACCAGGGACCCCAGCACGGCGATGCCAATCACGGCCCCCAGTGAGTTGTAGGGCACTGGAAAGGTAGGCATCATGGTGAAGGGCTCCTGGCTCCCTGGTGGGTAGGGGCGGTCATTCAGAACAGGGTCTCGGCTCTGCTGGTGAGCGTGGGGGGCTTGTACGGGAGAGACCCCAGGTGAGGGGCCAAGATCCCGGCAGGTGACCGGGCAGGTGCCCATGTGTCCTTGTTCCCTGGGGATAGTCAGGGCCCAGAGGAGAACTCACCGATCCTGCAGGGGGCACCGCTGTGCCCCGGAGGACACACACAGGCCCCCGTCTCTGCGTGGCACCTCTCTCCAAAACCACACTGGCACGGTTGGGAGCAATTGGCACCAAACATCCCCGGAGGACAGCCTGGGAGAGCCAGGGGGTGGGCGGGGTCAGAGGCTGCCAGGACACTGGGCCGGGGCTGACAGGGCACAGGGGCAGGGAGCCCCGCTTCTGTGGGTACCTTCCAAGCAGAGGTGTCCGGTCCGGCCTGGGGGGCAGAAGCAGCTGCCGTCCTGGGCGTGGCAGGTCCCGCCGTGGTGACACTGGCAGGGCTGGGCGCAGCTGTCTCCCCAGCGTCCCGGAGGGCATGCTGGGGGGACAGGTGGGCTGCCTGGGTGCCGCCCCCCCCCCCCGCCCAGGTGGATTCTGGGCCAGCAGCACGGACACCCTCCCCGCAGCGCCGGCCTCTCCCAGGGACGCCCAGGCTTTGAACAGTATCCACACTCGGTGACACACATGCTGGCCGGCAGGCCCATGGGCTCAGCCGCCTCCTGAACGCCTGCCCGTGGCTGCCTAATGGCCATTCTGATCAGCGGGGCCGGGCCAGGCGGCCAGAGCCGTCCAAACTTCCTGCCCTGGGTAGCTCTAGGCTTTTTTTTTTAAAAAAATATATTTTATTGATTTTCTACAGAGAGGAAAGGAGAGGGACAGAAAGCCAGAAACATCGACCAGCCGCCTCCTGCACACCCCCTACCAGGGATGTGCCCGCAACCAATATACATGCCCTTGACTGGAATCGAACCTGGGACCTTTCAGTCCGCAGACCGACAAGTAGCTCTAGACTTTTAAAAAAATTGTTTAATGTGACAGAAGTAAATGTTCACCCTGTTTAAGGTGTAATTGTTGTGTCTCTGATACTAGCCAATAATCTAGTAGCAGTTATTACTGAATCCCACGGCAAAGCTGTTCACCAGGATGGCTTTTCTCTCCCTGCCGGACAGTGAGCGCCCATCCAGCCTGTTTCATAGCAATAGCTTCTCCTTTCCCTTTGCAAAACCTATTTCACGTGGTTGGTTTGCGTTCGTCTTTCCCATGATGTTCTTCACATGTTTACAGAGGCCGCTGCACGGAATCCGTGCAAGAGCAGGCCTCCTTCCCCGGCTGCTGGCACCGCTTCCCTCCGGCCCCGGGGCCCGGGCTCCCCTCCGGCCCCAGCAGGCACCGGGGCCCGGGCTCCCCTCCGCCCCAGCAGGCACCGGGGCCCGGGCTCCCCTCCGCCCCCAGCAGGCACCGGGGCCCGGGCTCCCCTCCGCCCCCAGCAGGCACCGGGGCCCGGGCTCCCCTCCGCCCCCAGCAGGCACCGGGGCCCGGGCTTCCCTCCGCCCCAGCAGGCACCGGGGCCCGGGCTCCCCTCCGCCCCAGCAGGCACCGGGGCCCGGGCTGACCCTGCCCTCCCGCCGCAGCCCGCTGGTTGGTGGCAGCTGGATTCGGCCCCCGCAGCCTCCACGGCTTGCCTCGGCCCTTGCAGCCCCAGCTTCATCCAGAAGGCCGTCTGGAAGGTTTATTCAGCTGTCTGTTCTAATTAGCATATTACGCTTTTATTATCATAGATGTGAGAATGAATGAATGAATGAATGAATGAATGAATTAATATAATAAGAAACTGAGCCGAAACTGGTTTGGCTCAATGGATAGAGCGTCGGCCTGCAGACTGAAAGGTCCCGGGTTCGATTCCGGTCAAGGGCATGTACCTTGGTTGGGGCACATCCCCAGTGGGGGGGGGGGGTGCAAGAGGCAGCTAGCTGATCAATGATTCTCTCCCATCGATGTTTCTAATTCTCTATTCCTCTCTCTTCTTCTCTGTAAAAAAATCAATAAAATATATTTTTAAAAATGATGTTTCTTTCTAAAAAAAAAAAAAAGAAAAGAAAGAAAGAAGAAAGAAAGAAACTGAACTTGTGGCCTGGCCGGCGTAGCTTAATGGTTGTGCACTGACCCAGGAATCTAGAGGCCGTTCAGTTCAGTCCCGGTCAGGCCACATGCCCGGGTTGTAGGCTCGATGCCCAGTGGGGGGTGTGCAGGAGGCAGCTGATCGATGATGTTTCTCTCATTGATGTTTTTATCCTTCTCCCTTCCTCTCTCTCTAAAAGATCAATAAAAAACGTGTGTGTGTGTGTGTGTGTGTGTGTGTGTGTTTAACTGAGCTTATGGCTTCCCTCACCCCCTTCCCTAGGTCTCCCAGGGAGAAGGTCAGGAAGCTGTTCTCCTGACCTGTTCACTGCTGCATCCTCAGCACCAGAATGGAGGGGACGCTCTGTCAGCTTTTGTTTACGTCATTTATGTAACTACCTGACTCGGCTGGTCCAGAGGCTTCTATCCCCAGCAGCAGGGGGACAGAGGCCGCCGGTTCTCAGCCCGCCCTCCGGCAGGCACCTGCTCTCAGACCCACGAGCCACCACGCACCTTGGGAGCAGTCTGAGCCGGTCCAGCCGGCCAGGCAGTAGCAGGTTCCATTGGAGGGGTGGCAGGAGGAGTGGTTGGCACACTTGCAGGGCACACAGCGTTTGCCATAGCGGCCGGGCTGGCAGGCTGGGAGGAAAGGGCTCCTGGTGACCGGGGGCCAACAGCCCTTGATCCCACTCCCTCCCCACCTCCTCCCCTCTGGCCCCAGGATTGGAATCGGTGGGAGAAGACAAGATGGCAGAGCGGAAGGCTTCTGACACCACGCGCGCCACCTGCTGGCGGGGGCGGAGGAAGGCAGCCTCACCTCTCTGGCAGGAGGGCCCCCGGAAGCCAGGCACACACACGCAGCTGCCGTTCTGGGGGACACAGGTGCCCCCGTTCCTGCAGGTGCAGCTGTTGCTGCAGTTGGCTCCCCAGAGGCCCTCGGGGCAGGGCAGGTGGCAGCGGGCACCTGTGGGAGAGAGGAACAGGGTGAGCCTGGCCAGCCCTGCCCCTTCCGTAAGGGTTCTTCGGGACACATTTCTTTCTTTTCTTTCTTTTAAAAAAAAAATATTTTTTTTTATTGTTTTTTTACAGAGAGGAAGGGAGAGGGACAGAGAGTTAGAAACATCGATGAGAGAGAATCATCGATCAGCTGCCTCTTGCACACCCCTTACTGGGGATGTGCCCGCAACCAACATACATGCCCTTGACCGGAATCGAACCTGGGAATTTTCAGTCCGCAGGCCAACACTCTATCCACTGAGCCAAACCGGTTTTGGCTGGACACATTTCTTGGAGTCTGCTGGTATACCCCCAACTCCACAATGGTCACCCAGAATGCTCACCTGTCCAGCCAGCCTGGCACCGGCACTGCCCATGGACAGGGTCACAGCCCTCCGAGTGGTCGCAGTCACAGCGATGGGCACAGCCTTCGCCAAACTTCCCCTTCTGGGGAGGGAGTGGAGGGGAGGGCAGGCTGGTCAGCTGAGGGATGCCATGCCCCCCTCCCCCCAGGCAGGAGGCTGTGGGGCACTTACCGGACAGGGGAGCTGGCAGTGGACCCCGTGCCACCCAGGGGTGCAGGTACAGGCTCCGGTTTGGGGGCTGCAGGCCGCCTCGTGGGCACACTGGCAGCTGGCATTGCAGCCGAACCCCCAGGTTCCAGGCGGGCAGGGCACCGAGCAGTTGCCGCGTTGCCAACCTAGAAGGGAGGCTTGCGGGTAGGCATGGGGGCCGGCTCCTCTCCCGGGGGAGCACACGCTAAGCACTGACTGCACCAGGCTCTGCGCTACGAGCTGGGGGTGAAGTGGGGGTGCTCGTGGTCCCTCACAAGAGACAAGCATCTACACTGTCAGATGTGTCACGGATGCCTCTTCTGCAAAATGAAGGGGGTCGGCAGCAAACCGAACGCTCACAGAGCCCCAACAGGTACCTAAGTGAATTCTCCCCCTCCTGTGGAAGAGCGGGAACTGGAGATGGAGGTTTGTAAACATACGAGAGAGCTAGCCTGTGTCAGTGCGCAGCCTACAGGCCGCCACCCTGCACCCCTGGAGATCTGGGGGCCCTGCCTGGCGCTGCCCCTCCGTGGTTATGTATCGCGGGGGGCGAACAGGGTCCCCAAAGAGGGGCCTTCTGGGCTGGGTCTTTAAGGTAAGGTGACCAAACGTCCCGCTTTTGGTGGGTCAGTCCCGATTTTTAACCATTTGTCCCGCATTGCCGAAACCGGTGTGGCTCAGGGGATAGAGCGTCGGCCTGTGGACTGAAGGGTCCCGGGTTCGATTCCGGTCAAGGGCATGTACCTTGGTTGTGGGCACATCCCCAGTAGGGGGTGTGCAAGAGGCAGCTGATCGATGATTCTCTCTCATCGATGTTTCTAACTCTCTATCCCTCTCTTTTCCTCTCTGTAAAAAATCAATAAAATATATTATATATATATATATTTATTTATTTATTTATTTTTAATTGTCCCGCGTCCCGCTTCGGGACTTTTTGAAAACGCCACGGGACGCGGGACAAATTGTGAAAAATCGGGATGTCTGGTCACCTTCCTTTGAGGATAAGTGGGCTTTCTGCAGCTAAAGAAAAAGCAAAGTGGAGATTCCAGGAAGGAAGGAAGCAGCCTGGCTCCTTTCCCACGTCCCCGCCGCCGCCCAGAAGCTCCCCCTTTACCCAGCCGCCCCCCTCCTCCCCGGGGCCCGCCCCTGCCCGCCCCCGCCCGCCCCTCCCGGGCGCCCCGTTACCTTCCTTGCAGACGCAAGCGCCGTCCACAGGGGAGCAGGCGATGGCGTTCTCGCAGGAGCAGCGCGAGGAGCAGTTGAGCCCGTAGGTGTCGGGCGGGCAGAGGCTGGCGCAGTGCGGGCCCTGGGGGCCGCGGGCGGACCGTGAGCGGGGCTCCGCCCTCCCCGCCCCCTCCCGGGTCCGTTAGCTGGGGCTCAGCTCACCGTGTAGCCGGGCGCGCACCGGCAGAGGCCGCTGTCGGGCTGGCAGAGGCCGCCGTGCAGGCAGAGGCAGTGCTCGCGGCAGCCCGGCCCGTGCGTGTCGCGCGGGCAGCTCTCGTTGCAGCTCAGGCCGGCCCAGCCCGGCTGGCACGAGCACTCCCCGCTCATCGGGTGGCAGCTGCGGGCGAGGCCGGGGCGCGCTCTGAGCCGGGGCCTGGGCCAACCCAGACCCCTTTGCTGGGGAGCGGGGACAGCCCGCAATGCCAGGGGAGCGGGCCAAGAGCGCCCTGCTACCCCGGCCCCAGGCCCCTTTTCCCTCCTGTGGCCCCATCCCGCCCGTGCATGTGCCCCGGATAGGACCCAGGTCCCCGGGCCCACCTGAGGCTGTGCTGGGGGTCGCAGGCGCAGGGCAGCTGGCAGCTGAGGCCGTAGAAGCCGTCGCGGCAGAGGCGCTCGGTGCAGCGGTGCCCGGTGAAGCCGTGCTCGCACAGGCAGGCGCCGTTGGGGAAGCAGCGGGCCCCGGGCGCGCAGTCGCAGGTCTCGGCGCAGTCCTGTCCGAAGTGGCCCACCGGGCACTCCTCCCGGCACCTGGGCGCCCGGCGGGGTGAGCCTGGCCGCCGCGGCCCCCCTCCCCGCCCCCGCCCCCTCCCCGCCCCCGCCCCCTCCCCGCCCCCGCCCCCCTCCCCGCCCCCGCCATCCCGATGCCACTCACCTCTCCCCCGTGTAGCCGGGGGCACAGCTGCACTGCCCCGTCAGCGGGTCGCAGAGGCCCCCGTTGTGACAGCGGCATTCCTGGGAGCAGTTGGGGCCGTGGAAGCCCTGGGCGCAGGGCAGGGTGCAGATGGCGCCCTGCGGAGTGAGAGGTTGGCAGACTCCCCGGCACCGGGTCTCCCCCTGGTCCCAGGACCCTCGAGTACTCCCACACCAAGAGCCCTCACACCGCTCCGGGGCCCACAGGCCCCCCGCTGCACGTGCACCCTCCCCGAGCCCTCCCAGCCCCACCCGGCCCCACAGGCCCCCCTCATACCATCCAGCCAGGCGGGCAGCTGCAGGAGCCGCGGGAGGCCTCGAAGACGCCCCCGTGGTGGCAGGGAGAGGTGCTGGGGCAGAGGAGGCCAGCGGGGCCCTGCACACAGGACACCTCACAGCTGGCGGGCAGAGCAGGGGAGGTCAGAGTGGGTTGGTGTGAGCAAGCAGGACCTGCTCCCGTGGCCCTAAGGCCTGACTGCAGGGCTCAGTGAGCACACCCCCACACACACACACCCCCCCACACACACACCAGCCCCCCGTAGGGGACTATGGCATCAGAAAGCAAAACTTGCCGAAACCGGTTTGGCTCGGTGGATAGAGCCTGGGCCTGCGGACTGAAAGGTCCCGGGTTCGATTCCAGTCAAGGGCATGTACCTTGGTTGCGGGCACATCCCCAGTAAGAGGTGTGCAAGAGGCAGCTGATCGATGATTCTCTCTCGTCGATGTTTCTAACTCTCTATCCCTCTCTCTTCCTCTCTGTAAAAAATCAATAAAATATGTTTAAAAAAAAAAAGGAAGCAAAACTTTCCGGGACTGGAAATGGCAGAGACACAGCACCACCAGGTGCGGCAGAGTGGAGGCCCCAGACACCCGGTCTGCCTCCGCCTCGGCTCCTGCTGCTCCTTCTGGGGGCCTCTCCCTGCGTGGAGGTCTCAGCTCGGGGTCCTCCATGCGGCCAGGCTGTGGCTCCCACCTAGTGAGCCTTCTCCCCTCCCCCCCTGGGCTCCCAGCCCTCCCTGTCCCCGGCCCTGCCCGGGGCTCCCTGTCTCCGCCCCACGTGATGACATGCTTCCACACGCATGCTCTCTCGTGTTATCTTCACAGGAACCTTCCCACGTGGTAAGGCTGTTGCCGCTGCACCGACAGGAACCAAGCTCACAAAGCCAATGACTGGCTCCAGGTCACTCAGCCGGGGGCGGCGCGAGGACTGGATTCTGGGCCTCTGGGCGCCGCCCCTCCCTTCGGAGCCCGGCGGAGTCCCCGCACACGCCCGTGGGTGCCAGCGGGGTCCTGTGCCTGTGCCCCACCACACACACCTGGGCCCCGTCCTCTCCGGGGGGCAGGAGCAGGCTCCGGTCCGGGGGTTGCAGGGCGCCCCGTGGCAGCTGCAGGGGAGCTGGCAGGCGGGGCCGTAGCGGCCAGGGGGGCAGGGCAGAAGGCAGTGGGGGGGCTGCAGGCCGGCGGGGCAGGAGCAGGCCCCGCTCTTGGGGTCACAGGAGCTGCTGTTGCCACAGCGGCAGGGCTTGTCGCACTGGGGTCCCCACACGCCCGGGGGACAGTCTGTGAGAGGAGGAGGGTGGGAGAGGTCACCGGGGTCTCCCCCTCCCCCCCCAGCCTCCAGCTAATCCCTGTCCCTGTCTCCCATCCCCCACAGAAGCCACATCTGGCTTGGCCCAAACTCTGCCACGTCCCCGGCAAAGGCAGTGGAGAGCAGCGGCCGCCCACCGGCAAGCCCTGGTGGTCCGTGAGGTCCGAAAGGGAGGGCGGGTACCTGCCAGGGCCCTGGCCCCTGTGCCCGGCTCGGAGGGCGTGCCCCAGGCCCTGCCATCGCTCACCACTGGAGCAGTCGTCGCCGCGCCAGCCTCGCACACACTGGCACCGGTTGGGTGCCACGCAGCGGCCGTGGACACACTCCTGGACGCAGAGCGCTGGGCGGAGACGGGAGGGGAAGGGGCTTGCCAGCCTGCCCTCACCCCCTGCACACTGAGCCCGTCTCCCTCCCCCACCAGGGCCCGGCCCTCTGAGCAGCACCCGCCTCTAACACGCAGAAAGCTGAGGATTCGGGCTCCGGGCCCCTCCGGGGAAATCCTGGAGGCACCCGAGGGTCCTCTAAGGGGAGAGGGTCCTCAGGGAGCACCCAGACAGGGGCGCTGTCCAGAGACTGGGGTCCAGGGCAGGTCAGGCGAGGCAGGGGCTGATGGCGGGCCTCAGGGTGTTGAGATGGGGGGAGCGGGGACAGGAGAGACCGAACAGCAACAAGTCAGAGACAGAGAGACAGGGGCAGATGCAGACATCACACACACACACACACACACACACACACACACAGTGAGAGACACAGGCAGACTGGAGCCGGGAGAGCCAGGACGCCGGGAGGCGGACAGACTGCGGAGGGGCATGCGGAGGGGCGAGGGGAGGGGGGTGTCCCTAGGGACGCCGCCAGGTGAGCCGGAGGAGGGGGCCCCCAAAGGGCAGAGGAGTCCCCCGCCCTCCGGGCCGGTGGCTGCAGGGAAGGCCTAGAGGGGCGGGCTCAGCCCCTCCCACGACCCGACCCGCCCCGCCCCGCCCGGACTCACGGACGCAGGCCCCACGGCTCTCGTAGAAGCCCTGGCAGCACTTGAGGCGCTTCCGGTGGTCCATCTTCACCACCTGGCGGTAGACTGTCCTGTAGACAACCCTGGGGAGGCCGAGGGCCGTCAGGCTCCCTGCCGAGGCCCAGCACCGCCCCCCCGAACCCCGCCCCCAACGCAGAGCAGCACTGTGGGAGGCCTGGGCCCGGCCAGCGCTCTGGGCTGGGAGAGCGCGGACCACCCCACCCCGGAGGGCCCGGCGGCCAGATGCTTCCTCCACACCCCGAGGGTCCCGAGGAAAGAATGAGGGTGTGTGGGCGCAGCCGCCCAGGAGGGGGCAGGGTACTCACGTGGGCTGGGGGCAGGTGTGGGGGCTCAGCCAGGGCTGGCTGCAGGCCTCCGAGGGGAGCACACTGAACGGGCGCGAGTGGGACTCCTTGGTGGTGGTGGTGAAGCTGCAAGACAGGAAGGGCCGGGGCCGGCCCGGGGCCGGGGCAGGGAGGCCTGAGCGGGCACGGGGCCGGAGAAGCAGGGGGGAATCTTTGGGCTGGCTCCCCCAAACCTAGAACGAACCCACATCCTGCCCTCCGGTCCGAAGGGATCCTCCCAGAACTGGAACATTCCCGGAGCCCCCTTCCCCCCACATCAGAGCCCCTTCTCTTTTCCTCCCTCCTCCTCCCCATGCAGGGAGATGGAGGTGGCGCCCACGTGTGGGTTGCGGCATTTCTGGCCAAATCCTGCCTCCTGCCCTAGGCCTTGTTTCCCTGCCCTGTCCTTTATGCCTCCCTGGGCCAGCTCCTCTGCTTACCCCCCCCCCCCTGCTGAAAATGGCTCCTATTCTGTGCCCCGTCCTGCAGCCAGACTCCCACCGAGGCCAAGGGCCTGCGATAGAGAAAGGACAGACAGGGGCAGAGCTGGGAAGGAGACTGAGACAAGGTCAGAATCAGAGGCAGCCATGGAGGGGAGGGGAGCGCAGAGCAGAAACAGGCAGGAGGCGAGGGCTGGGGAGAGGGCGGGCGGTGGGAAGAGGGGCCCGCCCTCGGGGGGAGAGTGGGGAGCTGGGGGCCTGGGGCCCTCCAGGTGCAGCAGGGCCCCTCTCACCTTTCCCAGAAGCTGCAGGTGTTGGGGTCGTTGGGGTTGAGGGTTCCGGCCAGCCCCAGGCCCAGGGCCAGGAGGAGGGAGCGCAGAGGAGGCGACATGGCGGAAGCCTGCGACATGGCGTGACCGTGCGGGGCCCGCAGCCACAGCCTAGGCTCTGAGGACCCGGTCTCCGCGGAGGCCTGAGCAGGTGAGAGGAGACAGGCTGCTGCCACGCCTCCTGCCCCGGCGCCTGGCCCAGCTCCCAGGCTCGTTCCTACAGGGTGGCGCACCCAGCGCTCACACCGCCTGCCTGGGTGCTGTACCCAGCGCTCACACCGCCTGCCTGGGTGCTGTACCCAGCGCTCACACCGCCTGGCTGGGTGCTGTACCCAGAGCTCACACCGCCTGCCTGGGTGCTGTACCCAGCGCTCACACCGCCTGGCTGGGTGCTGTACCCAGCGCTCACACCGCCTGCCCGGGTGGGGCACCCAGAGCTCACACCGCCTGCCTGGGTGCTGTACCCAGAGCTCACACCGCCTGCCTGGGTGCTGTACCCAGCGCTCACACCGCCTGCCCGGGTGGCGCACCCAGAGCTCACACCGCCTGCCTGGGTGGCGCACCCAGTTCTCACACTGCCCCCCTGCCTGGCCGTCCTCCCTTGACTCTTCACCTTGAGTTCTCACCTTCAAGGTGGAGCCCCAAGTGCCACCCTTGCATCTCTGCTCTGCTCCTTGACCCCCACTAGCAGACTGCCCCCCCCCATTCCTTCCGGAGCCCCGGCACTACCCCCCCCCCCGCCACACACACACACACACACACACACACACACACACAAACACACCACTGTTCCCGTGCCTATTTCCTGATCATGCCTTTTCTCTCCGAATCTCCAGCCCCAGCCCAGCCCTATCCAGGGCACTTCAGTATTTACACCAAGGTTTGAAACCAGAGCCAATGCGGGCAGGTTAGAGGGAAGCCCCCCGGGCTCAGCTGGAGGGAGAGCTTTCTCACAGTCAGAGCAGTCGGCAGCCTCGGGGTGAGCTCCCCATCCCGCGTGTGTGCAGGCCGAGGCTGGGACGAAGGAGGTAGGCTGGGTCCAGGTAGGCTGGGACCCCACAGGGACCCCACAGGGACCCCTCTCCTCCGGGTGGCCTCCCTCCCACGCCCTCTGGCCCTGCAGAGCTGCAGCCCCCCACACACCCAGCCTCTCCATGGACCGGTGAGGACCGATGATGCTCAGCCCGCAGCTCCTGATGTCGTGTAAGTAGCTTGAGATCCGGCACGGGGGGGTTATTCACACCATGGAAATGGAAACACACACACACACACACACACACACACACACACACACACGCCAGGCCGGCCGCACACAAACACATCAAGTCAGTCCAACACTGGCCAGTCATCACTGCACCCAGCTCCAGGAGCTGTCACCCGAGGGGGCCCCCCCACCTGGCCTCGGGTTTAACGAGAGCACCCACCGTCCTCGGGTCACCCGTCAGCCATCCGGAAGTGGGCTCCTCTCCCTCCTCCACCCCAGCCTCGCCCCATGGGTGGGAAGCGGGTCAGGGTCCAGATGAAGCCTGTTCTGGGAGGCTGAGCTCCGGCGTGGCCGCCCCCGCTGCCGGTTTCAGATTCCATGTTCAACGTTCCTAAGATCGGCCCGGTTCCCGCTCTGCACCTCCCGGGGCGCTCACATCTGCTTACGATTTGGGAGCAGCGAGGTCGGCTGCTGGCCCCCTGCACCCCCGAGTATCTCTGGAATGCTCAACGCCCGGCCCCACACATGCCCCCCACCCACACACTCCCAGGGGCCCCGGAGCTGCTCCCAGCTCCCAGCTCCAGCCAGAGCCTCGCCCGCCTCACCGGAAGCAGAGACCCCACAGGGATCCCTCTCCTCCCAGGTGGCCTCCCTCCCACGCCCTCTGGCCCTGCAGAGCTGCACCCCCCCCCCCAGGCTGTCCATCACAGCTCCCTGCGCCCACAGCTCCGCCTCTGGCTTTGTGCTTCCTCCCCCGAGGCTTCGGCCGCTCACTCACTACCAGTCGCTCACCAGGCCCCTGCGGCATCGGCATCGGGAGCTCAGGTGAGCCCAGCAGCCGCTGGGTGCTGTGTGTGGTCGGCAAGGTGGCCTCCAGGCCAGAGAGGGTCCCGGGGGACCCTGGTGCTCAGGGTACTGAGCCTAGAAACAGGAAGTGGAGCTGAGATGGAATGTGTATTTGGGGGAGGCAGCAGGGAGTGGGGTGACTCCATTTCCCCACTGCCCTCAGCTCCGGTGGGATGTGAGGGAGACCTCTCTCTCCAGCGGCTTGTCGCTCACGCTGAGGAGGTGAGGGGATTCGGCCTGTCCTCCGGGACCAGCAGTGTCCTTCAGACCCCATAGCCCGTCCCAGGGCCCCACCCCACAGCCTCCCACTCATGCTGCCACCCCCTCCCAAACAGCTCCTTCCCCCAACCTCCAGCAGCTACGCCCTCTGCCCCGCCCCCAGCCACTGCCCCAGGCCCAGGGCCTACCTCCAGGGCTGCCCTGTCTGCTCCCAGGGGGCCTCCCACCTCTCCCTCAGGGCTCAGCGGCCAGGGCCACGGGCAGCCCCCAGCCCTCCACACATCACCCTGCCCACCTTCCTCCTGCTGAGCCTCCCGGGGGGGCCTGGCAGGGGCCCCTGTCCTCAGGCTGGAGCTCCCTGTCTGGGTCCTGGACCCCCCCTGGCTAAGCCTCATCTCCAGCCACACCAGGACCCAGGCTTCCCCTGGCTGGGACCTGCCTCAGGCAGAGGCCCCAGTGAGGTGGGGAAACCTGCAGCAGGGGGGATAGCGCAGGAGGAGGGGCCGAGCAGATAGGGCTCCTGGCCCCACAGAAAGTCCTTCTTCCATTCACATCAGCCCCTCCCACCGTCAGCCCCGCCCACCTCCCCTCCTCCCACCACCAGTCCCCCCATCTCCCTCCTCCCATCTCCCTCCTCCCACCCCCCTCTCCCACCAGCCTCCAGAGGAGCCGGTTCTCCAGGGGCTCTGAGGGGCCTGGAGGTGGGCAGGGAGGGTGAGGAGAGCCGGGGGGCATGGCAGAAGGCTCAGTTTGCCAAAGGGCCTCCTGGTAGCTCGGAGTTCAGAGGAAGTGTCAGCTACTTGGGAGTGGGGCTGGAAGCAGGGTGCGGTCTGGGAGACCAGTGGGTAGTCAGCAGGGAGCAGGGAGATGGGATGGGGAGCCTTGAAGGGAGGGGACGGGTTTGGCCGAACCCTCCTTCAGCCCCTGAGGGGGGGGAGGGGGGTGCACAGGCCTGACCAGGAGCCCAGTGAAGCGAGTCACTTCTCTCTCCTCAGCGTTTCGTTCCTGAGGGGCACGGGCGCCTGAGGCCCTGGTCCCTTCTCTCCCAGCCCCTCCAGCCCCCGCAGCACTGGACCCTGTGATCGCAGGAGCCGCTCAACTGCTGGCACCCCACCCCACCCCAGGGGCCCTCAGTTCATTCACGGAGATGTGTCCCCAGGCCCCCCTGCTCCTTCCCCTGCAGAAGGCCCCTCCCCCTGGCGTAACCCCCTTCCTCCCCCGTCTCTGGCGTGAGGCACCGGACCCCTTCCCTCACAGGAATGATAATGGAGCCACACGGGGGCTGAGGGCTTCGGTGTGGAGGAGGGCGGGATGCTGAGCGATTAACTCGGCTCCTCTAATTGAAAGCTCCGATCAGCCCACGTGGCCGGCATGATCACTCCTTTCACAGATCAGGAACCGCGGGCACCAAGAGGGCGAGTCGCTGGCCCAAAGCCGCCAGCAGCACCAGGGCTGTGTCCCAGCCTCTGCGGAGCCCGGCGGGGCTCCCAGGGGCTCTGTCTGTATTGGCAGCCTCGGTGCCGGAGGGGAGCAGCCTGGCGGGCGGGCGGCGAAGGGGATGGGCCGCAGCGAGAACGCTCCGAGGCGTGGGAACGGGATGTGTTTACAGTGAAGAATGGGCTGACACTTCTCTCCCCTCCACCTCGAGAGGCAGAGCAGCTGGGCTCCCGGCCAGGCCCCAGGTCCCAGGCCCCCAGGCCTCAGCCCTGTCTGAGCAGCCCCAGCACCCCTGCCCTCTCCGCCCCCCCTGCAACCCCAAACCCCCACCGAGCCCAGCTCAGCCGCCCCTGCTCTTCCCCAAGCTCAGCCTGGTTTGGGGAGCCCGCGAGCTCCCCTCCTGTGCCACTGCCCCGGCTGGGAGGAGGGGGTGCGGAGGCCCCGGGGGGTTCCCAGCAGACAGAGGATCCATTTCCACAGACAGCACACACACAGCCAGAGCGGGACCTTCCACGCTGGCCCTCCCTCCCTCCCGGCGTCTCTTCTCTTCTCAGATGCCCTCTGAGCTCTGCATCCCCTCCCGCCCCACCCGAGCCTGGTTCGAACCGTCTGTAACCCGGGGAGGACAGGAGTGCCTCCCTGGCGGGGCTGCTGGGCAGACTGAGGTCTGAGTTAGTGCAGATACTGCGGAGAGCGCATAGGTAATGAGCTCGGTGAGCGCTGGCTGCCTCAGCCCTGCACCCACCCCTGCCCCTTGGCACTGTCCTAGCCTTCCAGTATTAATTCAGGAAATGCCGGGTGTGTTTCTGAAGAACCCCGGGGTGGTCAGGAATAGGAATAGGGCCTTAGATGCTGACGGGGAGAGAAGAACTGGGGATTGCGGGGCGGGGGCGGGGGGTGGGGGGCGGGGGCTGCCCTGATCCCCCAGACCTAACCCCCCAGAACAATGGGCTGGCCACCAGATCCTTCTTCAAGCCAAAGGCGGCTGACAGCAGGCTGCCTAGATTCTGCTTCCCAGGCCCTCGGCCTGAAAACCACCTCCACCTCCTGGCTGGGTTCCGCTGGCCCCTCCTCTCTCTCTCTCTCTCTCTCTCTCTCTCTCTCTCTCTCTCTCTCTCTCTCTCTCTCTCCCCCCAACTCTGGGTGTGTGTGTGTGTGTGTGTGTGTGTGTCCCCTCCCCATCTCGGAGTCCACAGGTTCTGTACTCACGAGCTGTCACACGCGATGTGACCTCAGGCGGCAGCTGAGCCCTGTGAGTCCACTCACACTCCCAGGCTCAGTGAGGGCTTCCTTCCTCCACCGGTTTCTTGTCTCTCTCTTACCGCCCCTCTCCTCCCTCTACCCCCAGGCCGCCATGTGCTGGTGCAGCATGCTCCCTGCCCAGGGGGAGGCAGGAGTGGAGCCAGCCGACCCGCTCACTCAGCGTGTGTCCAGCTTGGTGCCCTGCCTCGCATCTCCGCCTCTGCCTCCCTCCCAGGCTCTATGTCTGTCCCTGCCCTTCCCTAACGTACCGTGGCCGGAGAGACAGGATCCCTCGTCCTGTCCACTCCGTGAGATCCCCGTCTGAAGACCCCCGCTTCCTCCCGCGCAGGAACGCGCTCCCACCCAGCTCTACACGCCACACGGTGCACACATACCCATGCTTGCACACGCAAGCTCAGAGCCCCTCCTGTGTGCGGCCAGGCCGGGCCTCCGGGACACCAGGCATGTCTGCCGGATGGAGGGACAGGAAGCCTGCATGTTCGCGTTCGTGCCAGAGGCGGGCGGGGAGGGGCAGGGGTGAGGGGCCGCCTTGCGCTCTCGGTGGCTCAGGAAACAGAAGCTAGAGGGTCCTCCGTCCGACCTGTTTACTCATCAGGAAACAGGGAAACTGTGGGATCTGATTCACCGAGCTCCTCCACGCCCGCTGGAGGTCGGCGCCGGGGCCCGGCCCCACCCTCGCCACCACCCGTGGGTGCGAGTGACCTGCCCAGGGACTGGCTGTCAGCGGCAATGGCAGGGCCAACCTCCCCTCAGAGAACCAAAGAGGAGCCCAGGCCAGGAGCCAGCTTCCCAGTGGAAAACTCCCCTCTGGCCCCCCGCCAATGGGTGCTCCTCGCCACCCCCGGCCCCTCCGAAAGCACAGCTCCGCCCTGGCCACCGCCCCTCTTACTGCCTCTGAGGCCCACCCCACAGGAAAGGGCTCCAGGGCCTGAGCCCCCCCCCACATGCCCAGCCTCAGGGCCTCTGCCCTGTGCTCCCATCACACTGCACAGCCGCTGTCCACAGGCCTCTCACCACTCAGCCGCCTCTGCCCAGGCCACCCTGACATGCCCGGTCCTGCCATCCTTCAGGCCCGCCTCCCCCAGCCAGCCCCTGCAGTGGCTCCAGACCTCACCCACTCCCGCCTGCCCTCCTCACCACAGCCCCCGCTCCCCACCCAGTCCCCTGCCCAAAGGAGACCTGGCTGCTCTCCCCCTCTCCCCCAATTCTTGCCTAAGGCAGCTCCACACTGGACACGGGTCCATGCTTCCTGAGACCCCAGCCGAAGGCTGGGTACCAGTGTCCTCCGCTGAGGGCAGGGGGCCTGTCCCGGGCCAACCCACAAGCCCACAGCCCCCGGAACACCCAGTGCTGACAGGCTGAGCAGGTGGTGAGTCCCCACCGGTGAGACTGGGCCCCCCTCCGACCTGACTCCTCCCCGAGGCCCCATTAGTGCGCCATCGTGCTGGCCGGGCCGGCGGAAACTACACGTTTGGCCGGTAAGCCCCGGATCCTGCCGCCCCAGCAGGACTCCGCCTCCGGCGGGGGGATGGGAGGAGGGAGAGGTGTTCGGAGGCTGCGGCTTCTCCCGGGCGGGGCGGGCGCACTGGGCAGCCGAACCAGGCCCTCCAGACCCAGCCCCGGCCAGACGACGAACTTCCTTTGTTACAAAGTGAAAGGGAGCTTCAGACCTGACCCCCTGACCTCCGGCAGGAACTCCTGGGGCTGGCCTCCGAGTGCCTGTGGGAGGAGTGCCCCTCAGTCACACCGAGTCACCCGTGTCCCCCGCAGCCCAGGGCAACGCCCCCCGACCATCCACTCCGCCTCCGAAATAGAGGGACAGGGCGAGGCCCAGAGGCCACGGCTTTGTGGGGGGGGGCGGGGGGCAGAGGCAGGAGAGGGGACCAGGAGGCCCTAAGCCCCCCCACATGCTGTTCCTCTCTGGATTCCTCTATCGTGCCCCGTGTGGGGCGGTAATACCAATCGCTGTCCCATGTTACATGTACCCTGTGGGCTGGGTCCTTGCTTTCCCTCCTCTCAGCAATCCTAGAACGTGGGTGCATCTGCCTCCCGCTTTGTAGGTGAAGAGACAATCCGGGGAGTGCAAGGCGTTTGTCCCAGGCCAGAAAGCCAGCCAGGGCCCTGGGTTTGGACCAGCCGGGGCAGCCCCGTCGAGGTCCTTCTCTCCTGGGGTTTCTTTCTGGTCTTCGGCCGCTGTCTTTCCTCTGTCTCCCCCTCCCTGCTCTTCCTCTCGGCCTCTGCTCTGTTTTTCTAAGTTGGCCTCTCTCTCCAGCGGGCCCCCCCCCCCCCCCCCCCGCCGCTCCCTGTCCCCCTCTGAACCTTGTTGTTTCCGGGAATCTCTAAGGCTCTTTATTTCCTTATTTATGTCTCTCTCTACCTCTTTCTCTGCCCCTGCCTCCTCTTCCTTCTCCCGCTGGCCTCGTCCCAAAGTGCACGTGCCACGCATGCGGCCAGCACCCTCCTCGGAGGGAGAACGGGCCCCAGCACCCCTCGGGGCCCCAGGAGTCCTCTGCCCCAGGCTCCGTGGAGGCCGGGCCCCTCCCCGGCAGCACATGTTGGTGTGGGAGGCAGACAGAAGCCCGCGACCTCTATCTCTGTCCCGGCTTCCGATTGGTGGAGGGGGCTGCCCCGCGTTTCCTCTTCTGGGAACGGCTGATAGGGAATGGTGGGGGTGGGAGCCGCGGGGAAACCAATGCCAGCCGCCGCCTCATCCCCCGGGAAAGGGGAAGGCAGAGGGGTGAGCTGGCCACCCAGCCGGCTGCCAGGCGGCAGGGAGGGGAGCCCCATCGGCAGACTGGCAGACTCGGGAAGACCTCAGAAGTGGGAGGGGCAGCAGCAGGGGACAGGAGAGCCGGCCCCACACCCGGGCTCCCAGGGGCACACACACAGCGGTCCTATGTCATGGACTAGGGTGGGATGGGGTTCAGAGAACAGCTCCCTGCCCGCCCCCCGCCCCCCAGGCCCAGCTTAGGCCAGGGAGCAGAGCTGACCCCTGCCCAGTCCTGCCCGGAGCTGAGGTCTGGCTGGTCCTGGGAACCAGCACAAGCTGTTCCCGTCCCCGGGGACTGGGAGCTCAGGCCGCCCGGGGAGGCTGCTCGGAGAAGGCGGGAGAGCAGAGTCCACCCTGGCGGCTGAGCATGGGCCGAGGGGCGGCCCGCCGGCTCTCCGGAGCCGGCCCTGCCACTCCCCCAGGCTTGCTGTTGTCACTACTTCAGACCATGCTGAGCCCTCGGGGTCCCTAGAGGACCCGGTGCCCGTGACCTTCGGTCAACTTCCCGGTCCTCCCAACAGGCAAAGCCCAGAGCGCCAGGAACGGGCACACCGCCTCCTCTTCAGCCTCCTCACAGGCAGTGAACACTGACCGGGGGCCACCCACCACCCAGGAGGCAGGCACTGCGTGTTTAGAAATGAGAAACGGAGGCAGGAGCGTGAGCCTCTGGACAAGGTCCTACCGCTCATCAGGAGCAGAGGAGAGACTCCACCTGAGCTGCCTGACTCCGCTGTGCTGCCCACAGCTCCCTGCGGCCAAGCAGGGGACCCGGTGCTGGTCCCTCCCGCCCGGGAGGGGGGCAGGTGGAGGCTGCCCTGGCCTCAGGGGGCGCAGCCTCCTCTGCTACCCGGTGCCCGCTGTTTCACCATGCACAGCGCCCGTGCCCCTGGGCCCCCTCCTACAGCCACCCATGGCATCTCCCCCTCCTCTCCCAAACCACCCATGGCATCTCCTCCCCTCCTCTCCCAAACCACCCATGGCATCTCCCCCTCCTCTCCCAAACCACCCATGGCATCTCCTCCCTCCTCCCCTCCCCGCCCGGAGCGCTCAGACCCCGGTCCAGGGGACCTCCCCGGGGCGGCGCGGCCACTCACCTGCCGGGGCCGCCTCTCCGCCGGCCGGGGGCGGGGGCCGCCCGGGAGGAGACGGGACGAGGGTCCCGCGTGGAGCCCCGGCCGGACTGCGGCGGCGGAGCGAGGCTGCGGCCGGCGGGGCGGGAGCGGGGAGGCGGGGGCAGGAAGGAGGTGGGACTCGGGCCGCCGCGGCAGGAAGTTTTCACAAGGAAGCGGGAGCGGGAGCCGGGAGGGGAGAAGCCGGGAGCCGGGAGGGGAGAAGCCGGGAGGGGAGAAGCCGGGAGCCGGGAGGGGAGAAGCCGGAGGGGAGAAGCCGGAGGGGAGAGCCGTGCTGCGGGGACGGAGAGGCCGGCGGCCCCTCGGCGGGCGGCGGGGACCGGGGTGCGGACCGGGGAGAGCGGCTCCCGCCGGCGGGGCGCGGGGCTCCCGGCTGCACCGCGCGGACCTCAGCTTTCCCGTCTGCAAAGTGGGCTCGCGGGGGAGAGGCCGTGAGACCGCCAGCGCGGCCGGCGGCCCCGATCGCAGTCAACACCGGCAGGGAGAGCCGAAGCCGGTTTGGCTCAGCGGATAGAGCGTTGGCCTGCGGACTGAAGGGTCCCGGGTTCGATTCCGGTTAAGAGCATGTACCTTGGTTGCGGGTACAGCCCCGGTGGGGGGCGTGCAGGAGGCAGCTGATCGATGTTTCTAACTATCTCTCTCCCTTCCTCTCTGTAAAATATATTATTAAAATAAAAATAAAAATACCTGCCGGGGAAGGCTCTCCTCTCCCGTCGGCCCTGACCCCTCCGGGGTGTGATGCTGGGAAGCCGCCCCCTGCGGAGCCTCCCGCGGCCTCTGCTGGGCGGACCTGGCGGCCGCACCTGCACAGCCCGCGGCGGGCCGGGGCCGATGTGCTCGCTCCGGAGGCCGGCCACCTGCCCCACCCCCCCGAGGGCTCCTTCCCCTTCTCAGTCGCCATCTGGGGGGACAAAGACAATTTTATAACATGTGCCGTCATCACCAGCCCTTTGAGCGCGTGGCTTCCTTTCATTCTAAAGTCGAGCTTGATGCTTCTACCCGATGAGACCCGTGTCCCCAGTGGTTAGAACACTAGGAGTGGCCGGAGCAGAATTTGAAGCGAGGTTTGGGAACAGTCTGATTCCGGGGAAAACCTACGAATGTTCAGGAAGAGCAAGACAGGCTCGCTCCTCCTTTGCGACGTTTAGAAACCAACTTTATATTGTGGAGGTGTAACAGATATGAGGAATAAGTCCCCACTTAAGAGTGTACAGTTCGATGATGGTCTTTTAGACTTTTCTTAGTGTGGTAAAATATGCAGACCATAACGTTTACCATGTTAAACGTTTTAAGTGCGCAGTTCAGCGATATGAAGTTCACGGAGTGTGCCACAGCCGTCATCATCACCGTCTCCAGAGCTTTCTCATCATCCCAAGTGGAGACTCTGTCCCTAATCAACAGCAACTCCCATTCCTCCTCCCACAGCCCCGATGTCTCTTCCACTTCCTGTCTCTATGCATTTGACTCCTCCGAGTCCCTAAAATGTGGTATTATACACATTCGTCCTTTGGTGTCTGGCTCATTTCACTTAGTTTGATGAGTCTGGGCAAATGTGTTCATCTATGTAACCACCAGTCCAATCAAAATGAAAAAATAAAAATAAACAAATAAATAAAAAACAAGCCTGGCCAGCTTGACTCTGTGGTTGAGCATCAACCTATGAACCAGGAAGTCATGGTTTGATTCCCGGTTGGGCCAAATGCCCGGGTTGGGTTGCAGGTTCGATCCCCAGTGTGGGGTGTGCAGGAGGCAGCTGATCAATGATTCTCTTTCATCAATGATGTTCCCATCTCTCTCCCCCTTCCTCTCTGAAATCAATAACAAATGTTTCTTTAAAACCACACTTCCCTCCCCCCAAAAAAAACTTCCTTCTGGCCCCTTGCAGAAAACACTGCACCCCCAGCTCCATTCTCACCTCCCAAAACCAGCCCTATGAAATCTCTGACATGCTTTTCATTACTGTGGATTAGTTCTAGAATTTATATAAATGTCTCACACAGTATTTGCACATCTGTGCCTAACTAGATCCTTCCCCTCACTGTACAGCCTTCCAGTGGTTTGTTGCTGTTAATGCTGAGTGATATTCCATTGTGTGAATTTACCCCAATTTGTTTTATCTCTACACCAGTTGGTGGGCACTGTTTTGTTTCGTCTCTTTGAAGTCACTATGAATAAAGTCACCACGAACATTTGTGTAAAAGCTTGTGTGGACATACGTGTTTCTTTATCTTAGCAGCTACTCAGGAGTGGGATTGCTGGGTTATAATGGTTATAAATTCTTTATGAAGTCTGGTTTCAAGTCCTTTGTCAATAATATATACTGAGAGAGAGATTGAAAATGGCAGCAGAGGAAGTGGAAGCTGCAAGGACACTCTCCTAGGACCGAATTGTAAATACAACTCAGATCCAGAAAAGCCACCCTGAGAAATCAACTGAGGACTCGCTAGAGAGGCCCCTGCTAACGAGGGACGGGGAGTGGAGACCGCGCAGAGGCTGGTGGGAAGTGCGGAGGGGAGGAAGGACCGGCCGGGCTCCCGCAGACAGCAGCTGAAGGTCCGGAGGAACAGCGCAGCAGTAGAGGGTTCCCACTGAGAACTCTGGGGTCTAAACCCCAAGCCGGCTCCCCAGCCCTGCACGCCAGAACCGATAAAGGCGCTCACAGCACACCTGGCTATGGAAAGCAGCAGGGTTGCTGTCTGACAGCGAGAGGTGGCTGGAAATGCAGGCACCCTCTTAAAGGGTCTGTGCACAAAATTCTGTGTGCAGCCACTCACTGTGGGCTCCGGCAGAGAGGGCAGAGTGGACTGAAGCTGTGTGAGGAAAGTCCGGGTTTGGGGGCCCTGGGGTTGGAGCTCAGAGGGCAGCCATCCCAGGCTCCTGTGCTGAGCCATTCCTTCAGGCCTCAGAGAACATCTTTCTTCTCCAAGGACCTTTGCTCTCCAGGTGGCTTTTGCCTGGGGACAGGGCACTTGCCCCACCCTGTGGGGAGACCTCTTGCCCCATCCTGTGGTCTGTCGCCTCCAGCAAGGTAAGACGTAAGACGGAGAATAACTATCAGACTGCAGGCAGAGGTGGATTTCTGGAGGCTTTGAGTCTTTTTTTTTTTTTTTTAATATATTTTATTGATTTTTTTACAGAGAGGAAGGAAGAGCTAGAAACATCAATGAGAGAGAAACATTGACCAGCCGCCTCCTACACACGTCCTACTGGGGATGTGCCCGAAACAACCAAGGTACATGCCCTTGTTGGGAATCGAACCTGGGACCCTTCAGTCCCTAGGCCGACACTCTATCCACTGAGCCAAACCGGTTAGGGCAGGTTTTGAGTCTTTGGTCTTCTTCTGGGCCTGGGGCTAGAAAAAGCAGATCCTGGTACTCAGCTTGATCTTTTCCAAAGGCACCCAGCCCAGCAGAGGGAGCCACAAGCTGTGGATTGCCGACAGCTCCAAACAGAGTACTCAGGGCCAGTCAGAAACAATGTCTGAGGCTGCCTCCACATAGCAGATCTACCTAATACATAAACACAAACACAAACAGGCAGCCAAAATGGGGAGACAAAAAAACAATCCCCAAAAGAAAGAACAAGATAATTCTCCAGAAGAAGAGCTAAATGAAATGGAGATAAGAGATTTATCAGACCTGGAGTTGAGAATAATGATGGCAAAGATGCTCAACAGCTTAGAAAAGACATAGTAACTATGAAGAATTACATAGCACTAATAAAGAATAATTTATAGGGATTCAACAGAAGGTTGAGAGTAGAGCATTCTGGGAATCAATAAACAATTTGAAATATGAGGGAAAAAAACCACACACACACACAATCAGAAGATTAAAAAAGAAAAAAGAATCCAAAAATATGAAGATAGTGTAAGGAGCCTCTGGGACAACTTTTAGAAAGGGGGAGTGCCAGAAGGAAAAGAGAGCAAGATATTGAAAATCTACTTGAGCCGAAACCGGTTTGGCTCAGTGGATAGAACTTCGGTCTGCGGACTGAAGGGTCCTAGGTTTGATTCCAGTCAAGGGCATGTACATTGGTTGCGGGCACATCCCCGGTGGGGGGTGTGCAGGAGGCAGCTGGTCGATGTATCTCTCTCATCAATGTTTCTAGCTCTCTCTCTCCCTCCTGCTCTGTGAAAAATCAATAAAATATATTAAAAAAGAAAAAGAAAATCTACTTGAAGAAATAATGACAGAAAACTTCCCCTACCTGGTGAAAGAAATAGTCTGACAAGCCCAGGAAGCCCAAAGAGTCCTAAACAAGAGGAACTCAAAGAGGACCACACCAAAACACATCATAATTAAAATGCCAAGGGTTAAGGACAAAGAGAGAATCTTAAAAGCATCAAGAGAAAAGCAGTTAGTTACTTACAAGGGAGCGCCCAGATGACTGTCAGCTGATTTCTCAACAGAAACTTTGCAGGCCAGAAGGGAGTGGCAAGAAATACTCAAAGTGATGAAAAGCAAGGACCTACAACCAAGATTACTCTACCCAGCAAAGCTCTCATGCAGAATTGAAGGGCAGATAAAGAACTTTGCAGACAAGAAAAAAACAAAGAGTTCATTACCACCAAATCAGTATTATATGAAATGTTGAAGGGTGTTCTTTAAGAAGAGGAAGAAGAAATAAACAAGGAATCTAAAGAACAAAATAAACTAAGGAATAAAATAAAACTAGAGGCATGGGAAACATGGAACAGAACGACGAATCTTGAGGGAAGGGTGTGTGTGTGTGTGTGTGTGTGTGGCAGGGGGTGCAGGGGGAGACAGGAAGAGATTAACCAAAAATCTTATACGCATCTATGCATTACCCATGGACAGAGACAAGAGGGTGGTGAAGGCCGGGGTGGGGTGGGAACCTGGTGGAGGGTGTCAATGGGGGTGGGGGAAAGGGAGAAATCTGTAATACTCTCAACAAGAAAGATTTTTAAAAATAATATGTACTGAGAATATTTTCTATATGAGAGATAAGCAAATGTCTAAATTATTGGAGAGGGGGAAGGCTCTTTTTGGAGGGGGTGTGGCGGATTGGAGGGTGTTGGCCACTTTGGGGAAGAAAGGAAAGGAAAAGGTGAGGTTAGCTGTTGTTTTTTTTTATGTGCCACCAACAGCCTCCAGCAGGGGGCAGCAGAAACCAGGGGATAGCTCCAGGGTCCGGAGGCCAAAGACCATAGAGTTGCAGCTTGTCAAAAGCCAGAGGGACCTGGAAAGTCGTGATCCATCACCTTCAACAAGGAGCAAACGGGAAGCCTGAGAATCAGCGAAGAGGAACCTGAGCTTTTCCCTGCTTTCACCCGGCTCAGCTGTTCTCCTCCTTCCACAGTCAGCTCCGCTGCCCCTCCTCTGGGAGTGTTCCAGCCCCTGCCTCTCCCCCACCCCCCTCACCTATGCAAGTCTCACTTGCCTTTCTCCCTATACTCTGAGTTCTGCAAAGCCTGGGGCCAGCTTGAAGTCATCTTTGCAATCCCATGGCCTGGCACAAAGCGAGTCCTCCAGAAACATTATAGAGAACGGCCGCCGCCTGTGCAATGCTCCTCCGGCAGTCTGAGCCCCAGCATGCTCCTGGGTCTGGGCCTATAGCTGGAAGGACCGAGGGAAGTACAAGGAGGGCCCATTTCCATTCATCCTTTTGTTGTATTTACGCAATGTCCAGGACACAGGAAAAGTGAGCTGATGATGTTAATGGCAACTACTGACTTTACAAAAAAAAAAAAGTATTGATTTTTAGAGAGAGAGGAAGGGAGAGGGATTGAAAGATAGAAACATCAATGAGAGAGAACCTTCATCAATCGGCTGCTTCCCCCACGCCCTCTGCTGGGGATCAAGCCTATAACCTGGGCATGTGCCCTGACAGGAGATCAAACCACTGACCTCTTGATTCATGGGTTGAAGTTCAACCACTGAGCAATACTGGCCGGGCTAACTTAACTCTTTTAAGATGTCTATATTTAATAATTTATTTAGAGCTCACATGCTAGTTGGGGAAAGGATCAATTATTCATTCATGGAGTAGACTCGTTGAGCACCTACTGTGTGCAGGCATTGGGGCTATGGCTATGAGTGAAACAGACAAAAAGCTCTTTCCAAATATGGAAAGTAAAATAGAGCCAAAACCGTTTTTGGCTCAGTGGACAGAGCGTCGGTCTGCGGACTGAAGGGTCCCGGGTTCGATTCTGGTCAAGGGCATGTACATTGGTTGCGGGCGCATCCCCGGTGGGGGTGTGTGCAGGAGGCGGCTGGTCGATGTTTCTCTCTCATCGACGTTTCTGGCTCTCTATCTCTCTCTTCCTCTCTGTAAAAAATCAATAAAATATATATATTTTTAAAAAGAAAGTAAAATAGAAAGCTTACATTCTAGTAGTGGTGTCAGTGGAGAGGTGATAAATAAACCAAATTAGTGTGATGGTGACACATTGGATGATGGTAAGTCCTATCGTGAAAAATGCAGAAAAACAAAGCCTAGAAAGAGGATGGGGAGTGCTGGGGGTGCAGTTTGGGGAAAGTGGCCGAGGAAAGCCTTTTGCTAGAAAGGTGACCCCCCTGCGAAGGCCTAGAGGAGGCGGAGGAGGGAGCCGCACAGATTTTGGGGGGAAAACAAGTACAAAGGCCCTGCGGCCGGAGCATGGGCCATGCTCAGAGACCAGCGAGGGCACTGGGAGCCCGGAGTGAGGGGAACACGGTGAGGGATGCTGAGGACAGGGGGGAAATGGGGGTCAGATCCTGCAGGACCTCGTCAGCGGAGGCCGGCTATAGAGTGTGCTGCCTCGGATGGGAGCCCCTAGAGCACATGTGTCAAACACAAGGCCCGCGGGCCAAATCCAGCCCGCCAGGCCTTGCAATGTGGCCCGCACCGCACTGTCATCACTGCACTCCGCTGTCAGTTTATGACATTGTCAGTTTATGACTGTTCAGTAAACCATTCGGCCTGCGATTTAGGCTGGATTTTAGATTTTGGCCCCTTCTCTGATTGAGTTCGACACCCCTACCCTAGAGGGTTCTGGACAAAGGGGGGCGTGATGCTGCTCAGGTGCTACAGGAACGACTGCTGTGTCGCCGACGGGGGACGGGCTGCAGGGAGCCTGGCGGCGGCAGGAAGGCCAGTGAGGATGGAGGCTCCTGCCGGTCCGGTGAGCAGTGAGGACGGCCTGGACCAGCAGGGGCGCCTGGGAGTGCGTGGGCTCAGCACACAGCAGGTGCCCCCAGGGGGAGCGAAGGGGCCGAGTGTGGGTGTCTCTTTCCTCTGGGAGTGGAGGGGGTGCTGACAAGCCCCAGAGGCAGCGGCCTTGGAGGAACTGGGGCGGCTGGAGGGGGCTCCCTGACCCCACGTGGAAAGAGGAGGCTGGTCTCTCCCTGGATACACACTTTGCCTCACACCCACCTGCCTCCGCCGCAGCCCCACTGCGCGTCCCCGGAGCACGGGCGGAGGAGGGTGGCTGCCTGGGTGAGAGCTGGGAGGAGCAGCAGGTCCTCTCCGGACGGCCTGAAGGATGGGGACTCCTGCCTCTGTCCCTGCCTCTGCGGCCAAGCTCCGCACAGAGGCCCGGCAACAACGCCGATGGCCAGGGCGACCCGCTCCCTAACGCTCCTGGTCTTAAGTGTGTGTGTGCGGGGGGGGGGGGGGGGGGGGGAGGCGCTAAAACACAAGCTAGAACCCCCGGTTGCCCACCTTCCGCCCGGCCTCCCCTCCCTATTTCAAGCTCTCAGGTCCCTGTGCTGAGTGGTCCCTGGCCTGGATCTGCCCACAGGCCCCCATCCCCTTCCCCTCCTCCCAGCCCCGCCTGCAGCCTGCCCACCCGCCTTCCTGGCACTCAGGCTCCATCGCCCACCCCCTCCACTCAGCTGTAATCACCGCTCAGCCCGCACCCCTCCTGTGGATACGGCTGATTTAGGGGCTATCAGGGAGGGGAGGCTAATGGAGCTCTGGGGGCGCCCGGTGAGGAGGGGAAGGTTGAGAGGCAATTAGCAGGGCTGACAGCCTGGGGAATCACCTAATGCGTCCCCCTCCCCGCCCACAGCAAGGACTGAGGGGGGGGAGCGGACCCTCCACAGCCAGGGTGGACTTGGACTTGGGGAGGGATGCTGGCCCTCCCTCGGCAGGCGGCTGGGAGGCAGATAGCAGGAGGGACTTCCAGAAAAACAAAGGCGGGGCGGGGGGCTGGGGCCCTGTGGGGGGGGTGGATAGATCAGGAGCTCCATAGCCCCTGAGACACACACACACACACAGACACACACACACACACACACACACACACAGACACACACACACACAGAGACACACACAGAGACACACACACAGACACACACACAGAGACACACAGAGACACACACACAGACACACACACAGACACACACACACAGAGACACACACAGAGACACACACACAGACACACACACAGAGAGAGACACACACAGACACACACACACAGACACAGAGAGACACACACAGACACACACACAGAGACACACAGAGACACACACACACAGACACACACACACACACACACACACACACACATACACACCCGACCCCAGCTGAATCCTGTCCCTCACCAGGGACCGCTCCTCATTAATACGGACATTAGCCCTGAGCACACGCCCTCCGGCCTCCCTGTCGTTAATTACTCTCCCGGCCGCAGGGGGAAGTCCGCTCCTCTGGGGCCAGGAACCCGGCCTGACCCCCTGCCCCACAAGCCACTCCTGCCCCCTCCTCCCAACTTCCGAAGGAAAAGAGAGGAAGAGCGGAATCCAGCGGAAGGGAGGAAGGAAAGGGGTGGGGGAGAGAGGGAAGGAGGGGAAACCATGTCCTCTGTCCCTAGCACCCCCCCACCTCCCTCTCTGAGGGGCTCACCCTCCTGGAGACTTTCTGCCACCTAAGCTCCATCCCAGCTCCATCCAAGCTCCGTCCCCAGCTCCATCCCCAGCTCCAGCCCCAGCTCTGTCCCCAGCTCCATCCCAGCTCCGTCCCCAGCTCCGTCCGGGAAATGGTCACCCGGGAGCTGAGTTACCTCTGGTTGGGAAGGGGCCAGACCCCTGAGATCTCCCCTGCTTACATCCCTTCTTCTTTCTTTCTTTTCTTTTCTTTTCTTTTCTTTTCTTTTCTTTTTTTTTAATATATTTTCATTACGTTCAGAGAAGAAGGAAGAGGGAGAGAGGGATAGAAATATCCATGATGAGAGAGAACCATTGACTGGCTGCCTCCTGCACGCTCCAACTGGGGATCAAGCCTGCAACCTGGGCGTGTGCCCTTGACCGGAATCGAACCTGGGACCCTCTAGTCTGTAGGTCAACGCTCTATCCACTGAGCCAAACCAGCCAGCTAGGGCCCTGCATCCCTTCTCACTGCAGCTGGGGAATGGGGGTTTGCACAGATGTGTGCAGAGAGCCCAGTCTGCACAAACCTTCACACAGGGACTGCCGCCTGCAACACAAAACCAGACACTCGGGGCCCACGTCACCTGGGGGGGGACAACATGCTCCACGGTGAGGCGCGAGAGGCACTGGCACCCAAGAGTGGGAGGACACCTCCGTCAGGGGAGGTTGGGGGTCACTTGCATATTCATGAGCTCAGGAGGAGGGATCCCTGCCTTCTCCCCTCTTGTGCTGCCATTTTGAATCTCTCTAGCATTCTCTGTCGCTCTGTCTCTCTCTGATGTACACAGCACGTGAATGTGCATCTATTAAGCAAAGTGTAGTGAGAGGAAACCAAGCCACGCCCATCAGCGGTCTGGCCCACCCGTGTGTGCTCCTGGCCGGGATAACGGACTCTGACTCCCCTCCCCGCCCCTCGGCCCTCCCAGACCCCTGCCTCCCACCTGCGTCTCCCTGTGTCCCCCCTGAGACGGCCCAGCAGCCGGCTCCCACCCTACAGGGGCCCGAGGTTCCACGAGGTTCTCTGAGCCCCTCCCACCGCCCCCTGGAGCCCCGTTAGAAGACCAAGCGAGCCTGGAGACCCCACAATCGATATTCCTCAATGATAACGATGCTAATACTCTACCCCTTCTTGTCCGCTAACGCTCACCTACATTAGCTCTGACCACAGGCCCCGGCAGCTGGGACCCGCAGTGGTGGGGGTGGGGGCGGGGTGGGGGTGGGGGTCTGCAGCTGACTAACCCCTTCAGATCCAGGTAGGAAGCTGGAGGGCAGAGAGCGGGAAGGACTTCCTGGCCCTCGGAAGGAGAGGCCACGGGGATGAGGGAGAGAAAGCCTCGGAAGCATGTTTCCCGTCCTGGATGGACGCCCTGGAGACCTAAGCGTCTGGGAGGATTTGTGATCTGGGAAGCACCCAAGGGGGTACCGAGACCCGTGTCCAATCCGTGAGGGCTGCCCGGAGGAGTGAGCTGGGAGGCAAGTTCCCACTGGGAAAAATCAGGGAGTCAGGGGACTGGAACGGATGGTGGTGACCAGAGGGGGCGCTCTGGCCCCGCCCTCCCAGCAGGACCTGGGCTCTTCCTCCCACAGGGTCTGCTGGGGCCGCCCCTCCTCGCCTCACACTCCCCGCCAGGCACGTCCTCTCTGGAGCTGCTGCCGCTGGAGGGGTGGTTGGAATCAGGGGCACGAGCTTCTCTTTGGGGAGCTCTATCCCCCCAGAATGTGCCCTGGCCCGCCTGTCCTGCCTCTTCGCCAAAGACCAGGGCTAAGGCCTGGACTGGGATAGCACAGAGAAGGGGAGAAGGAAGTGGAGGAGGAGTGGGAGCCAGTGATGGAGACAGCACCTCCTGCAGGCCGGGCCCTGGGGGCAAGCTCTGCACCGGAGGCTGGCTGTCCTCGTCCTGCTTTGTGGAGGAGGACACCAAGGCACAGAGAGGCTGAGTAACTGGCTGACATCACACAGCTGGTAAGGGCAGAGCCAGGCACTCTGCCCCCAGCCCAGAGGCTCCCCCTTCGGGGAGGGAACCTGGGCCGGGAGGGAACCTGGGCCAGGAAGACGCGGGAGGCCCCTGTGTGGCGGGAGGTGGGCTCCGAGCATCGCCCCGGGCTCTGCACCCCAGACCCTGGCTCTGTCCCTCTGCACCTGCACTGGCTCCGTTCGCCCGGCGCCCTCAGTGCACAGCCTGCTCCTGGGCGGGGCTCTGGCCCTCTGCGGCTCCTCCTGCAGCTCTGGCCTGTCTGTCTGTCTGTCTGTCCTGGCTCCAGGCCTCCCTGCGCCCCGGTGCCCCAGGGCCCGTGCTGCTCAAACTTCCATCTGAGCAGGGCAGGCTGTCAGCCTGGAGGGGGGTGGGGGCAGAGAGAGTCTGGGAGGGGACTGGTGCTCCCAGTAACTGAGGCACCTCATTCCCAGGAGAGGGCAGAGGGGGAGCTCGCTGCCTGCTGGCTCCTTCGGCAGCGGCTGAGAGTCAGGAGTCCTCCCAGCAGCCCGGTCAGGGCCGCTGCACTTGAGGAATTTGGCGAGAGGGCTCTCCCGCCGGAAGTTAGAGCGCCCAGGGCCTCCGGATCTGGACTTCGCTCTCGGGACCCTTTGCATTTCGGGGGTCCTGGGGGGCACAAGACACTCCCTGCCCAGGCTGCCCAGCGTTTGGCCCACGCTGTTTCTGGAAACCAGGACAGCAGCTCTGCCCGCCCGTCAGAACCCAGCCTGAGGGAGAGGACAGGAAGGAAGCCAGGCTGCTCAGGAGGGACTGTCCTTCCGCTGGGGCAGGAGCGGGGGGCAGACGGCATGGACCCTGGCTTCTTCAGAGCACCTATCCCCATGTCGGGGGCTGGGGAGCCCCCTGGCTCCCGCACGACGGATCCTTCTCCTCCGAGTGGATAGGAGGGAGCTGGCAGAGCTTCCTTAGAGAGAGGCTCTCTGACTCCTGTCCCGGGTGCCCTGGCAGCGCCCATCGCCCTTCCCGAGCCTCTGCCTTCCATCCGAGCAGCCACTTCTGAGAGGAAGCGCCGAGGAGGGGCCGTGCCGGTCCGGAGGCCCCGGGCCTTGGATTCCCGCAGCCTCAGGGCTGTCCCAGATCCTGGGGTCCTCGGGGTCCCGTTCCACGGACCCATGTCCGCTGGTGTGTGTGTGTGTGGGGGGGGTGTGTGTGTGTGTGCAACTAATGGACGTGGCACAGCCGGGAGGTAACTAACAGGGAGGGGGCATGCGCCACGATAGGGTGCTGGGGGGGGGGCACCCACCAGCTCTGAGGGATGGGGGAGGTGCGTGTGTGTGTGTGTGTGTGTGTGTGTGTGTGTGTGCGCGTGCCCGGCTGTGAGGGCTTGGCCAGTGTGTCTGTGGACAGGCTAAGCATGTTCATCAGTGATGCTGGTGATGTGGGTGCTAGCCCCCCTCTTTAGCACCCAGGACAAGGCTGGGGCCCAGGGGTCCTGAGGGGCGGAGAGCGGCTTCAGCTCCCGTTCCCAGGCAGAGGAGGACACAGCACAGGTACAGAGCAGCCATCCGGGTCCTTCCCCACACTCTCCGGGCCTCTCCGGGTGAGCCTCGCCTCACCTGCCAGCTCCTCCAGCAACACCTCCAGCTGCGGTTTTAAGTCTCTGGTGCCCTGAGGCTCTGCACCTTGGAAATACCACACCTGGCTGGCAGGTCCCTTCTGCTACCCGCCCTCCAGCCCCTCTGCTTCAGTCCTGTTAACACCAGCTGAAATGCAGAGCCCCGGAGCCTAACGCAGATACTCCAAGGCTGGGAGTCCCCGCCCCCCCCCCCCCAGCCCTGAGAGAGGCTCAGGGGCAGAGAGGTGGGAGGGGGGGTGCCGGGGAGACAGAAGGTGCCGGGGAGGGCACACTGTTCTCCAGGACACTCTGAACAGCTGCTGTCCCCGCATCTGTCTGTCCCTCCTCTGTCCCCCGAGTGCATGTCTCTCTCGCTGTCTGCTGCCTCTCTCTGCGGTCTCCACGTGCCTCCGCACCTGAGGGTCCCGTCCCCCTCTGTCTGCTCTGCCGCTCGCTGTGCACCTGACCCAGGCTCACCTGTCAGGTCTTCTCCCCCCTGTTTTCCCTCCAGGTTCCCACCCCCGCTCCTCCCAGTGACTCCATCTGCTCCGAGCTCCCTCCCTGGGACGGTGCAGCACCAGCCCGCCCCGCCCGGGGCAGGAGGGGAGAGGAGGGCCTGCGAACTCGCCCTCAGCAGCCGCCCGCCCATCAATCAGCCTGCAGCCCCGGTCAGACCTCCATTAGCACTAAGCAGCCTGGACAGGAGGCAGACTCCACTGGGCTAGGCCTAGGGGTGATAAGACCCAGATTGAATCACCGTGCGGGAGAGCCGTGCACCCAGGGACGGGAGGCAGCGGACCATTAGCCCCGAGGAGCTGGGGGACGTGGGTTATTGCAGGAGCCGGGCAGGTGATTGGAAGTGATGGGGCTGGGGGGTGGGGGAGGGCGGGGGAGACTGCTCCTCCCTGGCTCTGGGTGAGGGAGAGGGGGCAGGGCCCAGGCCGGGGGTGAGGGCCTTGTGCAGCCGCCATGCGGACCGGAGCCTCAGGCCACTCAGTACGGGCGGGAGTGCTCCAGGGGGAGAGGGGGAAGGAGACCCCCTTGGGCAGAAGGGGACGGGAGATGGCTTTGTCCAGTCCCAGCCTCCAGATGCTGATCTTTTTTTTTTTTTTTTTTTTTTAGAGAGTGGAAGAGACACACAGAGAGAAACATCCATGTGAGAGAGTCACGTTGATTGGATCGAGCCCGCAACCGAGTCACATGTCCTTGACCCGAATGGAACCTGAGACCCTTCTGCCCTGGGGCCAGCGCTCTAACCACTGAGCAACCCGGCCAGGGCCCAGAGGCTGATCTGAAAGCTCTTATTGCCAAGATGCGTGAAGGAGGGGGAGCAACAAGGGGTTCTGCCCCCCTCGCCATTCCTCCATCCTTCTCCTTGCCTGTCCCTGCCATGGGTGTACACACACACACACACACACACACACACACACATTCTCTCCCTCTCACACATTGATTATACCTGTGCTTGCTCTGTTCTGAGCAAGGAAGACTCACCCCACCAATGTTTCCATCCTGCCCGCCCGGACAGCGGACTCCCAGCCCTCCCACTGCAGCCCCCGCCCCGGAGGGGGGAGCCGGAGACAGGCAATCAGGGTCTGATGGCTGACGGGCTTCACCTGAGGCCTCCTCGCCTCCAGGTAAACAAGGCGCCAGGCCTGGGAGGCAGACCGCAGCCAGCAGGTGGGGGAACAGCTGCCTGGAGTGGGGGTCGGTGCTGAGAGGGACCAGCCAGGGGGAGGATCCCAGAGAGTCACCCCCTCCCTGAGCCCCATACCCCAGTCCCGGGACAACCTCACCCCAAGAACTGGCAGGAGACGCGGCCGGGTGGTAATAAATATAATTGCTGAGACAGAAGTCTACCTAGAGAACGGGGCACACCCCTCCCTCCCAGACCCCCGGACCCTCCCGCATGCTGAGGGGCGAGAGCCGCTCGGAGATCACCCCGGGGAATGCCGCTCAGGGATCGGCCGGCCCCCGCCAGCCCAGCCCGCTAGCCCAGCACGTCCAGGTAGACGGGCGGCGCCAGGGCCAGGGCTTGCAGCCGGGCGTGCACGTCCTTGATGCTGTGGCGCTGCTGCGGCTCCCGCTGCCAGCAGCCCTGCATGATGGCGTAGACCTCCGGCGGGCAGGCCCGCGGCCGCTCCAGCTCCCGTCCCTGAGTGATGCACTCAATCGCCTGGGCGCCGGGAGGAGAGAGGAGAGGGCACACTGGGCTGGGGCAGGGGAGGGGTGTCCCATCCCGGCCCCAGGGCTATCCCTCCGCACGGAGGCTGCAGCAGGCCCTAAAGATGTCTGGGCCTCTTGGCTACTAAAAATCGAAAAGGATGCCGTGAACCCCCAGATTCCTTTCCGCTCTGACACAGCGGGGGAGGACTGAGGCTGGACAGGCTCTGGGAAGGCGGGGCTGGGGTAGGGTTGCTCCCCAAAGGGCCGGAATCATGCTCAGAAGACCTGCCAGGTGGGCTGAGGAAGGGGCGGGGCCCGGCGCCGGCGGCACCATCAGCCCCGCGTTGAGGGCTGAAGGGAGGAAGGCAGGGCCTCCACCGCTCGGCTCCAGAGTCAAAAAGGAAACGGAGCAGGGTTGCGGGTGCAGCCCGTGGTCGGCAAACCGCGGCTCTTTGGCCCCGTGAGTGTGGCTCTTCCACAAAATACCACAGCCTGAGCGAGTCTATTTTGAACAAATGGCATTAGAAGAAGTTTAAGTTTAAAAAATCTGGTTCTCCCCGAAACCAGTTTGGCTCGGTGGATAGAGTGTCGACCTGCAGACTGAAAGGTCCCAGGTTCGGTTCCGGTCAAGGGTATGTACATTGGTTGCGGGCACATCCCCAGTAGGGGGTGTGCAAGAGGCAGCTGATCGATGATTCTCTCTCATTGATGTTTCCAACTCTCTATCCCTCTCTCTTCCTCTGTAAAAACTCAGTAAAATATTAAAAATAAAATAAAAAAATCTGGTTCTCAAAAGAAATTTCAGCCGTTGCACTGTTGATGTTTGGCTCTGTGGACTAATGAGTTTGCCGACCACTGGGACGGGCCTTGAAAAATGGCTGCTTGCGTTGGAAGGCAGAAGGCGAGCCCACTCCCTTCTCTCTTCCGCAGGCATCACCCTGTGGGGACCTAGCCCCTCTGAGGAGGAACTGCAGCAGGGGAGGCCAAAGCTGGACTCCGGGAGGGACTGCCCGAGCTGCTGAGGGTCTCAAAGGAGAAGAGCCGGAGGCGGAGAGCTGGTGGAAGGGGCCTGGAGCCTCCCCCCGTCCTCCCTCCCACCCCATTAGAGGACGCGGGTTATAGGCGGCACTAATCCCATTCCTTCTCTCAGTGCTTGAGAAAATTAAAATCTATAACCCTCTCCCCCGCCCCTCCGGCCTCCGGGGAGCAGACTGCATTAGGAGAAGAAATGGAAACTGACAGCTGTGAGCCAAGGAGGGGGCGGGGCGCGGCCTGGAAGACAGACACCTGGGGCTGCTCGGCGAGGTCAGCCATGGGGGGGCGGCAGGACTGTCCCTCCTGCCGTCTGACCGGAGCCTGCCCGCTGCAGGGCGGCCTGTGGTGCCGTGCTCCTCCCACGCCTCTCCCTCCACCCTGTCCTGCCTCCGGGGTCTGTAAGATGCAGCGTGGGGCGATGGGGGGAGGAGGGAAGGACTGGGGGCCTGAGAGGCCCCAGGGCCCGAGAGCGGAGGCAAGAACAGGAGCCGGAAGAAGGGAAGAAAGCACAGGGGGGGGAGGGAGCGCAGTGCGGGCGGGGGCTGGCCGGGCTGAGGGTGCAGGAGGGACGGAGGTCCCAGAGGCCTGGGGGGGGGGGGGGCGCGGCCGGGCGGCCGGGGGCTGACCTCGCTGTTGGAGAGCTGGTACCAGGGCTGCTTGCCGAAGGTGAAGATCTCCCAGAGCAGCACGCCGAAGCTCCACACGTCGCTCTCGGTGGTGAACTTGCGGTAGAGGATGCTCTCGGGCGGCATCCAGCGGATGGGCAGCATGGTGCGGCCCCCCACCTGGGCGGCGGCGGACAGGGGGTCACCTCCACGGGGTGCCCGGCACACCCCTCCGACTAGACCCGCCCCCTCCCGCCCAGGGGAGCCTTTCCGTCCCTCCAGGTTCCCATCCCGGCTCCTCCAGGGGTCCACCCGCTTTAAGCCGCCCTCCCTGGGGAGTCAGCACCAGCCCCCACCCCCAGGGCAGGATGGGGGGCCTGCAAGCTTGCCCCCCACCCCCTCCACCGAGAGCCCGGAGCTCAGCTCGGGGTTTTAGCCGGAGAGACTCAGACCCGGTGCCCAGGCCCAGGAGGAGGAGGGCGGCCTGGGGGGCAGGCTCCGGGGGACCGAGCAGCTGGGAGCGGAGGTTTGGCTGGACGCTGGGGCGGGACGGGACCCAGGGCCCTTACGCGGTAGTAGTCGGTGCTGTAGATGTCCCTGCTCATGCCGAAATCGCCAATCTTCACCACCAGGCCCTGCCCCACCAGGCAGTTGCGCGTGGCCAGGTCCCGGTGCACGAAGTGCAGGCCGGCCAGGTACACCATCCCCGCGGCCACCTGGCTGGCCACGGCCAGCAGCTGCCCCAGGCCCAGGGGGCCCGGGGCCACGTCCACCCCGCCCGCCAGCAGCTTGGCGTCGGGCCCGTGGGACCTGCAGAAGAGCCAGGGAGGGGTGGGCTGGGAGGAGAGGACACCCAGGGGCCGGGGAAGGGGAATCCGGGGAGCTGGGGTGCATGGGGGAGGGGACTCGGGGGGCGGGAAAAGGAGGAGGAACAGGAGAGGCAGCTGTCTGAAGGGACAGGGGTGCAGGGGTGCCCAGCTCCAGGGCTTCCACCAGTGCCCACGCTGCCCACACTCATGCCTTCCTCCTGCCCCTGCAGGCAGCTGCCCACTGGTGCTGACCTCCCGCCCAGCTCTGCGCCCGGAGCCCTCCAGGATTCCGGTCTCTCTCACCTTTGCCCCCCATATCCTGCCATTCCCGAGGGGTCTCCTTCCCTCCAAAGGTCTCCAGCATCCCGCCTCCTCCCCACAGGGCCACTCATTCTTCTCCCCAATATTCCTCCTTCTGCACCTTTGCCTGAGCTGATGGCTTTGACAACACCACCCTTTCCTACCGGCCAGCTTCCTCCTTATCTGTTAATTTCTTTCTTTATTCCAGATATTTATTAAATAAATGAAATGGAGAGTGGGATGGAGTGTGCGGGGGACACACACACACACACACACACACAATCAGCCCTCAGGGTAGGAAAGGAGGAAGTCAAGGAAGGCTTCCTGGAGGTAGAGACATCTAAACGGAAACTCCAGCCCGGAGGAACAGAGGCGGGTAAGCCGCGGGGGGATGGAGTGTCTGGGAAGGCAGCCGGCGTGCCAGGCAGAGGGAACTGCAAGTACAAAGGCCCAGAGACCAGGAGGAGCACATGGCCCCTCCTGCAGGAAGTCTTCCAGACGCGTTAGGAGCGTCCCGGTCCCTCCCTTTGGCTCCCCCTGTGCTCCGTCCAGCTCTGAGGGCTGCTTCTCCCCCAGCCTGGCCCCGACGGCGGCTGCCTCCCTGGGCCCAGCACTGGGCCACCGTGTCCCGTGAGCAAGGGCTCCTCCGGCTCCTCTCCTCTCTTCCTCCAGCCAGTCCGTCTCCCCCTCCCGCTCAGGTCTGACCACGCCCCTGCCCCCTTCAGGTCTGGCCACGCCCCCTCCTATCCTCCCCTCAGGTCTGGCCACGCCCCCTCCTATCCTCCCCTCAGGTCTGGCCACGCCGCCTCCCCTCCCCTCAGTGGCTCCTCCCCACCCACAGGGGCAGCTGGACTCCAGGGCCTCCCCCAGCTGACTGCAGCCCCATTGCGTGGGTGACCCATCCTTCCCGGGGGACTGTTTGGGGACCAAAGCAGGACCGTCCCCGAACAGCCACACAAGCTTTCTCATCCGGAGCAACCGGCCCGGTCCGAGGAGAAAGCTCCTTGACAAAGAAGGCTCAGCTAGTGAGTCACAGCGGATTCCTGGCCCGCCTCTCCCTGCCTCCCACCGCCCCTCCCACAGGCTCATCGCACAGGCCAGGCGACCCTTTACTTCGTCAGAAACGTGACACCGTCCACCGTCCGTCGGGGCTCAAAGCAGGGCTCTGCCTGGGGGCCTATCTCCCCCGGGCCAGTTACTACCTGTGTGCCCTTGGGCGAGTCACTGAGCCTCTCTAAGCCTCCTCTGAGAAATGGGCGCAATTCTTCAAGTTATTCAAACGATCAGCTCAAATTAGTGCACAGATCCAGAGTTGTTCTGGTCGAAGCCAAAGAAATGAATTTTTTGATAGCTTTAAGTATAAGTGGCAATGTATGCTTGGCGACCATGGACAATAAATGTATATTATGATGCAGGTGTAGGGAATGGCTCGTTGGGAATGGCCGTAAAGCACAGCACAGACGCTGGACCGCGGGGAGGGCTGAGGAATGAATGGAGCTGCTGTGGTAGCCGTTACCTCGGCTGCCATCTCACAGGTGTGGCCGCGGCGGGCCACACACACATGCACCCCTGCAAGGCTCACCCCCCAAGTTTTAGCACATGACTTCTGCCGGGGCAGCCCCCTGACTCCCCTCCTTTGCATGAACGGTCCTCACAGTCACCCTCTGCCTCCTTAAGGGCAGGGGTCATGTCTTCCCGCTGCTTCTTGGTATCCCCCTCAGGTCAACAGACAAGCAAGATTGTGCTTGCAGGGAAGGGACAAGGGCTCAGGGCCGGGGGCCGGGGGCCAGGGGCCAGGGGCCAGGGGCTGGGGCGGGGGCTGGGGCTGGGGGCCAGGGCGGGGGCAGGGGAGGGGGCTGGGGGCTGGGGGCCGGAGGCTGGGGTCCAGGTCCAGGCCAGCGCGGGGCCGGGGGCCAGGGGCCAGGTCCAGGCCAGCGCGGGGCCGGGGGCCAGGGGCCAGGTCCAGGCCCGCGCGGGGCCCGGGCTGGGGCCCGGGGAGGGACCCGGGGCGGGGGACCGGGCCGGGGGCCGGGGGCCGGGAGCCGGAGAGGGGGCTGGGGCCTGGGGAGGGGGCCAGGGGCCGGGGGTCAGGGGCCGGGGCAGGGGCTGGGACCGGGGGTCAGGGCGGGGGCCGGGTCCAGGCCAGCGCGGAGCCAGGGCTGGGGCGGGGGCCGGGGGCCAGGGCCAGGCCGGCGGGGGCTGGGGCGGGGGCTGGGCCGGGGACCGGGGGCCGGGGGCGGGGGCCCGGGGGCCGGGGCCAGGCCGGCGGGCCGGGCCTACCGGAGGAAGCGGTTGAGGTCGCCGTGCCGCATGTACTCGAAGACCATGAGCAGCGGGCGGCCCTCGGTGCAGACGCCGAAGAAGCGCACGATGTGCTGGTGCTGCAGCATGGTGAGCAGCTCGGCCTCGCGCTGGAAGTCCTGCCGCGCGCTCTCGGACACCTCCTTCAGCACCTGGGGGGCAGGAGGGGGGGCGGCAGGGGCGGGGCTCACAGGGGGGCTCCCCGGCCTGAGCTCCCGTCCCGGACAGTGCCAGGCCTCACCTTCACGGCCACGGGCGTCTTGTCCTGCTCCGGCAGCAGGTTGTGGCAATCCGCAAGGAAGACCTTCCCGAAGGCGCCCTCGCCCAGCTCCCACTTGAGCACGATGTCCCGGCGCTTGATGTGACAGACACCTGGGGGCGGCCACGGGGTCAGACGGGAGCCCAGGCGTGGGGAGGACGGGGAGGGGCCAGGACGGGGGTGCACTGCACACGGGCACCCACCCAGGGGGCCGTCACCCCTTCACCAAGCCCCATGCTGTGGTGTGACAGGGGTGGTGATGGTGTAGACGGGGTGGTGATGGTGTAGACGGGGGTGGGGGTGGTGGTGGTGTAGACGGGGGTGGTGGTGATGTAGACGGGGTGGTGATGGAGTAGACGGGGGTGGTGGTGGTGTAGACGGGGTGGTGATGGTGTAGATGGGGGTGGTGATGGAGGAGACGGGGTGGTGATGGTGTAGACGGGGTGGTGATGGTGTAGACGGGGGTGGTGGTGGTGTAGACGGGGGTGGGGGTGGTGTAGGCAGGGGTGGTGGTGGTGTAGACGGGGGTGGTGATGGAGTAGACGGGGTGGTGATGGTGTAGATGGGGGTGGTGATGGTGTAGACGGGGTGGTGATGGTGTAGACGGGGGTGGTGGTGGTGTAGACGGGGGTGGTGATGGTGTAGACGGGGTGGTGATGGTGTAGATGGGGGTGGTGATGGTGTAGACGGGGTGGTGATGGTGTAGACAGGGGTGGTGGTGGTGTAGACGGGGGTGGTGATGGTGTAGACGGGGTGGTGATGGTGTAGACGGGGGTGGTGATGGTGTAGTTGGGTGGTGATGGAGTAGACGGGGGTGGTGGTGGTGTAGACGGGGTGGTGATGGAGGAGACGGGGGTGGTGATGGAGGAGACGGGGGTGGTGATGGAGGAGACGGGGGTGGTGATGGTGTAGACGGGGGTGGTGGTGGTGTAGACGGGGTGGTGATGGTGTAGACGGGGTGGTGATGGAGGAGACGGGGTGGTGGTGGTGTAGACGAGGTGGTGGTGGGGTAGACGGGGGTGGTGATGGTGTAGACGGGGGTGGTGGTGGTGTAGACGGGAGTGGTGATGGTGTAGACGGGGTGGTGATGGTGTAGACGGGGTGGTGATGGAGGAGACGGGGGTGGTGGTGGAAGGGATGGCTTGTCCAGGTCTGGGGTAGGAAAGTGATGAGGCAGGGGCTTCTGGACATGGGCATGCGCGTAAACTTGCCCCGCCCTTGCCCGCCCTTGCCCGCCCTTGCCCGCCCTTGCCCAGCATGGCCCTCACAGGCGTCGCTGAAGTACTGCGGGTTCTCGATGATGTGGCCCTGCAGCCCGGAGCCTTTGCCCTCAGTGGGGGACAAGGAGCTGCCCCCCAACGTCATGAAGTGCAGGGACATGGCCAGTCCGTCCTCGGGAGCCAGCACCGCGGGGCCTGGGAGGGAGACGGCCACAGGTCACAGAGTCAGGCGGCCCCTCCTTGTCACTCGCAGGGGGAGGAACGGAGGAGCCGGAGAGCGGGACAGCCAGCAGGGAGAAGGAGAGCCATGATGGCCTCTCTCTGCCTGGCTCCTGTCCAACCCCAGGCCCCGGGGGCCCCCAAAGAACTCTCCCCCTGCCCCCACCCCCCGAGCTCAGACCTCCCAGACCCACTTAGCGTTTGACTACCATCCAGCCACCAATTAGCATCTGCTGCTTCTGGAACCAGCCCGGCACGCTCACAGGCACCGCCCACCGCCGGCCCTCATACCCCCCCACAGCCCCTGCATGCGTGTGCCCACCGCCCCACCCCGCAGAGGACCGAGTCAGGAAGCGCTGGCAGGAACAGAGCCAGTGGGACAGACGGACAGCCCTTCCGCAGCCCTCCACTCACGGTTGATCCCGAACTTGTTCCTCCGTCCGCATTTGTTGAGCAGGAGGAACAGCACAGAGACGAAGAGGCAGGCGAAGACCGCCAGGCCCACGGCCACGGAGACCTGGGGGTGAGGCGGTGAGATCCAGGGCTTCTCTCCACCTCGAAGAGCCCCCCCCCCCCCCCCGCAGCCAACTGTGTCTCCCTCCTGCACAGGAGCCCGGAGCCCGGCCCCAGACCTGCCTCCGCCTCCCCCGGGGCCCAGGCTGTGGCTGTGAGGGTGGGTGGCCGAGTGCAGGCCGGACTCTGGTGCTCCCCGTCTTCTGATCGGAAGGGACTGCCGCTGAGCCCCTAGCCCCGCCCCCAAACCCCAAGTGGACAAGCTCCCGCGTCCCATGCTCACCCCGAATGGCACTTCGTCCTTCTTCTCCACCGGGTCCCCCACCGTGCTGTTTGTGTCTGCGGACAGAGCGGGAAGGTGGGCCGGGCACAGGCTGTGTCCTCCACCCCACCCCACCCCACCCCACCCCACCCCGGCCCTGGCTGACCCCTGGGGATCAGGTTAACTGTACCCTCTGCCCCAAGCGTGGCTCCAGGGACCAGACAGAACCCGCTCCAGCCTGGGTTACTCACCCACTGGCGAGAAGGACACTGCAGCGGGAGGGAGGAGAGAGAGCAGTCAGGTGGGGGGAGGGCAGTGAGTCCCCTTCCCCCTCGGGGCTCGATGGGAGGGACCCCCGGGGAGTGGCTTGTGGGATCAGACCCCAGGCCTTCGAGGGCTGCGGGTGGGATGGGGGTGGCTGTCTCAGCCCACCGGTGAGAATGGGGCGGTCCAGGGCCTCAGGGCTCCTGGGGCAGGGAGGAGGCAGGGGCATGGAGGCCGCACAAAGCTGGAGAACAGAACCCCACTCTTTTTCGTCCGGGATGGGGCTCTCTGACTTCTAGGGTCAGGATCACAGCACACACCAGGCTGCGGACCCGGGGGAGCGTGGGGAGGGGGGCAGGGTTCAGGGTGGCCCTCGCACCAGGGATGGGGTCCTCGGGGTTGAACTCGAAAGGGTTGTCCATGAAGGTGGCCATGATGGAGTCCGAGGCCTGGCCCAGGGGGTTGGTGGCCAGCAGCGTGTATTTGCCGTTGTTGACGTGGGTGGGCTGGTTGAGGCGCAGGCACCCGTGTCTCACGGTCTCGTTCTGCTCCAGGAACTCGGTGAAGATGAAGTTGGTCTCGTTGAGCAGGGAACCGTTGAAGAGCCAGCGGAGAGAGGGGGCCGGCTGCCCGTCCACCGTGAAGGGGATGCACCAGTGATGCATCTCCACCGCCTTTTGCAGCTGCACGCTGGCCGGGACTGCGGGCCAGAGACAGGGCCGGTGAGAGGTCCGGGGCGCAGCTGGAGGGGACCCAGCATGGCCTGACACGGGCAGGGGCTGGTGGGGGTGGGAGGGTGTTGACGGTGAATCTTAAACAAATCAGGTAGCAAGTGTATGACATTGGGAGGCCAGGCGGTGGGCCTGACGTAAATGAGCAATAGCTCTAGAGAGGATGGGGTCCCGGCTTACGGAAATTAAACATGGCGTCTTTTGGATAAGTGTAATCAAGTTTAAGAAGATAGGAGGGGGCCTAAGCATCAAACAAGCAAAAAAAAATAAAATAAAACAAATAGAAGTTTTAAAATGTTTCGAAAGAAGACATGGTTTTGAAATAACCCAACCTGAAAGAGGCAAAAAGCACCTCAGTCAGAGGAAAATATCTATACCCATTTATCTATGTGCATACAGAACTCACTCATGCAATGGAATATTATTCTGCAATGAACTGAATGATCTAAAACTACTCCCATGGACGTGGATGAATCTTACAAGTATAAGGTGAGCAAAAGGAACCAGACACAAAATAATACTTGAGGTATGATTCCATGTATAGGATGTGCAAGAACAGGCAAAACTACGCCATAGTGATAGGGAAGCATATTTGCATAAAATTCCTTTTAAAAGCAAGGAGATGATTATCACAAAAGTCAGGATGGAGCGGAGGGGAAGGGAGTGTCCCTGAGGTGCTGGTAAGAATAATTATTGCTGCCCTGACCGGTTTGGCTCAGTGGATAGAGCCTTGGCCTGAGGAATGAAGGGTCCCAGGTTTGATTCTGGTCCAGGGCATGTACCTTGGTTGCGGGCACATCCCCAATAGGGGTGTGCAGGAGGCAGCTGATCGATGACTCTCTCTCATCGATGTTTCTAACTCTCTATCTCTCTCCCTTCCTCTCTGTACAAAATCAATAAAATATATTTTAAAAAAAAAAGTAAAAAAGAATAATTATTGCTTAAAGGGTAGAGGTTTTATGCGGGAATCTGTGTATGTTACATTTCAGATGAAAAGAAAAGTCCCATAAAGTAGAAGATATAGAATAACTTATTGGCAGGCCTAGCGGAATTAGGCAGTGCGCCTAGAGAGGGACTGGGAAGGGCAATGGCTTCTCTAGAAACTAGTTCGTAGAGTCAGAGTCCTGCGGAGGGTCAGGCATGACGAACTACCGCGGAGCGGGGAGAACAGCTGATGACCTCAGGTAGCGAGGCTCGGGCAGGGGGCCAGAAAGAAATCCCTCTCCCTCCCTCTGGCCTTGATGGGCCCCCCGGCTCTCCCCCACAGGATCAGGTTTTCATGGGAACCTGGAAACAGCTGGGAAGGAGCAGCTGTGGAGACACATCTCACCCCTTTTCCCAGCCCCTCCCGCCCTCTGTCTTCTTTCCGGGGGAGGAGGTGAGGGTGGGTACGGGGCGGCCCCCGGGACTCACAGGAGACGTTGACCTGGACAGAGACTTCGGCCCGGCCCACCTCGTTCTCCGCCCAGCACGTCACGTTCTTCCTGTTGAGGTCGCTGGTGACGCCGGCCAGGGTCAGCCCCAGCGAGGTCCCATTCCCAGATTGCTGTGTCAGGAAAAAGAGGGGGAAATCAAGAAGAGCATCCGCTGGCTTCTGGCTGGAGAGTGGGGGCTAGAGCTGATGTCTTCAGGGACCCCCTCTGGCTCCAGATGGAAAGAGAGAGGGGTCCGGCCGGGCGGGGGAGGGGAGAGGGATGGGAGAGAATCGTGCAGAGAATGGGCCTCCTCCTGTAGAGCTTGTGCAGACGCTCTCCTAGATTATTTATTTTAAAATGATCTGGAAATGTAGGACATAACCAATAACCTCAAAGTAGACACAAAATACCCTGAACCAACATCACCCTCTGGACCGCTAAAGAGATGTCACAAATCCCGAGTATCAAACAGACGCTTCTCGCTGGAGAACAAACGAGGGCCTCACCGCCGACTCACCCCCATTCTCCAGGCCACCCCCACCCACCTGGGCTCAGCCCGGGGGAGGTCGGGGACAAGGGAGGCACCGGGACAGGGCACCAGTTAGAAGCAACAGCAGCGGCATGCCCTCCTCTGGCAGATGAAGACACAGAGTGAAGTCAGAGAGGCAAAGGGACTTCATTCTGCATCAGCATCAAAAGGTGGAATCAGTCAAAACCGGTTTGGCTCAGTGGTTAGAGCGTCGGTCTGCGGACTGAAGGGTCCCAGGTTCGACTCTGGTCAAGGGCATGTACCTTGGTTGCGGGCACATCCCCAGTAGGGGGTGTGCAAGAGGCAGCTGATCAATGATTCTCTCTCATCGATGTTCCTAACTCTCTATCCCTCTCTCTTCCTCTCTGTAAAAAATCAATAAAATATATTTAAAAAAAAAAGGTTGAATCAGCGGCTCAGGAGTTGAGCATCGACCTATGAACTAGGAGGTCAGGGTTTGGTTTCTGGCCAGGGCACATGCCCAGGCTGCAGGCTCGATCCCCATGATTCTCTCTCATTGTTGATGTTTCTATCTCTATCCCCCTCTCCCTTCCTCGCTGAAATCGATAACAATATATTTTAAAAAGTAAATAGACGATAGATAGATAGATAGATAGATAGATAGATAGATAGATGAAGGAAAAGGCTGAACCAGGTTCCGGTTCTCGTCCTCAGAAAGCACAAACGTGTGGAAGTGAGGTGATCTGGTCTTGCTGAGCCATGGTTTCCTTGCTTTGTGAGACGCTGAGGTAGACAAAATGATCTTTTGACGGTTTAGAGAGCCATTTTCAATGAATGATGATGAAAATAAGTGAGGCCGTGGGCAAATCTCACTTGTCTGGAAATCCCTTGGTGTGGAATCCCTTGCGTGAAGCTAGAGGAGGTGAAGCTTCCGTTGGCTACGGGAGGTCAAAGGCGCCGGAAATGCTGTCGGCCTCGTGTGCGAGCCCCGCGGCCCGGCCCCGTGGGGAGAAGCCCTGCCCGGGGTCTCCTCTGCCGCCCCGTCTCCTCCAAACCGCCCACTATCTCCCCTCTGCCCGCCTTCTTTCTCTAACGGTGACCGACCTCCCTCCCCTCCATTTAACCCAGTCGGGGGGTGGGGGTGGGGACTTTTCTACGGGAAGGTTCTAGAAAACATAACTGATAGCAAACATGTGAATCTCCCAACGAGACAAACAAAAACCTGGAATTGTTCAGAGCATGGCTGATCTCCACGGACCATCCTGGCCCACCTCTCGCCTCTGCCTGTCCCCTTCCCGTCACTCGGGGGGCTTTGCTCTCTCGGTGGGAGAACCAGGGGCTAGGGGCCCCTCCCCCATGTCTGGAAGCTCAGGGCTCCAGGGCCTCTTCCTGCAACACTGTTCCAGGGGCCTCGGCCACCCTGGAGTGGACCCCCCTCCCAAAGTGAGGGCCTCCACCCTGGGTCACACTGGCCCCTTGGGCCCTGTGTGTCTCCCCAGGTGGGGACAGCTTTCTGGGTGGCACAGCCCACTGCTGGCCCCTCCTGACCTTGCCCACACGCCCCCTGAGTCAGCTGTGCCCGTCGCCAGCCTGAGGACACGGGGCCAGCCTGGGAAGGTGCCCAAAGACACATCTGAACGACAGCGATAAGAGCCAGAGAGTGGCCGGAGGCGGGCAGGACATCAGAAGGCCATCATGTCCACCTCCTCTATTTACAGATAAGAAAACCAAGCGCAGGCAGATTGAGAGATGTTTCCGAAACTCGCTCTAAGAATTAGTGAGTGAGCCAGCCGGAACCAGACCTAAGCCTCCTTTGCTCTATGCTCATCACACACCCAAGAGAACCTGCTTCCAGAATCTCCGGGAAGAGGCCGGGAGTCCCCCAAGAGCTAGTCTGGCCACGGCACCGGACCCCAGACACTGCGCCCCCTCGATGGCCCTCGGTTTCCTCACCTAGAAAGGGGGTGGGCGGGAGGGACGGTCTGCAGGGTCCCCCTCAGCTCCAAAGGCGAGGGCTCTGCGGCCCTCTGTCCTGCAGCCAGAACCGTGTTCCCGTAGAGGTGGCTCCAGCACAGCCTGGGGTCCCCCCGGGGCCAGGGCCCTTCCTGGGGCCACGTGGGGCCTGGGGCCGCCCACAGCACGAGCCTGAGAGCCGTGGAGCTAGACCACCTCGGTCCATCGCTGCCCTCTCGGTGCTCCTTCTCCGTGGCCTCTTCCCGCCCGTGTCCCCCGGACTCTGCCCAGGACTCGGGGAGCGGGGAGGGGCGGGGAGGGGCGCTCACCACCACCGTGGCCACCTCCTCCAGCTCCGTGACGACCCAGCCGGTCTCCGTCACGTCCTGTCCCTCCACCCGGCACTGCAGCACCACGTCGTCGCCCACGTTCACCGAGGCATTGGGCGCCTGGACCTTCAGCATGGGCACGCCTGGTCACCCAGGATGCCCCAGGGGTGTTAGAGAAGGCGGTGCCTCAGAACCGGCCCCAAAGCCCGGCTCCTTTCCCCAGCCTCCTCGGGGACCCACCACCGCCACGGCAATGCTCCCAACCCTCCGCTTCCCCAGCTCTCGCCGATGCCCATCTCCCAGGCGCCCTTCCCGCTGCCCCCCACCCCCCAGCTCCGCCCTGTGCCCTCTTCCCAAGCGCGTGGCTCTGTCCCGGCCCCCGAGCCGCCCCGGCACCTACCGCAGCTGGTGTTGGACAGGAGGGCAGAGGGCTCCGGCCCGAGGCACTGCAGCTCCTGGAGGCCGCCCAGCCCCTCCTCCTCCCAGCGCTGCAGCCAGCGCAGGGCACAGGAGCAGCGCAGAGGGTTCCCAGACAGGACGCTGGGGGTGCGGGGGATACCGAGAGAGTCAGGGGAGAGCCACCTGGCTGGAGCCCACAGTAAGAGGCAGTGCAGTTAGCAGCGTGGACTGTCTAGAGGGGAAGGTGTGTGGACAGAGCAGTCCCTCTCACCCACCAGTAACAAGACATGGAAAGGAGCAGGACGCAGAGAGCCAGACAGGTGCCCATGGCCCATGGCGTTCCCTGACGCCCGGCTCCCCCGGGGGCGGGGGGAGGTGACAAGGAGGGGAGGACACCGCCTCCTGGGGAGGCCCAGAGGCCTAGGTGCACCCAGCACAGGAGGCTCTCTGCTGTGCCACCCACACCATCGCACAGGCAGCTGGCAGCCCCCGCCTCCTGGGCACACACAGAAGCCAGGCCAGAACCTCACCCCACCCCCCAGCCACCCCCCAAGGCAGTAAGGCCCTCACGGGGCAGGCCTGCAGCCTGTTTTATCGGAGGTTCACAGGCATGCAGAGTCCCCAGGCTCAGCGCACAGACAGACAGGGAGTCCCCAGAGCCCCTCAGACACAGTGACATAGTATCTCTCTCTCTCTCTCTCACACACACACACACACACACACACACACACACACACACGCATGCACGCGCACACACACACACGCACACACACACACACGCACACACATGCACACACATGCACGCACACACGCACACGCTGCTCTTGCCCCTGGAAGCCCCACACTCACAGTTCCTGTAAGGAGAGGCCCTGGACGGTTTTCCAGGAGAGAGAGTCCAGAGCATTGAAGGAGAGATTCCTGCGGGAGTTGAGACAGAAAGACAGACCCTGGTGAGCGATGACCTCCCTCCGACCCAGCTGAGCGAGGGAGGGGCGGGGCCAGGGAGCCCAGCCCAGCAGGGAGGCCTTGGAGGTGGGGTGGGGGGGACAGGTTAGGCTCTGGAGTACCCTTCGTCTTCCTGGAACAAGAGCTCACCCCACTTAACCCCCTCCCCAGACTCCGGGGGGAGGGGGATCCAGAGAACAGCTGCTCCTGCCTCCCCACCCTTGGCCCCAGCTGGCAGAGTGCTGAGGCCCAGCTGGGGGAGGGGCTCCATCTGTGCTCTCTCCCCCAGAGCCCAGGACGGAGGGGATGGGGGGGGAGGGCAGGGGGCCTGGGCTCCCACACTCTCACGCCCCCTACCGGATGACAAGGGTTTCAGAGTGCTTCCTCAGGTCCCCCCACATTCCTCCTCAGGGACTTACAGAAACACTGAGAGGGCTCCCAGGCCCCCAGCCCCTTGCTGTGGAGACGGAGAAGGTGAGCTGGGGCCAGCTCCAGCCACACAGGAAGCTGGGTTAGGAGCTCCCGGCACCAACCAGCACCCATGAGAATGCTCCTGCCCCTCCTGGGACCTTCTGCCTCGGGGCCCGCCCTGAGCTCTCCTTGCCTGGCTGGCCTGCAGTCTGGGGGGCCGGGTTAGAGGGGCACCACCACACGGGGGTCAGAAAGTCTCCCCACTCCGGCAGCACAGAGCTGAGGGTGCGTCTGTCCTCCTCTAAAGCGGTGTGACCTCAGCCCAGAACGTTAACCCCTGAGCCTCAGAACCTCTTTTTAAAGTGGGGGTGACACTCTGTCCCGATGCAGAGTCACTGATTTAAGTGCTGGAGGCACACACTGTTAACTGAGGCCCCGGGACGTAGTCAGCATCGCCTTACGTTTGTTGTTACTGTTGTGAAATCGCCGGACACAGAGAGAGCTTAGAGGACCTGGCACAGCCGTGTGGATGGCAGGTCCCACCACCCTGCCCTCTCTCCACCGGCCCGTGAGGGGGAAGCTGCTGGCCTCCTGCCCTCGGGGAGGGGCAGTCTGGGACACCAAGGGTCTCTCCTTCAGCATCTCTCCGCCCGCCCTTCCCTGCCCTGCTCAGAGCCGGGACCCCCAGGCGTGGGGAGGGTGACGATGGAGTCCCGGCCACACCCCAGCTCCTGCTCCTGCCCCGTGCTCCCCAGTTCACGGGGATCTGAACTCTGCGAAGAGAAGCATGGGGCAGGCCCCCCGGAGGCTGCTCCTGTGGCAGGAAGCACGGGGGTGAGACGCCGAAGGGCCTCTGGCTCAGGGGGGAGTGAGAGCACTGCCATCCCTGTGGCAGAGGAGCCCAGGCCGGAGCCTGCCTCTGCCGGTCCCTGGGGAGGCCCAGCCCATTAGCTGCCACGTCTGGTGGCCTCCCACCCGCTGTGCCAGCCCGGCACTCACAGGCGTCTGAGCCGAGGGGTGAAGTGGAAGGCGTCCGGCTCCACGCGGCGGAGACCGCTGTTCACGATGGTGCTGGGGAGGGCAGAGGGTCAGCTCCCGGTCCTGGCATCTCTGCCCGCGCCAGCCCCAGCCCCCAGCCCCGTGCTGAGCCTGCCCCCCCCCCCCCACAGCGTCCTCAGCGGCCCGGACCCCGTGCTCTCCGACCTCCTCCAGCCCCTCAGGCCGCCGCCTCTCGGGTCCTCCCAGGCCCCTGGGACCCCGGCGCCCACGCCCTCCGGCCCCACAGGCTGTGCGCTGAGCCCTGGCCCGCAGCCCCGCTCCTCACAGGTTCCGCAGCTCCCCCAGGCCCCGCAGGTGGTTGAGCTCCAGGTGCTGCAGATGCGGCTCATCCTCGATGTAGCTGTGGGGAGAGGGGCGGGGAGTCACGGGCGGCCAGACCCACCCTCAGCCCCCACACCCACCCACCGCCTCTCTCACAACCACACACACACCGTGTGCAAGCACGAACGCTAATACGCACAGGCCCATTTACACACACACAGGCACCGGCACGCACCCACACCTGCATACACATATGCACAGGCACACACCTCCTCACAAAAGTCACACATGAACAGTATGCATGCATCCTCACACCATCACACATGCACACCCTCATTTCTCATGTACATGTGCATGTGCAGACATGGACACATACACACAGAGGCATACATATATGCACCTTGTCATACACAGGCATGCCTGAACCCACAGATGTGCACATGGATATGCTCATACCCTCACATAGGACACAGAGATACATGTCCCTCTCACGCACACGTACACATGTGTGAGAATGTATGTGCATCCTCACACTCATAAGCAGATACAAGTCCATTCTCAGCGTGGCATCCTGCTATTTCACACGGGGCCCCTCCTGCCCATGCCCACAATGGGGCCAGGCTCGCCGAGCATAGAGGATGCCTCATGGGCAGCAGATAGGTGTGCCCAAACACACCCGCTCACCCACAGCCCCTCACACACCCCCTCACACACACACACACACACACACACACACACCACCCTCCCCCTCGAAGTCCCTGGCCCTTCTCCACACTCAAGCAAAGATCCCTACTCCCTCCTGCCACCTCCCAGCGGAGCGAGCAGAGGCACGGAGACTGTCTGACAGAGACATCTTGAACCCCTCCCTGCCCCAGGAGGGACCTAGGAAGGAGGAGCGGGCAGTGAGAGGGTGGGTCAGAGTCAGTGGTGAAGGGGCTTGGACGGGCTGGCTTACACAGTCAGCGGCGGGGGGGGAGGGGGGGGGGTCAGAAAAGCAAACAGAGAAAGAGTGAAAAAAAGACACTGAGAAAGAGAAACTGATAGGAAGAGATGAGGAGAGAGAGAGAGAGAGAGAGAGAGAGAGAGAGAGAGAGAGAAGGGAGACAGAGAGAGAGAAGGGAGACAGAGAGTCAGACAGATAAAGACAGAGCCAGAGAAAGCTCGATAGGGATATGAGAAAGGAAGGAGGAAGAGCAGGCATGCCAGGTGGGGGATAGCTGGTGCCCTGGGCACTGCCCAGCCTCTGCACTGACATGCCAGGGAGTTCCTGGGAACTCGGCTGGGCACGGTGGTGAACCCCCACCCACACACACGCAGGGAGCCCCTGACTCACTGCCTGTCTCAGAAGTCTCCCCCTCTACCCTCTGACTTCCCCTAAGTTGTGGGAACAGGGTAAGCCCGAGTGACCCTGTCTACCTCTCCCCTTCCCAGCCCTGGTCCCAGCAGACAGCCCCCTGAGGCCGAGGGAACACTCTCCAGCGACTGAGGGCGCGTGGTCCCTGCCCGGAGCGCTGGGAGCCGTGTGGGCCCCGGGAGGGGTGAGAACGCAGCGTGCTCAGGGCTGCCTCACTCGCTTGGGTTCATAATCAATCTGTCTATTCAAGTCCATTATCTCCTCGTTAGCTCTGCCAGTGATGGAGGAGGAGGGGACCCTGCAGGCGGAGGCAGGGGGTCAGGCTGCCGCCCCACCCAGCGATGAGAAATCTCGGCTCACCAGCCTGCAGGCCTCCTACGCCCCAGCCCCAGTCTGTCCAGGCCCCTCGCTCCCAGGCTGGACCCACTGGGGGCTCGGGAGGGAACGGAGAAATGAGAGCTCCGATGGGAAACACTCCGGGGCCTGGGGCCTGGGGCCTGGTTGGAAGGCCCAGGGTGATGAATGGGAGGGACTGGGGGTGGCAGCCTGGGTCTCATGTCCCCTCCCATGACGCCGGGACCAAGGCCCAGACCAAGACAAGGCCATCTCTTCTCCTCCCGGTCTCCCTGGGGCCATGAGAGAGATGGAGCACCTTCCCGTTAATCACAGGATACCGGAGTAACTCCCTGCCAATGACCTCAGGCTGCTCAAGTAACTTCCAGGCAGGGATGGCCCCTGACTCAGACGCCTCCCAGGCCTGTCCGGCCAGGCTCCCGGCCACCCGCTCAGCCCCAGGCCACAGGAGGAGGCTTTCCTAGCAGGTCCTCCTCTCTCCTACGCGCCTTGCCAGCCCGCCAGCCACACAGAATACTCAAGTATTTTCCAGCCATCACCGTGTGGTGCTTGAGTACCTCTAAGCCAATTACTACAGAACACTCCCATAGGTTTCGCCAGCTGCTAAAAAGTACTTGAGTATTTTTTAAAAAATATATATTTTTTAATTGATTGCAGAGAGGAAGGGAGAGGGAGAGAGAGAGAGACAGAAACATCAATGATGAGAGAATCATGGACCGGCTGCCTCCTGCACGCCCCACAATGGAGGTTGAGCCCACATCCCAGACATGTGCCATGACCTGGAGTGGAACCGAGACCTCCTGGTGGACACTCAACCCCTGAGCCTTGGGGCGAGGATGCTTGAGTATTTTGTGACCATTGCTGCAGAAGGCCGGAGATCCCTCCCAGGGCTGGTCCCTGAGGAAGGGGAGTCTCTCAGCAAGGGCCCTGACTTCCTGTCCCAAGTAGGGAGACCAGGGTGGACAGGGAGAGGGGTGTGGGGGGAGAGAAGCCAGGAAAGGGGTGGGGGGGGCCTCATTTCCTACATCCAAACCGAGGAACCACGGGGACATGGGGAGAAGAAAGCTCAACCCCCCCCCCCCCAGCTCTGGCTCCTCACCACCTCCCAGTTCAACCCCCAGTTCCAGAGGGAAGGGGTGCGGGCTGCGGGTCCTGACGAGGGGAGGGTGGGGGACAGCTCCCTCCTGGGGAGAGGATAAGGCAGTAAGAGTGCCCAAAAGGCTGGGCTCTCTCAGACCTGGTCCGCGGAGGTTCCCCCTAGTTCCCCCAAAGCCAGCGCCCAGCTGCCCTGAGCACTAAAGAGCGGGCGGTAACTGTGGTTTCCGACAGCGCTGCAGCGGCGGCGGCGCAGGAGGACGGGGCGCGGGAGGAGGACGGAGAGCGGGAGGAGGACCGGGGCGAGTAAGGGGATCGGGGCGCAGGAGGAGGCCTGGGGCACGGGAGGAGGACCGGGATGCGGGAGGATGAGGGCGCAGGAGGAGGACCGGGGCGCAGGAGGAGGTTAGGGCTCAGGAGGAGGACCGGGGTGCAGGAGGAGAACCAGGGTGCGGGAGGTGGATCGGGGCGAGCGAGGAGGACCGGGGTGCTGGAGGAGGTCCGAGGCGCGGGAGGAGAATCCTGGTGCAGCCTCCTGCTGCATGCACCTGCCCGCCCGCCGTCCTGATCGCCGCGAGTCCGCACCCTCGGGGCTCAGCTCTGCTCGCCCTCCCGCCCGTCCCACACTCACAGCTCGGCCAGCCTCTCGGGGTCCCGCAGACGGCGGAGGCTGTCCAGGGCCCCCGCCCCGCTGCAGCGCAGCACCGAAGGGCTGAGGCGGCAGCAGACTTCGGGGCAGGGGGCAGCGCCCGCGGATGCCAGCAGCAGCCAGACCAGCAGGCGGCCCGGGCCCATGGCTGGGCAGTGCCCGCGGAGCTGCCCGCGCCGTCCGCCTCGCAGCATCCGGCGGCGCCCGCCTCGCCCGCCTCGCCCGCCTCGGGGCCGCCGCCGTCAGTGCCGCGGTCAGTGCGCTCAGTGCGCTCGGCCGCGGCCGCCGGCTCCGGACACGTGCGCGGGGCGGCGTTAAAGCCCAGCCGCCAGGAAAGGGCGGAGCCAGCAGCCCCGCCCGGCCCCGCCCCCTCTGCCCGCACCCCTCCCCCACCTCTGCTGAGCCCCCAACTCGGTCCCCACCCTTTGGGGGGGGGGGCGCGCCAGCTTTCACCCCCAAGACCCCTCCAGCTCCGGGAGACGCGGAGGGCCATAGCCCCAGAGGGTGGGGAGCTGGGAAGTGGATCCGTTATGTCTCCCAGCCTCCAGCAGCTGCATTTAGGGGGAGGGAAGGGGGCTGAGCCCGGAGAAGGTGGCCGTCCAGGTCATCCTAGCCGGCCCGGGTCTCCCCTCTCCCTCCCCACGGCGCCCGTGCCTGTGGGAGGGTGCGATGTCACTCGGGGTAAATCAGGTGAAACACACACTATGCCCCAGGGAAGAAAAGGGAAGGGGCCCCAAAACGACCGCACGCAGGACCTCGAGAAGGAAAAAATCAAGAGTCAGAGGAAAGAGAAGGTGTGGCCCCAAAAGCGGGAGAAGGGAGACCAGGGAGCGGAGATGCCCGTTTCCAGCAGAGGCCACAGGGGGGCGCAAGAGGCCAGCGCGCCAAGGTGTGCGCTCCGCCGCGGCTGGGCGGGGGCGCGGCCTGCGGCGTCCCCCTCTCCACCCCCCCACCCCCTCCCCGCGCTGCGCCTCCAGACCCAGCATCACCCCCGACCCCGGCTGGCCAGCGCTGGCCCCAGGCCGGGCAGGGCCAGGTTGGACGGGCATCGATCGCCACCCTGACAAGAGCATCGATCTTTGCACGGGGAAATTAATAGATCTTCTCTTAGCTCCTTGGGCGCGGGAGCAGCCGGCGGGTGAAGCCGGGACCCGTGGGTCTTAGGAGGCCGTGCACCTGGAAAACCCCTGGGGCCCCAGCACTCGGGCGTCACGGGGCACGTCCCGGCCCCCACACCCCGTCCACTTTCGTGGCCTCAAGAGCCGCGGAAAGGAGAAGGATGAGAGGGACGGGGGCGGGGTGGGGGGAGGCGGGGGCGTGCAGACAAGTGCTCCAGGGGAAGAGCAGTGTCGGCTCTCTTCTCCAGAACCCGGCACAGACCGCCCCCCCCTATGTCCCCCCCCCCCCCAATTCCCGGAGGCAGGGACGCGCAGACAAACCAGGCCAACCGAGCAGCCTGGATTCAAGAAGCCAAGGACAGAGGCGGGGCCCCACAGGGGGATTGCTCCCTCCAAGGGGACAGTGGCCAGGACCAGGGATGTGGCTGGGGCTGGGACGGAGGCCTCCAGGGATGCCGGGGGGGGGGGGGGGGGGGGGGGCGCTAGGAGAGGCCAAGGGCTTTCAATTAAAGACACACAATTCACGTTCCCACCAGGTTTCAACAAGCCCGCTCAGCTCAGCCAGGGCGCGGCTGCCAGGCGTCCCGGCAGGTGCCAATGCCGGATGGCAGAGCCTAGAACCCGGGGCTGTCTGTGCGCCTCGGGTGGTGCAGCCCAGCTCAGGGCGGCGCCAGGGAACTCAGTTCTTCGCCAACGCCCCCCTCCCCAGCGCCCTCCCCCGCATTTTGGCCTTATTTCCCCAACAGACCTGTCCCCCATCCCATCCCCTCAGTTGTCAGGCTAAATATTTTGGCTTGGCGGGAGGGGCGGAGAGACCGGAGAGACCCGAGACCGACAAACCAATCCCTTCGGCCGGGGGGCGGGGGCACCGAGCCCCTGCCTGCGCGGCGCAGAGGCGGCCAGCGGGAACTCGGGAGCAGAGCGCACCTAGAAAGGACTCTCCTGGACCCCCGCTGCCGCCCTGCGCTGTATGCTCCTCAGGCTTCTCTCCCCTGGAGGCTGGTCGGCCTCTGAGACCCCTTTTGCTCTGCATCCTCTGTGACCATCTATCTCCCCATGGGGCCCCTCTGAGTCTCTTCCCCTGCTGTCTGCCTCTCTGTCCTCTCCCCTGTCTCCGGCTTCACGCTGAGTCTGTTTCTAGCTGCTTGTCACTGTGTGTGTGTGTGTCTCTGTGGCTGTCTGTCATTCCTCCGTTCTGGCTCCTGCCATATCTGTGTGTGTGGCGTTCCTTGTGGCTGGGTCCCTACCCTTCTCCTCGCTTCCAAAGCTTGTGTTTCTGTGCCCCTTAGGGCCTCCAGACCCTTCTGCCCAGAGCCATCTGGAGAGCCAGGACTGGGACAATGGCGGTGCCCGGACTGCGGCCGTGCGTGGCATGTCTGCTTGTGACCCTCCTGTCCTTGGGATCGAGCCTGGACACACTCAAGGGTGAGTCCCCGCGCTGTCTCTGAGAGCCCCATCTCCCTCCCAGCCAGGTGGGAGGCCAAGCCACTGAGCTTCCAGCTGGAATGTATCTATTTAGCTACTCAGTGTGAGGACCGCGGTTAGCCCTCAGGAGAGCTTCCCGTAAGGAAGAGCAGTCAGCTCCCTCCGTGAGGGCGTTTGCCTCTCGGTTCCCTGGGAGGTAAGAAGGACCTTGAAGCACAGAGACGAACAGATGCCCACAGTTCACACGTGTGAAATCGTGGTCCCAGCAGGGCCTGAATGAGAACCGAAATGAGGAAGGAGAGTCTCGGAGGCCATTCCCAGGGCCCCCGAATGGGAAGTGGGCAGAATGGAGCGACAGCCGAGCACTAGGCACAAGCACACGAGGGAACCCATTGTGCAGACAGGAGACCGAGGCTCAGGAAAGCAAGAGAGAAAGCTAGCCCGGGGTCCTGCAGGGCTATATACCATTGGAGCTACTTTCTTTCGGGGCCCCAGGCCAGACAATCCCCGTGTGGAGGGTTTGGGGTGGGTCAGATCATGGAGACTAAAGGGTCCTCATGGCAGGGGGCGGGGAGGTGCTGGGGAATTGGTCAGGAGAAGAAAAACGCTGAGGAGAGAAGATTCAAAAGGAGAAGGATTAAGAGAGGTCCCTTTGGCAAACCCACGCTTCCCTCCCAGCCTCAGGGGGACTCAGGAATCCAGCCAGGCCAGTGCCGGCGCCTGCCTGAGGCCCTAAGGCTGGGGGCTTTCTGGGGCAGGAAGACAAAAAACGATGCCAATGGGTTGGGGTAGGGGGTCCCTGAAGAGGCACAGAGGCTCTCTCTTCAAGGCAGAGCCCCTCCCTGGCACTGCTCCCCCTCCCCCACTGCTGTGCCAGGGCTGGGCACAGAAAATGCCAGCCAGAATCACGGTTGTCAGGACAGGAGCACGTCCCTGGAGGCATGGCGGGTTGGTGTTTGGTCAGGGGACCCAGCTGTCCCTTTCCCAGTGAAGCTCCGCACGGGGCCATGCCCTGAGGGGGAGCAGGCGAGGGTTAAACTGTGAAGGTCGGAGATTTGTTTTTCCAAATGACTCCCATCAGGGGAGCCCTAGAGAGGCAGAGGGGATGATGGGAAGCGGCACTGGGCACAGAGAGAACCCCCATCTGCCTCCTAGAGCCTGATTGGCCTCTGTGTGGAGGGGACAGAAGTGTTTCTCATCCTCCCTCTCTTCTGTGTCTGTGCGTGTGCCTGCGTGTGCTCACACACACTCACGGAGTTGCTGTGCAGAGCTGAGCACGGGGACCATTAGTGGCCACCAGAGAAGGTGTGGAGTAAGCTCAGGGGGCCAGCCTCTCCTGTCCACCCCACTGTTAGCCACCGGGGGAGGGGCCTGTGATGGGTGACCCCTGTGATGTGGCTGAGGGCTGGGGAGAAAGGGAGGGAGTAGAGGCTGGAGAGGCGAGCAAGACTTGAATGGCAAGTGGAAGAATTCAGACCTGAATCTTTCCTAGCCGGGAGCATGGAAAGGATGCTTGGGAGCAAGTGAGTGCAGGGACCAGGTGGCCCACTGAGGGGAATGGCCCTCGGTGCCTTAGGGAGAGAAAGGGAAGTGGGACTGGGACCCTGGAGAAGCCAGACGTATCGGGTCCTCATGGAGTAGACTTGGGGTCCAGGTGTCCACCAATTCAACCCATGGTTCCTGAGTGCCCGGGGCTTCCAGCCCTGAACTGGGTACCATGGGGGATGCAGAGATGATTGACAAGGGCCCTGGCCTCAATAAGTATCCTCCGTGGAGGGGTGACATAGACATAGAGAGCAATGTTGAGGCAACGCGCCCGGTAGTGTAGGGTGGGGGCCGGACTAAGTGCTGCTGAGCCTGAAGGGAAAGTGATGAACTCGGGGGTCAAAGGGTCAGGGAACGGGTAGGGGACTGGACCTGAGGCTCGCGGGACAAGAGCTGAAGGTACTAGCGGGGTGAGGAACCCTTCTGAGGCTTTAGATACTAGTGGGATCAGTTTCTCAACACCCACATGTCAGGCTGAGGAACTTAAACTTGAGCTTTTGGCAATGCGGAGCCATGGAAGGTCCCTTTGAAAGTAAACAAATGCAGGGGCCAGGCATCCAGTTCCTTTAGGTCTGGGAGAGAAGCAGAGTATATGAAGCTCAGACCACTGATCCCCAGTCACAGAATTCATTCATTCATCAAATATTTGTTGAGCGCCAATTTTGTGCCAAGCACTGTACTAGGCACCAAGGACACAGCAAAGATTATACAGAGATCCCTGCTTTCTGGAGTTCACCGTAAACAAAATAAATAAGTTGTGTATTAGCCAGGGTTAAGAATCATGGGAAAAAAAATAAAGCATGTCACAATTTTAAATAGGATGGTCAGAGGTGACATTGGAGCAAAGACTTAAAGGGGCCAAGGGAGCGGTTGAGAGAGAAGAATTTCTAGCCCAAGGGATCAGAAGGTGCAAAGGCCTCAGGACCAGTTTGGCTGGCTTGTGTGAGACACAGCCAAATGGTCATGTGGCTGCAGAAGAGGGGGTGGGAGGGATGATGGCAGCGAGGCTGCAGAGGACTTGTGGGGAGGACCTTGGCTTTTCAGTGATATGGGGGCCGCTGGGACGTTATGAGCAGTGAGGGACTGTGGTCCAACCTCTGTTCTGAGAAGACCCTTCTGGCTATAACGTGGAGAACAGGCCGAAGAGGGGCCAGGGTGGGGGTGGAGCGACTGTCTGGGAGGCTACTGCTGCCGATCCGGGAGAAGACGGTGGTGGGGAAAATGGGAGAGCAGGAAAGCTGGCGGCCGGAGGCTGGACTCTGGATGTGTGTTCAGGACAGAGCCCCTGGGGCGTGGGCTGAGGAAAGGGAAGGAGTCGGGGTGGCTTTAGATCTGGGGTCTGCTGCCATGATGAAGCAGCAGGCCACGGAGAAGGGGAAGGGGGTCAGCGGGGCTCCTCTGCTCACCCGGGAGAGCCCCCTCAAGCTGCCCGGGAGGCCTCTGAGGCCCCGAGAGGAGGGCACCCCACACCCACAGCAGAGCCCGCTCCCACTCCACGTCCCGCTCCCAGCGTGGCGCCCCCCTCCGGAGCGGCCGGGTGGGAGAAGTGCCTGGTCCCCCGCCGCTCTGACCACGGCTGCCACGTGTGCCCGCAGTGTGCCCCAGCCTGGACATCCGCTCGGAGGTGTCGGAGCTGTGGCGGCTGGAGAACTGCAGTGTGGTGGAGGGCCACCTGCAGATCCTGCTCATGTTCACGGCCACGGGGGAGGACTTCCGCGGCCTCAGCTTCCCGCGCCTCACTCAGGTCACCGAGTACCTGCTGCTCTTCCGCGTCTACGGCCTGGAGAGCCTGCGCGACCTCTTCCCCAACCTGGCCGCCATCCGCGGCGCCCGGCTCTTCCTGGGCTACGCGCTGGTCATCTTCGAGATGCCGCACCTGCGGGACCTGGGGCTGCCGGGCCTGGGCGCCGTGCTGCGCGGGGCCGTGCGCGTGGAGAAGAACCAGGAGCTCTGCCACCTCTCCACCATCGACTGGGGCCTGCTGCAGCCCTCCCCCGGCGCCAACCACATCGTGGGCAACAAGCTGGGCGAGGAGTGCGCCGACGTGTGTCCCGGCGTGCTGGGCGCCACCGGCGAGCCCTGTGCCAGGACCACCTTCGGCGGGCACACCGACTACCGGTGCTGGACCTCCAGCCACTGCCAGAGAGGTGGGCACTCGCACAGAACACAGCGCGGGGGCACGGGGACGGCAGGGCCGTGGGTGGCCACGGGGCGGTGTGGGTCAGAGCTTGGCAGCCTCGGTTCATCTCGGTCCTCAGCCACCCAAGGGGCAGGCACCGTGGTTTTGCAGAGGAGGAAACGGAAGCTTAGGGAAGGGAAATAACTGGTGTAGCATAAGGTAGTCAAGATGTAGGCGCTAGATGGCATCCGGTAGGAATGGAGAAAGTCAAGGGCAGGTACAAGGTGGGCATGGGGGGGAAGGGTAGGCACGAATGGATACAGGACAGCAGCACACGAAGCAGTTCAGGGCAGTGGTTAAGTACAAAGCCAGATGGCCTGGGTTCAAATCTCAGCTCTACTGCTTCCTGGCTATGTTCTTTTAGCCTCTCGGTGCCCCACTTTCCTTATCTGTAAAAAGATGGCAGCGTTGTTATGAGGGACGAGCTATTCTGTAAACCACCGAGGCTGTGGTAGCAGTTCTGGCCCGGAGAGAAGTGACCGCAGCACAGGCGGCCCAGGGTGAGCTGGGAGGGAGAAGGAAGGAAGTGGCAGATGAAGGACAGGACAGATGAGAACAAATAGGTGAGGTGGGAGGTTCTTTAGGAAGTAAAGTGCATGCAGAGGAAGAAAGAGAGAAAGCGGGGAGTTGGATAAGAAGGGGATGGTGGGGGGAGGAGGGATAGAAAGATCTAGGGGAGGAGAGGCAGACCTTTCAGAGTCTGGGGAGCAGAGCTGGGGTCCCCCAAAACTGGGGCTCTTTCCAACAGTTTGTGGAGATGAGCTTCCCTCACCCTCGGCATCGGGGCAGAGGAGTAACCAGATCCCCACTGTATCCTCCCAGCCCCACCTCCCCGCAGCCTCCCTGTTGGCTGTAAACACAGCTGCTGCACGGCCTCTCTCATGGCCTCTCGCGTGTACAGTGTCAACATGCCCCGGCTGACCCCCGCCACATGCACGCTCCCGCAGACACGCAGCTGCCCCCGTGCAGAGTTCCCAGGCCATCGCTTCCCCAGCCCCAAACCACCCGCTTTTGCTGGGGGCTGCCTCCCACCCCGGGCAGAGAGCTGGAGAGGGAGGAGGTGTGGGCAGGGGCCTGGGTGACATGCCCAGTGGTGGGCATTTCTTCTTCCACACACTCCCAGGCCCACCTTGCCCGGGGCCACGCTACTCAGGAGAAGCTGTCTGTTTCCCCCTGGCCCCATGCCCAGCGACGATCTGGGCACCAGGCCTAGACAGGACAGCAGGCGGGGGAGCAGCAACCCTGATGGACAAGGTCACTGCTCTGTGCCGGTTCTGACACCCCTGACCAGGCACTGGGGGAGGCGGGGAGCCACGGAGGGGGGCCACGGTCCTTGTCCTCAGGAGCCCCTGCCCGGGGAAGTCGGCGGCCGGTGGTATCTGAATGGGAGCGATGTGGGTTCACACTGAGAGGGTTACCCAGGAGGAGGGGGCGGGGCCAGGACCACGGGGGCTGGATGCAGTCTCACACAGCGCTCTGCCCACAGTGTGCCCCTGTCCCCACGGGCTGGCCTGCACCCCCGGGGGTGAGTGCTGCCACGTGGAGTGCCTGGGGGGCTGCAGCCGGCCGGATGACCCCGGTGCCTGCGTTGCCTGCCGCCACTTCTACTTCCAGGGCGCCTGCCACCAGGCCTGCCCTCCGGGCACCTACCAGCACGAGTCGTGGCGCTGTGTCACGGCCGAGCTCTGTGCCAGCCTGCGCTCGGTGCCCAGCCTCCCCTCCACCTTTGGCATCCACCAGGGCAGGTGCCTGGCCCAGTGCCCTCCAGGCTTCACCCGGAATGGCAGTAGGTGAGTGTAGGGCGGGTGGGCATCACCCCTTGGAGTATCGAGAAGGTCCCGGGCTCATGCCACACCCTCTGCTTGCCCCCGCCAGCATATTCTGCCACAAGTGTGAGGGGCTGTGCCCCAAAGAGTGCAAGGTGGGCACCAAGACTATCGACTCGGTCCAGGTGGCACAGGATCTGGTGGGCTGCACCCACGTGGAGGGGAGTCTCATCCTCAATCTTCGCCAGGGCTGTTAGTACCTTCCCCCGGGCCATACCTCTCTCTTGACCACGCCCTTCCCCTGCCACGCCCCTTACAGCGGCCCACTTCCCATTACCCTGGGTCCCGGGCTGACCACCCCCCTTCCCTGCCTCCCACTTAGCCCCCTCCCCTGGGGGACCCACCACGTTCCCTGCCCTGGCCCGAGCCCCAACCCTGTCCTCCCTCTCCCCAGACAACCTGGAGCAGGAGCTGCAGCACAGCCTGGGGCTGGTGGAGACCATCACCGGCTTCCTCAAAATCAAGCACTCCTTTGCCCTCGTGTCCCTGGGCTTTTTCAAGAACCTCAAACTAATCCGGGGAGATGCCATGGTGGACGGGTAAGGGGTCGGGAGCAAGCCTCTGACCAGCTCCTTCTGACCACACCTCCCCTACGCGCCCAAGAGGAGCCCATAAGGCACCTCCTCCCCACCCTGCCCCCACCTCCCGTTTGGAACAAGGTCCCCTCCGGCCCCCAGGAACTACACTCTGTACGTGCTGGACAACCAGAACCTCCAGCAACTGGGGTCCTGGGTGGCCGCGGGGCTCACCATCCCTGTGGGCAAGATCTACTTCGCTTTCAACCCACGCCTCTGCCTGGAGCACATTTACCACTTGGAGCAGGTGACGGGCACGCGGGGCCGGCAGAACAAGGCGGAGATCAACCCCCGGACCAACGGAGACCGCGCTGCCTGTGAGGCCCCAGCCCCGACCCCGACCCCGCAGCCCCGTGCAGCCTGCAGCCGGGTGGGAGGGAGTGCTTGGCGCGGGCAGGGTGATAACTTGTCTTCAGGGGCGGCGTTGGGGGTGGCATGCCGAGGGGTCCCGGTCGGGGCTTGGACGTAGGCGGTGAAGAGCAGGTGTTCGCCACTCGCCACCCCCAGGCCAGACTCGCACCCTGCGCTTCGTGTCCAACGTGACCGAGACCAACCGCATCCTGCTGCGCTGGGAGCGCTACGAGCCGCTGGAGGCCCGAGACCTACTCAGTTTCATCGTGTACTACAAGGAGTCGTGAGTCCCTTCCGGGACAGCCAGGGGCGGGGCCAACAGGAGGCGGGACCAGGGCATGGACCCTGGGGGCGGGGCCAACGGGGCTGGGCTGGGGGCGGGGCCATAGGGGCGGGGCCAACGGTGGGTTAACGGGGTGGGTGGGGTGGGGCTAATGGGGCGGGGCGGGACCAGGAGAGGGACGTTAGGGGCGAGGCCAGTCGGGGCAGGGTCAATAGGCAGGGGCGGGGCCAGGGCAGGGACCATAGGGGCGGAGCGGAATGGGAATCATCCAGATTGAAGTCCAGAGAAGGCGGGCCAGGGCAGTGCTGTGCGGAGTCAGGAAGCCAGGACCCTAAGTCTCACTCCCTGTAGGGTCCACTGCCTCTGGCCTCTCCCCTCTCCTTCAGCCCTCCCCGTGTGACTTTCACCTCACCCAGGGAAATGGAGTGGGGAGTCAGGAGTTCTGAGAGCCAGGGAGAGGCGCCCGCTGGGAAGGCTTGGATAATTAAACTTCTATTCACTATGCTAATATTCTGTACTGACCACATGCTCCTGCCCGAGCAGCGGTTTGGGGAGCAACCACTAATTTGGCCAGTTTTATTTATTTATTTATTTATTTATTTATTTATTTATTTACCTAGTTAAGCCTAAGCCTAGTTAAGCCTAAGCCTAAACCTAAGCCTAGTTAAGCCTAAGACTAAGCCTAAGCCTAGTTAAGCCTTAGCCTAAGCCTAGTTAAACCTAAGCCTAAGTCTAAACCTAGTTAAGCCTAAGCCTAAGCCTAGTTAAGCCTAAGACTAAGACTAAAGCCTAAGCCTATTAAGCCTTAGCCTAAGCCTAGTTAAACCTAAGCCTAAGCCTAGTTAAGCCTAAGCCTAAGGCTAAGCCTAGTTAAGCCTAAGCATAAGCCTAAGCCTAGTTAAGCCTAAGCATAAGCCTAAGCCTAGTTAAGCCTAAGCCTAGTTAAACATAAGCCTAAGCCTAAGCCAATAGTTAAGCCTAAGCCTAAGCCTAAGGCTAAGCCTAGTTAAGCCTAAGCCTAAACGTAGTTAAGCCTAAGCCTAAGCCTAGTTAAGCCTAGCCTAGTTAAGCCTAGCCTAGCTAAGCCAAGCCTAGTTTAGCCTAGCCTAGTTAAGCCTAGCCTAGCTAAGCCAAGCCTAGTTTAGCCTAGCCTAGTTAAGCCTAGCTTAGTGAAGCCTAAGCCTAAGCCTAGTTAAGCCTAGCCTAGTTAAGCCTAGCCTAGTTAAGCTTAAGCCTAAACCTAGTTAAGCCTAGCCTAGTTAAACCTAAGCCTAAGTCTAAGCCTAGTTAAGCCTAAGCTAAGCCTAGTTAAGACTAATCCTAGTTAATCCTAAATCCAAGTCTAGTTAAGCCTAAGCCTAGTTAAGCCTAAGCATAAACCTAAGCCTAGTTAAGCCTAAGCCTAAGACTAAGCCTAGTTAAGCCTTAGCCTAAGCCTAGTTAAACCTAAGCCTAAGCCTGTCTAAACCTAGTTAAGCCTAAGCCTAAGCCTAAACCTAGTTAAGCCTAAGACTAAGACTAAGCCTAAGCCTAGTTAAGCCTTAGCCTAAGCCTAGTTAAACCTAAGCCTAAGCCTAAGTCTAAACCTAGTTAAGCCTAAGCCTAAGCCTAGTTAAGCCTAAGACTAAGACTAAAGCCTAAGCCTAGTTAAGCCTTAGCCTAAGCCTAGTTAAACCTAAGCCTAAGCCTAAGTCTAAACCTAGTTAAGCCTAAGCCTAAGGCTAAGCCTTGTTAAGCCTAAGCCTAAGCCTAAGCCTAGTTAAGCCTAAGCGTAAGCCTAAGCCTAAGCCTAGTTAAGCCTAAGCCTAGTTAAACATAAGCCTAAGGCTAAGCCTTGTTAAGCCTAAGCCTAAGCCTAAGCCTAGTTAAGCCTAAGCATAAGCCTAAGCCTAAGCCTAGTTAAGCCTAAGCCTAGTTAAACATAAGCCTAAGGCTAAGCCTAGTTAAGCCTAAGCTAAGCCTAGTTAAGACTAAGCCTAGTTAATCCTAAATCTAAGTCTAGTTAAGCCTAAGCATAAACCTAAGCCTAGTTAAGCCTTAGCCTAAGCCTAGTTAAACCTAAGCCTAAGCCTGTCTAAACCTAGTTAAGCCTAAACCTAGTTAAGCCTAAGCCTAATTAAGCCTAAGTCTAAGCCTAAGACTAAGCCTAGTTAAGCCTAAGCCTAAGCCTAGTTAAGCCTAAGCCTAAGACTAAGCCTAGTTAAGCCTAAGCCTAAGCCTAGTTAAGCATAAGCCTAAACGTAGTTAAGCCTAAGGCTAAGCCTAAGCCTAGTTAAGCCTAAGCCTAGTTAAGCAAAGCCTAAGCCTAGTTAAGCATAAGCCTAAACCTAGTTAAGCCTAAGCCTAAGCCTAGTTAAGCCTAAGCCTAGTTAAGCCTAAGCCTAAGCCTAATTAAGCCTAAGCCTAAGCCTAAGACTAACCCTAAACCTAGTTAAGCCTTTGCCTAAGCCTAGTTAAATCTAAGCCTAAGCCTAAATCTAAGCCTAGTTAAGCCTAAGCCAAAGCCTAGTTAAGCCTAAACCTAGTTAATCCTAATCCTAAACCTAAACCTAGTTAAGCCTAAACCTAAGCCTAATTAAGCCTAAGACTAAGCCTAAGCCTAGCTAAGCCTTAGCCTAAGCCTAGTTAAACTTAAGCCTAAGCATAAGTCTAAGCCTAGTTAAGCCTAAGCTAAGCCTAGTTAAGCCTAAGCCTAAGACTAACCCTAAACCTAGTTAAGCCTTTGCCTAAGCCTAGTTAAATCTAAGCCTAAGCCTAAATCTAAGCCTAGTTAAGCCTAAGCCAAAGCCTAGTTAAGCCTAAGCCTAGTTAATCCTAATCCTAAACCTAAGCCTAGTTAAGCCTAAACCTAAGCCTAATTAAGCCTAAGACTAAGCCTAAGCCTAGCTAAGCCTTAGCGCTAAGCCTAGTTAAACTTAAGCCTAAGCATAAGTCTAAGCCTAGTTAAGCCTAAGCTAAGCCTAGTTAAGTCTAAGCCTAGTTAATCCTAAGCCTAAGCCTAGTTAAGCCTAAACCTAAGCCTAGTTAAGCCTAAACCTAAGCCTAAGTCTAAGCCTAGTTAAGCCTAAGCTAAGCCTAGTTAAGACTAAGCCTAGTTAATTCTAAGCCTAAGCCTAGTTAAGCCTAAACCTAAACCTAATTTTTTTTTAACTTTTTAAAAATTAAATTATTATCTGTGTACATATACCATTTCCCCTCCTCCCATGCATGGCCTCCCTCCCCAGAGTTTTGTGTCCATTAGTTGTACTTATGTGCATGTATACAAGTCCTTAGGTTGATATCTTATCTACCCCAGATCTCCCTACCCTCCCTGCTGTAATTTGACAGTCTGCTTGTTGCTTTACTGTCTCTATATCTATCTTTTGGTTCATCAGTTTATAATGTTATTTATTATCCATAAATGAGTGAGGTCATGTGGTGTTTCTCTTTCATTGACTGGCTTATTTCACTCAGCATGGTGTTCTCCAATTCCATCCATGTTGCTGCAAATGATGAGAATTTTTTCTTTCTTATGGCAGCATAATATTCCATTGTGTAGATATACCATAGTTTTTGGATCCAGTCATCTGCTGATGGGCACCTAGGCTGTTTTCCAAATCCTAGCTATTGTAAATTGTGCTGCTATGAATATAGGGGTGCATATATCCTTTCTGATTGGTGTTTCTAGTTTCTTGGGATATATTCCTAGGAGTGAGATTACTGGGTCAAATGAGAGTTCCATTTTCAGTTTTTTGAGGAAGCTCCATACTGTTCTCCACAGTGGTTGTACCAGTCTACATTCCCACCAGCAGTGCACAATGGTTCCTTTTTCTCCGCAACCTTGCAAACACTTGTCGTTTGTTGATTTGTTGATGTTGGCCATTCTGACAGGTGTGAGATGGTACCACATTGTTATTTTGATTTGCATCTCTCGGATAATTAGTGACTTTGAGCGTGTTTTCATGTGCCTCTTGGCCTTCCTTCTGTCTTCTTTTGAGAAGATTCTATTTAAATCCATTGCCCATTTTTTAATTGGGTCATTTTATTAAGTTGTATAAGCTGTCTGTAGATGTTGGAGATTAAACCTTTATCAGTGATAACAATTGCAAATATGTTCTCCCATACAGTGGGCTTTCTTGTTGTTTTGTTGATGGTTTCTTTTGCTGTAAAAAAAGCTTTTTATTTTGATGTAGTCCCATTTGTTTATTTTTTCTTTAGTTTCCATTGCCATAGGGGCAGTATCAGTGAAGAAGTTCTTTTGGCATATGTCTGAGATTTTGCTGTTTGTGGATGCCTCAAGTATTTTTATGGTTTCCCGTCTTATGTTTAAGTCCTGTATCCATTTTGAGTTTATTTTTGTGTATGGTGTAAGTTGGTTATCTAGTTTCATTCTTTTGCATGTATCTGTCCAATTTTCCCAACACCATTTATTGAAGAGACTGTCTTGACATTGAGTTGTCTTTATTTGGTTTTGGTATTAGGATGATGCTGGCTTCATAGAAGGAGTTTGGAAGTGTTCCTTCCTCTTGAATTTTTTGGAATAGTCTGTGGAGGATAGGTTTTAGTTCTTCCTTGAATGTTTGGTAAAACTCTCCTGTGAAGCCATCTGGCCCTGGGCGTTTGTTTGCTGGAAGCTTTTTGATGACTGTTTCAATTTCTTCCCAAGTCACTGGTCTATTGAGATTTTTAGATTCTTCCTGATTGAATTTTGGAAGGTAGTATTTTTCTAGGAATATGTCCATTTCCTCCAGGTTATCCAGTTTGTTGCAATAGAGTTGTTCATAGTATTTTGTTACAATCCTTTGTATTTCGGCGGGATCTGTTGTTATTTCATTTCTGATTTTGTTTATTTGAGTCCTCTCTCTTTGTTTCTTGGTTAGCCTGGCTAGAGGTTCATCAATCTTGTTTATCCTTTCAAAGAACCAGCTCTTGGTTTTGTTGATCTTATGTATTATTTCTTTGGTCTCTGTGTCATTTATCTCCGCTCTGATTTTTATTATTTCCTTCCTTCTGCTTACACTGGGTTTTTCTTGTTGCTCTTTTTCTAACTCTTTGAGTTGTAGAGTTAGATAATTTGTTACCATTTTTTTCTTGTTTTTTGCAATAGGCTTGTAGAGATATGAACTTCCCTCTCAAAACTGCTTTTGCTATGTTCCATAGATTTTGGATTGTTGTGTTTTCATTGTCATTTGTTGCCAGGATGTTTTTAATTTCTTCCTTGATTTCTCTGGTAACCCAGTCCTTGTTTAATAGCATGCTGTTTAATCTCAATGTGTTTGATTTCTTTGGATTATTTTTATTGTAGTTAATTTCCAGTTTTATGCCACTATGATCTGAGAAGATGCTTGATATGATTTCTATCTTCTTGAATTTGAAGAGACTTTGCCTATGTCCCAACATGTGGTCTATCTTTGAGAATGTCCCATGTGCACTTGAGAAGAATGTATATTCTGTGGCTTTGGGGTGGAATGTTCTGAAGATGTCGATTAATTCCATCTGGTCTAGTGCATCATTTAGGATATTTCTTTGCTGATTTTTTGTTTAGATGATTTGTCCAAAGGTGACAGTAGGGTATTAAAATCTCCTACTATGATTGTATTGCTATTAATCTCTCCCTTAGTGTCCTCCAGCAGTTTATGTATTTGGGTGCTCCTGTATTGGATGCATATATGTTTACCAGGGTTATTTCTTCTTGTTGGATTGCTCCCTTTAGTATTATGAAGTGCCCTTCATTATCTCTTGTTATGCTCTTCACTTTGAGGTCTAATTTTTCAGATATAAGTATTGCTATCCCAGCTTTTTTTTCATTTCCATTCATCTGGAAAACCTTTTTCCATCCCTTCACCCTCAGTCAGTGTGCATCTTTTTTTCTGAAGTGGGTTTCTTGTAGACAGCAGATATATGGGTCTTGTTTTCTTATCCAATCTGTTACACTATGTCTTTTGATTGGAGCATTTAATCCATTTACATTTACAATTATTATTGATAGGTACTTATTTGACACCATTTTTATTCTATACCCCTGTGTTCCTTCTTTGCTTCCTATTTCTTTATTTTTACAGTAGACCCTTTAGCATTTCTTGCATTGCTGGTTTGGTGGAGATAAATTCCTTTAGTCTTTTTTTTATCTGTGAAGCTCCTGATTTCACCTTCAATTTTGATTGATAGCCTTGCTGGGTACAGTATTCTTGGATTCAGACCCTTCCTTTGCATGACTTTGTATATTTCATCCCATTCCCTTCTGGCCTGATGAGTTTCTGTTGAGAAATCAGTTGCTAGTCTAATGGGGGTTCCTTTATATGTAACTTTCTCTCTCTGGCTGCTTTTAAGATTCTTACTTTGTCATTGGTGTTTGCCAATTTAATGTGCCTTGGCGTCTGTCTTCTGGGATTAATTTTGCTTGGGACTCTGCGAGCATCTTGGATTTGTGTGGGTTTTTTCTTCTCTATCTCAGGAAAGTTTTCTGTCATTATTTCTTGAAATACGTTTTCTATGTCTTCCTCAGTTTCCTTTCCTTCTGGAACCCCTATTATTCTAATATTGTTTTGTTTTGTATTGTCCCAAAGTTCCCGTAGGCTCTCCTCTTGCTTTTTAATTTTTTTTTTTCTAGAAGCTGCTCTAATTGGGTATTTTTTTCCATCTTGTCTTCTAGCTCATTGATGCGGTCCTCTGCTTCTTCTAGTCTGCTCTTGATGCTTTCTATTGAGTTCTTCATAGTAGTGATGTAATTTTTCATTTCTTCTTGATTCATCTTCATTTCCTCTTGGTTCTTTTTCATTTCCTCTTGGGTCTTACTCATTGTCAAATTTGTCTTCCATTATTTTTAGCCATCTTATGATCATTACTCTGAATTCTTGCTCTGGTAGGTTGCTTGCCGCTAACTCGTTTACTTCCTTTTCTGGTGATGCCTGCTTTTCTTTCATTTGTGGGCTGTTTCTTTGTCTCCCCATGTTCTCTCTTTTCAGGATGTCTGATTATGTATATCTCTCTCTCCTGCATTGATTTAAAGGCACAAGATACAACACAACCAGGTACAACACAGAAGGCACTGAACCGAAATGTATTTGCGATATTAATACCCTCCAATAAAGGTGACCACTAGAGAAAGGCAAATTAGGCGATAGGAGAGAAAGAGAAGAGGGATGGAGCAAAAGAAAAAGATAGGGGGGGGAAAAAAAAAAAAATATATATATATATATATATATATATATATATATATATATATATATATATATATAGAGAGAGAGAGAGAGAGAGAGAGAGACAGAGAGACAGAGAGAGAGAGAGAGAGAGAGAGAGAGAGAGAGGAGTGTCATAGTGAAATTGGGAAACAGGGAGAAGAAAAAGAGGGAGAGAGATCACTTCTCGGCCTTTTGACTAAGATCAAGTGTAGGAAAAGAGGGAGGGAGGGAGGGAGGGAGGGAGAGAGAGAGAGAGAGAGAAAGAGAGAGAGAGAGGAAAGAGACTAGAGATAAAAGGGGAATAAACTATATATATGGGGAGATAATTTCAATAGAACAACCACTAACCCCAGCAAATGCTGGCAGCAGTACCTGGAGAATAATACAATCTACAGCACCCACTAATATCCAGCAAAGGAAGGAACACAGAAGTAAAAAAATAAATTAATAAAATAAAATAAAATAATAAAATACCAAGCAACAGCAACAAAAGAATAAGAAAAATACTCTCATTAAAAAGCATAAAAATACAATATAATCAACATTCCCCCAAACAGCATCAAAAGGACAGAGAGGAAAACAATTTTTTTTTTTTTTTTTTTTTTTTGCTAGTTAATACAGCTCAGAGAGGGGTGTGTATGCACTTGGCACAGGGGATTGGAAATTAGATATATAAGTAGGGTAGAAATTTTAGCAGAGGGAAGACAGAAAGAGTAGGGAAAATCTAAAGCAGGAAAGTGTTAAGATAAACAGGATAGCAAAAGAGGGAAGGTTAGGAAGAGAATGATGGTGTAAAGGTCGTGTTGAGATAGGGTTAAACAATGTTAAAGGACAAATGAAGCCGAAACCGGTTTGGCTCAGTCGATAGAGCATCGGCCTGCTGACTGAAGGGTCCCAGGTTCGATTCCGGTCAAGGGCATGTACCTTGGCTGCAGGCACATCCCCAGTGGGGGGGGGGGTGCAAGAGGCAGCTGATTGATGGTTCTCTCTCATCGATATTTCTAACTCTCTATCCCTCTCTCTTCTTCTCTGTAAAAATTTAATTTAAAAAATATTTTAAAAAATGAAAAAGAAGTAACGAAAATAAAATGAAGAACACTAATTCCAATGTAAAATAAGAGAAAATAAAGTGGCACTTAAAAAAAATTAAAATAGCAGTAGTAATAATGCTGATTGAACCTAAAACTGTAATAATTAAAAAGTTAAAATCAAGCCGGGACCGGTTTGGCTCAATGGACAGAGCATCGGCTTGGGGACTGAAGGGCCCTGGGTTCGATTCCGGTCAAGGGCATGTACCTTGGTTGCAGGCATATCCCCAGTAGGGGGTGTGCAAGAGGCGGCTGATCGATGACTCTCTCTCATCAATGTTTCTAACTCTCTATCTCTCTCCCTTCCTCTCTGTACAAAAATCAATAAAATATATTTTTTTAAAAAAAGTTAAAATCAAGTGAGGAAAAAAGGAAAAAATTCGTTTCTTAAGTAAAAGATGCAAAAAATGAAAATAAAATAAAAAATAAAAAAAATTAGCAAAAAAAAGTGTGCAGTTGTAAAGGCCATTCACTTCTTCTGTTATTCTGTTTGGCCCGCCTGTTTCTCAGTCCAGACAGTATTGCAGTTCCCTGCATTGTGCTGCACCTCAGTGTTGTAAACTAGTCCTTGATTTTAAGGTGGCGATTCCTTAGTTTCTTGGGTTTTGTTCAAATAAAACTAGTAATAAACACAGTTAGTTTGTACTCCAGCCCCTAGGTGGCAGTGTTTCTGGATTGATGTCCCTGTCTTTTTGGCTGCTCTAGCCTTCTTTTTCTATGGCACTCAATTCCGTTTTTTTGCCTTGGAGCTGAATCCTGGGTGATTTCTCCCTGCTCTGCTTCTCAGCTCCCAGAAAAGCAGTTTTCCCCTGCTGTTTCTTAGGGCCAGCCAATCTGGGTGGTCTCCTTTGTAATCAGAATCAAAGGGTTGCAGGGGAACCAGCCTAGGTGCGCGATGGGCCAGTCTGCATGCACTTACAAACAAACTCCTATGTTCTTTCCAACTCCTATGTTCTCCTTCCGTGTCAGATCAGAATGAGTTGCTCCCTAGAGAACCCCACTATTAGCAACCTTGAGGATCCCCGTCCACTCTCTCGAATCACGCCAGACCCAACAAAGGGGGGCTTTTGTGGACACAGATTTCTACGGTCCCAGTGCGCGCGTTTTTGCCTCTGCTGCCACAGTGGCTGCAGCTTCTGCAGCTGCTGCTTTTGCTGTTGGGACACAGACACCCCTGGCAAAATCCAACCTTTCTGTGGAATCTGCGTGGCCGCACCGATTGGGGCCCCCACAGTTGTGGTTTTTCATGTCTTAGATAAGATCCAAGTTGCAGCACTGAAGTGATTGTGAGAGGCAGCACGTACAAGTGTTTACCTTGCTGCCATCTTCCAGGAAGTCCCTAAGCCTAAGCCTAATAAAGCCTAAGCCGAAGCCTAGTTAAGTCTAATCCTAAGCCTAGTTAAGCCTAAGCCTAAGCCTAGTTAAGTCTAGCCTAGTTAAGCCTAAGCCTAAGCCTAGTAAAGCCTAGCCTCGTTAAGCCTAAGCCTTAGCCTAGTTAAGCCTAAGCCTAGTTAAGGCTAGAGTAGTTAAGCCTAGCCTAGCTAAACCTAAGCCTAGGACTAGTTAAGCCTAGCCTAGCTAAGCCGGGCCTAGCTAAGCTGAGCTTAGTTAAGCCTAGCCTAGCTAAGCCTGGCCTAGCTAAGCCTGGCCTAGCTAAGCCGAGCTTAGTTAAGCCTAGCCTAGCTAAGCCGGGCCTAGCAAAGCTGGCCCTAGCTAAGCCGAGCCTAGCTAAGCCTGGCCTAGCTAAGCCAGGCCTAGTTAGGCTTAAGCGTAAGCCTAGTTAAGCCTAGCCAAGTTAAGCCTAAGCCTAGTTAAGCCTAAACCTAAGCCTAAGCCTAGTTAAGCCTAGCCTAGTTAAGCCTAAGCCTAGTTAAGCCTAAGCCCAAGCCTAGTTAAGCCTAAGCCTAGTTTAAGCCTAAGCCTAAGCCTAGTTAAGCCTAAGCCTAGTTAAACCTAATTCTAAACCTAGTTAAGCCTAGTTTAGTTAAGCCTAAGCCTAAGCCTAGTTAAGCCTAGCCTAGCTAAGCCGGGCCTAGCTAAGCCGGGCCTAGCTAAGCCTAGCCTAGTTAAGCCGAGCTTAGTTAAGCCTAGCCTAGCTAAGCTCGGCCTAGCTAAGCCTAGCCTAGCTAAGCCTGGCCTAGCTAAGCCTGGCCTAGCTAAGCCGAGCCTAGCTAAGCTGAGCCTAGCTAAGCCGAGCCTAGCTAAGCCGAGCTTAGCTAAGCCGAGCTTAGTTAAGCCTAGCCTAGCTAAGCCGGGCCTAGCTAAGCCGGGCCTAGCTAAGCCTGGCCTAGCTAAGCCGGGCCTAGCTAAGCCAGGCCTAGTTAATCCAGGCCTAGTTAAGCTTAAGCCTAAGCTTAGTTAAGCCTAGCCAAGTTAAGCCTAAGCCTAGTTAAGCCTAAACCTAAGCCTAAGCCTAGTTAAGCGAGCCTAGTTAAGCCTAAGTCTAGTTTAAGCCTAAGCCTACGCCTAGTTAAGCCTAAGCCTAGTTAAACCTAATTCTAAACCTAGTTAAGCCTAGTTTAGTTAAGCCTAAGCCTAAGACTAGTTAAGCCTAGCCTAGCTAAGCCTGGCCTAGCTAAGCCTGGCCTAGCTAAGCCGAGCCTAGCTAAGCCTAGCCTAGCTAAGCCTGGCCTAGCTAAGCCTGGCCTAGCTAAGCCGAGCCTAGCTAAGCCGAGCTTAGTTAAGCCTAGCCTAGCTAAGCCTGGCCTAGCTAAGCCTGGCCTAGCTAAGCCTAGCCTAGCTAAGCCTGGCCTAGCTAAGCCTGGCCTAGCTAAGCCGAGCCTAGCTAAGCCGAGCTTAGTTAAGCCTAGCCTAGCTAAGCCGGGCCTAGCTAAGCCAGGCCTAGTTAGGCTTAAGCGTAAGCCTAGTTAAGCCTAGCCTAGTTAAGCCTAAGCCTAGTTAAGCCTAAGCCCAAGCCTAGTTAAGCCTAAGCCTAGTTTAAGCCTAAGCCTAAGCCTAGTTAAGCCTAAGCATAGTTAAACCTAATTCTAAACCTAGTTAAGCCTAGTTTAGTTAAGCCTAAGCCTAAGACTAGTTAAGCCTAGCCTAGCTAAGCCTGGCCTAGCTAAGCCGGGCCTAGCTAAGCCGAGCCTAGCTAAGCCTAGCCTAGCTAAGCCTGGCCTAGCTAAGCCGGGCCTAGCTAAGCCGAGCCTAGCTAAGCCTGGCCTAGCTAAGCCGAGCCTAGCTAAGCCTAGCCTAGCTAAGCCTGGCCTAGCTAAGCCGGGCCTAGCTAAGCCGAGCCTAGCTAAGCCTGGCCTAGCTAAGCCGAGCCTAGCTAAGCCGAGCCTAGCTAAGCCGAGCTTAGTTAAGCCTAGCCTAGCTAAGCCTGGCCTAGCTAAGCCGAGCCTAGCTAAGCCTAGCCTAGCTAAGCCTGGCCTAGCTAAGACTGGCCTAGCTAAGCCGAGCCTAGCTAAGCCGAGCTTAGTTAAGCCTAGCCTAGCTAAGCCTGGCCTAGCTAAGCCTGGCCTAGCTAAGCCGAGCCTAGCTAAGCCTAGCCTAGCTAAGCCTGGCCTAGCTAAGCCTGGCATAGCTAAGCCGAGCTTAGTTAAGCCTAGCCTAGCTAAGCCGGGCCTAGCTAAGCCGAGCCTAGCTAAGCAGAGCCTCGCTAAGCCAATCTTAGTTAAGCCTGGCCTAGCTAAGCCGGGCCTAGCTAAGCCGGGCCTAGCTAAGCCAGGCCTAGTTAAGCTTAAGCCTAAGCCTAGTTAAGCCTAGCCAAGTTAAGCCTAAGCCTAGTTAAGCCTAAACCTAAGCCTAAGCCTAGTTAAGCGAGCCTAGTTAAGCCTAAGCCTAGTTTAAGCCTAAGCCTACGCCTAGTTAAGCCTAAGCCTAGTTAAACCTAATTCTAAACCTAGTTAAGCCTAGTTTAGTTAAGCCTAAGCCTAAGACTAGTTAAGCCTAGCCTAGCTAAGCCTGGCCTAGCTAAGCCGGGCCTAGCTAAGCCGAGCCTAGCTAAGCCGAGCCTAGCTAAGCCTGGCCTAGCTAAGCCTGGCCTAGCTAAGCCGAGCCTAGCTAAGCCGAGCTTAGTTAAGCCTAGCCTAGCTAAGCCTGGCCTAGCTAAGCCTGGCCTAGCTAAGCCTAGCCTAGCTAAGCCGGGCCTAGCTAAGCCGGGCCTAGCTAAGCCGAGCTTAGTTAAGCCTGGCCTAGCTAAGCCTGGCCTAGCTAAGCTGAGCCTAGCTAAGCCGAGCCTAGCTAAGCCTGGCCTAGCTAAGCCTGGCCTAGCTAAGCCTGGCCTAGCTAAGCCGAGCCTAGCTAAGCCGAGCCTAGCTAAGCCTGGCCTAGCTAAGCCTGGCCTAGCTAAGCCTGGCCTAGCTAAGCCGAGCCTAGCTAAGCCGAGCTTAGTTAAGGCTAGCCTAGCTAAGCAGGGCCTAGCTAAGCCGAGCCTAGCTAAGCCGAGCCTAGCTAAGCCAAGCTTAGTTAAGCCTAAGCCTAGTTAAACCTAATTCTAAACCTAATTAAGCCTAGTTTAGTTAAGCCTATGCCTAGCCTAGCTAAGCCTAGCCTAGTTAAGCCTGGCCTAGTTAAGCCTAGCCTAGCTAAGCTGAGCCTAGCTAAGCCGAGCCTAGCTAAGCCTAGCCTAGCTAAGCCGGGCCTAGCTAAGCCTAGCCTAGCTAAGCCGGGCCTAGCTAAGCCTGGCCTAGCTAAGCCTGGCCTAGCTAAGCCGAGCTTAGTTAAGCCTAGCCTAGCTAAGCCGAGCCTAGCTAAGCCAGGCCTAGCTAAGCCTGGCCTAGCTAAGCCTGGCCTAGCTAAGCCAAGCCTAGCTAAGCCGAGCCTAGCTAAGCCGAGCCTAGCTAAGCCGGGCCTAGCTAAGCCGGGCCTAGCTAAGCCTGGCCTAGCTAAGCCGAGCCTAGCTAAGCCGAGCCTAGCTAAGCCGAGCCTAGCTAAGCCGGGCCTAGCTAAGCCGGGCCTAGCTAAGCCTGGCCTAGCTAAGCCGAGCTTAGTTAAGCCTAGCCTAGCTAAGCCGGGCCTAGCTAAGCCTAGCCTAGCTAAGCCTGGGCTAGCTAAGCCTGGCCTAGCTAAGCCGAGCCTAGCTAAGCCAGGCCTAGCTAAGCCGGGCCTAGCTAAGCCTAGCTAAGCCGGGCCTAGCTAAGCCTAGCCTAGCTAAGCCGGGCCTAGCTAAGCCTAGCCTAGCTAAGCCTGGCCTAGCTAAGCCTGGCCTAGTTAAGCCTAGCCTAGCTAAGCTGGGCCTAGCTAAGCCGAGCTTAGTTAAGCCTAGCCTAGCTAAGCCGAGCCTAGCTAAGCCTAGCCTAGCTAAGCCTGGCCTAGCTAAGCCTGGCCTAGCTAAGCTGAGCCTAGCTAAGCCGAGCCTAGCTAAGCCTAGCCTAGCTAAGCCGGGCCTAGCTAAGCCTAGCCTAGCTAAGCCTGGCCTAGCTAAGCCTGGCCTAGCTAAGCCGAGCTTAGCTAAGCCGAGCCTAGCTAAGCCAGGCCTAGCTAAGCCTGGCCTAGCTAAGCCTGGCCTAGCTAAGCCGAGCCTAGCTAAGCCGAGCCTAGCTAAGCCGAGCCTAGCTAAGCCGGGCCTAGCTAAGCCGGGCCTAGCTAAGCCTGGCCTAGTTAAGCCTGGCCTAGCTAAGCCGAGCTTAGTTAAGCCTAGCCTAGCTAAGCCGGGCCTAGCTAAGCCTAGCCTAGCTAAGCCTGGCCTAGCTAAGCCGAGCTTAGTTAAGCCTAGCCTAGCTAAGCCGGGCCTAGCTAAGCCTAGCCTAGCTAAGCCTGGGCTAGCTAAGCCTGGCCTAGTTAAGCCAGGCCTAGTTAAGCTTAAGCCTAAGCTTAGTTAAGCCTAGCCAAGTTAAGCCTAAGCCTAGTTAAGCCTAAACCTAAGCCTAAGCCTAGTTAAGCGAGCCTAGTTAAGCCTAAGTCTAGTTTAAGCCTAAGCCTACGCCTAGTTAAACCTAATTCTAAACCTAGTTAAGCCTAGTTTAGTTAAGCCTAAGCCTAAGACTAGTTAAGCCTAGCCTAGCTAAGCCTGGCCTAGCTAAGCCTGGCCTAGCTAAGCCGAGCCTAGCTAAGCCTAGCCTAGCTAAGCCTGGCCTAGCTAAGCCTGGCCTAGCTAAGCCGAGCCTAGCTAAGCCGAGCTTAGTTAAGCCTAGCCTAGCTAAGCCTGGCCTAGCTAAGCCTGGCCTAGCTAAGCCTAGCCTAGCTAAGCCTGGCCTAGCTAAGCCTGGCCTAGCTAAGCCGAGCCTAGCTAAGCCGAGCTTAGTTAAGCCTAGCCTAGCTAAGCCGGGCCTAGCTAAGCCAGGCCTAGTTAGGCTTAAGCGTAAGCCTAGTTAAGCCTAGCCTAGTTAAGCCTAAGCCTAGTTAGGCCTAAGCCCAAGCCTAGTTAAGCCTAAGCCTAGTTTAAGCCTAAGCCTAAGCCTAGTTAAGCCTAAGCCTAGTTAAACCTAATTCTAAACCTAGTTAAGCCTAGTTTAGTTAAGCCTAAGCCTAAGACTAGTTAAGCCTAGCCTAGCTAAGCCTGGCCTAGCTAAGCCGGGCCTAGCTAAGCCGAGCCTAGCTAAGCCTAGCCTAGCTAAGCCTGGCCTAGCTAAGCCGGGCCTAGCTAAGCCTGGCCTAGCTAAGCCTGGCCTAGCTAAGCCGAGCCTAACTAAGCCGAGCCTAGCTAAGCCGAGCCTAGCTAAGCCGAGCTTAGTTAAGCCTAGCCTAGCTAAGCCTGGCCTAGCTAAGCCGAGCCTAGCTAAGCCTAGCCTAGCTAAGCCTGGCCTAGCTAAGACTGGCCTAGCTAAGCCGAGCCTAGCTAAGCCGAGCTTAGTTAAGCCTAGCCTAGCTAAGCCTGGCCTAGCTAAGCCTGGCCTAGCTAAGCCGAGCCTAGCTAAGCCTAGCCTAGCTAAGCCTGGCCTAGCTAAGCCTGGCCTAGCTAAGCCGAGCTTAGTTAAGCCTAGCCTAGCTAAGCCAGGCCTAGCTAAGCCGGGCCTAGCTAAGCCGAGCTTAGTTAAGCCTAGCCTAAGCCTAGCCTAGCTAAGCCTGGCCTAGCTAAGCCTGGCCTAGCTAAGCCGAGCCTAGCTAAGCCGAGCCTAGCTAAGCCTGGCCTAGCTAAGCCTGGCCTAGCTAAGCCGGGCCTAGCTAAGCCTAGCCTAGCTAAGCCTGGCCTAGCTAAGCCTGGCCTAGCTAAGCCTGGCCTAGCTAAGCCGGGCCTAGCTAAGCCTAGCCTAGCTAAGCCTGGCCTAGCTAAGCCGAGCTTAGTTAAGCCTAGCCTAGCTAAGCCGGGCCTAGCTAAGCCAAGCTTAGTTAAGCCTAGCCTAAGCCTAGCCTAGCTAAGCCTGGCCTAGCTAAGCCTGGCCTAGCTAAGCCGAGCCTAGCTAAGCCGAGCCTAGCTAAGCCTGGCCTAGCTAAGCCGGGCCTAGCTAAGCCGGGCCTAGCTAAGCCGGGCCTAGCTAAGCTGGGCCTAGCTAAGCCGGGCCTAGCTAAGCCGAGCCTAGCTAAGCCTGGCCTAGCTAAGCCAGGCCTAGTTAAGCTTAAGCCTAAGCCTAGTTAAGCCTGGCCAAGTTAAGCCTAAGCCTAGTTAAGCCTGGCCAAGTTAAGCCTAAGCCTAGTTAAGCCTAAACCTAAGCCTAAGCCTAGTTAAGCCTAGCCTAGTTAAGCCTAAGCCTAGTTTAAGCCTAAGCCTAGTTAAGCCTAAGCCTAGTTAAACCTAATTCTAAACCTAGTTAAGCCTAGTTTAGTAATGCCTAAGCCTAAGTCTAGTTAAGCCTAGCCTAGCTAAGCCGTGCCTAGCTAAGCCTAGCCTAGCTAAGCCGTGCCTAGCTAAGCCGAGCTTAGTTAAGCCTAGCCTAGCTAAGCTGGCCCTAGCTAAGCCAGGCCTAGCTAAGCCTGGCCTAGCTAAGCCTGGCCTAGTTAAGCTTAAGCCTAAGCCTAGTTAAGCCTAGCCAAGTTAAGCCTAAGCCTAATTAAGCCTAAGCCTAAGCCTAGTTAAGCCTAAACCTAAGCCTAAGCCTAGTTAAGCCTAGCCTAGTTAAGCCTAAGCCTAGTTAAGCCTAAGCCCAAGCCTAGTTAAGCCTAAGCCTAGTTAAAGCCTAAGCCTAAGCCTAGTTAAGCCTAAGCCTAGTTAAACCTAATTCTAAACCTAGTTAAGCCTAGTTTAGTTAAGCCTAAGCCTAAGCCTAGTTAAGCCTAAGCCTAAGCCTAAGCCTAAGCCTCTAATTTGGCCAGCTTTACAGGGAGCTTGGCCAGGCTTCATTAAAAGCCTGCCGAAGGAGGGAAGGAAGGAGCCGGGACAGGCGAGGACAGGCTGCTCTTGCTGCGGAGAGAGAGCCCTGGCCAAAGCCGGAGGGGTAGGACTTAGGCCACAGGAAGGACTTCTCCAGAAGCATGGCTAGGACTCAGAAACAGAAATCCTTACAGCAGAGCGATAGATTTGGGATGGCAGGCTGGGAGGGCAGGGGTGAGGCGTAATCCCTTCTGTGGTGGAGAGGAGGTGGGAGCACCTGGCTTAGGAGCAGCTCCTGGGAATTAAAACTGAGAGGTCTTCCTTGCTCACTAAGCGTAGGGCCTGGCCTGGGAGGAAAGGAGGGAAGTCGATGGTGGGAGGCCTGCTCCAATGGCCAAAGCTCCCCTAGGCCTCCGTGCTAGGGGAAGATCTCCAGCCTGGGGAGCTGTTGGGTTTGTTAAAAACAGGTTCCTGGGCCCCACCCCCACTGATTCGGACTCAGTTAGTCCTGGATAGAGCCCATGAATCTGCATTTCCAGCTAGCTCCCAGGTAATACTACATCTTCTGGTCCCTGCACCGAACTGTGAGGAGCACTAAGGTAGATTGCAATGTAAATGTCACCCTCAGCCTGTGCAGCTGACCATCTGCACACCTATACTTAAAGGCAGAGCATCGCAGAGGCCCTTCAGGAAGCTCCCGCTTCCTGTGTGGCCGTGCCCCTCACACACTGTACTGCGGCTCCTCCTCAGTCAGCTCTGAGCAGACGCACTCAGTGCCACAGGCACCTGCCCCAAAGGGTGGGCGCACGTCTGCTTCTGGGTGTCCTCGTGCGTACTTGAAGACTGACACAGCAATCTTGGGGTGATTCAGAGAGGAGGGGGCTGCTACAAGTTGGGGGTGGGGTGTTCAGCCCGTTCCAGAATGCTACGGAGCACACAGGCCCAGATGCCTGTGGGACCCAGAGCTGGAACCTGCTAGATGTGGAGCTGCCCCTGAGCCGCAACCAGGAGCCAGGGGTGACCTTGGCCCCCCTCAAGCCCTGGACACAGTACGCAGTGTTCGTGCGGGCCATCACGCTGACCACGGCAGAGGACAGCCCCCACCAAGGAGCCCAGAGCCCCATAATCTACCTCCGAACCCTGCCAGCAGGTAGGCCTTCGGAGGGAGTGGGAGCCAGATGCCTGAGTCCTAGTGAGGAGGGGGACTCCAGGCACCAGAAATAGGGATGCTGAGTCACTGAACAGCTGGCCCATAGAGGCTGGGGGGGCCAGATGCTTGAGTCCTACAAGGAAGATGGGGCAGGCTCTGGCCAGACTCGGATACATCCATACTGTGAGTCCGATCCCCAGCCAGGGTACTTACAAGCAATAAATGCATAAATAAGCGGAACAACAAATCTCTCTCCCCTCTCTCTTACCTCCTGCCCTCCACTCTTTCTAAAAATCAATGAGGGGAAATATCCTCAGGTGAGGATGAATAATAATAATAATAATAATAATAATGGGCATTCTCCCAGGTCCTAGGGAGGCTGTGGGTGGGAGAGTGCAGGGGGATAACTGAGCCAAACCAAGGGCCTTTGGGGACGAGGGAGGAACAGAATGCTCAGCTGTAGGAAGAGGAGGGTTAGAGTCACCTATTCCTTGGGACCAGTGAGGGCTGGACTCAGAGACAGGGGCCAGACAGAGTTTGAAAAGGGACCTGAAGCCGCTCAGCGGTACCCGACTCACACCCCCAGCGCCCACCGTGCCCCAAGACGTCATCTCCACGTCCAACTCCTCCTCCCACCTGCTGGTGCGCTGGAAGCCGCCGACCCAGCGGAACGGGAACATCACCTACTACCTGGTGCTGTGGCAGCGCCTGGCAGAGGACAGCGACCTCTACCTCAACGACTACTGCCACCGCGGTGCGCTGGGCGGGGTGTGAGCCAGGGGGCTGGGGCACCGCCACGGGCACTGCCCTCTAATGGCTCCCCTCCCGCCGCCGCACCAGGCCTGCGGCTGCCCACCAGCAACAGCGACCCACGCTTCGACCGGGAAGACGGGGAGCTCGAGGCGGAGATGGAGCCCGGCTGCTGCCCTTGCCAGCACCCACCTCCGGGGCAGGCCTTGCCACCGCTGGAGGCGCAGGAGGCCTCGTTCCAAAAGAAGTTTGAAAACTTCCTGCACAACGCCATCACCATCCCCCAGTGCGCTGGGCCGGGGGCGGGGCTAATAGGAGGGGCGGGGCGTGTTGACAGGAGGGACGGGTTAACAGGCCGGTCAGGGCGGGGCTAATATGAGGGGCGGGGCTAACGGGTGGGCGGGGCCTTGAGGGGCGTGTCTTGCTGGGGTGCGGTGTGCTGGCGGGCCTGGCTGGGGGTGGGCTTAGAGGTGGTGCACCCCTGTAAAGGGGCTGTGACAGGGCCCTTCCCGTCTCCCCAGGTCCCCTTGGAAGGTGACGTCCATCAATAAGAGCCCTCAGAGGTGAGCAGGGGCGGGGCCGAGGCCGAGGGCGTGGCCGGGGTGCGGGGACCTGGCTCTGACTCTCGCCCACTCTAGGGACTCCGGGAGACACCGCCGCGCCGCCGTCTCCGGGGCCCTCCGACTCGGGGGAAACAGCTCCGATTTCGAGATCCGGGAGGACAAAGTGCCCCGAGAGCGAGCAGTGCTGAGTGGCCTGCGCCACTTCACCGAGTACCGGATCGACATCCACGCCTGCAACCACGCTGCGCACGCCGTGGGCTGCAGCGCGGCCACCTTTGTCTTTGCTCGCACCATGCCCCACAGTGAGTGACCCGCCTGGCCTTCTACACCCCACCCCCACCCCCCACCCCAGCACCCTCTCTCACCAGTACTCCAATAGCGAGTTTGAGCTCCATCTAACCCCAGGGCCTTGCTTTCATCCTCCTCCCAGTCCCCACAATCCTAGAGTTTCCTCAAACCTCCCAGCTTAGCCCCCTTGAGGTTGTATTTGAAGGTGAGAAGAAGTCATTCACTGCTTAACAACGGACGCATGTTCTGAGAAATGAGTGGTTAGGCCTGGCCTTGTGTGAACATCACAGAGGGCACTCACACAGCCTATACGGGACAGCCTACTGCACACCTAGGCTGCACGGGACAGCCTCCACACACTTAAGCTGTACGGTACAGCCTATCACACACCTAGGCTGTATGGTATAGCTGATTGCTCCTAGGGTACGCATGTTACTGTGCAAAACAACACGAATTAGATCAAGCACAAGAGAAAACAATGCAATCAAGAACCATAGTAAACACGCAAGACGCAGCAGCGATAACACTGCATATTATTTTACAGCAAACATAGTTTATGAGTAGAAAGAGTACCCTCTAAAATAACGACAGCCCTGGCTGGGTGGCTCAGTTGATTGGCGCGTCATACACCAAAAAGCTTGCAGGTTTGATTCCAGATCGGAGCACATACCTAGGCTGAGGGTTCGATCTCCTTTGGGGTGATAACAGGAGGCAATCTAGCCATGTTTCTCTCTCACATTGATGTTTCTGTCTCTCTCAGATCAATAAACATATCCTCATGTGAGCATTAAAAATAATAATAATATGATAACAGGAGGCAATCTAGCCATGTTTCTCTCTCACATTGATGTTTCTCTCTCTCTCAGATCAATAAAAATATATCCTCATGTGAGCATTAAAAATAATAATAATGTAATGACAGAAAGTATATTCTAATAAACACAAAACCAGTAACATAATGTTTATTATCATCACCTATTAGGTACTATGCATAGTTGTATGTGCTATACTTTTATATCCTGGCAGCAAAGGAGGTTGGTTTACACCAGCATCCCCACAAAAATGTGAGAATGCTCTGTGCTAGGACCTTAGGACTCGGCAATAGGACTTTCCCAGCTCCATTGTGATCTTATGGGACCACCATCATTTACGGGGTCCATTATGGACAGAAACATCCTTATGGGGCACCTGACTGTCCTTGTGGCTGGGCCACCTGATGCCTCTCCCGCAGGAGAGGCTGATGGCATCCCAGGGAAGGTGGCCTGGGAGGCGGCCAGCAAGAGCAGTGTCCTCCTGCGCTGGCTTGAGCCACTGGACCCCAATGGACTTATCCTCAAGTACGAAATCAAGTACCGCCGCTTGGGAGAGGTAGGTGCCCCAGCAGACCCCTTAACCCAGCTCCAATCTGTGCCCCATCCTTCTCCCAGCCAGCTGTTCTGTGTCGCCCTCAGGAGGCCACAGTGCTGTGTGTGTCCCGCCTGCGATATGCCAAGTTTGGGGGCGTCCAGCTGGCCCTGCTGCCCCCTGGGAACTACTCTGCCAGAGTGAGGGCAACCTCCCTGGCTGGCAACGGCTCTTGGACAGAAAGTGTCGCTTTCTACATCCCTGGCTCAGGTATACACAGCCTCTGCCCCAGACATGTACTCCCAAACAGCGACCCCCAGCTCCCTAGCCACATCTATGGAAACCACAGCCCCCCATGGAAACCACAGCCCCTCCATCCCATCCTCGCCCCATCCTCATCTTCCATTATGGAAAGAGAAGTGTCCTCTCCACTCTGACTTCTCCACCTTTGACTCCACCCTCTGCTGCCCACCAGAGGAGGAAGACTCCGGGGGGCTGCACCTTCTCACTGTCACCCCGGTGGTACTCATGCTGCTCATCATTCTTGCTGCCCTTGGTTTCTTTTACAGCAAGAAGAGGTAAGCACAGGTCCTACCAGCCCCCAGCCCCCTTCCCCCCATGAGCCCTCACATAGAGTTAGTGCAATCAAGAGGGAGTAGAAGCTTGGTGTCAGGCGCCCCCTGGGACTGAATAAAAGGGGGAAATGGGGGCAGAGCTTTGATTAGCTGGGGTCTAAGGATTAGCTGAGGAGGCAGGAGCCCTCTCACTGCCCTCCCTACTCCCTAGGTCTAAGGACGAAGACCCAGCCCAGCTTAGGTCATCCTGATCAGGACCGAGGGTGTTCGGGAACTTCCCTCCTCCTTGCACTGCCCCTCCTCCTGGCCCTCTGATGTTGCTCTTTCCTTCCTGAGGACCTTCCAGCCTGAGCCCCTCCCCTTGTGTTGCAGGAACAGGACCCTCTATGCCTCTGTGAATCCAGAGTACTTCAGTGCTTCTGATGGTAGGTCCGGGTGGGAAAGAGTCAGAGGAGTGGAGCGGGAGACCTTTGGGGAGCAGCGGTCTTGGGACCCGAGCCCTTTGGAGGCGAAGCAGCAGTCACAGTTGCCTTGTGATTCCACCTCCTCTCAGTGTACATCCCCGACGAGTGGGAGGTGCCGCGGGAGCAGATCTCCATCATTCGGGAACTGGGCCAGGGCTTCTTCGGGATGGTGTATGAGGGGCTGGCGCAAGGCCTGGAGGCTGGAGAGGAGACCACGCCTGTGGCCCTGAAGACGGTGAATGAGCTGGCCAGCCCACGGGAACGCATTGAGTTCCTCAAGGAAGCCTCTGTCATGAAGGCATTCAAGTGTCACCATGTGGTAAGGGAGGCTCAGGGGCACTGTCAGGGTCATGTAGGAGGGATAGTGCCAGGGAAAAGGTCAGGGTTGGGATTGTAGTTAGGAACCTAACCGAGGTAAAGGTCATAGTTGGGGTTAGAGTCAAACCAGGGTCACGGTAGGGTCATGGCTAGGGCTGAGATAAGTCATGGCTGGGGTCAATATTGAACGTCCAGATCATTATTGGGATCATGATTGGGATCAAGGTCAGAGTTGGGCCAATCATAAACACTAGGATGATAGTCAGACATCATCAAGGTCATGGTTTAGAGTCAGGGTCATTGTTGGCCAGGATTAGAGTGATGCTTATGGTTGGGGTTAGGACCAGGTTAGGTGTCTGGGTCAGAATGTGGTCATAGCAGTCCAAGATTCTGGCCAGAGGGGTCCCGGAGAGCTGAGGGGACCTGCAACGAGGCTCTTTGTTCATCTCAGGTACGTCTCCTGGGCGTGGTGTCTCAGGGCCAGCCAACTCTGGTCATCATGGAGTTAATGACTCGTGGGGACCTCAAGAGCCATCTTCGATCTTTGCGGCCGGAGGCAGAGGTGAGGACTGGGAGAAGACTGAGCCAACGTGCTGGAGAGTTAGAGGAAACGCGGGCATCGTTGTGGCGGGTGATCCTTGGTGAGGAGTCCTGTCCCTGGGCTCCTTCGTCACCCGTCCCCTCTCCTGGCTCTAGAATAACCCTGGGCTCCCGCGGCCAGCGCTGGGAGATATGATCCAGATGGCGGGAGAGATCGCAGATGGCATGGCCTATCTTGCCGCCAAGAAGTTTGTGCACCGAGACCTGGCAGCCCGGAACTGCATGGTGTCCCAGGACTTCACCGTCAAGATTGGGGGTATGGAGGGTGCCAGGCAGGTGGGGGCAATCTGTGGAACTGAGAGACTCCTCCTAAGCTAGGCACCCAAGGACCAGGCCTGGTCCACAGCTCTGATAGTTCCCCCCATCCTCCCCCGAGGCTCAGTCTCCCTGTCCAAGTACAGAAGGGTTGAACGGGAGCATCTCTGGTACACTTAGAACCCTCGCCTTCCAGGATTCTTGGAGACTGGCAGCGGAGAAGACTGGGAGAGATATCCCGCGGCAGGAGCTGGCTGAGGCTCTGCTGCTCCACACCCTCTCCCCCTTGCTTTGCAGATTTCGGGATGACGCGAGACGTGTACGAGACAGACTACTACCGCAAGGGCGGGAAGGCGCTGCTGCCGGTGCGCTGGATGGCGCCCGAGTCCCTCAAAGACGGGATCTTCACCACCCACTCGGATGTCTGGTGGGGCCTGGCTGGAGCAGAGAGCCCAGGGGATGTGGAGGAGGGCCTGGGGAGAGGCCTGGGGGCAATCCCTCAGGAAGGGTGCTGGGTTCGAGCCCTGTGCTCTGTGTCCTCCAGGTCCTTCGGCGTGGTGCTCTGGGAGATCGTGACCCTGGCCGAACAACCCTACCAGGGCCTGTCCAATGAGCAGGTGCTCAAGTTTGTCATGGATGGCGGGGTCCTGGAGGAGCTGGAGAGCTGCCCCCTTCAGCTGTGAGTCACCCAGCCTGCCCCTCCCACATCCCTGCTCAGCTACCCTGTCCCCTGCCCTGGGACCCGGTCTACCTCCTCCAATGCATTTACTTCCACTGACCCCCAGCTCTGAGCCCAATTCTAAACCCCCACTACGATGCCCATTTACTCCCCTGTGACCCCCCCAACTCACCCTGACTGACCCTCTCATACAAGCGGCAAGGGATGTAGACCCTCTGACGCCGCCCTCCCATCCCACCAGGCAGGAGCTGATGAGCCGCTGTTGGCAACAGAACCCACGCCTGCGCCCAACCTTCACCCACATCCTGGACAGCATCCAGGAGGAGCTGCGGCCTTCCTTCCGCCTCCTCTCCTTCTACTACAGCCCAGAGTGCCGGGGGCCCCGGGCTTCCCTCCTGCCCACGGATGCGGAGCCCGACCCCCCACCACCCCCAAAAGGGGCTCCCTCAGACTGCAGCCCTCAAAACGGGGGGCCCGGGCACCGAGGGGCACTCCCCTCCCTGTCTGATTGGCCTCCCACAGGCAGAAAGGAAGGGATCTGACCTTTGTGGTTGGGAGATGGGCAGACTTTCATACCCTGGACCGGACTGTGGGGTGGCCAAGGGTGGGGTGGACGGCAGGGGCAGGAAAGGCTGGGGGCTGATCAGAGCAGACTCACTGAGCTCTCCCTGAGGAACTCAACAAGGTCCCAGCAGGAGTGGAGGCTAGGCCCTCAAAGAGCCCCTTCTCAGACCAGGAAGAGGGATTGTCGGGAGAACCCCACCCTCAGCCCGCAGGTCCCAGTGGATGTCTAGGGCCATCAGCACATCTGAACCCAGATAAACAACCGGAATGGGCCTGGACCCCCGTCTGCCCATGTGTGGGCCGCTGGGAAAGACGGTCCACATAACTGCCTTCTCACCACCGCGTGCCACCTCCTGCCCTCTGCCTCAGGCGCCAGGGTGAGGTTCTCAGCCTCGCCTTCAGGCCTGCCCTCACTTCCTCCGCTCCTTCGCCATCGCAGGGATTTCCAAGCCTGGTGCTCCTCCTTCCTCTTCCCCAGGAAAATCCCTTGGAGTGAATCACCCCACCTCTGGCAGTCCCATCCGCTCAATCTCCCTCATACCCTTCGATTATTGAGGCTTTAAGAGGTTTGCTTCCTCCCTGCCCTCACTCCTCCCCCTCCCCCCGCTCTCCGGGGAAGCCACAATAAATGCCAATGTCTGTTTGTACCCTGGTCCCCAGCAGCCCATTGTCTCTTCATCTCTGTGGGGTTCACGCTGGATGAGCTTCCCCGCTCCCTCCTCTCCTTCCTTGGAGACTTGAGGTGGTGACCCCGAAGCAGGGATACGGGATGAATACACTGCTGTCAGACACCCCCTCCTGAGGACCCCAGCAGCCCGGGTTGCCATGGCAGTGCAGCAGGACCATCCTGCTATTGTCTGAGCTCAGGCGGCTGGAGGGGCTGAGCCGGCAGGGAACCCTGCATCTGGCCTCCCAGCCTCACCAACCCGTCCTGACCTCATCGTGGTTATCCCTTGCTGTCTCCATGGGCAGACATGGTTTGAAGTGGGCAGAACAGGGGGGTGGGGGAGGGCCTTGAGACCATCACCAGTCCCTGCTCAATGCCACTCAGCGAGGCAGGAGACACAAATCAGAGCAGAGTCTGTGTGTCTGGCGCCCCTCCCCCAGCAGAGATGCCCTGGAGGCAGGTTGAAGGAGCACAGGGGAGTTCATTTCCCAGCTCTTATGCCAGGGCCATCAGGGCATGTGAAGGGAAAGAACCACAGATGAATGACTTAAGACCTTAGTGAAGGGGTGTGGAGGGGTGGGGGGTGGGCAGGCAGCGGAAGGGGATGGTAATAGCTCAGGACTTTTTAGCATCCTGTACCAGCATTTCCTGCATCCAGATCCTCAGGGCTGTAGCTCCTGCTGCCACACCTGCCATAGGCTGCCCCTCCCTGCCGCACACCTGGAGTCTGTCCCACAAACCAGCAGCTGTCCCACAAACCTCCGCTCATCAAGGCAGGACCCGAGAGGACTGGGCATGAGTCTATGACAACAATTATAACTCATGTCCATACGCTGACAGGGTCAGGGTGGGCACGAAGGCCCGCCTGTCCCCTACCCCTGCCCTGACCCACTTGTCATCGGTAGCTGAAGCAACAGTGGCCCCTAATGGTTGCTGGCAGAACCACAGCGTAGGGGGGGAAAGATGGTTCCCTCCTCCTTTGTGTTTTGGGTCCCAGAGAGGCCTCCAACAGGTAGAAGGGAGGAGATACTCCACACAGAAACTCAGGATCTGAGACACACTCAGAGCACACAGGCGCCCCTGAACTTGCTCAGCCCCGAAGGCTCCAGCCCTCTCCTCACCACCATGCCCCCTAACCTCCACAGTGCTGGACCCTGCATGCCCAGGAAGCGCAGGTCATCTGAGTGTGGAGGAGTTAAAGGAAGGGATTGGATGCAGAAGGAAAGAGAGCTTCAGGAAAGTTCTGTCTGCGCTCCATCTCCAAAGATGAGCAGGTGGTGGCTGGCCACGAACTTTTTGGAGAAGGATGGAGGGATGCTGGAATACAAACTCTATTGCCAGCCATGTCCGAGGAAAGAAGGAGATTAACCAAGATAGCAAGCGAGATGAGGGTTAGATCTCAGAAGGGACTTCCCAACTATACGGGGAAGTTGTGTGGAGGGGAGGAGGGTCTCCTCTCCCAGAGACAGCTGGAGACAGACAATGGGTTGATCTGGGGAGGGAGGGATGGACACTTACCACAGAAGCATAAAGGGAAAGGCAGAGACTAAAAGAGAGATTCCAGAAACACCCTCCATGATTTCATACTCGTAGGGTCCGCTCCATAACACTGTGCCTCCTCCAGATCCAAGGGGCTTGGATAGCAGGGCACCAAGTCTTAGATGCCCAGCCAGGGGCATCTCATCGTTCTAATTAACTTCTGCAGAAATCATTTAGGTGCTATCATGCACAAGTCTCCCTTCTCACCGCCATGGTCTTTGGAAAAAAAACTTGAGAGAATTTTTTCTGAGGCATAACCGATTACATACCTTAAAGATGGCGGATGAACAAGGATTTGTGTCCCCTGTGGGCATCTGTACTAGTGTAAACACATTCACTGATGTCAGTGATGGTTCTATGCGCTTTAGTCCATAAGGACAAAGTCACTTCATCCCCTGGCCTTGCAGACAGTGAACTGAAGAAAGTCAGGGCAAAGTGATGCCTGTAGCTTCCTTTAATACGTCCCAAGAGCTATTTTTTTACTAAAGATAAATGATACCTACAGTAATCTTATTTTTTGCCTTTATTTTTCAACAAGAAGATTCATAATCCTTCCTGAGACCTTTCCAGTCAACCAAATTCATAATGGCTCCCTTTGGGGGAATTTAAAAAATATTTTTATTGATTTTTAGAGAGGAAAGGAGAGTGAGAGAGAAAGAAACATCAATTATGAGAATCTTTGATTGACTGGCTCCTGCATGCCCCCCATTGGGGATCGAGCCTGCAACCCAGGCATGTCTCCTGACTGGGAGTCAAACCATGACCTCCTGGTTCATAGGACAACACTCAAACCAGTGAAGAACCATGCAACTGGGCCCTTTGGGGGAAATCTGACATCTATGTAACTGACATTAATAAGAACAAGGAGGAAAAGAATGGAAGAAAAAAACACTTGTTTTTCATATGCTTTCAAGTCTGCTTACCTTTTCTACTGAAGGACTTCTGGTTTCTTAGGTGCCAAAATGTATGGCTCCTTATGAGCCTGAGTCTGTCCAGCCGGTATAGGGTGCTGGATGGGATGACAGGGAGCAATCGACTGAGGACCTTCTCCTGCCTCATGCGAAGGGTGCTGTGGGAGCTCCTCCCGGCATAGAAGTCGTTTGCCTTTGTCTCCAACCTTCTGTTGGGGGTTAGAACAAGGGAGATGTCAGTACAGGGCCGTGGCCCCACAGCCAAGGTCTCCTTCCTTCCTGCTGGCGGCTCCCAGCCACCACCCTGGGGCCAACACCGCCTGCCCAGGAGTGAGAAGATGGGCTTTGGTTTCCTCCCATCTCTGGGGGCTGGGAGGCAGTGTCTGGCATCTCCTCACCATCCTTGTCTTTGCCCAGGTGTCGGAAGGTGTGAGCACCTGGGCCTTCTTCCCGGTTACCTGCCCTGAGTCAGAGCCCCGCTGGGTCACTTGTCTAAAGGAGTCGCTAGTTAGTGGACACTTGTGACATTATCCATCCCTGGAGAGGATGAGGGGGGATGAACATGTACCAAACTAGGAATCCAGGCTGGTAAGGCTGGGGCAGAGTTGCCAGGAAATCTCTGGGAAGTGTCTGCTCTTCTCTTCCTCCTGCCTGTTGTTTATTTCCCAGACACAAACCACGCTGCCAGCCCTAAGTCCACAACAACCGACTCTGGCTCAGCCCGGAACAGGGAGGAAACACGCTCTTGGACAAAGCCCGTGGGTCAGACTCCATGGTACCCAACCAGGTGGAGAAAGGGCAGAGCCAGGCTGTGGGCTCCGACCTCACCGCCCCCCCTGCACCTCCACCTCCCGCACAGGGAGGCTCCCCTTTTAAAGCAAACTGCTTGTTGTTCACTCTATCAATACTGTGTGTGCTCTTAAAGTCATAAAGAGAAAACACAGAGGAGCAAAAATAAGATACACATCATCCACAAGCCCATCTCCCAGATGTGCGTTTACGTTTCCAGATGTTTTTCTGAGTCGTCTGTGTAAATGCAAATGATGGCACGCATAATATTTGTCACTTGCCCCTCCAGGCGACAGGTCCCTGTGGCCATCCTCTCCCCTCCCGGGCCTGGATGGGCTGCTGCAGCCTCTAGCTGAAGGCTATCACATTAGATAACAACCACCGTCCTGGCCACAGGGCTCTGCAGCTTACAAAGCACTTGGTGTCTCTTATTAGGTTTCACTCTGTGGCCTTCCCTTCCCCAATGAATGGTCTCTCCCTGCTGTGATTCTGCTTCCAAATGCGGCCAGCCCGCCTCCCCACCCCCACTCCCACGCCCAGAGTCCCCAAGCCCCCAAGCCCCCAGCATCGAACTCCCCCTGCCTGCCATTCAGAGGGATGGACACCGGTGGCCCCTCGCTGCCATCGCACTGCATCCTGCCTGACTCAGCTGTCAACCCCTGCCCTGCGGCCCACACTTCCTCCTCCCTCTGCCTCCCAGAGAACAAGAGTCCCCGGCTCGTTTTCTTGAGAATCTTTCTCCACCTTCTCAGAATGTCTTCCCTGCTGCCACCCTGGTCTCCTGTGCATGGCCCCTCCTTCCTCTCCTGGGCACCTCTGCCCATGTCCCCTCTCCTGTAAAATCATGCATAAGGACCAGCCTGGCACACCATGTCTCCATGCTATCTCCAGGCCCTTACTCACCAGTGGGGGCGGGGGTGGGGCACACCCAAGAGAGCAAAGGGGCAGGTGAGTCCTGAGGTGGCCTCTGAGCTTCCACTGCAGCAGCGCAGAGGAGGTCCAAGCTCCTGTCTCCGTCCTCTCTCTCCCACACCCCGTCGGTCTGCTCCTCTCTCCTCACAGCCTCTCCAGCCTCCCATGCTTCCTCTGACATTTAGAACAACCTTGGTGTCTGAGAGCTGCAGCCACTGGGTGGGTGGAGGTGGGGACAGGGGCAGGGAGGAATGTCCTGTGCCCCGAATTAGCGCTCCTCTCTCGTCCTAGGGTTTCAGTCCACATCTTTATCCTGGGAGCACCTCCCTTCTGCCCATGGGCACCACGGGCTCATCAGGGGCCCCACCTCTTCTCTCTCCTCCTCTGTGGTGGGAGTGATGGCGGCGGGAAGACAAGCTCCCGGCCTGCTCAGTCCGAGAGGCCACACTCCTCAGAGTCCTGCCTTCCCAGGAGCCGGACAAAGGGCACAGCTAAGCTGGGCCTGGAATATGTACTCAGCCAGCCGAGGCCCGGGCAGGCGGCTCCATCCCCCAGCTTCGGAGAAGGGCAGCTACCCCTGAGTCGGGGTAATCCAGAACTCTCTGGAACATATTGTCCTGACCCCCAAGTTTCCTGGGGCCTTTGATGCCCTTAGTTTCACAGATTCCCCAGAACATCTGAGCTTCCTTGGGGATCCTCTACACTTCTCCACCGCCTCCCTTCCTGATCCCCTCCAAGCAGTCACGGAACCTGACTTGAGCCACCAAGAGTTAGCCATCAAAAACTAACTCTCTCTCCTCTCCCCTCCCCTCCCCTCCCCTCCCCTCCCCTCCCCTCCCCTCCCCTCCTCCCTCTCTCTCTCTCTCTCTCTCTCTCTCTCTCTCTCTCTCTCTCCAGTCTCTGCAGCCTCCCAGTCTACCTTGTCTTCTCCCCCCCACCTCTGGGCACTGCCAGCTCTAACCCCGGCACAGCTGGGCACAGGCCAGCTGGCTGCCTGGCGCCGGCCCTCCTGTCACAGCCTCTCCAGCCAGCTCCGTCCTTTGCCAAGTGCTGGTGCGAGGCACTCTGACAGCACATTCAGCCTGAGAACTCCTGGCAGTGTGCACGCTCCCCGGGTGCCCAGAGCAGGGGAGAGGAGGAGAGGAGTGGAGACCGCAAACCGGTCCAGCCCTCTGTGTTCTTCACACGCCCCAAGGCTTGGCCCCGACTGCCCCGCTCCTAGGGCACCCTGCTCACCCCTGACCTCTTATCAAGGTTCGGTCCAGATGCCCCCAAACGCTTGTCTGAGCCTCCTTCCACAGAGGTGATCTTTCCCATCTTCCAGGGGAGGCGCTTCCACGCGCAGAGATCAAGCGACTCACCCCAGGACCTTGGCCTAAGGCGGAAGGGGCTGACGTACCAACAGGGGTGAGCAGCAGCCGCAGCCTCCGAGGCTCAGGCTCTCCCAGGTACACTGGTCCGACAAAACGTGGAGACGCACATGCGGTCTGGCGGCCCAAAAGCCTGGCTGCGCCTGGACAGGGCGGCTGGGCGATGGCCAGCTGCACCTGGAGCTGAGAAAACCCTCCGCGTGCCAGCGCTGCTGGCCTGGGCCCAGGCCTCCAGACAGAGAGAGAGAGAGATTCCATTTTAAAAGTGAAAAATGCTTCCATTGCAATTATCACAAAGTGGCAGGCAGTTTCCAGCAGTGGGCTGTGCGAAGCGTAATTCCGGCCACGCAGCGCGGAGCCCTGGCATTTTAGGGGCCCGCACTGAGACGGCCCCCACTTCCTGCCGATCAATCAGATGGCGGGTGATGGGGAAGATGGCGATCTGTGATGTGAAGTCGGACCACCTTGTTCTCCTGACCCCTTCCCTACTGTGTGACCTTGACCTTATCCTCCCTACCAGGAAGTCTCAGACCCACTGTCTGTAAAGCGGCGTGGTAATGAGCATCGTCATTATCGGCCTGGTAGAAGGGTGGATGAGTGCATCCTTGCAAAGCACTCGGCACAGTGCGTGCCCACAGCACACACTCCCTCCTCACCCACAGAGCCTACAAGTCCTGAGCGGAAGCTCCCGGTTGAGACTAATGTTCTCACCCTGCGACTGAAGCTAAGGCTCTTGGCCTTGACCTCAGTTCTCCTACTTGTGAAGTGGCATCAGGTAAATCCTCAAAAAACACAAGGCCAGCCCTTGGCAGTCATTTATCACATAGTGATTTATTACACAAGGTAATAGTAGGTTACTGGTAAAGTCTAGACACAAAGGATGAGCTGGTGAAAACAAAACCTCATTCGTTTTGCTCCCTGACAGCAGACAGGAGGAGCAAAAGAGCGAGGAAAGGCATATCCAGCCGAAACCGGTTTGGCTCAGTGGATAGAGCATCGGCTTGTGGACTGAAAGGTCCCAGGTTTGATTCCGGTCAAGGGCATGTACATCCCCAGTAGGGGGTATGCAAGAGGCAGCTGGTCAATGATTTTCTCTCATCGATGTTTCTAACTCTCTATCCCTCTCTCTTCCTCTCTGTAAAAAAAAAAAAAAAATCAATAAAATCTATTTTTTTAAAAAAGAGAGAGAAAAGAAAGGCATATCCATAGTGTGCATTGTCCAAGCTACCCTGGACACAGATCTCAGATGCTCTGGATCACCACCTCCCTCCCAAAAGCCCTGGTCTGCAGCTTGCTGGCAAGGACAAGATGCTGCACCCTGCAGGTCCCAGCACTAAGAAAGGGGCACAGCATTCACTTGGCCTCTGAATTTTGGAGGCAAGGTAGGCGGAGCTTGAGAATACCACTTCGGACTAATTATTGGGGGACACCGAAGGCTGACAGTTTCAAGTGCAGCCCAGACTCAGGTGTCCCTGCAGCTGCTCCGGACTGTGAACCGACTGCTCCGGTTCTTGGGCCCGGTGACCCAGCGTGTCCGGTGGGGCTAGAAATGCCGGCGGCAGCAAAGAAGGATGTGTGTGGAGTCTCTGGCAAGTTCTGATGGAGCATTGCAGCACATCCCCGGAGGTTCTGGAACAAGGTCATGCCCTCTCTGACTGAGTTACATCTGAAAAATAGCTACTGGTATTCAACCCGAGCTGACCCCCGTAAAGCTGAATGTTATCTGATCCAGGAGTCATAACGTAGGACAAGCAAAGCAGGAACTCACCATGTGATACCCCTGGGCCAGGCTGAGCTGCTCCAGAATGTATAAGTAAGTTGCATGAGGCCTGGCCACGTAGCCCAATTGGTTAGAGCATCGTCCCAATATGCCACGGTCGCAGGTTCCATCCCTGGTCAGGGCACATATAAGAATCAACTAATGAACACATAAATAAGCAGAACAACAAATCAAATTCTCTCTCTTTCTCTCCCGCTTCCTCTCTCTCTAAAAATCATTTATTTTTGCCTTCCCTTCTCTTGCCTTTGGGGTCAAATTCATAAGATGTTCTCTATGACCAAGGTCCATAAGTTTAGTTCCTATGCTTTCTTTTATGTACCTTATTGTTTCAGATCACATATTCAGGTCTTTGAGACATTTTGAATTAATTTTTTGTACAAAAGAACAAACTATAATCTAGTTTCATTCTTCTGCATGTGGCTTTCCAATTTGCCCAGCGCCATGTATTGAAGAGCCTTTCTTTTTTAAAATATATATTTTATTGATTTTTTACAGAAAGGAAGGGAGAGGGATAGAGAGCTAGAAACATCAATGAGAGAGAAACATCATCAGTTGCCTCCTGCACACACCCCCTATAGGGCATGTGCCCACAACCAAGGTACATGCCCTTGACCGGAATCGAATATGAGACTCTTCAATCTGCAGGCCGACACTATCCACTGAGCCAAACCGGTTTTGGCTGCAGAGGCTTTCTTTACTCCACTGTGTGGTTTTCGCTCCTTTGTTGAAAATTATCTGTCCATATAATGTAGTTTTACTTCTGGGCTCTCAATCCTGTTCCATTGGTCTGTGTGTCTGTTCTTTTGCCAATACCTTGCTGTTTTGATTATCATAACTCTGTAGTATAATTTGAAGTCAGATAGTGTGATACCTCCGGCTTCATTCTTTTTTTCCCAGAATTGCTTTGGCTATTCAGGATCTTTTGTGATTCCATAGAAATCTGACAATTTTTTGTTCTATTTCTTTAAAAACAAATTTTAAAAATTACATTGGTCCCTAACCAGTTTGTTTCAGTGGGTAGAGCATCAGCCTGCAGACCAAAGGGTCCCAGGTTCGATTCTGGACAAGGGCCCATACCTTGGTTGCAGGTTCCTCCTTCACCCAGGCCCTGGTCAGGGCATGTGCAGAAGTCAACCAATTGATGAGTTTCTCACATCGATGTTTCGCTCTTTCTTTCCCTCTCTCTTCCACTCTCCCTAAAAATCAATGGGAAAATATCTTTGAGTGAGGATTAATAACAAAAATAAAAATGACATTGGAATTTTGATGATTTATTAGATCTATTTCTTTGGGTAATATGGCCATACTATTTTTTAAATATGTTTTTATTGCTTTCAGAGAGAGGGAGAGAGAGAAAAAAAATCAATGATGAGAGAAAAATAATAATCGGCTGCTTCCGGCACACCCCCTACTGGGAATGGAACTTGCAACCTGGGCATGTGCTCTGATCAGGAATTGAACCCTGACCTCCTGGTTCATAGGTCAACTCTCAACCAGTGGCTCACTGGTGGGGTGGCCATTTTAACTATGTTGATTCTTCCAATCTATGAACATGGAATAGCTTTCAATTTCATTATGTCTTTTCAATCCCTTTTAGTAATGCTTTGTCATTTTCAGTCCTTCACATCCTTTGTTACTCTTTTGGTTGCAATTGCAAAAGCAAGTATTTTTTCATTCATTTTTGAAGTCTTAGGAACTTGTTCGTATATAGGAAAGCAGTGGATTTTTGTACATTAATTTTGTATCCTGCAAATTTACTGTATTTGTTTATTGTTTCTAATAGTCTTTTGGTGGAGTCTTTAGGGTTTTCTATCTACAGAGTCATGCCACCTGACATCTTGAAACAAGATCCTTTTTCTCTTTGGGTTCTTTGCACCAAGAACAGTGCCTGGCACACGGCCAAGGACCGCTGGCCTAAGTCACAGGGAGATTAGGAAGAGATCTAGATTCTGTTCCAACTCTGTCACCAGCTGCAGAGACACTGGAAAACCCTGGCTAAGGCACTTCCCTGAGCTCCAGTTTTCCCTTCTGGAAAACGGGGATAATGTTCCCCGTCTCCTTCTCATTTGTGAGGGATCAAGTGAGAGAGAAATGGGATTGGTCCTCTAGTACAGCAGGAGACACAAGCCCAGGGCGAGACACCAGCATTGAAGTTCGTTACTAACAATGCTAGTGGTGTTACTACAATATTAACGAGTCTGCCTAGCTGGAGGGAATCCTCCCTCCCTCCTCCAGGTTTGCCTGGTTTGCCCCAACCCGCTTCTGTATCTGCTGGAGGAGGAGGCCAGGCCCCTCCTCCCTACCCTTTGTCCCACAGATTTCGTAAGACCTCAAAACGTCCTTCCATAAGTCTGACCTACATCCTTCCTGTTGTAGCCCTGCCTGCTCCCCTCCTCGAGTGTCCTAAGAACATAATTCTGAGTCTAAATCTCCACGGAGTACGAAGCCTGAGCACCTTCTAGGGCTTATCTTTCTAAGGTTGATATCCCCACTGCCACTGCTCAGAGCAGAAGCTGAGACAGAGACAGAGAGAGAAAGGGAAGTCCCAGTCTGGAGTGAGGGAGTAAAGAAAGAATCAGGGGTGGGGGGTGGGGGTGGAGGTCAGGTAGCAATGTGGACTGCCTAACACCCTAGACACTGTGTGACTGACACCAACACCCACCGTCCCACCACCACCACCTTCAGCTGCCTGACTTCCGGGGGCGGGACAACTGTCTATGGCTTTCCATGACGTGGGTCCTCTGCTAGGACTAGAGTTGTGGGTAGAGCGACATTTCCTGCCGGGGGCAGGGGGGAGAGAAGAGTTGCTGAGGGTGCACACCTTTTGAGAGCAGACACACACCCGACTCCTGGGCTCCTTCTCAGGCCGCCCCCATGGAGCTCCCCCTGGCCCAGATAAGCCCCCAAGGTAAGTGTGGTGCTTAAGGATGTGGGTGGGAGAGGACAACGAGACCCCTATACCCTGCTCTCTCCTGGGCCAGAACCCCACCCCAAGCCAGAGCTGGCAGGGGGCCCACACCCCTTCTCCTTCTCTGGGACTGACTGCAGGTGCCCTCAGCCCTGAGAACAAAGGTGGCAGGGTCTGCTGTGTGCTTCTTAGGGAGGAGGGAGGAGAGAAGGGAGAAGCCAGGAGACCCTAGGCCAGAAGAGGGGCTGCACTAAAAAGATCTGCCGAGCCCGGCCAGCGTGGCTCAGTGGTTGAGCATCGACCTATGAACCAGGAGGTCCCAGTTCAATTCCCAGTCAGGGCACAGGCCCAGGTTGCTGGCTCGATCCCTGGATGGGGCCTTCAGGAGACAGCCAATGGATGATTCTCTCTCATCATTGATGTTTCTACTCTCTCTCCCTCTCCCTTCCTCTCTGAAATCAATAAAAAATATATATATATTTTAAAATAAAGTGATCTGCCTCAGCTCCCTAACTGCGGGGCTGACGTCCAGGCCACCAGACCAGCTGACATCCACCTTTGTTCCTGGTGCTGTTACCCAGACAGCCCCTCTGCTGCTCAGCCCCTCCTCGCCTCACTGGCTCCACACTCTTCTTCCCTGATAAACTCCCCTTCTCCCCCCGCCCCCACTGTCCTGCCTGCATTTCTCCCGCTGTCTTACTGTCCCTGGCCTCCAGGTCCCCGGGCAAAGGGACCTCTAAGCCTGGGGGAGGGGTGGGCAGCAGAGAGAGGCAGTCCCTCACTGAGAGCCCCGCTGTCCTCTTTGTGCCAACAGGAAGTTACAAACCCCCCACTCCGACCTTCACCACCTTCCAGCCCTCGGACTTGACTCGAAAAAGCTGCCAGGGCTTGCTCCAGGCCCCGCGGCCTGAAGAGGCCCTGGTCAGCCCCAGAGCCCCAGATGTCCACGCCGCGGTGAGTGGGAACCTGGGGTACCTACCGCTCCTTCACCCGCTCTCAAGCCTCCGCGGGTGAGGACACACAGACGGACAAAGGTCATGGGAGAAGGCAGGAGCGGGCTGGGGCTGCCTGCAGGGCAAGGGGGAAAAGAGAGGAAGAGGAGATGGGAATCCCTCCTCCCTGTGCTGACCTGCTCCTCTGTCCCCCCGAGGCTCAGCGGAGTCCCCGGTGACCAGGGCACAGGGAGTGTACCCAGCCCTGGAAGCAGGCAATGGCGTCTGGGTCCGCGGCTTCTGTTGGCCTGGCACACCCCCACCTCAGTCCTTCCAGCCTACCCAGTGGGTGGAAGATCCTCCCGGCCCACCTGCTCAGTCCCTCCTGCTGTAGGGCCAGCTCTCCCTTATCCTGGCCTCTGGGGCTTCATCCCCCAGGCCAGGGCATGGCTTCCTGTCCACCTGGAAGACGTCACCCCGTTCAGGCAGAATTAACAGCTTGCTGCTACTGGCTTAAAGGCCCAGAGGGAAGTAGAAAGAAATTTCCCAGCCGAAACCGGTTTGACTCAGTCGGTCTGCGGACTGAGGGGTCCCAGGTTTGATTCCGGTCAAGGGCATGCACATTGGTTGCGGGCACATCCCCGGTAGGGGGTGTGCAAGAGGCAGCTGATTGATGTTACTCTCTCATCGACGTTTCTAGCTCTCTATCCCTCTCCCTTCCTCCTCTCTGTAAAATATCAATAAAATATATTTTTAAAAAAAGAAAAGAAAAAGAAAGAAATTTCCCAGAAACCAGAACAACTGGAGCTGGAGACGGGGTTAAGTTACCCCTTGGGTGGGAAGGACTTTCTGGGCAACTGGGCTGGGGGCTGGGCATGTCCTCCCGCGCCCCGGAGGGCCTGGGCATGAGGATGAGGAGGTGGCCGCTGGCCTGGAGTCCGCAGAGGGCCCACTAATCATGGCGGCTTTCCCTCCCTGAACGCCTCCCCTAAGCAGGCATCTCCCCAGGCCCCGGGGGCCGCCTCCAGTCCACAGGATGCGGGAAAGGCCGAGGAGGTGCCTAAGGAAGGAGGCCAGGCCCTGCAGGCCGAGACCCGGGCGTGGTTCCAGAAGACCCAGGCCCAGGGGCTCCTGCAGCACGGGGCCGCCCCGCCTTGGTTCCACGGCTTCATCACTCGGAGGTGAGTCACCGAGAGGAAACGGGCCCAGGGGCGGGCAGGGGCCAGGCCTGGGGCCGCAGCCAGTCAGGCGGTGTAGATTGGGGCTACCCGTCCAGGCCACCCCACAAGGCACCTCTCCTGGACATGGTCGGAGAGGCTCCAGTGCAATCCCCTCCGTGCCTCGGTTTCCCCTCTCTAGACTCAATTATCCTCCTGTATCTAAGGCCTCTAAGCCGCATGGTTTCCAACTGTCTCCCAGGCGCTCGCCCAGCCCTCTCCTCTTTCTGGCCTCCCTCGCAGTTCCCACCTCCTCCTCCATCTCTCAGCTTCACTTCTGTCAGCTTGACTTTTGTCACCTCACTCCCGGCTCCACCGCCCCACCCAACACCCCTCCTCCCACCCCGCCCGCCCACAGCCAGCGGCCCTCAGGCCGGGCGTCGTCCCGGGTGGGCCCTCTGGGTCCCGTCCACGCCCCGGCCCTGCTCCGCGGCGGAGGAGCAGCGCCCACATCCTCTCCCTCCCACCCCGCCTGCTCTGGCCACCGCAGTTCACCTGCTCCGGGGTGGGGTCCCCCTGAGAGCCGGGGAAACCGGGTGGGGCTGGGAGAGTCAGCGGCCGTCCTGTCTCCTCTCCATCCCCTCAGGGAGGCCAAGAGGCTGCTGGAGGCCGAGCCGCAGGGCCGCTACCTGGTGCGCTTCAGCGAGAGCGCCGTGACCTTCGTGCTGACCTACAGGTGGGCGGGCCGCCCGACCGGAAGTGGGCTTCGCGAGCGGGCCAATCAGAGGGCGGGGCCGGGGCGGAGGTGTGAGGGGCTCTTCGCTGGGCCCCTCCATCAGCCCCGCCCATCCCGCCCCTGAGAGTGGGACACCCCCACCGGGATGGTTGGGGTGCTGGGGGCCCGGCGGGAGGGTTGGGGTGCTGGGGGCCCGGCGGGAGGGTTGGGGTGCTGGGAGCAGGTCTGATCCCCCCCGGGCCCTCCAGGAGCCGGACCTGCTGCCGCCACTTCCTGCTGGCCCAGCTCCGGGACGGCCGCCACGTGGTGCTGGGCGAGGACAGCGCCCACGCGCGGCTGCAGGACCTGCTGCGCCACTACTCGGGGTCCCCGCTCAACCCCTACGGGGAGACGCTCAGCCAGCCCCTGGCCCGCCAGGTACTCCCCCTGCTTCCGCCTGGACCCTCACCCCCACCCCGACAGCGCCCCTTCTCACCCGGCACGTTCTCATCCTGCCCATCTCTCTCCGAGGGAAGCCCTTGGAGAGAGGCACGCTGGGGAGGGAATCCTTGAGAGACCAGCCCAGCCACAGAGAGACATGACCTCCTGAGAGTATCCAGTCAGGCGCATGGGTCATTTGTGGATTTTATTTTGTTTTAATTTATTAACTTGAGAGAGAGAGAGATCGATTTGATGTGCCACCCACTCGTGCATTCACTGGTTGATTCCTGTATGTGCCCTGACCTGGGATCGAACCCAAAACCCTGGTTCATCAGATGATGCTCCAACCAACCGCACCAACCAGTCAGGCAGGTCATTTGTTTTGCCTTTTTTGTTTTGTTTTGTTTTTTTAATTAAAAGATATTTATTGTCCGGCCGGTGTAGTTCAGTGGTTTAGCGCCAACCCAGGAACCAAAATGTCAGGGGCACATGCCCAGGTTGCAGGCTTGATCCCTAGTAGGGGGCATGCAGGAGGCAGCGGGTGGATAATGTTTCTCTCTCATCAATTTTTCTCTCTATCCCTCTCCCTTCTTCTCTTTCTAAAAATCAATGAAAACATATTTGAAAATATATATATATTTATTGAGTACCCAGCATGTACCAGATGCCGGCAGGCTCTGGAACTAGCACCATGGACAGACAGATGGGTTGCAAACCCACAAAGCTTACTAACCAGCAGCAAAGAGACAAATAATGGGAAACCAGTGTGAAGGTGTGATGAGAGAGGAGAGCTGCGTCAGGGATTACCTCCCCGAGGAAGTTCAGGCAATTCTGAGGGACCACTCTGTGCCAGGCATTGGTCTGGGAAAATAACAGTAAACCAAAGGGACCAAAATGTCTCTGCCTTCATGGAGCTCGCATTCTAGTAAGGAGATCCTCCTCTGAGGACATTTTCCCCCTAATGGTTTTTAGAGAGTGGAAGGGAGGAGAGACAGAGAGAAACATCGATGTGAGAGAGACACGTTGATTAGTTGCCTCCCACATGCTGCAGGGGATCGAGCCTACAACCGAGATATGTGCCCTTGACTGGAATCGAACCCAGAACCCTTCAGTCTGCAGGCCCACTCTCTGTCCACTGAGCCAAACCAGCTGAGCACTGTGAGCCCTTTGTCTTGAGGCTTCTTATCTTTCGTTGGAATCCTAGGGAAGGTCTCAAGAGAGGGTCTCAATAGAATATTCATTAGAGTTTCAGGTGTGTCCTTCAATATATTGATTCATCAGAAGGTGCAGATAGAGGGGTCGGGGGTTAGTTTTACTTTTAACGAACATTATTGAAGAGGGACCAGATCGAGGCTGGTGTAAACCATTTGCTCCTAAGTGTCCTTGGTCAGGGAAGATAAAACCTTATGATCCACTAGCTTGTTGTAAACTGCTCAAATTTTTTGGCCTTGTTTAATTATTTTGTCTCAGTTTCCCTTATTCCACTTGTCAAGGAATTTCCCTAGCTCCTTCCTTTCCTGCCACAAGAGGGGGAAGCTATAGGAGGGGCATGTCCGGGGGCAGTAAAGATCAGATCAATATTGACATGTACAGTTTGAAATGTCCATTCGATATTCATGTGGAGATGTCAAGTAGGCAGTTGGAATACACGGGTCTGGAGTTTGGGATAGAGGTCTGGACCGGAGATAACTATTTCAGAGTCATCAGCATGTAGCTGGATTGATTCTGACGCCTTCAGGAGGGGTGAAATCTCACTCAGGAGTGTGTGCAGATGGAAAAGAAAGGACTACCAAATCTTCACAATGTAGAGTTTGCAGAAATGAGGGAGAACCTACAAAGAAAACTGAGGAGAAGCAGACAGAGAGGAGAAAGCCAGGAGAGTGTGATGGTCTGGAAGCCAAGCAAAAAAAAAAAAAAGCAAGTCAGGGAAGAGCAGTGCCTAGGGGTCCAGACCATAGAATTTAGCCAAGAGGTCATTGGGGACCTGGGCACGAATGGTTCCTTGGAGCTTGACTGGAATCAGTTGAAAAAAAAGTGGGGTCACTCTGGCTGGTGTGGCTCAGTTGATTGGGTGTCATTTCATGTTCTCCAAGATTGCTGGTTCGATTCCTGGTCAGAGCACATGACTGGGTTTTGGGCTCGATCCCCTTAGGGGGTGTGCAGGAGGCAGCCAATCAATGTTTTGCTCTCACATTGATCTCTCTCTCTCTCTCTCTCTCTCTCTCTCTCTCTCTCTCTCTCTCTTAAAAATATTTGGAGTTTGGACTTGATCATGGAGCACGGGGCTGCCCCCGAAGGGTTGCTAGGAGAGTTCCTGCAGGCTCGCACACACAGGAGAGGAGGGGTTGAAGGGCAGGATCACACAGGGGAGGATGGAGAGGCCTGGGCTGGGTGTGGTGACTGTGGGCAGGGAGAGAAGATGTGAAAATATTTAGGCTGTGGAAGGAGCAGGGCTGTGTTCCATCAGATGTGGGAGGGAGGGGTCAGGGTTGACTCCTCAGGTGCTGCTATGGCAGCAGGGGGAGGTGCTACCTTTTATTCACAAAGGGAATGCCGAGAGAGGGGGAGTAGGAGGAGGCAGGGAATAGGAATTCTGGTTTGGATCCATGAAGCCTGCAGCGCCCTCCCGTACGCCTCCAGATGGAGACGGGCACCTGGTGGGTTGCAGGAGCACAAGGCAAGCCCCTGGCCTGAGCCACCTGGGAGCATCCGGGACCCCAGGGCTAAACGCTGACCTGAAAGCACACCTCTTGAGGGAGGGGAGTGCCCCGCTGTAAGGCTCGTCTCCCTGCCCTAGAATGTCTAGCTGATATTGCCAAGAAATATTCCTCTGGCACCTGCAGAAAGAAACCTAAGCACAACCGTCTTGGAGATCTATCTTGCCAAAAAAAATGTTAGGCCAAAGACTTCGCCAGCCTTGCTGCATGTTTTCAGCCACAGGCAGGAATGGGGACCAGCCTGGCCCCGTGTTCCAGGTGAAACTGCGTTTAAAGCTAGAGATTGCCTGACCAGAGCCACCTTCCTCCCCCCTGGTCTCCTTGCCATCTCTGTGCCCTCTGCTTCACCCAGGGAGCCCAGGGCTGGCCAAATTTCTGTGTCCCTCGCCCCATCATCCACCGGACTGGTTCATTTTGTCCTCCCGGGACACCTGCCCACCCCCACCCGCTGTCCCTGCTCCACCCAGTCCCTCAAGCCTCCTTCCCCTGCAGACCCTGGAGCCAACAGGACTGTCCCTTCGGACTGAAGAATCGGACGCTGGGAGCAAAAGCCAGGACCCACCCCCCCAGTACAGCCCCGTCTTCAAAAAGGAGAAGCCCAAAGCCCTCCCCCAGAAAGAGGGGGGCAGCGAGCCGAAGGAGGTACTGGGCTGGAGGACCTGGGAGGAGGCGGGGCAGGAGCGGGGTGAGGACCCAGGAGACTAAAAGGAGGCATGGCCAGTGAGGAGCGGCCGCTGGGAGGAGGGGGGTCTGCAGAGGGCTCGAGCTCTGGCTGGGCTCCGCCTCCTGCGGGGACCCTACCTGGTTGCTCTGACCCACCCTTCTCCCTGGCATCCCTTTCTCTCCTAGCCCTCCCAGCCGCCACCGAGGCCCAAGCCTCCCGTCCCCGCCAAGCCTCTGCTGTCCCCCGAAGCCTACACAAGCCCAGCGCCACGACCCGGCCGGGCCCTGCCCTCCACGCCCTCCAACCCCATCTACCAGGAGCCCGATGAGCCCATAGCCTTCTACGCCATGGGCCGGGGCAGCCCCGGGGAAGCCCCCAGCAACATCTACGCCGAGGTGGAGGTGGAGGTGGGGGTGCGGTCACGGGGTGAGGGCCCACCGTGCATCCCCCAGCACTCGGTCCTCCGGAAGTGCCGGTCCAGGCCTGTCCCAGGAAGCCAGGTAAATGGGGGTGCAGGGAGAGGCGAGATCACAGGAAGGACTTTCTGAAAGCTAGTTTGGGAAGGTGCCCTCTTCAACTTTATCGCCCACCCTCCCAGAGCTGGTCATGCTTCTCCGGGTACACCAGGTGGTTTCGAGCCTCCTGGGGTTTGCACACGCCAGTCCCTCTGCTTATACCAACAAGTACACCCTCCTGCCAGTTGGGAGCTTTCTGATCATCCTGCAAGACTATGTTGCCCTTCTCCTCCTCTGGAAAGACTCCCCTGACTGACCACAGAGGTGTCCACTGTTTTATACTCACCCGCCATGCCACTGAGCACGCGGGACACTGCCGCCCCTGCCCAGCAGAGCGAGTCCCCTGAGGGCGGGGGTTGGGACTCACTCCTCTCGGTTTGCAGAGCAGGGTGCCCAGCAGAGCAGGCGCTCAGGACATGTTTGCTGAATGAACAAGAGGGATTTAGCCCTTCTCTGTGCAGGCCAGTGTCTGTTCAGACCAGATGTCTCAGGCTGTCAGGCTGCAGGTAGGCCTAAAAGGTGGAGGGTAGAGGGTGTGGCCTAAGACTGTCCTTCTCTCCGCAGCATCCCGGTTGCCAGCAGCTGCGTTCTGAGAACTCTGCGGCTGGACAAGGCCCTCCTGTGCCCCACCACCCCCCGCCTCCGTGGGGACACAGCCTCCCTCACAACCTACACAGGAGATCCAGGACAGAGGAAAGGCGTGGCTCTCCCTAGGGCCCCCTCAGTAGCCAGTGTCTGAGCTGCGGGAGGCTAACCTGGAGCATCAGGCCCGGAGAACTTCACACACACCCAGGCGCCCTTCTGAGGAGATGTGGATGGCACAAGGTGATTGGCCAACTCTGGAAAGGACCTCAGCTGTCGTCTATTGCAAAGATGGCAAAACTGTGTCACCTCGTATCCCGGCTCCATCCATTGGTCCCTGCTGCCTAAGGCTCTACGGCGCTGCCTAGGAAAGGATGTTAAGGTCATTTCTGAGCTCAGCAGAAAAGAGCACGGTGATTGATTAGTGATGTCTGCTGTGGGTGAGGGAAGGAAGAGGAGCAGCATCTCTTTTTGCCCTTATTGATCAAGTCCAATCCCTTGCTGTGCAGATAAGGAAACAAAGCCAGTGGGAGAGCGACTTGGCTGAGGTCAAGGACTAGGACCCAGGCCTCCTAAGTCCCTGGTTTAGTGCTATGTTCCTGATCCACCGTCTTCACAGGAAATGTCAGAAATTTCCTTAGCTAGGAAACCTGGTGGCTTTCCTGGGTTCCACCGCATTGGGTCCTGGGTCCTGGGTGCTGGTCCCCTTCCTCCAGATCCCAGCGTAGCCCTGTTGTCCTGACAGGCCTGGGCCTCCCACAGAGAAGCCCGGAAGTCAGAGGAGCAGACGTGGAACCCACTTCCTCTTAGGGACACTCACCGGCTCCCTCCCAGAGTCCTGTGTCTGGTGCTCCTCTGAGGATGTGGGCTAGGAGGGCCTGCTGCCTCCCGCTGCCCTGGCCTCTCCTCGCGGAGTCTGATTTCCTTGGTCCTCTGAGCCTTTGGGTCTGGGCTCTGGTCCAATGCTGCTGCTTTCTGAGGGTTGGTTTGGCCAGAACAGATGTTAGAACTTGTTTGTTGATTCTTGTCTGGCTAATAAATCATCACCCACCACCTCCCCCGACAGCGATCCAGGTACTCCAGGCTCCTTCAGTCACTGGCTCTCTCCTGTAGTGGAAGCGCAGGTGATGGACCTGCCACTGCAGGGGGAGGGAGCGGGTTCTGGGTGTTGAGAGACACCTGCACGAGGGACACGGACTTTCTCTGCAAAGTAGACCTTCCCTCACTGGGCGGGGCTGGGCAGGCAACCAGGGCCAGAGGGCGGCTCTGTCTCCTGTGATGCCAGGAGAGAAAGGGGCAGGGAGGGAAGGGGTTGAGGGTAGCCCCTACCCCTCCTTCCCTCACCCCCTGCCAAGCACAAGACTGGGAAGGAGGAGCGTGCACTGTCAGCCTCTGTGTGAGCTCCAAGACTCTTTTGTGTCTTCCAAGCAAGGCCAAGGCCAAGGCCACCGGCTTCTGCCTCCGCTGGAACCCAGTTCCCTTCCCTGTCCCTTTTGTGAAGCATCCTCTGCCCAGACCTACTTCAGGGCAGCCTCCTGCCCCAGGGCATCAGCTCTGGGCTTCAACCACCTGGAACCATCGGCCCTGGGTCTTATTTTTGTCTCATACTGCGGGCTCTTTGTATTCCCTGGATTGCCCTCAGGGCTCAGAACAGAGACTGCCCCCCACTCGCCCCAAAGCCACGCAGGCCCAGGTACTCCAGGGGTCCCGTCTGTGCAGCCTGCTCAAGGCAGCCAGTGCCATCAGGGCCCCTTTTCCTGCCAGAGGCACAGGAATCCCCCAGGCCCGTCCCTGCAGCCTGCCTCCCAGGCCCAGGGGCTGGAACCATCACGCTCCCCCAGCTGGTGCAGGTGCCAGCTCCAGTGACAAGCGAATTCCCCTCCTTTCCACTCCAGTGCTAATCAGCTTAAGGAGAAACATGGTTGCTGAGTCAACAGAGCTGGGGTTCCACTTCCTGCTGCCTGTAGGTCTAAACCCCCTCCTGAGCAAGAGGGAGGGCAGGGAGCAGATGGTTACATACATCAGAGGCCCAAAGTGCAAGAAAGGTCTCCGATTAGACTCAGGGAGTCACCTAGTGGCTGATTCCTTGTGGCAGGGGGAGGAGGCAGAAAAAGGAGTTCACTGCATAGCAAGAGCTGTGCATCAGAAAGTCAGAAAACAGGCTGACAGGATGGGCAGGCGCTGGGAGGAGGCAGGACTGCCTAGTGACCCCCTTGGTGTTTCTGAAGGAGCAAAGCCTGCTAGAGGCTGGCAGAGTGGGACCGGTGACCCTCCGTCTCCCCCTCCTTCACGCAGCGTGGGTTGGACTCACTATGGGGGGGGGGGGGGGAATCCAGATGTTGGCGTCCAAAGCCCTGGATTCATATGGCTCTGTGCTAACTGGCTGCATAGCCTTTGCAGGGAACCTCTTCTCCGCGTCCATCCATTCCCCACATTCCTTTCCAATGGAAGTGCCTCCTGTTTGCACACTGGGCTGCTGCACAGCTCAGACACCGTCAGAAGGAAGGGCTTGGCAGAGCAGGGCTAACAGGGATCTCAGACCCGTTGTGACTGACTTCGGTTCAACTAAATAGGAAACAGGTCTAGTGAGGGGAAGTGGCAGGGAGTTGGACGCAGTCAAGCCCTGATCATGCCATCCCAACCCAGGGCTCTCCCTCAGACACAGGGCCCCTCCACCAGGCAAAGGGACAAGGTCCCCATCCTCCCGAGAGCTCCAGCTGTGGGCCCAGCCCTGAAGCCTCCCCCTCACCAAAACCATGGGCCCCAGCACCGTCCTGCTCGCTGGCTTGCTGCCAAGCTAAGGCCTGAGGCTGTGGTGGGACCTCAGGAGGAAGGTAGCTTTTATAGGAAAATGAGCTGGAGCCATGGTGCTGAGGGGGTGGGGGGCACTTCCCTGCTAATCTCCCATGGCCAGTCCATCCGTCCAGGCAGGGCTTTCTCTGGCACAGCCCTCTCTCAAGTCCGAGGGGAATCTCCACCCCCAGCCCCAGGCCCCCTCAGAGCCTGAAGAAAGGCCACACCTTCCAGCTCCAGCCCCTTCGGCACCACGGCTGACCCTGACGACCCTCCACATTGTCCTGCTCCTGCCTCCCCTAAGCTGCCCCTTTCATCCTGTCTGCTCCCTCAGTGACAGCAGAAGACAATCTCAGTAAGGTGTCCTACAATGTGTGAGAACTCCATAACCCCAGCTACCCAACTCCACAGCACAGCGCTTCCCATGAGCCCACTCATCACTGAGGCCGCCCCTCAACCATCTCTGCTGGCCTGCGAACACCGGACCCACTGGGAAGCTGAGGGAGAGGGTCAAAAAGGTTAGAATAGGGGTGTCGAATTCAATCAGAGAAGGGGCCAAAATCTAAAATCCAGCCTAAATCGCGGGCCGAATGGTTTACTGAACAGTCATAAACTGACAATGTCATAAACTGACAGCGGAGTGCAGTGATGACAGCGCGGTGCGGGCCACATTGCAAGGCCTGGCGGGCTGGATTTGGCCCGCGGGCCTTGTGTTTGACACATGTGGGTTAGAAGCAGGTAGCACAGCGCTTCCCAAGGCTCCCAGGACTGCAACCATCCCTCCAAGAGACTGTGGCTTCTTGGACAGCAAGCTCAGCACTCAATGGGGGTGAAGACCTGGCCACACCCCTCCCCAGGGCCAAAAGCGGTGGAGGCAGAAGCTGAAAACCCCTGACAGCTTTGCAGTCTCTAAGTCGGATCCTTGTATAGCTCAGCTTCCCAGGCTCTACGGTCCGGTCAATACACTGGAACGGTGCCCCAGCCCCTCCAAAACCTGCCATGCGACTTGGATACATCTCCGACCAAGTTCTTCACCCCCTCCTCCCTCTGCCCCCTGGTGGCTGCCTGCCGATTTTAACCAAGTGCCACCCCTTACTCCTCTCTCCCTCATCCCTGTTGTCTCTTTCCTGTTTGTTTACCAGACTTGAGGCTGCTACCACCCGGATGAAGTTGTCAACTTTCTAACCTGTCAAATTTATTTTGGTGACCAAGAAATTCCATCCACTAAATAAAATGTTATCATGGATAGAACCAAAAAGTGGCTTTAAAAAATAGTGGCTTAAAATGACCTGCAGAGAATCAAAGGAGGCGAAAGGCGAAGGGAACCTTAGATATCTGGCCTGTCATTCCCAGAAGGCACTGGGCTCTCCCTACCATGTCCTGCCTCCCGGCACAGAGCCCTTCCCGCTACATCACGATGCAGCCCCAAGAATGAGAAGCTGACTGCAGTCCCAGGAGGATGGCACCTCAGGAGCAGGGCTGCACCTGTAGAGTAATGGGTCCAGGAAAGAGCACTCACTCCTCAGAATGGACTGCTTGGCCCTGTTAAACCTGCCTCACCACCTAAGACACCCAGAGGGGCGATCTCGGTCCCCAGTGCCTCTGTGGATGGTGGGAGTGGTGGGAGCTAATGCACCGATTTTGACAACTGCAGCCTGAAGGTCCCTGAGGGATCCAGAGCCCTGTCTGGCTCCAGCCCCAAAGTAGGTCAGATTTCAGATAAGTGGGTGGTTTTCCTGTAAGTGATGAAACCCTCCTCTGCACTTAATGGCAAACAGACTCAACTTACCCAACACACAGGACCAGGATGGTGAGAGGCCACCCTGCTGCCTCTTCCCTCTCAGCCCCAAGTCCCCACCACACACTAAGCTGCCCCTCTGGCCTCGAACCTCCCTGTCACCAGGACTGTCAAAAACCAGTCCCTCTGTACATTCCCTGCTCCCAACTGGAGTCAAACGTCTCTATCCGATCAGTGCTTCTGATTGGCACCCAAGGCCTTTCTTCTCACAGGAGTTCCTTCAACCCTCTCTTCCTGTAGGACGCCACTGCGGTTAAGCCCCACTGGAGTCCCAGTGCCCTCAGCAACACACTTCAGGACAATCTGCAGTTTTGTGACCAGTGCACGTGCCTTCCCTCCCTCTGTGCACCCTTCCCTGGCAGAGAGGAACCATGCCTTCCTTCTATCTTGTCACTCTGGCATCACTGAGCCTGACAGCTAACTGAATCCATAGACCCCACCAGCTCCCTTCTCCAACCACCCACCCAAGCCTTCCTCGCTGGCAAAAAGCTAGGGATCCAAAAGCCTCCCAGACTTGGTTAGCCCCCAGCTCTATGCAAAGCTTCCATATCAGTCTAGGCCAACTTCTGGTATAAACTGAAATCATCTTCAGGAAGGCATTTCACCGCTTTACCACTTGCTGGAATGAATTTTATGTCTAACAACTCTTTCATGTCACAGAAAGAAACTCCTGGCTTCCCCTAATCTTCAGAGACACCCGAGAACAGCAAATTTCCCATGTTTGGGATTAGAAACTCCTGCCCCAAACACAATTTACATGTAACTCCTGGGTCTTCAATGGCCAGGAACCTAGTTTCTCTGTATTTAGGTTAGGTACAGAGAGAAAAAGGCAAGGTAACCATCAAGGCAACTCACGATCATTGGGGAATGCTTTACACAAGGTGAAAACAGACACAAGGACAGGACAGCAAGTGAGATAGGTCCAAAACGAAAAAGGAGGCCATACTGAAAAGTAGGAAAGGACGTAGGGCAGGCAGCATCTGTCAGACTGAATGTTTTATTTCAACAGACATCCCTGGTTTTAAAAAAAAAAAAAAAAAAAAAAGGCGGAGGGAGGGGTTCAACATTTCATCACACCCAACAGGGAGCAAATTCCCATCCAAGAACTCTGAGCCCCTTCGGAGGCGTCACTCAAGTCTTTGCTAGCTCCAAGACAGAAAGGAGCTGAGTTTTCTAACTTTTGTAAGAAAAATCTATCAAATATGTTCATTCTCGCAGAGGCGAGGGCTAGATCCTCAAGGAAAGAGGTCCTGGGCTTGGCGCAGCTGGTGTCCCAAAGGGCAGGGCCAGTGGGGCTGCTGGCGATCCTGGGATCTGCAGGCAGGTCCGGAGCCTAGAACCCGTACTTGGCTTGGGTTTGCCGGCGGCTGAGCTTGTTCTCGGACCAAGTGTTCTTCAGCTCCAGCTCTCGCTCCTTAGCCTGCGGCAAGGAAGAAAGGGCAGGGAGAGTCAAACTGAGGTGTTTGGTTTTTTTTAAAGAATATTTTAAAATATATTTTTTTACTTATTTTAGAGGGAAGGTAGAAGCAACATCAATGATGAGAGAGAATCACTGATTGGCTACCTCTTGCACACCCCCCACTGGGGATTGAGCCCACAATCTGAGCATGTGCCCTGACAGGAATCAAACCGTGGCCTCCCAAACCAGACAAAACATTAAAAAAAAGAAAAAGAAAATCATAGGCTAATATCAATTTCCGGCTTTGGCATATGCCGAGTTGCAGGCTCTATCCCCAGTAGGGGGCAGCCATCAATGATTCTATCATCACTGATGTTTCTCTCTCCTTTTCCTTTCCTCTCTGAAATCAATATTTTTTTTTTTAAAGTATAATAAGCCAAAACCAATTTGGCTCAGTGGATAGAGCGTCAGCCTGCAGACTGAAGGGTCCGGGGTTTGATTCCGGTCAAGGGCATGTACGTTGGTTGCGGGCACATCCCCAGGGAGAGTATGCAGGACGCAACTAATCGACGTTTCTCTATCATTGATGTTTCTAACTCTATATCCCTCTCTCTCTTCCTCTCTGTAAAGAATCAATAAAATATATTTTTAAAATATGTATTTATATAATAGAATACAGCACAGGGAATATAGTCCATCTAAATATATAAAAGCCTAAGCAACCAAATGACTGGTTGACCAGTCACTGTGAAGCGCACTGACAATGGGGGCAGATGCTCAATATAGGAGCTGCCCCCTGGTGGTCAGTGTGCTCCACAGCCAACCTCCGGAGGTCCCTGCCCCCCTGGACTCCTCCTCGCCCCATTGGATCTTGTCGAGATGGCCCCCTATCAGCCCCGATCAAGGGACACCCCCCACGCATGCACAAATTTGTGCACCGGACCTCTAGTATTATAATAACTATGGATGGTGCCAGATGGGTACTAGATTTATTGGGGGAACCACCTCATAAATTACATAAATGTCTAACCATTATGATGGACACCTGAAACGCATATAAATTAAACTAAAATATCAATAAAAATATATTAAAAAAAAAAAAAAGCCCTGGCCGGTTTAACTCAATGGACAGAGCATTAGCCTGTGGACTGAGAGGTCCCAGGTTTGAATCTGGTCAAGGGACATGCCCGGGTTGCCGGCTCGATCCCCAGGGGGGCTTGCAGGGGGCAGCCATAAACTATTTCACTCCCCCTACATTTATGTTTTGGACAGAGTTTACTTTAGCACCTGTACCTGAGTTTTATATGAAAGGAGAATGAAAGAGCAGTAATTCTGAAGGACACACACACTCCTAGTGGCCACATGGAGAATGGCAGGGGACGCTTTCCCAGAGTTGGTGCCTGCCACCTGGCTTTCAGCTCAGCCTTTAAACTCTCAGGTTTTAGGGATCCTGCCGGGCTCTCACCTGATGAATCAGATACGTGATCTGGTGTTTCCGCCGCTGCTGGCCTGTTGGCTGCTCACCTTTCTTCTGCAAGGGGAGAAAACACAGCCATTAGCCCACAGGAAGAAAAGCAGTTTTTCAGGGGCCCAGATGGTGCAATGATGGGGAATGGGAAACCAAAGACACTGCCCAAGTCCTGGGGGAGAAAAGTGCGTCTGGAGCTGTTTTTATGCCTATATACTTACAAAGCAATTATTTTTATTAAAGCTCTTATGCAAAAAAACCCAAGCTCGAAATACTTGCCTGAAATAGCCTGCTAATATCCCCATTAGACTGGAAATACTTTGTCAGAACTCTGTCTTCTATTTCTTAATAACCCCATCCCACCCCAGCACCAAGCTCTGCCCACAGTGAACACTTGACACCAATTGAATTGCCTATAGTCCATCTACAGCAGCTTAAGTGCCAGAGCATGGGCCTCCCTCCCCTCTCACAACCCCTGAAGCCCTGTTCATCTCTGTCCCCCACTCTCCAGTCAGTCCAGATATCAAGCCTGTCTCTTACCTACCCTGTTTCCCCGAAAATATAATAAGACAGTGTCTTATATTAATTTTTTCTCCCAAAGCTGCGCAAGGTCTTATTTTCAGGGGATGTCTTATCTTTCCATGCGCTAGGTCTTATTTTCGGAGGATGTCTTATTTTCGGGGAAATACGGGTACTGTTTACCAAACTCTCTACCATCAATCACCTTTGGCTAAATCCCCACCTCCCCCATCCTAGTGAGTACCAACAGCTTCCCTGGAACTGGAATTTTCACCATCTCTCCACCTCTCTCCAATCATCCAACCTCCACCCATAACTACACTGAACCCCTAACCAAATTATGATGCGAAAGATTTACTGTCACAATCTGTATTGGTCTGGGCTTTCACTCTGTGCTTTTTCTGTCCTCTGCCAGTGTTCTCTCAGACTAGAAGCTTCCTAATTAGCCCCACCTAACTCCCAAACTCTCTGGAGTCTCCTCAGCACTTATGTAATCAATTTGCACTATAATCATTTATACTCAAGTGTCCTTAAATCTGTTTTCCCCAACTGCACTGTGAACTCCGCAGGGACAAGATCCGCATCTTTATCTTCGTTTTTATTTTTACTTTATTTAAAAAAAATTTTTTTTATTCATTTCAAGATAGGAAGGGAGGAGAGATAGAAACACCAGTGAGGGAGAATCATGGATTGGCTGCCCCTGCACGCCTCCTACTGGGGATCAAGCCGGAAACCTGGGCATGTGCCCTGGTGCCCTGACCAAGAATAGAACCGTGACCTCCTGGTTCATGGGTTAGTGCTCAACTACTGAACCACACAGGCCGGGCTTATTTTTATTTTTTCTAATCCTCACTAGAGAATACATTTGTTGATTTTAGAAAGAGGAAGGAAGAGAGACAGAGAGAGAGAGAAAGAGAGAGAGAAACATCAATTGGTTGCCTCCCATACATGTCCCAACTGGGAACCAAACCCACTCCCAACAGGAGACCGAACCCACAACCTAAGTGTGTGCCCTAACCGGAAACAGAACCTGCGGTGTACAGGATGGTAACAACCAACTGAGCCACAATGGCCAGGGCCTGTCTTTTTAAAAAATCTAGCTCAATGCATTGAGATGGTGGAAAAGAAACTTAGACCAGGGAAAATAGCAAGCTCCAATTCCTTGCTGCTACTTAATGTCATTTAATGTGACAGTTAAAGATGAGGAACATGAAACATCCAGCGCCATCCGTGGCCCACAGCGAGCATTAACAGCGGTCGCCGTTACTGAGTGATGGTAACTCTCTCCACCCACAGTTAGTAGAGCGTGCTCTAAGTGGGTTTTCCAGTAAACAGTGATGGATCTATACTGATCTAACCACTGTCCTTTGCTCTGTCCTACATGACCGCCAGCATTCAGTTAAAACAAATGGCTAGGGCTCAGATGGCCATCTGTGGCTGCAAATAAAACAAACGAGAAGGTAATAAGATGCCCGACCTTGGCCTTGCTGGTGCTGGGCTGGAATCCAAGGTTTCCCCCCATCCTCCCCCTATGGCAGGCTCATAATTGTCCACATTTGCTGTACTCAGCTACTAGGTAGATGGTCATCATTCTGAATGAAGACAACTAGCCCAGAGAAGGTGGGAGTGCGGTGTGGGAATGCGAGGAATATAGCATATGAAGAGACCCCGCAAGTGGTCCTGGCCAGTGTGGCTTTGTTGGTTGATTGTCATCCTGTGCTCCAAAAGGTTGCTGGTTTGATTCCTGGTCAGGGCAAATACCCAGGTTGTGGGTTCAATCCCCAGTCAGGGTATATTCAGGAGGCAGCTGACACCAATGTTTCTCTCTCTCCTTTCTTCTCTAAAATCAATAAAAACAAATTTTTTAAAAAGACCACAGATGGCTACAATAAATAATGGAAAGGAGAAAGGAGGGGTTGCACAGAGAACCTAGGATCCCGGGGCTTCTGAGCGCTGTGGTACCCATACCTCAAAGATATGCTGAGCAGAGTCCCAGCTTATGGGATGGAGAGAGGGCATGGCAGTAGGGAGAGGGTGGGGACGCCATGGGTTCTATCCAGCCACGGAAGGGGCCACAACACATGGTAGCATCTTCCCAACTGGGAAACTGCTCCACCGTCCAGCTCAGCAACCAGACTCCACCGTCCAGATGGAGAGCAACGTGCTGCAAAGTTCTGGAGGCAGAAGCAGTGTCTGTGAGGCTAGTGCATGCTCTAATACCACTGACAAAGGCACTTGCTAAATGCGCTGCTGACAGTAACAGGAAGGAGCAGGAGCACATTCTGCTCTGGGGCCTCCCACGTTTGCCCCTCAATAGACCTTTCCCACTTACTTTGCTGAACGACTTCATGGATTTCTCTTCTGTCAATGACTTGGTCATCCACTGCTGGGCCCCACTGAGCTGGTCATCACCTTTGATCTCCACAAAGTTGATCTCCTCCCTCCCTCGGTTCCTCTTGCCCTGCAGCCGCTTAAACTGGAAAAGGAGAAAAATGCAGGAGTGGGGGATTAGGATTAGGAGATGTGGCTAAGGACCCATATGTTACCAAATGGTTTCGTGACTCCCCAATTCCATCACATCCTCACTTCCCCTCTGTAATATATTATTTCACCTTGCTCCCTGCCAAGCTGCCCTGATGCCAGATGCATGGCTACTTCTCAGTTCTCCTGGACTCAGGGAAAGGAAGGTCAAGAGACATTTCCAAACATAAGTGATAACTGAAAATAATCTGTATGAATTTGCACTCATATTACTATAAATTGTATCTTCCTAAAGGATAGCATAGTTTTCTTTTTTTAAAAAAAAAATATATTTTATTGATTTTTTACAAAGAGGAAGGGTGAGAAATAGAGTTAGAAACATCGAAGAGAAAGAAACATCAACCAGCTGCCTCCTGCACATCTCCTACTGGGGATATGCCTGCAACCAAGGTACATGCCCTTGACCGGAATTGAACCTGGGACCTCTCAATCTGCAGGCCGACGCTCTCTCCACTGAGCCAAACCAGTCAGGGCCAGGATAGCATAGTTTTCAAATTAACAATTTGGGATACAAAAAATCTAGGAATGCTCTGGAAATCAGTTCTTTTTACATGTCTATTCCTCCTTCTCATTGGTTTCGTATCACCAATTCAGCAGACCCCAGACCAGAGCAGACATCAGAGAGGGGAAACATGGAGGTGCATAGAGAGGGAGTGTTATAGGAAAAGGCCTGGCAAATTCTCTAGGAAACCATGCACTACTCTTTCCTCTTCCCCCTCACGAAGCAAACAGATCACTTCACAGTCACCCAAAGATGTTCCTGGAAGGGAGTGTGGGTGCTGAGGAATCAAAACATTCGGATTTCAGTGAGAGCCAGGTCCTTGTCTGAGCATTGAGGCCTCTAGGTCACTTTACCCACAATAAATGACTTTAGCCATGGACGAGCAGCTCCCCGAGGCCTCTTAGGCTTAGAACAAAAAGAACCCAACTATGGAACTTGTCAAGAAGGACATACAGCCTGGCCAGTGTGGCTCAATGGTTGAGCATCGACCTATGAACCAGGAAGTCATGGTTCAATTCCCAGTCAGGGCACATGCCTGGATTTCAGGCTTGATCCTCAGTGGGGAGCGTGCAGAAGGCAACCGATCAGTGATTCTCTCTCTTCATTGATGTCTCTACTCTCTTCCCCTCCCTTCCTCTCTGAAATCAATAAAAATATTTTTTTAAAGCACTATTTTTAAAAAAAAAAAAAAGGGCCGAGACCGGTTTGGCTCAATGGATAGAGCGTCGGCTTGGGGACTGAAGGGACCGGGGTTCGATTCCGGTCAAGGGCATGTACCTTGGTTGCGGGCATATCCCCAGTAGGGGGTGTGCAAGAGGCAGCTGATCGATGACTTTCTCTCATCGATGTTTCTAGCTTTCTATCCCTCTCCCTTCCTCTCTGTACAAAATCAATAAAATATATTTAAAAATAAATAAATAAAAATAAAATTATTTTAAAAAATTAATAAATAAATAAATAGATAGATAGATAGATAAAAAGGGGGGTGGACACACACAATATTAACCACAGGCAAAGAAGTATGCAAAGGTTCACACCTTTCTGTGAACAGGTAAGTAGAAATTGGTTTTTATTGTTGTTGTTGCACATGCCAACGGGGCTAGAAATATTTTATTTTTTTTTAAGAATCTGCATGCAAAGAGGAAGCAGCCTCTATTTCCAGTCCCTCCTCTCAATAGGCTGTGACAACCCTATAGATAAAACAATACTTTATGACCTGAACATGGCCTCATGGCCATAGGACATACGGTTTTATATTCCCTTGTGCGGAGGCTGAGAAGCTCAGCAGCAGGAGATCCAGTCACATGAACACCAGGAGTTACTTAGTGTGGTGCTGTTCCTCCCCAAATCCATTCTTCCCTTCTCCTGTCCAGTGAATGAACCAAGATTTTGCCTAGATATATATTATCACCCAACTAAAGGACTACATTTCCTAGGCTCCCCTACAACCTGGTAAGGTCATGTGACCAGATTCCAGTCAATGAAATAGCAGTAGAAGTGAACTTAGAGAAAAGGGGAGGGAAAATGTCTCTCCTCTTTCTTTCCCACCCAACAGCAGAGGGCCAGATGCAATGCAGATGTGGCAGCTGTAGCCTCAGCTGCTGTCACTGACCATAAAAATAAAGGCCACAATCCAGAGGTGGCAAAATAATGATCAGGAGGACTGGACCCCTGACAACTCTGTGGAACTGTCCCACCAGTCCTGCCTGGCTCTCCCACCTCTTCTTTTATGAGGAAAATAATGACCTTCTCTTATAGAAGCCCTATTATTTGGAGATTCTCAGCTATGTGCTACCACACCTAGTCCTAACTGTATAGTTTTAAAGAGAATTTCCTTTAGCTTCAGATTTGCCTGTGGGTCAAAGACGGTCACTTGTGCTTTGTTAACTTACTGCTTCATCATCGATAAAGGAGGCATCTGAAGCAATTTCCTGGGGGGGTACCAGGGTCGGGTCCTGTACAGGATAGTAGCCACCACTGTAATAATCCTGCAGCCAAGGAAAGAAAAAGGCACATCAACTGAGGGCACAGTGGAGAGGGGACAAGGTCTGCCCAGGAACCAAGAACACCCTCATCCAAGAGGTAATGGTGACGCCCACCCTACAGAGCCCTCAGATGGACCGTTAAAGGCACTGATCCTAAGGACCTCTCCCACAATTCAAGACAATTTTTGCAGCTTTCCTGATAGGCGTCATCCAGACAGATGGGTATTTTTAGGAAAGGGTGACAAGAAATAGATTCTCTCCTGCTTCAGTTTACACCCTGCTCCCTCAGCTGCTTCCCAAGAGTGATTCCCACCTTTGTACCTACTGTGGCCCCGGCTCTGCTTCTGCTCATAAGTCCTTAATAAGCTCTGATGTGAGAGGGGGCAGAAGATGTGAGGCCGTCATTCCTGTTCCTCATCCTATTTAGGACTTAGTCACAGGGAGACTGCCCATAATGAATGGGCAGGAAGGCTTCTGGGTCCCTGATGCTAAAAACAACCACCTTGTGGCGGTATGGAATTCCCAAAGCGGGGGACAGAGCAAGTTTGTGTTACAGAATTTTTGGTTCAGGAATCTGACGCTTCTCCTTAGGGGTGAGCTGTGCAGATGCCGCTATGGACCCTAGAAGGCAAGGCCCCTGCTGAAGCCGAGCCAGGCAGCCACGGGACTGAGAAACTGTGTCTACCCTGCCCACATTTTTCCTAATCCTTCCACCTTTGCCCAAAATTCCAAATGCCCTGTAAGAACATTCATTTTATAGAGAGCTAAATAGGAAATAAGGTTTAATAGTGACTAAATCAAAATACTATATAAAAATCCAGAACGATTATGATTTTCCATAGTACAGCTGGCCCTTGAATAACAGGAATTTGAACTGCATGGCTCCACTTACATGTGGATTTTGTCCAACACTGTAAAGGTATTTCCTCTTCTCTAGCTTACTTTATTGTAAGAATATAGTAGTATATAATACACATAATATACAAAATATGTGCTAATCAGCTATTTATGTTACCGGTAAAGCTTCCAGTCAACAGTAGGCTAATAGTAGCTAAGTTTTGGGGGAATGGAAAGTTGTAAGAGGGCTTTGGCCTGTGCAGGGATGGGGATGTCAGCCCCCTAACCCTCTCCTTGTTCAAGGATCAACTGTATTCACAGTAAGATATTTACATTACAGGGTCCCCTAGTGTATTTAAAGGGTCTTAATTTGCATAGATTGCCTCAATGATGTTTATAACTGGACACAGAACTCCATTTTGTTATTCATTTGCTGGATGTAAACAAGAGGTTTCTGATTTAAATAGCATCTCATTCCCTTCCCCTCCCCCACCCCAAAGAGGTCAAAACACTCTCATCTTCTTTCCTCCTAACAATGTATAGGGAAGACAAATTGTCCCTGATTAGCAATGGGATAAAACAAGGTTTAACAGCCAACACCTAGGAAACACAATTGTTTGAGTTCCTGATCTGAAAAGGGTCCCTACCCATGCCCAAACTGAAAATAAGAATAACACTGACCAGAGAATCACAGTGGTCGAAAGGACTTAAGCCTTCCAACCATCCCAGGTTAGCAGGAAACGATTGTCAAAATGAGGCCTGAGAGGTATAGGAAAACCACTGGAAGATTTTTAGTTCAGCCAAAGCGATGCCCAGAGGCTGTATCTCTGGCCCAAAGCTCTCCGACCGCCAGGCTCCAACGTTCTCTGCTACCCACCTGATAATAAGCACCAGCGGCATTGGCATCGCCATATGCGGAGAACTGACAGTAGCTGTAGTCGTCCCCAGGCTTGGGCATCCAAGGGGCCCCACTGGAGCCTGCTGCCATCTTGAATTCGAGGGGCGCATTGGCTGCGTCATCCTGGAAGGCGGGCTCTGGCTCCGTGCCTGGAGGCAGCTCTTCAGGGACAGAGGGAAGGGGGTAAGGGTATGGCTCAACTCCAGGCGGCTCAGCCTTGTCGGGGAGGGAGAAAAAGTTCTCGGGGGCCACTTCCTCGTCACTGTCGTCCTCCTCCTGTGTGATCTGCTTCGTCACCTGCAGGGCGGCACTCTTGGCAGCAGCCTTGATGGCGGAGGGCGACGGCGTGGTGGTTGTGGTGCCCACAACAGGGGCAAGAGAGGAGGGCTTGGTCTTAGAAGCCTGTCTGGAAGGCTTAGTGTCAGAGGAGCCATCCGAGGGTTTCCGAGAGAAGGCATGGGGCAGGAGCAACCTGTTAGTCTCTTTCACAGTCAGGTTTTTAGGTTGGGGAAGCAAGGCAGACAAACCGGTCCCCTGGCCAGATCCCTGGTGAGCCCGGTTCAGGGAAGCAGGAAAGAAAGATGACAAGTGAACTGTTACGATATGTACTGCTAATGTCAAGAACAAGAATTACAGATCTGTGCTCGAGCCTCAAACCTTACCAGCCCTGTTGCTTTCTCACCTTCACCTCCTCCAGTGACCCAATCTGGGCCTAACTCCTATCTCAGGCCCTTCTTTTCCGCGGCTGCTCCTCCCAGGTAAGATGTCATCCCTGTTCTCCTTGGCTCCACCCCCACCAGCCCCACTGCTCTGCCACGGAGCCTCCCCGGACGGTGTTCTTGTCAAATATGATGCTCTTAACCTCATCATCCTTCTTCCCAAAAAGCCCAGGGCTCTCTCAGCTGTCCACCTGACCTCTCTCCACGTCCTGAAGGTTCCTCTTAAAGGGAACTTGCTGCCGCCTTTGGATTGCCCTAAAGTCAAGAACAAGGCTCTGTCCAAAGAGACCTTCATACATGTTGCCAAATGGTCCCTCCTTTGCCAGGGAAAGCCCTAAAGATGTGTTATATTCAGCTCGTTTATGTCAGAGTCAAGCATTTAACCTACAGAATCTCAGATTCTGCTTTCTGTGTGCTATAGGGCAGCCTGGCCTAACTACAAGGGGAATGGAATAAGGTCACTGGTCCTCCAAGAAATGGAGGTTCTCTAACCTCATCTCTTCCTGCCACCCCAAAAGCTGCTCTTTACACTGAGGTGCCCTCTGACCTGAGCCAGTGGCCTCCCATCACTCTCCATGCCCGCCCCCGCCCCCAGGAAGCCATGCTGATAGCACAGTCCTAAATGTGAAGTATAACAGGAAGAAAGTGTGGGAGCCAGAATAAGGAAACTGGATGGGGGAAACAAAGAAAACAGCAGAGAGACCGCCTCCTGGCACTGTCTGGTTGAGGACCTTGGGTCTTGGCTACGGAGCAGCAGCCAAATATAACAGCTAGGAGCTTGGTCCATAGGCAGACCACCTGAGTCTAAATCTCAGCTCTCCAGCCCTGCCTCGTCGCCGCTCCCCCTCCACACACACACAGAACTGTCTGATCTTCAGCAAGTTCTTTAATCTCTGTTTCTTCAGATGTAATACAAGATGATGATAACACCATGACAGGCAATATTATAAGGATTAAATCAATTAGATGCTACTAAAGCACTTAGAACAGTGCCTGGTACACAGTAAGTGCTACTGAAGTGTTTATTTTCCAGTTTAAAAATGAGACAGGGAGAAGATGAATAATTTTAAGATACAGATGTTCTCAAAACAAACTCATTAATACAGAGAACAAATGGATTGCTGCCAGATGAGAGGGGGGTTGAGGGGCTGGTTGAAAAAGGTGAAGGGATTAAGAAATACAAATAAGCAGTTATAAAACAGTCATGGGGATACAAAGGGAATATAGTCAATAATATTGTAATAACTATATATGATGTCAGGTGGGTATGAGAAAGGTGTGACCATTTTCTAAGTGATATAAATGTCTAATCACTATGTTGTACACTTGAAGCATAATACTGTATGTCAACTTTAATGGAAAAATTAAAATTCTGAAAGTAAATTACAGATGTTCCCTAACATCATTTTGAATCCATTGATTCTATCTTTCCTAGATAATCCTTTTACCTGAGACATAATGAATCAAACTGAGTTCCACTTCATCTCCCTACCGCTCCTGTCCTGTAAGAGGTAACTACCACACTAACGTGAGGAGAGGGCAGAGAGGCACAAGCCTGATGTTAGCGAAGGAAACAAAATCGTGCTGAAACAGTTGATCCTCAAACGCTTGCGTGTGTTCTGAGCCTGACCTGGGAACTGCTGAGCATCGACATCCTGTCCTTTAGGAACTAACATGGGAAGAGAAAAATGGCCGCTATTGTGCCAGGAGCTTACCTGAAGGACAGTTTTCTTCTTTGTGGGTTCGTCTTCCTCGGAATCTGACTAAGAGAAAAAGAGATGGAATAAGGCCTCCTGGTGAAGGACAGTGGGGGGACTGTGGGGGGATAGGGGGAGACATTGCATAAAGCGCCTCAGTGAAGGGCACACCCACCCTCGGCCCAGGCCCCAGGCAGAGCCCCCGCCTATTCTCAAAGTCATCAGAGACCCTCCCCTGGTCTGTCATTCTCTTACCCCGGTGCATCCATTTCTAGTTCTTTCTATTATAAAAAGCTATACCCATTCTTCCTATACGTCTGTCCACTAGAAGATGAATGGGATTTGGCCCACAATCTCACCTGATCTCAGCTTCATTTCTAAAACCACTTATATAGACTACATAACCACAGGGCCGGGCAACTCCTGTGGGGTTAAGTGGTGTGTTAACTACTCCTCTATGAGGCATTAAAGGTCAAAGCCATTGGAGAAATCCATTCCCTCTCCGAGTATGATCTATTATCTGCTCAACAGTTGTTCGTGTCCAGAAAGAAGGCAAGCAATGATGACTGTGAGAATCTGGGCAAGACAGAAGGTCATCTGAATTATGCCTCTGACTCATCAGAACTGTTTCAAATACAAGCTCTCACACTGAAAAATATCTTAAACTTTTAACTCAATACTAATTCTTAGTATCTTCAACTACCAGAAAGATGCAAGGCATATGAACAACAAACTTTAACATTTCATTTTTAAAAGTAATCCCAAACCGAGAACCTTAAAAGCTTTCCATTTGATCTCAGGACTTGGGCATCTATAAATAAAGATGATTAAGCAGGAATCACCTCCAAGATTCTACACAAATTCCAATCCTCTGCTTATCTTTTTCAACTGACAGGAAAGCCCAGCAAGGAATTATCCAAATATTCACGAGAGATAATAAATTTTGGTTTAGAGTTCCAAAAAGCAGAAAGATGAGCAATCCAAGTGATAAAAGATGTGTCATATATTCTCCTGTCACCCTGGGAAGGATGGAGGGAGGAGGAAATACAGCTGCCTTGGAGCATTTTAAAAGCAAATCAATTCAGCTTCTATCAAGAACTGGCTAGAAGCAATGGGCTTAGCTTAGGCCCACAGTACTTAATTTAGACTCAAGGAGAACTTCCTTGATGATGAGAGGTACAGAAGCATATTGGGCTTTTTTATCATAGCAAAACACATATAACATTTACCATTTACGTGTACAATTCAGTGGCATTAACTACATTCACAATATTGTATAACAAACACCACTATTTCTAGAACTACATATATATATATATATATATATATATATATATATATATAGTTGTTGATTTCAGAGAGGAAGGGAGGAGAGAACATCAATTATGAGAATCATTGATAGGCTGCCTCCTGCACACACACAGTGTCGTCCCCCACCACACACACACCCCTCTTCTCCCTCCCCCCTCCCCCCCCCCCCCCCCACCGGGCCCAACCTACTGGTTCATAGGTTGACACTCAACCATCCAGCTAGGCCGGCCAGGTTTCAGAACTTTCCCATCATCCCAAACAAAAACTCTGTACCTACTAAATGATAACACCATTTCCCACTCCCCACCCTCCAGCACCCGGTAACAACTCCTCTACTTTCCGCCTCCATGAATCTGCCTATCCAGGTTCCTAACGGAAGTGGCATCATACAGATGTGTCCTTTTGTGTATAGTTAATTTAGTTAGCATAAGGTCTTCAAACGCATCCATGTTATAGCAGGCATCCTTTTTAAGGCTGAATAATATTCCTGAGTACGCATACACCAGACTGTGCTGCTCACTCATCTGCGGATGAGCACTTGGGCTGTGCCATCTTTGCACCTGTGAGGACCGCTGCTGTGAACAGTGGTGCACAAGAACCCGTCTGAGTCCTTGCTTTTAACTGTTTTCACCGAGGAGTGAAAGTGCTAGATCACATGGTCATTCTAATGAGCTTTTTGAGGAACTGACACTGTTTTCCACAGGAGCGCATTAAATGGAAGCTGAGGAGCCCACTCCTACAGAGTACTAAAGGCCAGCGGACGGCCATCTAAGGGGGTCTGTGCCATGAACGCAGAGAAACGGGTGATGCTGCAAATACTGGGGGACGTGTGCAGGCCAGAACAGGCACTCCCCGTTTTTGGAGGCACAAACTGATATATTCTCCCTCTCCCTCTCCGGCTAATTCTCACCTGAGGATATTTTCCCATTGATTTTTAGAGAGAGTGGAAGAGAGGGGAAAGACAGAGAGTGAAACATGGATGTGAGACAGACACATCGGATTGGTTGGCCCCCACCCCCCAAGATCAAGCCTGCAAAGGAAGCACATGCCCTTGACCGGAACTGAACCCAGGACCCTTCAGTCCACGGGCTGATGCTCTATCCACTGAGCCAAACAGCTAGGGCTCCTAAGAAGAAAGGACTGTATTTCTTCTTGGCCTCACAAGAGCCTGAACCTCAATGGCCACCACTGTCCTCTCTGCTCCAGCTGCCAAGAGTGACAAGACACACACACCCGAGACTGCTGAGCAAGAACGGAAACAGACACTTTCCATTAAGCTAAGCCCAGTGGGATCTGCTAATCTATCGGAGCCTCATTCCCCACGGCAGCCTCTCTCTTATCTCCTCGGGCTCTGCTTCTCCCAGACTGCCTCTCCGAAAAGCAATCGCTGGTGACCGCGGCCAGGAGCCAAGGAGGAAATAGGGCCCAAGCTCAGACAGTCAGAGAGACAGACAGTCTCCCTCTCTCTCTCTCCCTCTCCCTCTCCTGCCACCCCCATGCACACCTCCACTCCGGGCTCAAACTCAGATCACTACTACACTGCTCTCTGCTGTTATCCCAATCAGCTTAATTCACCAACGTTTAGTTTACTCTCTGGTCTGAAATGCCTTCTGCTTACATCTGCATTTCAGTGAGGTTATCATTTTCTCTCCCATTTTGCACTCCTCATTGTATTGCTTTCCTATTTCTGTCTGCCCGAGGCCCTTCTATCTTTTCAATAGCCGGAACAAAACTTATCTGGTGCATATACGATTTCTGCTACCACCAAACTGTGTGTTTTAGGCGAATCGCCTCTGTTCTCTAAACTTCTATTTCATCTGTGAACCAGGAATAACACCTTTCAGAGTCACGAAGTGCCCAGCCAATGTCAGATGTGAAGCAAGTGCCCCACGACTGTGAGTGGGCACTCTTTCCCTTTCTGTTCAGGCCTAAATCTTAGCTTAAACCGCTGCAGTCAAGTCTTAGTTATCTGGTTAACAATCCATCTCATAGCTTCAACCTTTCCACTATTGCAGTAAAGAATCTGAAAGTATGGGTCATACTAATCCAAATAAGTATAAAATCCCTGTTTGCTTTGGAATGCACATTCCGTCAGAAAACTGTCAGTAGACTTGCTCTTCTAATTTGGGTTTTCTATATTCTATTTTAGAAGTCTGCATCCTCTAAGCCCACGAAATCAACAATCGACCAGCGTCTGGAGGTAGCTTGGGTGGGAGGAAGAATAAGAGGGGAAAGAAGACCAAGTGTCCACCTCAGGTCCATTCCTAACTCCTCAGATACATCAAAAGCTGAAATCTGACTGCGACAGCCGGAGACAGAATATGGTGCTAACCTATCCCCTGACTGCAGCTAATTGACGAGTGACTGAAATCAAGCGAATCTCTCCCGAAAAACCAGAATTGGGACTAAGATTGTAGTTCAATCTGGCTGACCACTAAAAGGAAATGAAAAAACAAGGTGTGAGTGGCCATCTTTCTGCAATGAAGACTGATAAGAAACAAAGGGAACGGTCTGCAGATGAATGAATCAAATGTGCCAGAAGCCGTGTGAGTCCCCATTCCTAATCAGGGCACTTTCTGAGGCACCTCAGTGTATTTGACGCATTACTATTTAAATTAGCTTGAGTTGGTTTTTGATACTTGCAACCAATTAAATCTAACTAATGCCCAATCTGCTCTGCCTCTTTTATTCCCCAAATAAATGGCATCACTACTCTCCCAGTGGCTGAGCCAAAAGGCAGGGGGTCCACCTTGAATCCTCACCTTGACCCACGATATCCAATCAATGCCCTCGTCTTATCACTTCTCCCTCCTGACAGACCTGGAGCCTCATTCTCTCTACTCCCTTTTCCAGACGGCCATCACCTCACACACTGCGTCTCTGACAGTCCTGCTCCCTCCAGCCTCTCACTGTCTGTGATCAGAGAATTCTTGCTCAGCCTTCACTACCCCAGAATAGAAAGGCCTTTGCATGGCATCTAAGGCCTCTTATCATCTGGCCTTAACCTTTTTTTCATATGTGTGTGTGTGTGTGTGTGTGTGTGTGTGTGTGTGTACATATATGTATATGTATTATTTCAGAGAGGAAAGGAGACAGAAACATGGATGATGAGAGAGAATCACTGATTGGCTGCCTCCTGCCTACTCCTCCACTGGGGATCGAGCCTGCAACCTGGGTACGTGCCCCGGACGGGAATCGAACCCAGGACCTTAGTCCCCAGGCTGATGCTCCATCCACTAAGCCAAACCAGCTAGGGCCGGAACACCTCCGCTCATCACTTCCCCTGCCCTCTCATGGGCTCCAGCTGCTGCGCCGCACTCACTTCTCTCACCTCCAGGCTTCTGCACATGTTATTCCCTCTGCCCGATGCTCCTCCCCAGTCCACGCTCTCTCTGCTACCTCCTGCTCCTCTGCCTTCTCTCCTCAGCTATCCCCTCTTCCTAGAAGCCTCCCCAACCTCTGGACTGTGTGCTCCCATGGCCCAGCTCTCTCCTCTGACTTGACCTAAAACCTGTTTCCTTGTTGAGCTCCCCCAATAGCCCACAAGCTCCTTTGGAGCAGGGTCTGTCACGTTCACTGCTATCCTCTTAGCGCCTGGCGGAGAAGTAGCTCAATATTGAATTAACTTAATTAATAAAAGTTCGGCATTAATTACTTCTACTTTAGCACCAAACTCTAAAGGGAAACTATTTAAGGAAACCTAATTCACTCACTTAAACGTGTACTGAGAGCCTACTAAGTGTCAGACACAAAGCTTAGAGGTAGGGGGGCTGAGAGCTGGAGAGGGCACGATTTTAAAGAGGAAGGTCACCCTCACCTGATCATCTTGACCTCTCTTAGTCTTTCTTTCCCCGGGAATTATGTGTTCAGAGAACGATAATAACTTGAACAGAACAGAATGGGACACGGAGCCAGCTAAAGGCCAGTGTGCCTTCATTTTAAGGATCCACGTCACACACTCCCCTCAGAAACGCAGGGAGTTGACTGACAAAGAAGGGGTGGGGTGGGGAGTCCTCAGCGTCCTGTCACTTCAGCCGGGCGAAAGGGAAGACTCCAGTCCCACCCGCAGCTTTCCTCCGGCCTCCTCCACAGGCCCGCCGGGGAGCCTTCTCGGCCGCCACGGAAGGAGCAGGCTGGCTCAAGTGCCACCTTCCCCCGGACACCGCCGTCTGGGGAGGGAACCGTGAAGAGGGAGAAAAGAGAATGCCAAGGAAATGAGCCTATTTTCCTCTGTCACATTCAGAGACTTGCCTTTGTTTCAGATTAAATCAAGGGCAAAGGAAATTTCAGGGTGGCAGCAAGAGGCTTTTTTGGACCAGACTTAAAAATGACAGGCTCAGGTGAGAGAGGAGGAGGAAAGAATCCGGAAGAAAGTTTGGAACACGTAGGGAGGGAGACTCTGCAGCCCCCTTTCCATGGATAATCCAGATTTATTCGAGTTCATTCACTCAGAAAATACTCAATAGTACTCACTATGTGCCAAGCATTGTTTTAAACCTAGAGACACAGCGTGACTAAAATAAACCTCAAGCCGTGTCTGCTTGTATACCAGCAGGAGGAGAGAGGCAGCGTGGCTGAGTGTCAACCTATGAGCCAGGAGGTCACGGTTTGATTCCCAGTCAGGGCACATGCCCAGGATGCAGGCTCAATACACAGAGTGGGGCGTGCAGGAGGCAGCCGGTCAATGATTCTCTCTCATCATTGTTTCTATCTCTCTCTCCCTCTCCCTTCCTCTCTAAAAAACAAACAAACAAATAAACAAACTAGATAATATATGTTGGGCGGTGGTAAGTGCTATAGAGAAAAATAAAACAAAGAAAGGGGTGAGGAAGAGTGGGTGATAGGAAATTGCAATTTAAATAGGGAGGCAAGGAAATCCTCACTGAAAACATGTCTTTTTTAATATATATATTTCTACTTATTTCAGAGACAGAGCCCGCCACCTGAGCATGTGCCCTTGGTCAGAATCGAACCTGGGACCCTTCAGTCTGCAGGCCGATGCTCTAGCCACTGAGCCAAACTGGCTAGGGCAAAAAACATGTCTTTTAAGCTAAGAACTGAAAGAGGTGAGGAAGAGAACGTTAGGATACCTGGGAAGAAACCCAGGGACCAGTAAGAACTAAGAATGGAAAGGGCCCCTAGGAAGGATAGGAGGTCTGGAGAAAAGCGCTAAGAGCAAGAAGCTTCTCTTGGAGGGTGTGGGGGTGTGGAGCGATTACCGAAGGTAAGCCAGGGCCTGATCAGTTAACTTTTCAGAAGAGAAAAGAAGGAACTCAGGATAACTCTAAAACACTACCTGCCCAGTTCAGCTGGTGTGGCTCAGTGGTCAAGCACCAACCCATGCACCAACTCAGTGACTGGTCAGGGCACATACCCGGGTTTCAGGCTCCGGTAGGGGATGTGAAGGAGGCAGCCGATGGATACTTCTCTCTCATCGATGTTTTTATCTGTCTCTCCCTCTCCCTCCCCCTCTCTGAGCTCAATGAACACACACACATATAAAACACTACCTGCCCCTCTCCCCAAAGTGTTCCAGAAAAGGCCTTCTAGTTTTCTGCTCTAATACAGAAAATATAAGCCTGGCTGCTTCTTCTAGAAATAGTCCCCACACATCCAAATTCACCTAAGCTTGACAACACCTCAATGGTGAAACTGAGTCCCAGACCTGGGGTTCCAGCAGACCCAGCTCCTAACCCCTCTGTCCTTTACCAGGTTAAGATCTTAGATGCTGAACAACTGTTTCGCAACTGTAAAAATTCGACTTCTGTCATACTTGCAGGGAATGATCTGAACTCAACAAATACTCAATTTCCTCCCTAACTCCTCTCCAAAAATAGGATCCAGGACTCCGACTGTTTTCCTTCAGACCCTGATGCTCTTAAGTTCAGGGCAAAGGGAGAGGCTGGTCTCCAAGAATCCTCTCTGCTGTCACTTCTCAGGTACCAGATTCCATGCTGCTCTCAGCAGAAGAGGGAAAACAAAACGGAGCCAAAAACCCAGCCCGAGGCAGAAGATGCTACAAGAAGGAGCAGAACCAAGTGTCCCCTGGCCGGAGCCTGGGGCTCGGGGCCCAGGGATGTACGTGACCCTTCTGCAGGCGGGTCCAGTTTCTGCAGGCGGGAACCCGCATGCACCCACACCTTCACTCCCCGAAGTTGGCAAACTTCAGCTCCATGAACTGCACGGTAGCAAGAAGCCAGCAGTGGTCTGGGATGGATAGCAGCATTCATAGGAGGGAGCCCTTCCTTACCGCGGTGCCCATGCCCAAACCCGATGGGGTGCAGGGGTGCCCTCCTCGGATACTCACATCCCCCTTATGCAGCTCCGGCGCCGCAATCTTCACGGGCTCCGTCCTCGTCCTCTTCTTTGGCTTGGGAAGCCCCAGGGGGGGCCCGGCACCGCCGATAGGGGGGGGCAGGCTGAGGCCAGGGCCCAGGGCCGAGGGCAGCCCCAACCCCAGACCCTCCCCAACCCCCGCAGCTTCAGCCGGGCTCACGCCTGGAGGTGGCGGGAAGCCTCCCAGGCCGAAGGGCAGGGGGGGAGGAGGCTGCAGCCGGGGGTCCCCGCTGGGTGGGGGCAGCAGCAGCGGAGGAGGGAAGGCTGGGGCCAGCATCTGAGGGGGCGGAGGCAGCAGGGCCGGACCCTTGGGTGCGGGGAGGGAAGCGAACAAGCCCCCTAAAGTAGGCCCAGACGTCGGGGCCGCCGCCTCCTCCTCCTCCGGCTCAGCTTCATCCGGCTCACTTTCATCGCTGCTGGCGTAAGCAACCAGCGACATGGCGCCTCCGCTTTGGGGGCGCCCTTGCCGGCAGACCAGGCCTACTTGAGACCAGTGATGCCCGGAGGCCTAGCGGGCCCCGCCACTTGGCGGGGCGGGGAACCGTAAAGTCCACCTTCTCCGTACTCTAGGGCTAGCCCCGGCAGTAGCCCATCGCCTCAGCTGATTTCCACCGAAATAAGACTTCCCTCTTCACTTAAGCTCCCAGTCCCGGGCAACTACACACAGCTAATGGCCGCCGCGTCACTCCGCCCCCTCCTTTCCCTCTCTAAAATGCGAACTACAACTCCCAGAAGACCTTGATATAGCCCCATTCACTGCCGCAGGGAACTCGGCGCAAGGCACGGCGGGAGTTGGAGTCCGAGAGAGGATTAAGGGGCGCGCCGAAAGACAGATAATCCACCCGCCTCTGGCGCGATGTCTTCTGGGATGAGTAGGGTTTTTGGTTTTTTTTTTTGAGGGGAGTTGTCTCCCGACAACTCCTAGTTGACTACCAGCCCCGTCGGTCACCGCGGTAATCATGGAGGCAGAGAGGAGAGCATTTCGGTTCTTGAAGTTCCCTAGGGGGAAGCCTCTTGAGCGCTAAGACTTATGGGAGATGTAGTGCTCCTCGAAACTGCAAGTGATGCCGGGAATGAGAGGGAGTCTGGGAAGGTGGCGGGATGCGGGCAGGAGGGGAATCGCTTAAAGAGAAAGTGACACGGAAATAAACTGAAGTTCCCCAGTTGGCTGAAACCGGAGTTGGGATCAAACACCCCAAAAAAAGAGACCTGTAAGAAATTGGGCTGCGAGCTAGAAAGAGGCGAGATTTCAAGCTTAACAATAAACATCTGATACCTAAAATAAATGTGACCTAAGAGGGAGGGAGGTGACCCCCCTCCTGTTGACCCAGGTGCACATCCCAGAGCAAACCCAGTCCTCCTAGCCTGGGGACTGGCCTCCCTCTGCAGCAGCCAGTGGGCAGAAAGATGTCAGAGCCGGTGTCAGGCTGCTCCCTTCCCCGCAGCCCAAAGGAGCCAGCTGCAGCTCAGCCCCCTGCACAGGCCTGGGCCATCACCTGCGGCCACCTCTGTCTGCCATGACTCCCCCGCCCCTCTGCACATGACCTCCTTATCGGCTCTGTCTGTGCCTGGTGGTTATCCGGCCTTTGTGTGTGCCCTTTAGGTGCCATGGTTCTGTACCTGTCCTTCCCTGCCCATCAGGGTGTGACCTTGTGTCCTATTCTTGTTTATCCATCTTTGTCCCTTCCTGTCTGCCTGTGACTGAGTGCTCTGTACTTGTCCACACTCTGCCTCTGTGTCCTTCCCATGCTAATCCACCTCTGTGTGGGCGCCACCTTCCTGCTCCCAGAGAGCAGAAGATTCTACTTCTGTTGAAGTTTGGGAAGGAGATTAAAGAGGAAGATGGAACCTGGCGGGTGGCACGGTGGTAAGCGTGGACCTATGAACCAGGAGGTCACAGTTCGATTCCCGGTCAGGGCACATGTGATACCAGGTGGCGTGCAGGAGGCAGCAGATCAATGATTCTCTCTTTCATCGTTGATGTTTCTCTCTCTCTCCCTCTCCCATCCTCTCTGAAATCAATTTTATATATATATATATATATATATATATGTATGTATATATATGTATATATATGTATATATATGTGTGTGTATATATATATATATCCACTTAGCCAAACCGGCCAGGGCTGGGAAAGCTTCTTAGAAAGGAAAATTTCTAAGGTGCTTAAG